>NC_135232.1:1163880583-1164480583 GCF_051348905.1 Ranitomeya variabilis
ATGTTATTACATTTTACCACATTTTTTTGTTTCAAATATTTTTTTCCCAAGTTTCCACCTCTAAAACCTGGGTGCGTCTTATAGTCCGGTGCGTCTTATAGTCCGAAAAATACGGTAATTCCACATGTGTTAATTCATAGTTTTGATGCCTTCAGTGTGTCCAAGCTTTTGGTCTGTACTGTAGCTCTCAGAATAAAGCGATGCAAAACAAAGTATTTTTTATATAAAATAGTTCTTATTGTATGAAAGTGCCAAAACATAAAAAAAATATAAATGAGGAATCGCTGTAATCGTACTGACCTGAAGAATAAAACTGCTTTATCAATTTTACCACACGCGGTACGGTATAAACATCCCACCCAAAAGAAATTCATGAATTGCTGTTTTTTGTTCATTCTTCCTCCCAAAAAACCTAATAAAAAGCGATCAAAAAATGTCATGTGCCCGAAAATGGTACCAATAATAATGTCAACTTGTCCCACAAAAAACAACACCTCACATGACTCTGTTGGCCAAAATATGGAAAACTTATAGCTCTCAAAATGTGGTGATGCAAAAACTATTTTTTGCAATAAAAAGTGTCTTTTAGCATGTGACAGCTGCCAAACGTAAAAACCCGCTGAAAAACCTGCGATAAATAGTAAATCAAACCCCCCTTTATCACCCCTTAGAGAAAATTACTAAAATAAAAAAATGTGTTTATTTCCATTTTCCCATTAGGGTTAGGGTTAGGGTTGGGGCTAAAGTTATGGTGAGAGTTGAGGCTAAAGTTAGGGTTAGGGTTGGAGCTAAAGTTAGGGTTAGGGTTGGGGCTCAAGTTAGGGTTAGGGTTGGGGCTTAGGTTAGGGTTGGGATTAGGGTTGGGAGTAGGGTTAGGGGTGTGTTAGAGTTAGGTTTGTGTTTAGGGTTATGGTTAGGGCTGGGATTAGGGTTAGGGGTAATCTGGGTTTATGGTTGGAAATAGAATTGGGGGGGCTTCCACTGTTTAGGCACATCAGAGACTCTCCAAACACTACATTGCGTCTGATCTCAATTCCAGCCAATTCTGCATTGAAAAAGTCAAAAGGTGCTCCTCCCCTTCCAAGCTCTGCTCTGCACCCAAACAGTGATTTACCCTTACATATGGGGTATCAGCGTACTCGGGACAAATTGGACAACAACTTTTGGGGTCCAATTTCTCCTGTTACCCTTGTGAAAATAAAAAATTGGGGGCAAAAATGTCATTTTTGTGAAAAAAATATGATTTTTTATTTTTACAGCTCTACGTTATAAACTTCTGTGAAGCACTTGGGGGTTCAAAGTGCTCACCACACATCTAGATAAGTTCCTTAGGGGGTCTAGTTTCCAAAATGCTGTCACTTGTGGGGGGTTCCACTGTTTAGGCACATCAGGGGCTCTCCAAACACGACATGGCATCCAATGTTGTGAATTCTGCTCTTGGGCTCCCTCCAGTGGTTGTTAGTGGTAGTGCAGTTGTCTCTGGATTGTAGTCCAGGGCAGGTGTTTCTGCTGATTGCAGCTCTATTAGGTATTTAGGTGTGTTGGATCCAGGATTCCATGCCAGTTGTCCATTGTTCATGGAGGGATTGCATCTCTGTCTGGCTCCTTATGCCCTGCTGTCAATTCAGCTATGATAAGTGTCTGGTTTTTGGTCTCTGTAGCACGCATGCAGTGTGCTTTTCTGTGCAGTGCAATTTATTGTGTTTTTGTCCAGCTTAGACTTTGTTTGGATTTTTCTGTCATGCTGGATTCTATGGAGATGCAGATATACATTCTATGTCTTTAGTTAGATGTAGAATATTAGTATAACCTGCTGTGGATATTTTTAGGGTTTTAATACTGACCGCTTAGAATTCTGTCCTATCCTTTTCTATTTAGCTAGAAGTGCCTCTTTTTGCTAAATTCTGTCTTTCTGCCTGCGTACGTATTTCCTCTTAAACTCACAGTCAATGTTTGTGGGGGGCAGCCTATCCTTTGGGGTTCTGCTCTGAGGCAAGATAGAATTCCCATTTCCATCTTTAGGGGTATTTAGTCCTCCGGCCGTGTCGAGGTGTCTAGGCCATGTTAGGTACACCCCATAGCTACTTCTAGTTGCGGTGTCAGTTTAGGTTTGCGGTCAGTACAGGAACCACCCACTCCAGAGATAGTCTCATGCGGCTCCAGGGTCACCGGATCATAACAATCCGATCTCAATTCCAGCCAATTTTAGTTTGAAAAAGTCAAATGGCGCTCCTTCCCTTCCGAGCTCTGCCATGCGCCCAAACAGTAGTTCTCCCCACATATGGGGTATTCAGTGTACTCGGGACAATTTGGACAACTTTCGTGGTCCAATTTCTCCTCTTACTCTTTGGAAAATAAAAAAATTGCATCTGAAGTACATTTTTTGTTAAAAAAAAGTTAAATGTTCATTTTTTTTCTTGAACATTACAAAAATTCCTGTGAAGCACCTGAAAGGTTAATAAACTTCTTGAATGTGGTTTTGAGCACTTGAGGGGTGCAGATTTTAGAATGGTGTCACTTTTGGGTATTTTCTATCATATAGACCCCTCAAAGTGACTTAAAATGTGAAGTGGTCCCTAAAAAATGGTGTGGTAAAAATGAGAAATCGCTTGTCAACTTTTAACCCTTATAACTCCCTAGCAAAAAAAATTTTGGTTCCAAATTGTGCTGATGTAAAGTAGACATGTGGGAAATGTTACTTATTAAGTATTGTGTGACATATCTCTGTGATTTAAGGGCATGAAAATTCAAAGTTGGAAAATTGCAAAATTTGCTAAATTTTTGCCAAATTTGTTTTTTTCACAAATAAGCGCAAGTAATGTCATGAAATTTTACCACTTTCATGAAGTACAATACGTCACGAAAAAACATTATCAGAATCACCAGGATAAGTTTAAGCGTTCCAGCGTTATAATCTCATAAAGGGACAGTGGTCAGAATTGTAAAAATTGGCCCGGTCATTAACGTGCAAACCACCCTCAGGGGTAAAGGGGTTAAAAAGGCGGTTAGTGCCTGTTAGGGCTGGCGGAATGCACCGAGTAAATAGAGAGATGTTATTTGGTGCATTCGCAGCTCGGGGTCCACCGTGCAGGAGAGAACCTGCTGCTGGCAAATGGCGGCCCTATATGGCGGTAGAGGCGAACTCTGTTACTTCACAGAGTCACCTAAAGAAAACCCTGTGCCCTGTTACACTCACAGGAGTACACAGCAACTGCCGAGCTGATGGCAGTTTGTGGTTACGCAATCATACAATCTCCTCACCGGAGGAGGGGCTTATTTCAGCCGGGACCCTGAATCCATACACTCAATCTCCTCACCGGAGGTGCCGGTGTTCTAGGGGCTTATTTCAGCCAGGTCCCTGAACACTTACACACGTAACCACACTGGCGCAAAGCACATAACTTAGATTTGGCCATGCGGCCATGCGAACCTTTTATAGCTGCAGCAAGTACAAGACCTTCCTCGAAGGACCAATGAGAGGCTGTCACAGAGCCTGAGCACCTTCAGGACCTTCCTGGAGAACCAATGGGCTTTGCTGCAGTATCCAAGCATGTGACCCTCGATCTCCAATGAGAGATCTTACCCTGGGCATGCTCAGAAGGGGAAAAGCAGGACTTAGTCCCAAAAGCGTCTGCTCGCCGCTGCTGAGCAAGACACTGGCACCGACGTCTCCGCTGAGCAGGCTCCACTGCGGCAGGAGAAGAATGGGAGACGATGGCCCGAGATTCCCCCTGTGCAGAGGCGGGAACTCAACCCCTAACAAGTGCCCTACGCAAAGCAGTAATCAAAACTTTTCCTGCCTGCTACCAAGCATGCACCAGGCCATTTTCCCTGCTGTTTTGACCGCTGTGCCGTCCCTGCGTTACACAAGCATGTGTTAAACAATCTGGACCGTGCTCTCACCAACGCCGTAACCGGAAAGGTCCACCTAACAACTGACACCTGGATAAGTTGTGGACAGGGATGATACATTTCTGTCACAGTACACTGGTTGAACCTGGTGGAGGGTGGGACAACGGCGCAAACTGGAACATCGCACATCCTACCCACGCCAAAAAACAGTGGGCCCAACTACTGTCAGTGTTTCCGCCTCTTCATATTCCACTTCTTCTCACCCCCTCCTGCTCCTCACCCTCTGCTGAAGTACCCTCCCCATCACTGCCAGGCTGGGACCTGTGCAGCAGTGCATTGGCAATGCGACAACATGCTCTACTGAAGCTGATCTGTTTAGGTCATAAACCACACACTGCAACAGAGCTGTGGCATGCTTTAAAACAACAGACTGATCAGTGTCTCTCCCCGCTGCACCTCCAAACCGGTCTTGTCTTCTGCAATAATGGGCGTAACCTGGTGGCAGCTTTAAAGGTCGGCAAGATGGTACATGTGCAATGCATAGATCACGTGCTGAACCTAGCTGTTCAGAAATTTCAGAAAAGTTACCCCGCCTTGCTGTACCTCCTTGAAAAGGTGTGCCGTATTAGTGGCCACTTCCGCCATTCCTCTACCGCTATTACTGGTCTTACAGCGCTGAAAAAGCGCTTGAATTTGCCAAGTCACAGACTCATTTGCGACCTGCCCACGCGGTGGAACTCAGCATATCATATGTTGGTGAGGACTAGTAAGCAGCAGAGGGCAGTAGCTGAATACCAGCTTCAACATACCTGTCAGACTGAGAGTCAGCCATCACACATAACAACTGTCCAGTGGGTGTGGATTGCTGACATCCTGCTGCTGTGTATGGCTGGTTTCACACTTGCGTTTTTGTCTGCAGCGTTTTTTTTCAAATAAACGCATGCGGTTTTTTTCCCTATATTTAACATTGAAAACGCATGCGTTTTTATGTGTACGCGTTTGGTCGCGTTTTCAATCGCATGCGTTTTTTTACTGCATGCGTTCATTTTCAAAAATGCAACTTGTAGTATTTTTGAGGGGCGTTTTTTTGACCAAAAAAAAACACATGCGTTTTCATGCATTTTTTTTGGGGAAAAAAATGCATTGGTGTCAATGGGGACGCATGCGGTTTTTTTGTACATGCGTTTGCATGCGTTTTTTGACGCATGCGTTTTTTTTAACAAAGGTTGAATAGACTGTAGATAAGGTTGTCTAGACACTGATAAGCCTCCCCCATAGCAGCAGGGTTATAAAAGGAAGGTTGGGGGAAGTTTCTGGTCACTTCTCATCAGACTCAAAAGAAGACCAGACCCTGGCCGGACGCATTGGTGGACAAGACCCAGAGCAATGTGAGTATATCCTAGGCAATGCATTTATTTTAAATTTTTTGGATCTACATGTCTTAATTTCTTTTTTTTTTTTTTTTTCAACATGCATCAGAATGTCTTCTACGGAGTGTTCATCAGATGAGGAGTTCCAGCCACGTCAGTCAGAAGTGGATCGTGTCAGTGAGGTTAGTTTTTTGTCCTTCAGCTTGGTAAGTATTGACTGTCACATCGACACATGAGACAATTTGATTTTTTTTTTTTATAGAGCACTTCAACTGAGGGACAGAGAGGGACTGAGTAGCGTAGTCAAGGTCCGGTGGGAAGACGGCAGCGGGTATGTATACAAGGCAGACTGTCCTCATTGAAATATTCTTGAATCTTCCTTTCTGTACCCTTGATTTTCTTTAAATTTTTCTTGTATGATCCTTTTCTTAAATTTGTCTTTCATATTCCTGCCCTTTCTCATATTATGGTTTTTTTTTTTCCTAATGTGATTGAGCAAACTTAAATGATTTTCTTTTACTTTTAGGTATCACAACGGGACGACGACCGGATCGATAATGACCTCCTGATCACCCTGGTCCAGGAGCGAGTCCCGTTGTGGGACAGCCGGGATCCACAGCACGCCGTCAACAGTACGCTACGTCGGTTGTGGAGTGAGGTGGCCCAAGCGTTGTGGGATGGCTGGGAGAATGCCCCGCCATGGGTCCGTAATGCATTTAGTAAGTATTGCACTGCAGTGTGAAGCAGCAGAGACCTTGGCCGGGCTCTCTTGACTGTGTGTGATGAAAGAAACTTTTCGGAGTTTCTGTCATCACACACAGTCAAGAGAGCACGGCCTAAAGTCCTTTTTCTGACCATTATATTTTATTGTTATTTCACAGTGGACAAAGTAAGAACACGTTGGCGTTCCATGAAGGACCGCTTCAACAAGGACCTTCGTGATGAGAATCGTGCAGCCAGTGGTTCCGGAGCAAGGCACCGGCCGTACAAATATCACCGTGTGCTGGCCTTTCTAAGACCGGTCCTTCTCATGAGAACGTAAGTATTTCTCACATGCTTCTGGTTGTATTGCATTGAGATAATCTGTCATTTTTAATTCCACAGGATGTACCGTCTTGTTATAGTTTGGTATTAATTTTCTGTTTTCTTTTTTCACAGCACACACTGCACGACTGTCGCAACAGGTTCTGGAGCGGTCCTTCAGCCGGCAGCCACGGACCCGTCCCAGCCATCCAGCAGCGCAGCACCAGGTGGGTCTTCCACACTCACTGTAGACCAGGGGGCTGGCCCATCAGGTCTTCCCCTTTCGCAGTCCTCTTTCACTGCACCCATTTTTGCGGGCACATCCCGGCAGCGACAGAGGGCTTCGGATAGGTCCGTCATGCCCGAGTTTTTGCACGTGAGCTCGGTTTTACACGAAGCTATCAAGGCTTTAGGTGACAGAATGGATGTGACCCATAATCTCTTACATTGCCGCATCCAGGATGTCGCCAAAAGCGTTGATCAATTGAAAGCCGACCTCAAGAAGCCAGCTCATCATTTTTTCAATCAAATCCTAGAGGGCATGTCGGAACACCTTAGCCCTGATCTCCAGCTGAGTGTGATGCAGGCCTGCAATGTTGCTTTTGTGCAGGCTATGCAGCAGAGTCAGAGTCGTAATGTGGCGGCATATCCAACTGTGCCGTCACTGTCACTATTAAACACCATTCCTACCGCTGCTGCATACCACTGCACGGCCACCTCTATTCCATCCACAGGTGTACTCCACTACAGCGCCAACACGATGACAAGTGCTGTTGGACATCCCACCGCCACCACCGTGACAACCGCTGCTCCGGCTTGGACCTCCTCCGCTGACACCACGATGACGCAGGACCCTCGCGTGGCTTATCGGCCCGGCCCCCTCCCGATGCAGCAGGACCCATCCATGGCATATCGGACTGGCCCACCCCCGATGCAGCAGGACCGAGGCCTGGCATATCGGACCGAGGCCTGGCATATCGGACCGGACCCCCCCCCCCCGATGCAGCAGGACCGAGGCATTGCTTTCCGGGCAGGACACCCCCCGATGCAGCAGGACCCAGGCCAGGCATGTAGGACGGCCCACCCCCCGATGAAGAAGGACCCAGGCATGGCGTATCGGACGGGCCACCCCCCCATGCAGCAGGACCCAGGCATGGCGTATCGCACCGGCCCCCCCGCCTTTATGTTCCCCCCCACCAGCAATGCAGCAGGACACTGGTATGGGCTTTGTTCCCGCCCCCAACGAGGCACCAGGACCCTGGGAGGGTTTTATGTTCCCCCCCCAACGAGGCACCAGGACCCTGGGAGGGTTTTATGTTCCCCCCCCCAACGAGGCACCAGGACCCAGGCGGGGCTTTATCTTTCCCCCCCACTACAATGCTGTTGGACTCAGACGTTGCCGAGCGCTCCACAATGGAGACGGACTGTGTAATTGTGGAGCCGGGTCCTGACGTGTCTCCCGCCAACACTCAACATCCTAGCCCAAGAATACATCCCCCTACCAGGAGAACCCAAAGGCAAACCGGAAAAACTCACAAAAAACAAAAAACTCTGAATATTCCTCCCCCATCACCTACCGATGTGTCTCTATTGTCTGTTGTGTCTCAACCTTCCAGTGTGTCTCAAGCCCCTCATGTTTTAAGCCCCATCCCTGAACTTCCAGACCCTTCCAGTTTTATTGCCCCTTCTCCTGCCACCTCTGCCTGCTCCACGGTGAGCCAGGCTTCAGTTCTGAACACCCCCCAGATACGTCACTCCACCCCACGCCGGCGCGGTACAACCCGTCGCGGCACAAAAAAATAAATTTGTTTGTGTTTAATCAATAAAAAAAAAAGTTTATTTGCAACAATTATGCTTGGTTTATTGTGTCTTTCACCCCTCTCAATACACACCAATAAACTTCGCCACACACTTATTCTTTTGGCCAAAACATATCTCCAGTAGTATAAAATACAAGACAACATCTATATGTGTTTCTTTAGTATACAGATATGAGTTGGCCAAAAAAATATTATTTATTTCCATACTCTTATTTTGGTACCTAGTGTAGTGTCACTGTACAAAGAGAAAATGGTGGAAATCAAGTTCAGAACTCAACTGAAGCGGTCAGATGTCAAAATAGACACCTGACCGATTAAGTTGATTACTGCCTTGTATATTCACCATATTCTATATAGCACATTATGTGACAATGGTTGTCAAACTGATGGGACAATGGTTCTCACACGCTACATATCTATGCTCACCTGGCCAGGTGTAAGAAATTGTTAATTCATGATCATGTATATTTTTATCATGAATTTATTATTTCTTACACTTGACTTGATGGGTATAGAGACCGTGACAGTCTTGACGCAATGACGTCAACAAGATTAACAATAAATAAATGTAAATTTTTTACCATTATTATAAGTATTGGGGCCCGTGTTTTATATCATTCTTTGAAAACCAAAATAAGGAGTGCAACAGAGGTAAATTACGATTAAAAAATAAAAATTATTACCTCATCAACTATCACCCACTCCTGGATTTGGATTACAAAATATGATATACATATCTACTTCCCATCTTTGGTCAACCTTTGTTTAGAGAGGAAAAAGATAGTAGACATGGTCAACACAAAAAAGTTTATTAATTAGAAAAATTTGTATCAGTATTTAATAATTGGTAAACATAAACATACAACAGGACATTTACACAACATTGTCCTGCCATGACACACGTCCAATATCGGACACAAAATAGGCCGCAAATTGGTCCCGCATAAGACCAACGGCTGCAGTTGACCGCATCGGGTGAGGCTGAAAATCAGGCAATGGGTGTGAAACAGGTTCATCAAGTTCAATGTGTAGGACCACACAGGCTTTGACCACCTCGTCCACTGTTTCCACTTTTAGATTGATGGCTGTTGCAAGAATGCGCCATTTAGCAACAAGAATGCCAAAGCTGCACTCTACGGTTCTTCTGGCCCTGGTCAGTCTGTAGTTGAATATTCTTCTAGTGTGGTCCAAGTCCCTACTAGAATAGGGCTTCAGGAGATTTTCACACATCTGGAAGGCCTCATCCCCAACCATAACAAATGGCAGCGGTGGGCCTTGAGTGTTGGGGAGAGGCTGTGGAGGGGGAAAATTAAAATTGTTGCCATACACCCGACGGCCCATATCCGAGCTCTTGAAGGTCTGGGAATCATTGCCACGGCCAAAACCTCCAATATCCACGGCGATGAAGCGACACTCCGCATCCGCTATTGCCATGAGCACTACCGAAAAATATTTTTTATAATTATAAAACTCAGATCCGGTTCTGTCAGGTTTGACAATGCAGATGTGCTTTCCATCCACCGCCCCTAAACAGTTGGGGAAATCACACACGCTCAAAAATGTAGTTGAAATTTCCCGCCACATGTCCACGGTGGGTACGGGTATAAACTTCTCACGGAGTACATTCCATAACGCACGACAGGTGTCCACAACAATTCCGGAGAGGGTTGAGATTCCAAGGCGGTATTGGAAGTGCAGGGAAGATAAACTCTCTCCTGTGGCAAGAAATCTAGAAGAAAAAGAAACAAAAAAAACATTTACAATCGGCTCTTAATGATGTGTTTAAAAAAAAAAAAAAATGTCATAACAACAAATTTGACGGTCATTGGTTTAGTTTTGGAACGTACCGTAATGTCACTAACAGACGTTCCTCAGGTGGAATCGCTCTACGGAGCCGTGTGTCCTGTCGCCTTATGGATCCTTCGACACGAGCCAGTAAATCCCGGAAAGAATCTTGAGACATTCTGGTATAATCCTGGAATTTCTCCGGGTTGGCATTCAGCTCTGCATAGAGCGTGTGATATGCTCCACGGCTCTCACGCACTTCAATGATGGGGTGCCTCCAAAAACGCCGACGCTGTCTCCTTCTCCATCTTTGGCGGTTTCGGTCTTGCTCCCAAGCAAAAACACAGGCAAGGAAAATCTTGAAGCTGAACTCCAGTTTGAAATAAAAGTTATCCATAGCAAGATCCATCATGACACCGGAAACAGTAGCAAGCTCTGAAAATTTCTGTCCCCCTAGGGTCTATATATTGAGAGACAATCATATACGCCCTCTCTATTCCCATTGGTTGTGTCTGGTTATCTTTTTTTTTTTTTTTGGTAAAATGTTCAAAAAAACGCAAACGCATGCAAAAACGCATGTAAACGCGTGTAAACGCTGGTTTTTTTTGACGCACGCGTTTAAAGCATGCATCAAAAAAACGCAGCGTTTACACGCGTTTACATGCGTTTTTGCACCATGCGTTTTTTTTTAAAAACGCATGCGTTCAAAAACGCAAGTGTGAAACCAGCCTATCTTGAAACAATCACTGCATAATCTCAAAGAGAAAGCTTTGATTGCCCAGCATGTTGGTATGGAGCCAGATTTCACAATGGGTGATACTACCCAGCCCAGCCAATATCCTGAGGCAACATTGGGTGATGAGGAGGAAGATGAGGAGGGAGAGGACTTGTTTTTCTGTGCTACCGAGGGACTCCTAATGCTACAGAGGGGACACCCAACCCAAGTTTCATGTCTGTACAGCCTAGAGAAGCTGGAGAGGAGGAGAAGGAGGAGGCAATTCAGCGTGAGGACAGGATGGGTACTGTTCCTATTGTTGGGGCACAGAACATTTTTTGCAGCTTGGCTCACAGTTCATGTGTAAGTGTGTGTGGCAAGACCCTCACGTGATACACATTTTATCCAACAACCAATACTGGCTGGCCACCTTTCTCAATCCACAGTACAAGGGGAAATTTCCTTTTCTCCTTTTGGAGTCACCAAAGAGTTTAAGAGGGCCGTTGTAGATCAGTTGCTGAAAACATCACCCTCAGACAATGCTGGTGGGTGGAAGAGGTAGCGCCTGTTTTCAACACCAAGGGATAATGGGGAAAGACATGAACACCAGGTCCAACAGAGGTGGGGGAAAATGTGCACAAATTGGGCAATTTTCAATAAACCAGGGCAACAGCAAGAGCTATCTGTGCCTGTAACAATGCCAAGGAGGGAGAAGTTGCAGAACATGGTCAAGGGGTGCTTAAGTGACCATATGTGTGTCCTTTCTGATGCTTCAGTTCCCTTTAATTATTGGGTATCCAAGCTGAACACTTGGCTCGACCTCTCCTTACATGCCTTGGAGGTGCTGGCCTGTCTGGCTGCTAGTGTGATGTTAGAGCGTGTTTTCAGTTCCGCTGGGTCAATCACCACTAAGGCTACTTTCACACTAGCGTCGGGCTCGGCCCGTCGCCGTGCGTCGGGCCGAGGTCCCCGACGCTAGCGTTGTCCCCGCCGCACAACGGGGGCAGCGGATGCATTTTTCCCACGCATCCGCTGCCCCATTGTGAGGTGCGGGGAAGTGCGGGGAGGTGTGGGCGGAGTTCCGGCCGCGCATGCGCGGTCGGAAAAAGCGGACCGTCGGGAGCAAAAAACGTTACATGTAAGGTTTTTTTTTCCCGACGGTCCGCTACCACACGCCCAAGCGTCGCAAAACGGACGCGATGTTTGGCAATGCGTCGCAAATGCGTCGCTAATGTTAGTCTATGATGAAAAAACGCATCCAGCAAGAACTTTTGCTGGATGCGTATTTTCGGCAAAACGACGCATTTGCGACGTATTGCAGTTAACGCTAGTGTGAAAGTAGCCTAATAGACGCACATTCCTCTCCACGGAAAATGCAGACAGACTTAGGCTGGTTTCACACTAGCGTTTTTGAACGCATGCGTTTTTAAAAAAAAACGCATGGTGCAAAAACGCATGTAAACGCATGTAAACGCTGCGTTTTTTAGACGCATGCGTTAAACGCGTGTGTCAAAAAAACGCAGCGTTTACATGCGTTTACATGCGTTTTTGCATGCGTTTGCGTTTTTTTGAACATTTTTCCAAAAAAAAAAAAAAAAAAAAAAAAGATAACCAGACACAACCAATGGGAATAGAGAGGCCGTATATGATTGTCTCTCAATATATAGACCCTAGGGGGACAGAAATTTTCAGAGCTTGCTACTGTTTCCGGTGTCACGATGGATCTTTCTATGGATAACTTTTATTTCAAACTGGAGTTCAGCTTCAAGATTTTCCTTGCCTGTGTTTTTGCTTGGGAGCAAGACCGAAACCGCCAAAGATGGAGAAGGAGACAGCGTCGGCGTTTTTGGAGGCACCCCATCATTGAAGTGCGTGAGAGCCGTGGAGCATATCACACGCTCTATGCGGAGCTGAATGCCAACCCGGAGAAATTCCAGGATTATACCAGAATGTCTCAAGATTCTTTCCGGGATTTACTGGCTCGTGTTGAAGGATCCATAAGGCGACAGGACACACGGCTCCGTAGAGCGATTCCACCTGAGGAACGTCTGTTAGTGACATTACGGTACGTTCCAAAACTAAACCAATGACCGTCAACTTTGTTGTTATGACATGTTTTCTATGTTTTTTTTTTTTTTTTTTTTTTAAAAAAAACACCATTAGAGCCGATTTTAATTTTTTTTGTTTTTGTTTCTTTTTCTTCTAGATTTCTTGCCACAGGAGAGAGTTTATCTTCCCTGCACTTCCAATACCGCCTTGGAATCTCAACCCTCTCTGGAATTGTTGTGGACACCTGTCGTGCGTTATGGAATGCACTCCGTGAGGAGTTTATACCCGTACCCACCGTGGACATGTGGCGGGAAATTTCAACTACATTTTTGAACGTGTGTGATTTCCCAAACTGTTTAGGGGCGGTGGATGGAAAGCACATCCGCATTGTCAAACCTGCCAGAACCGGATCTGAGTTTTATAATTATAAAAAATATTTTTCGGTAGTGCTTATGGCAATAGCGGATGCGGAGTGTCGCTTCATCGCCGTGGATATTGGAGCTTTTGGCCGTGGCAATGATTCCCAAACCTTCAAGAGCTCGGATATGGGCCGTCGGGTGTATGGCAACAATTTTAATTTTCCCCCTCCACAGCCTCTCCCCAACACTCAAGGCCCACCGCTGCCATTTGTTATGGTTGGGGATGAGGCCTTCCAGATGTGTGAAAATCTCCTGAAGCCCTATTCTAGTAGGGACTTGGACCACACTAGAAGAATATTCAACTACAGACTGACCAGGGCCCGAAGAACCGTAGAGTGCAGCTTTGGCATTCTTGTTGCTAAATGGCGCATTCTTGCAACAGCCATCAATCTAAAAGTGGAAACAGTGGACGAGGTGGTCAAAGCCTGTGTGGTGCTACACAATTATATAATGGCTAAGGAGCGACCCCACATTGAACTTGATGAACCTGTTGCACACCCATTGCCTGATTTTCAGCATCACCCGATGCGGTCAACTGCAGCCGTTGGTCTTATGCGGGACCAATTTGCGGCCTATTTTGTGTCCGATATTGGACGTGTGTCATGGCAGGACAATGTTGTGTAAATGTCCTGTTGTATGTTTATGTTTACCAATTATTAAACACTGATACAAATTTTTCTAATTAATAAACTTTTTTGTGTTCACCATGTCTACTATCTTTTTCCTCTCTAAACAAAGGTTGACCAAAGATGGGCAGTAGATATGTATATCATATTTTGTAATCCAAAACCAGGAGTGGGTGATAGTTGTTGAGGTAATAAATTTTAATTTTTCATCGTAATTTACCTCTGTTGCACTCCCTATTTTGGTTTTCAAAGAATGATATAAACCACAGGCCGCATACTTATAATAATGGTACAAAATGTTTATTTATTAATTCTAATATTGTTGACGTCATTGCGTCAAGACTGTCACGGTCTCTATATCCATCAAGTCAAGTGTAAGCAATAATAAATTCATGATAAACATATACATGATCATGAATTCACAATTTCTGACACCTGGCCTGGTGAGCATAGATATGTAGAGTGTGAGAACAATTGTCCCATCTGTTTGACAACCATTGTCACATAATGTGCTATATAGAATATGGTGAATATACAAGGCAGTAATCAACTTAATCGGTCAGGTATATATTTTGACATCTGACCGATTCAGTTGAGTTCTGAACTTGATTTCCACCATTTTCTCTTTGTACAGTGACACTACACTAGGTACAAAAATAAGAGTATGGAAATAAATACTATTTTTTTGGCCAACTCATATCTGTATACTAAAGAAACACATATAGATGTTGTCTGGTATTTTATACTACTGGAGATATGTGTAGGCCAAAAGAATAAGTGTGTGACGAAGTTTATTGTTGTGTATTGAGAGCGGTGAAAGACACAATAAACCAAACATAATTGTTTCAAATAAACTTTTTTTTTATTGAGGAAAAAAAAAAACAAATTTATTTTTTGGTACCGCGCCGGGTTGAACCACGCCGGCTTGGGGTTGAGTGACGTAACTGGGGGGTATTCAGAACTGAAGCCTGGCTCACCGTGGAGGAGGCAGAGGTGGCAGGAGAATGGGCAACAAAACTTGAAGGGTCTGGAAGTTCGGGGATGGGGCTTAAAACATGAGGGGCTTGAGACACACTGGAAGGTTGAGACACATCGGTAGGTGATGGGGGAGGAATAATCAAAGTTTTTAGTTTTTTATGCGTTTTGCCAGTTTTACGTTGGGTTTTCCGGGTTGGGGGAAGTCTTCTTGGGCTATGTTGTAAAGTGTGGGCGGGAGACACGTCAGGACCCGTCTCCACACAGTCAGTCTCCATTGTGGAGCGCTCGGCAATGTCTGAGTCCAATGGGGGGAAAGATAAACTCCCGCCTGGGTCCTGGTGCCTCGTTGGGGGGGGGGAAACAAAAACCCTTCCAGGATCCTGGTGCCTCGTTGGGGGGGGGGGAAACAAATCCCATACCATTGTCCTGCTGCATTGCTGGTGGGGGGGAACAGAAAGCCATGGATGGATCCTGCTGCATCAGGGTGGGTCCTGCCTGGAAAGGTATGGCTTGGTCGTGCTGCATCATGGGGGGCCCGGTGCGATACGCCATGGATGGGTCCTGCTGCATCGGGGGGTGTCCTGCCCGGAAAGCAACTCCTCGGTCCTGCTGCATCGGGGTTGGTCCGGTCAGATATGCCAGGCCTCGGTCCTGCTGCATCGGGGTGGGTCCGGTCCGAAATGCCAGGCCTGGGTCCTGCTGCATCTGGGGTGGGCCGGTCTGATATTGCATGGATGGGTCCTGCTGCATCGGGAGGGTGCCGGGCCGATAAGCCACGCCAGGGTCCTGCGTCATGGTGGTGTCAGCGGAGGAGGTCCAAGCCGGAGCAGCGGTCGTCACGGTGGTGGCGGTGGGATGTCCAACAGCACTCGTCATCGTGTTGGCGCTGTAGTGGAGTACACCTGTAGAGGGAATAGAGGTGGCCGTGCAGTGGTATGCAGCAGAGGTAGGAATAGTGTTTACTTGTGACAGTGACGGCACAGTTGGATATGCCGCCACATTACGACTCTGACTCTGCTGCATAGCCTGCACAAAAGCAACATTGCAGGCCTGCATCACACTCAGCTGGAGATCAGGGCTAAGGTGTTCCGACATGCCCTCTAGGATTTGATTGAAAAAATGATGAGCTGGCTTCTTGAGGTCGGCTTTCAATTGATCAACGCTTTTGGCGACATCCTGGATGCGGCAATTTAAGAGATTATGGGTCACATCCATTCTGTCACCTAAAGCCTTGATAGCTTCATGTAAAACCGAGCTCAAGTGTAAAAACTCGGGCATGAGGGACCTATCCGAAGCCCTCTGTCGCTGCCGGGATGAGCCCGCAAAAATGGGTGCAGCGAAAGAGGACTGCGAAAGGGGAAGACCTGATGGGCCAGCCCCCTGGTCTCCAGTGAGTGTGGAAGACCCACCTGGTGCTGCGCTGCTGGATGGCTGGGACGGGTCCGTGGCTGCCGGCTGAAGGACCGCTCCAGAACCTGTGGCAACAGTCGTGCAGTGTGTGCTGTGAAAAAAGAAAACAGAAAATTAATACCAAACTATAACAAGACGGTACATCCTGTGGAATTAAAAGTGACAGATTATGTCAATGCAATACAACCGGAGTCATGTGAGAAATACTTACGTTCTCATGAGAAGGACCGGTCTCAGGAAGGCCAACACACGGTGGTATTTGTAGAGCCGGTGCCTTGCTCCGGAACCACTAGCTGCACTCTTCTCTGCACGTAGGTCCTTGTTGAAGCGGTCCTTCATGGAACGCCAACGTGTCCTTACTTTCTCCACTGTGAAATAACAATAAAATATAATGGTCAGAATAAGGACTTTTGGCCGTGCTCTCGTGACTGTGTGTGATGACAGAAACTACGAAAAGTTTCTTTCATCACACACAGTCAAGAGAGCATGGCCAAGGTCTGTTGCTTCACACTACCGTGCAATACTTACCAAATGCATTACGGACCCGTGGCGGGGAATTCTCCCAGCCATCCCACAACGCTTGGGCCACCTCACTCCACAAACGACGGAGAACACTATTGACGGCGTGCTGTTGATCCCGGCTGTCCCACAACGGGACTCGCTCCTGGACCAGACTGATCAGCAGGTCATTATCAATCCGGTCGTCGTCCCGTTGTGAAACCTAAAATTAAAACAAAATCATTTAAGTTTGCTCAACCACATTTGGAAAAAATAAGACACGAAGATGAGAAAGGGCAGGAATATGAAAGACAACTTTCAGAAAAGGATGATATAAGAAATATGTATAGAAAAACAAGGGTACAGAAAGGAAGTTAAAAGAATATTACAATAAGGACAGTCTGCCTGGTATACATACCCGCTGCCGTCTTCCACCTGGACCTTGACTCCGCTGCTCAGTACCTCTCTGTCCCTCAGTTGAAGTGCTCTATAAAATTTAAAAAAAAAAATTGCCTCATGTGTCGATGTGACAGTCAATACTTACCAAGCTGACGGACAAAAAACATACCTCGCTCACGTGATCCACTTCTGATTGACGTGGCTGGAACTCCTCATCAGACGAGGAAACCGGAGAAGACATTCTGATGCGTGTTGAAAGAAAAAAAATAGAAGAAATTAGGACATGTAGATCCAAAAAATTGAAAATGAAAGCATTGGCTAGGATATACTCACATTGCTCTGTGTCTTGTCCAACAATGCGTCCGGGCAGGGTGCTGTCTTCTTTGGAGTCTGATGAGAAGTGACCAGAAACTTCCCCCCACCTTCCTTTTATAACCCTGCTGCTATGGGGGAGTCTTATCAGTGTCTAGACATCTTTATCTACACTTAATTCAATGGTGCAAAAAAAAACGCATGCGTCAAAAAAACGCATGCAAACGCATGTCAAAAAAAACGCATGCGTCCCCATTGACTCCAATGCATTTTTGTGTCCAAAAAAAACGCATGTAAACGCATGCGTTTTTTTGGAAAAAAAAAACGCCCCTCAAAATACTACAAGTTGCATTTTATTAAATGAACGCATGCAGTTAAAAAACGCATGCGTTCACAAACGCGTTCAAACGCGTACACCAAAAAACGCATGCGTTTTTTTCAATGTTAAATATAGGGGAAAAAAACGCATGCGTTTTTTTGGTAAAAAACGCTGCAGACAAAAACGCAAGTGTGAAACCACCCTTACTCTGATTAAATTCAACAAGGACTGGCTATCTCACAGTCTGCAATCCCTCCAGATGACAGCAAGCCAACCTAAATTCACCAAAAATGCTGATTCATGTTACTGCTGCTAACATCAACCCCTTCCCATAAAAACCCGTTTCCTTCCTGCGTCATCCATGACTCAGGCCATAGGGTTAATTTTTACAGACCCTATGCACATTGTGCAGTGGACAAACCAGGACAGTATTCCTACTCCAGCCTAACTACTATTTGTGATTGGAGGCCCTTGGGATGGTGGCTTCCTGCGTCAACCATGACTCAGCCCACAGGGTTAATTTTTACAGACCCTATGCACATTGTGCAGTGGACAAATCTTGAATGCAGAGTGGTCCTACCAAACTACTATTTGTCATTGGAGGCCCTTGTGACAGGTTGTCCCACATTGTGACGGAGATAGGGGATACATATTCAATAGAAATGTACACTGAAAACTTGGATTGAGGCCCACAACTACTATAGTAGTCCAGCGGAGATAATGTTTGTCAAGGGCGGCCCTTGTCATGGTATCTTCCTGCATCTATGACACAGCCCCCAGGAGTAATTTTTTTAAATACGATGCACATTCTGCATTTGACCAAGTAGTTCAGTATCAAGAAGTCTTCTCTTTCGATGTAATCTGGGGAATATTGTCAATACTCTAACCCATCCTGTAGGGGAAGCACCATATATCCTTTGTCCATTGACTTGCCCAAGAGATATAATTGAGATCGTCATCCAGTTGACTAGTGCAGATTTATTTTTCCAGTTCACCCAAACCTGAGATCAGCTGCACTCACTGCTACCTTCGAATACTCCATGTCTCTGCCCATAAATGAGTTAAATGATAGAGTGTGAGACATAAAATATGAATCAGTGAGGGCACTCTCAAATGTACACAAGAGGGCCCTCCAAAGTTTCTAGAGGTGGGCACTTCCAAACGTATGTTACAGGGCCATATGAGGGCTCTCACTAAACTCAGGTTTCCTGCCTATTGCAGGCCCTCTGAACATTTGAATTTAGGGCCACAGAATCACATGGAGGTGGAGGAAGGGGGAGGAGGGTGAAGCCCAACGAAACAATGGGGACATTGTAAACTGCTATGGAATATGTATTCCACTATCTGAGTGTCAATGAGGGAGGGACCGCCCAAATGTAACAGCAGTCCCTTACAGGCCCACCTGAGGCCTCTCAGGTCAAAGGTCAACATACCTGCTGGTTCGTTGTAGCTGGCCTTGTAAAGTGCTGGGGAATAGCGAACTAAAAATGATGTATGACAGAGGGACCGACAAAATGTGTAAGTCAGGGCCCTCACAATTGTAAAAGGCAAAAAAAACAACAGTACGTGTGAACAAACACTAGAAGGGATTTTTTTGCTTCTCTGGTTTACTTAGCCTTATATACAAGTGATTATGCAGGAAAAACTGTTTTTTAACCTTTTTGGTGTGTTAAATGCAATTTAGGTTAGGTTTGGTAGTTGTTCTTGTGTATTTGTAAAAGTGGCGTAATACTGCAACAAACTTATTCCCAGAAACCATATGTGAGTCAGACATACGTGCAGGCATATTCTCCAGGCTCTTCCCATTCGGTTTCATCATTTTCCCTCCCATTTCAGCCTTTTCCGCAGGCATTTCCCATTGACTTGCATTGTACTCGCTATTCGGAACGAATATGTGATTTTTATGAAGTACTTGTTAAGAGTAACGCGATTATATTACGGTACTCGCTCATCGCTAAACATGATAAAAAAAAAAAAACTGTGGGATTGCACTAATTTTGCAATTTCACCACACTTGGAATTTGTTTCCTGGTTTGCAGTACATGATATGTTAAAACCAATGGTGTCTTTCAAAAGTACAACTCATCCCGCAAAAAATTAGCCCTCACATGGCCATATTGAAGGGGAGCTAAAAACGAAACCGCAAAACCAAAAATACCTCTGGTCATTAAGGGGTTAAAGCCGCCAACAAGTTCCTCCCATTATCGCACACAACCAGACCTGGTTGGAGGTTCAGCGGGGAGAGCCACTGATTGGCTGTTCTTTTATCCCTTTCAACAGCTCGGCTGCGTTGTGAGCTTTATCATCTAAACAGATGAGCTTCAGCAGAGTGTGCTTCGCCAAGGCAATGTGGCAGACTTCCCAGCTGGGGAGTGATAGGGAAGTTAGTTCCACTGAGGAGGAGGAGAGAGACAGGAAGTGGAATACAAGGAGACTGAAACCCTGATGGAAGTTGGGACCCCTGTCCACAAGTACTTGTCCACGTTTCTGTGGTTAGATGGACCTTCACTGTGACTGCGTTGGCCAGAGCACGACTGACGTTGTGTAACTCCTGCTTTTGTAACACGGGGACGGCACACTGGGAAAAATAGTGTCAGCTGGGAATCGAGTACCATGGGACTGCCACCGCCAAAAGGTTGTGGAAAGACTCAGTTCCCACAAGTCGAAGCGACAACATTTCCAGAGCTAGCAATCTGGCATTTTGTGGGTGTTTAGTGATTGGCTCTATGGGATATTTCTGCTTTCTAGTAAATGTCTGGAGCAGGGACAACTGAACGCTGCACTGGAATAAAGAACTGGACGTGGTTGCTGACTGTTATGTTTGTGCAACCACTGGTTGTGGGCAGGAGACATCAGCGCCTGCTTCATGGTCAGCAGATTGGGAGGGCCATAACACAGGGAAAGGGGCTGCCATGTACTTTTGCATGCTGATAGTGCTCAGGTTGGCAGTGTTCTTGCCTCTTCTTAGCTTGGTTTGTCAAATGCTGCAAATTACAGTTGTTTTGTCTGAAGGAATTTCAGAAAAAACTGCCATACAGGGGAGCAATGCACCCTTGGCCTGTTATCTAGCCGAGTGGGGGGGCTCTGCTGAATAATTGACCGTGTTCTACCTCTCTGCACTGCTGTGCTCATTAGGTGTGCCACTGTGCCAAGTTGGATCAGTGGCCTCATCATCAACCACGTCGGCTTCCAATTCCTCAATTTGATCCTCCTTCTGAGTTGCGATTTGAGGCTGACCTAATGGCAACTGTGCCTCATGATTATCCTCCACCTCTTCAGACATCAATTGACCTTCTCCAAACTGACTTTCTACTGGCCCTAGGTGCTCAAATGTTTGGGCATCATCTGCACTCCACCTCCTCATGACCGACTTTCATGGTGCACGTTGAGAGGCCTGGCAAATTACAAGGGAATGTAAACAGTTCCTCAGAGTGGCCAGCGTTGAGGTCAGATATCTTCTGGGACTCTTGATGGTGGGAGGAAGAAGGACTAGGTTGAGGATTCAGAGGCTCAGCCTCTTGGCTACTGAGACTGGACCATGTGGAAGACTTTGTGGTGCTGCTTGTCAACACACTGTAGCCTTTGTCTGCCATCCAATCCACAACATCCTCACAGTTGTCTGGGTTTGTTAGAGGTGTAGCGCGCTGACCAATTTTTACAGGAACCTAGAACAAGATACAGTCACCTTAAGATCTGTCACACGGCCTTGGCGGGCACCATCACATCCACGTCCCTTAACGTCACCCTTTCTCATCTTGAAAGCGATATTCTTATGAAACCAAAAAATGATTTTATTATTCACAAGTACCCTTACAAAAGTCTTATGTACAAATTCACTGTATCAAGCAATGTGTAACTGTTTTTTTTGAAGATCGTCTTGCTGAAACACTCCAAATACAGAGTAATAAAGATTATTGCCCCTGATAAATTGTCATGTACGATTATCTCTACCAGGATTGCGCCAGTCACACAACTGCTAGACAAATATTAGGTATTTTAAGAGGAAAATAGCAGAGATCTGCAGCATGTAGTTTCAATGATGAAAACACCCAGGTGCCTGCCTTTCACCCTCCCTCCTATTAAATCTCTCCCTACTTAATCCCCACCTAACAACTAATCTTGACAATCTTCAGCTCTTAAAAGAGCTTTCTGGAATAAATAACGCTCACAATAACCTCTGTGATGTAGCGATGTCCTTGCTGTGCAGTGAATAGGCAGTGACCCATATAAAGTTCAAACAAAGTCTTGTTTATTTCACAGCATACTCACAAACCGGGAAAATAAGCAACAAGTCTTTCAGTATGCAGCCAGGAAAAAAATAACGACAGTCCACAGTTCGTTGCCGTGAACGTAATACACCACCGTGTACGCTGGGGTGTCAGGCTTTTCTGGCTTTGCCTGGCCCGTGTTGCACCACACAGACAGAGCTCCACATAAAGCTCCTGCTAGGTCTGACTCCCAGACCAATACTGACACACCCAACTCTCTTGCAGGGTTTTTTTTTTCTTTCCTCCAGATTCTCTTTCCATGGGCCACTATAAGATCTGGGCTGGAGGAAACGGACCGGCCCCACTGCCTTCCTGCAGTCCGTTTCAAAAATAAAAGCCCATACCGGGTTTTCCTGAATAATTTCTGGGTCAAATAACTTGATCCAGTTCACACTCACTTTTATTCTTCCCTGTGTCTCACAGGCAAACCTGCTGTGAGCACAGGGCACTCCAGCGGATCTAATATGCTTCTAAGCACATCCTGGGAGATACATAGCGACCCTCGCATATGACACCGGTCACTGCCTTACACCTCCTATCACTCTCCCTATGCTCCTTTCATTGTCCCTGCACTGAAACTATGCTTTCCCTATGCTGTTTCTGGCTGCACTGTGTGCAAGATGGCGCCAGCAACCTTTAAATAGTCCCTATGATGCTGGAAGACCAGCCATTCACCGTACTGCCACACCAAAGAAGGCTCCCACATTACTGTGACTGGCAAGTCAGCCCAGCATGTGCATTGGCTGCAAATAAAGTGCCAAACATGCTGAGCGGGTCAGTCGAATATACCGAGGCGAATACCTAATTACTCACCGAGTAACGAATAGTGACGAATGCATTAGCTCATCACTAATCATTACGTTTCTGCCTATGTTTTTTTCTGTTCGGTGGCCAGTGTGAACGTGCGCTTACAAGCTGCATGCACACCGGTCTGTATTTCAGTTCATACCTTTGTGTTTTCTTCACTCTGTTTGCATCATGTGCACATAAAGGTATGGGTGCCTTTCTTTAAGCTGGCATTATACTGATGTGGCCTCCCATGGCTGTATGTCCACTAATTGGGCCCAGTCCATTTTAGCCCTTATCCACATACATGTCACTTGACAAACTGTAAGGTCTTTATTATTAGAGTTAGAACTGTCCCAATTACAGTCGCTGTGACGAGGTGTGATGGCTTTCGCATTTTTTTAATCAAAAAACATGTTAACTAAGTATCATGTATTAATTTCATGCATTATGCTAATTATTTACTGCAGGGTATTTAATCATTATGTTTCTGTCTTCTCATGGAACTTTCTCACCTGTTATATCGGACATTGTTCCATCAGGACATTGCATGCAGAAATAGCAGCAAGAGTGAGATCCTCCGTGCACAACCTTTCTATACCCGGGAGGACATCTGTCATTGCATCGAGATTCTGGCATCTAGGAGGGAAATATACATTTAATATAAAGTCATTGCATCATTGCATTTCATGGCAATGACAAGGTTCCCCCAACTGTCGGTGAGATGCAACTGAAGAGCTCACCTGCTGCATAGGCATATTCCTCCACAATCATCTGGATATGGACATTCCAGGTGTAAAAGACTGCGAGCGACGTGCGAGCTGTGTGAGAGCCAGAGGTGTAACTACAACAGGTGCAGGGGTTGCAATCGCATCCAGGCCCTGGAGCCTGGGGGGGCTCTAAAAGTCCCTTTGGTCTATAGAAAAAGACTATTGCTATTAAAGATTTAAAATATTTGGGGGCCCCGTTCGCATCGGGGCCCATGAGTTTCAAGTTACACCACTGGTGAGAGCCATGTGCGAGCCATGTGTGAGATGTGTGAGAGCCACATGCGAGCCCTGTACAAGCCTTGTGTGAACAATGTGCAAGCCGTGTGAGAGCCACTAGTGAGCTGTGTGAGAGGCACCAGTGAGCTGTGTGAGAGCCATGTGTGAGCTGTGTGAGAGCCACTTGTGAGCTGTGTGAGAGCCACTAGTGAGCTGTGTGAGAGCCATGTGTGAGCTGTGTGTGAGCCATGTGCAAGCCATGTGAGATCCACTAGTGAGCTGTGTGAGAGGCACCAGTGAGCTGTGTGAGAGCCATGTGTGAGCTGTGTGAGAGCCACTTGTGAGCTGTGTGAGAGCCACTAGTGAGCTGTGTGAGAGCCATGTGTGAGCTGTGTGTGAGCCATGTGCGAGCTGTGTGAGAGCCACTTGTGAGCTCTGTGAGAGCCACTAGTGAGCTGTGTGAGAGCCATGTGTGAGCTGTGTGTGAGCCATGTGCGAGCCGAGTGAGATCCACTAGTGAGCTGTGTGAGAGCCATGAGTGATCTGTGTGACAGCCATATGGGAGCTGTGTGAGAGCCACTAGTGAGCTGTGAGAGCCATGAGTGATCTGTGTGAGAGCCATGTGGGAGCTGTGTGAGAGACACTAGTGAGCTGTGAGAGCCATGTGAGATCCACTAGTGAGCTGTGTGAGAGCCATGAGTGATCTATGTGAGAGCCGTGTGCAAGCCGCGTGAGAGCCATGAGTGATCTACGTATGTGAGAGCCATGTGTGAGCTGTGTGTGAGCCATGCATGATCTATGTGAGAGCCATGTGCAAGCCGTGTGAGAGCCATGAGTGATCTACATATGTGAGAGCCATGTGCGAGTTGTATGAGAGCCACGAGTGATCTGTGTGAGAGTCACGTGTGCGCTATGTGAGAGCCATGTGCAAGCCATGTGAGAGCCTCTAGTGAGCTGTGTGAGAGCCATGTGTGAGCTGTGTGTGAGAGCCATGTGTGAGCCGTGTGTGAGAGCCATATGTGAGCCATGTGAGAGCCATGTGAGAGCTGTGTGAGAGCCATGAGTGATCTGTGTGAGAGTCATGTGTGCACTATGTGAGAGCCATGTGCAGGCCATGTGAGAGCCACTAGTGAGCTGTGTGAGAGCCATGTGCGAGCCGTTTGAAAGCCATGTGTGAGCTATGTGAGAGCCATGTGCAGGCCATGTGAGAGCCACTAGTGAGCTGTGTGAGAGCCATGTGCGAGCCGTTTGAGAGCCATGTGTGAGCTGTGAGAGCCGTGTGAGAGCCATGTGTGAGCCGTGTGTGAGAGCCATGTGTGAGCCGCGTGTGAGAGCCGTGTCTGCGCTGTGTGAGAGTCATGTGCGAGCCGTGTGAGAGCCATATGTGAGCCTTGTGAGAGTCATGTGTGCGATGTGTGAGAGCCATGTGTGAGCTGTGAGAGCCGTGTGAGAGCCATGTGCGAGCTGTGTGAGAGCCATGAGTGATCTGTGTGAGAGCCATGTGCGAGCTGTGTGTGAGCCATGCATGATCTATGTGAGAGCCATGTGCAAGCCGTGTGAGAGCCATGAGTGATCTACGTATGTGAGAGCCATGTGCGAGCTGTATGAGAGCCACGAGTGATCTGTGTGAGAGTCATGTGTGCACTATGTGAGAGCCATGTGCAGGCCATGTGAGAGCCACTAGTGAGCTGTGTGAGAGCCATGTGCGAGCCGTTTGAGAGCCATGTGTGAGCTGTGAGAGCCGTGTGAGAGCCATGTGTGAGCCGTGTGTGAGAGCCATGTGTGAGCCGCGTGTGAGAGCCGTGTGTGCGCTGTGTGAGAGTCATGTGCGAGCCATGTGAGAGCCATGTGCGAGCTGTGTGAGAGCCATGCATGATCTATGTGAGAGCCGTGTGCAAGCCGCGTGAGAGCCATGAGTGATCTACGTATGTGAGAGCCATGTGCGGGCTGTATGAGAGCCATGAGTGATCTGTGTGAGAGCCATGTGTGAGCTGTGTGTGAGCCATGCATGAACTATGTGAGAGCCATGTGCAAGCCGTGTGAGAGCCATGAGTGATCTACGTATGTGAGAGCCATGTGCGAGCTGTGTGAGAGCCATGAGTGATTTGTGTGAGAGTCACATGTGCGCTATGTGAGAGCCATGTGCAAGCCATGTGAGAGCCTCTAGTGAGCTGTGTGAGAGCCATGTGCGGGCCGTGTGAGAGCCATGTGTGAGCTGTGAGAGCCGTGTGAGAGCCATGTGTGAGCCGTGTGTGAGAGCCATATGTGAGCCATGTGAGAGCCATGTGTGAGCTGTGTGAGAGCCATGAGTGATCTGTGTGAGAGTCATGTGTACACTATGTGAGAGCCATGTGCAGGCCATGTGAGAGCCACTAGTGAGCTGTGTGAGAGCCATGTGCGAGCCGTTTGAAAGCCATGTGTGAGCTATGTGAGAGCCATGTGCAGGCCATGTGAGAGCCACTAGTGAGCTGTGTGAGAGCCATGTGCGAGCCGTTTGAGAGCCATGTGTGAGCTGTGAGAGCCGTGTGAGAGCCATATGTGAGCCATGTGAGAGCCATGTGTGAGCTGTGTGAGAGCCATGAGTGATCTGTGTGAGAGTCATGTGTGCACTATGTGAGAGCCATGTGCAAGCCATGTGAGAGCCTCTAGTGAGCTGTGTGAGAGCCATGTGCGGGCCGTGTGAGAGCCATGTGTGAGCTGTGAGAGCCGTGTGAGAGCCGTGTGTGAGAGCCATATGTGAGCCATGTGAGAGCCATGTGTGAGCTGTGTGAGAGCCATGAGTGATTTGTGTGAGAGTCACGTGTGCGCTATGTGAGAGCCATGTGCAAGCCATGTGAGAGCCTCTAGTGAGCTGTGTGAGAGCCATGTGCGGGCCGTGTGAGAGCCATGTGTGAGCTGTGAGAGCCGTGTGAGAGCCATGTGTGAGCCGTGTGTGAGAGCCATATGTGAGCCATGTGAGAGCCATGTGTGAGCTGTGTGAGAGCCATGAGTGATCTGTGTGAGAGTCATGTGTACACTATGTGAGAGCCATGTGCAGGCCATGTGAGAGCCACTAGTGAGCTGTGTGAGAGCCATGTGCGAGCCGTTTGAAAGCCATGTGTGAGCTATGTGAGAGCCATGTGCAGGCCATGTGAGAGCCACTAGTGAGCTGTGTGAGAGCCATGTGCGAGCCGTTTGAGAGCCATGTGTGAGCTGTGAGAGCCGTGTGAGAGCCATATGTGAGCCATGTGAGAGCCATGTGTGAGCTGTGTGAGAGCCATGAGTGATCTGTGTGAGAGTCATGTGTGCACTATGTGAGAGCCATGTGCAAGCCATGTGAGAGCCTCTAGTGAGCTGTGTGAGAGCCATGTGCGGGCCGTGTGAGAGCCATGTGTGAGCTGTGAGAGCCGTGTGAGAGCCGTGTGTGAGAGCCATATGTGAGCCATGTGAGAGCCATGTGTGAGCTGTGTGAGAGCCATGAGTGATCTGTGTGAGAGTCATGTGTGCACTATGTGAGAGCCATGTGCAGGCCATGTGAGAGCCACTAGTGAGCTGTGTGAGAGCCATGTGCGAGCCGTTTGAAAGCCATGTGTGCGCTGTGTGAGAGTCATGTGCGAGCCGTGTGAGAGCCATATGTGAGCCTTGTGAGAGTCATGTGTGCGATGTGTGAGAGCCATGTGTGAGCTGTGAGAGCCGTGTGAGAGCCATGTGTGAGCCGTGTGTGAGAGCCATGTGTGAGCCGCGTGTGAGAGCCGTGTGTGCGCTGTGTGAGAGTCATGTGCGAGCCTTGTGAGAGTCATGTGTGAGCTGTGTGAGAGCCATGTGCGAGCTGTGTGAGAGCCATGCATGAACTATGTGAGAGCCATGTGCAAGCCGTGTGAGAGCCATGAGTGATCTACGTATGTGAGAGCCATGTGCGAGCTGTGTGAGAGCCATGAGTGATTTGTGTGAGAGTCACGTGTGCGCTATGTGAGAGCCATGTGCAAGCCATGTGAGAGCCTCTAGTGAGCTGTGTGAGAGCCATGTGCGGGCCGTGTGAGAGCCATGTGTGAGCTGTGAGAGCCGTGTGAGAGCCATGTGTGAGCCGTGTGTGAGAGCCATGTGTGAGCCGTGTGTGAGAGCCATGTGTGAGCCGTGTATGAGAGCCATGTGTGAGCCGTGTGTGAGAGCCATATGTGAGCCATGTGAGAGCCATGTGTGAGCTGTGTGAGAGCCATGTGTGAGCTGTGTGAGAGCCATGTGTGAGCCATCTGCGAGCCATGTGAGAGCCATATGTGAGCCGTGTGAGAGCCATGTGTGAGCTGTGTGAGAGCCACATGCTAGCCCTGTACAAGCCCTGTGTGGACTATGTGCGAGCCATGTGAGAGCCACTAGTGAGCTGTGAAAGCCATGAGTGATCTGTGTGAGAGCTATGTGGGAGCGGTGTGAGAGCCACTAGTGAGATGTGAGAGCCATGTGCGAGCCATGTGAGAGCCCCTAGTGAGCTGTGAGAGCCATGAGTGATCTGTGTGAGAGCCCTGTGGGAGCTGTGTGAGAGCCAGTAGTGAGCTGTGTGAGAGCCATGTGCGAGCTGTGTGAGAGCCATGCATGATCTATGTGAGAGCCGTGTGCAAGCCGCGTGAGAGCCATCAGTGATCTACGTATGTGAGAGCCATGTGCGAGCTGTGTGAGAGCCATGAGTGATCTGTGTGAGAGCCATGTGTGAGCTGTGTGTGAGCCATGCATGATCTATGTGAGAGCCATGTGCAAGCCGTGTGAGAGCCATGAGTGATCTACGTATGTGAGAGCCATGTGCGAGCTGTGTGAGAGCCATGAGTGATCTGTGTGAGAGTCACGTGTGCGCTATGTGAGAGCCATGTGCAAGCCATGTGAGAGCCTCTAGTGAGCTGTGTGAGAGCCATGTGCGGGCCGTGTGAGAGCCATGTGTGAGCTGTGAGAGCCGTGTGAGAGCCATGTGTGAGCCGTGTGTGAGAGCCATATGTGAGCCGTGTATGAGAGCCATGTGTGAGCCGTGTGTGAGAGCCATATGTGAGCTATGTGAGAGCCATGTGTGAGCTGTGTGAGAGCCATGAGTGATCTGTGTGAGAGTCATGTGTGCGCTATGTGAGAGCCATGTGCAGGCCATGTGAGAGCCACTAGTGAGCTGTGTGAGAGCCATGTGCGAGCCGTTTGAGAGCCATGTGTGAGCTATGTGAGAGCCATGTGCAGGCCATGTGAGAGCCACTAGTGAGCTGTGTGAGAGCCATGTGTGAGCCGTTTGAGAGCCATGTGTGAGCCATGTGTGAGCCGTGTGTGAGAGCCATGTGTGAGCCGCGTGTGAGAGCCGTGTGTGTGCTGTGTGAGAGTCATGTGCGAGCCGTGTGAGAGCCATATGTGAGCCTTGTGAGAGTTGTGTGTGAGCTGTGTGAGAGCCATGTGTGAGCTGTGAGAGCCGTGTGAGAGCCACGTGTGAGCCGTGTGTGAGAGCCATGTGTGAGCCGCATGTGAGAGCCGTGTGTGCGCTGTGTGAGTCATGTGCGAGCCGTGTGAAAGCCATATGTGAGCCTTGTGAGAGTCATGTGTGAGCTGTGTGAGAGCCATGTGTGAGCTGTGTGAGAGCCACATGCTAGCCCTGTACAAGCCCTGTGTGGACTATGTGCGAGCCATGTGAGAGCCACTAGTGAGCTGTGAAAGCCATGAGTGATCTGTGTGAGAGCTATGTGGGAGCGGTGTGAGAGCCACTAGTGAGATGTGAGAGCCATGTGCGAGCCATGTGAGAGCCCCTAGTGAGCTGTGAGAGCCATGAGTGATCTGTGTGAGAGCCCTGTGGGAGCTGTGTGAGAGCCAGTAGTGAGCTGTGTGAGAGCCATGTGCGAGCTGTGTGAGAGCCATGCATGATCTATGTGAGAGCCGTGTGCAAGCCGCGTGAGAGCCATGAGTGATCTACGTATGTGAGAGCCATGTGCGAGCTGTGTGAGAGCCATGAGTGATCTGTGTGAGAGCCATGTGTGAGCTGTGTGTGAGCCATGCATGATCTATGTGAGAGCCATGTGCAAGCCGTGTGAGAGCCATGAGTGATCTACGTATGTGAGAGCCATGTGCGAGCTGTGTGAGAGCCATGAGTGATCTGTGTGAGAGTCACGTGTGCGCTATGTGAGAGCCATGTGCAAGCCATGTGAGAGCCTCTAGTGAGCTGTGTGAGAGCCATGTGCGGGCCGTGTGAGAGCCATGTGTGAGCTGTGAGAGCCGTGTGAGAGCCATGTGTGAGCCGTGTGTGAGAGCCATATGTGAGCCGTGTATGAGAGCCATGTGTGAGCCGTGTGTGAGAGCCATATGTGAGCTATGTGAGAGCCATGTGTGAGCTGTGTGAGAGCCATGAGTGATCTGTGTGAGAGTCATGTGTGCGCTATGTGAGAGCCATGTGCAGGCCATGTGAGAGCCACTAGTGAGCTGTGTGAGAGCCATGTGCGAGCCGTTTGAGAGCCATGTGTGAGCTATGTGAGAGCCATGTGCAGGCCATGTGAGAGCCACTAGTGAGCTGTGTGAGAGCCATGTGTGAGCCGTTTGAGAGCCATGTGTGAGCCATGTGTGAGCCGTGTGTGAGAGCCATGTGTGAGCCGCGTGTGAGAGCCGTGTGTGTGCTGTGTGAGAGTCATGTGCGAGCCGTGTGAGAGCCATATGTGAGCCTTGTGAGAGTTGTGTGTGAGCTGTGTGAGAGCCATGTGTGAGCTGTGAGAGCCGTGTGAGAGCCACGTGTGAGCCGCATGTGAGAGCCGTGTGTGCGCTGTGTGAGTCATGTGCGAGCCGTGTGAAAGCCATATGTGAGCCTTGTGAGAGTCATGTGTGAGCTGTGTGAGAGCCATGTGTGAGCTGTGTGAGAGCCATGTGTGAGCCATCTGCAAGCCATGTGAGAGCCATATGTGAGCCGTGTGAGAGCCATGTGTGAGCTGTGTGAGAGCCACATGCAAGCCCTGTACAAGCCCTGTGTGGACTATGTGCGAGCCATGTGAGAGCCACTAGTGAGCTGTGAAAGCCATGAGTGATCTGTGTGAGAGCTATGTGGGAGCGGTGTGAGAGCCACTAGTGAGATGTGAGAGCCATGTGCGAGCCATGTGAGATCCACTAGTGAGCTGTGTGAGAGCCACGTGCGAGCTGTGTGAGAGCCATGAGTGGTCTGTGTGAGAGCCTTGTGTGAGCTGTGTGTGAGCCATGTGTGATCTATGTGAGAGCCTTGTGTGAGCTGTGTGAGAGCCATGAGTGATCTGTGTGTGAGCCATGTGTGAGCCATGTGAGAGCTATGTGTGAACTGTGTGAGAGCCATGTGTGAACTGTGTGAGAGCCATGTGTGAGCTGTGTGAGCCATGTGTGAGCTGTGTGAGAGCCATGTGTGAGCCATGTGTGAGCTGTGTATGAGCCGTGTGTGAGAGCTGTGTGTCAGAGCAATGTGTGAGCCATGTGTGAGCTATGAGAGCTGTGTAGGAGCCGTGTGTGAGCCGTGTGTGAGAGCCATCTGTGAGCTATGAGAGCTGTGTATGAGCCGTGTGTGAGCCGTGTGTGAGCTGTGTGAGCCATGTGTGCGCTGTGTGTGAGCCGTGTGTGAGCTGTGTGAGCTATGAGAGCTGTGTATGAGCCATGTGTAACTGTAACGTCGGGGAACACCATTTCTGCGTGGTTGTTGGGTGGAGGACGACTTATCAGGGTGCCCCAGAGTTCTGCTGTAAATCTGACATGCGCCGCTCCGAGTTCAGCAATCACTTTGCACCATTTAGCATTTTTTCACCGATTCTGCAGCTCTGACAACTTTCTAATGATTCTGACAATCTCCGCCACAGAACTGCAGTAGATGACCAGAGAAACATTTCCACTGAAGAGTGAAGAACATTTCTTGCCCTGGTGTGTGGCCGCGGAGAGACACACGCCCCTAATGAACGGTGTGCATATCTCTCCAGCACATGCCGTCCTAGAAGAATCGGAGCCTTGGTGGTTGCACCACTTTATGTCCCCGACCACAATAAGTCTTAGCACCGTGTGCATAATTATCGGGCAGGAAGGATTTTACCAGTAACATCATATTCTGCAGATTTCGGGACTGTATATTACTGAATGCTGATTAGAGAAAGCAGACCAGGTGATGTATACTTGTGTAAAGAGGAGGTGTGACCTCAGGATGCCCCGCCTTTTATCAGGGTGTACAGAATTATTAGCAGCTTGTTCTCCTCAGGCAAAATGGCCAAAAAGAGATTTTCCAGCTCTAAAATGTCACAGGTTGTTCCCGGAACACAGAGGATGCATCTCCAAGAGACACGGCCGAGGTGAGGAGGCCAAACCCGTCCACCACTGAGGAAGACACAGAAGTACAAGGTGCTCAGAGACACGGCCGAGGTGAGGAGGCTGAGCCTGACCACCACTGAGGAAGACACAGAAGTACAAGGTGTTCAGTGTTCAGAGACACGGCCGAGGTGAGGAGGCCGAACCCGACTACCACTGAGGAAGACACAGAAGTACAAGGTGTTCAGTGCTCAGAGACACAGCCGAGGTGAGGAGGCTGAGCCCGACCACCACTGAGCAAGACACAGAAGTAAAAGGTGTTCAGTGCTCAGAGACACGGCCGAGGTGAGGAGGCTGAGCCCGACCACCACTGAGCAAGACACAGAAGTACATGAGACTTTCTCTGGAGAAGGTGGAACCTGTACTGACTGCAACCCTAAACTGACACCGCAACTAGAAGTAGCCGTGGGGTGTACCTAACACATCCTAGACACCTCGACACAGCCGGAGGACTAAATAACCCTATAGATGGAAATGGGAATTCTATCTTGCATCAGAGCAGAAACCCCAAAGGATAGGCAGCCCCCCACAAATCTTGACTGTGAATATAAGAGTAAAGACACACACAGGCTGAAAACAGGATTTATCAAAAGAGGCACTTCTAGCTAAATTGTAAAGGATAGGACAGAGTACTAAGCGGTCAGTATTAAAACCCTAAAAATATCCACAGCAGAAAATACAAAAATTCCACATCTAACTAAAGACATAGAATGTATATCTGCATCTCCAGAGAATCCAGCATGACTGAAAAAATCCAAACAAGTCTAAGCTGGACAAGAAAAAACAATGAATTGTTCTGAATTGTAAAGCACACTGCATGTGTGCTGCAGGAAAATAAACCAGACACTTATCTTGGCTGAATTGGCAGCAGAGCAGAAGGAACCAGACAGAGATGTAAACCCTCCAAGAACAATGGACAACTGGCAAAGGCTAATGGATCCTGCACACCTAAATACCCCAGCAAAGCTGAAATCAGCAGGAACACCTGCCCAGGATTTACAACCCAGAGACAACTGCATTACCACCAACAACCACTGGAGGGAACCCAAGAGCAGAATTCACAACAGTACCCCCCCCCCCTTGAGGAGGGGTCACCGAACCCTCACCAGAGCCCCCAAGCCGATCAGGACGAGCCAGATGAAAGGCACGGACCAAATCAGCAGCATGGACATCAGAGGCAAAAACCCAAGAATTATCCTCCTGGCCATAACCCTTCCATTTGACAAGGTACTGAAGCCTCCGCCTCGAAAAGCGAGAATCCAAAATCTTCTCAACCACATACTCCAACTCCACTCCCCATCCACCAACACCGGAGCCGGAGGGTCAACAGAGGGAACAACGGGCACCACATATTTCCGCAATAAAGATCTATGGAAGACATTATGGATAGCAAAAGAGGCCGGAAGGGCCAATCGAAAAGACACCAGATTAATAATCTCAGAAATCCTATAAGGACCAATAAACTTAGGGGAAGAAACCTTCATAGGAACATGACGGGAAGACAATCAGACCAGATCCCCAACCCTAAGCCAGGAACCAACACACCGACGACGGTTAGCAAAACGTTGAGCCTCCTCCTGAGGCAACACCAAATTGTCTACCACATGAGCCCAAATCTGCTGCAACCTGTCAACCACAGAATCCACACCAGGACAGTTAGAAGGCTCAACCTGCCCTGAAGAAAAACGAGGATGAAAACCAAAATTACAAAAGAAGGGCGAAACCAAGATAGCCGAACTAGCCCGATTATTAAGGGCAAACTCGGCCAATGGCAAGAAAGCCACCCAATCATCCTGATCAGCAGACACAAAGCATCTCAAATAAGTTTCCAAAGTCTGATTAGTTCGCTCGGTCTGGCCATTTGTCTGAGGGTGAAATGCAGAAGAAAAAGACAAATCAATGCCCAGCCTAGCACAAAAGGCCAGCCAAAACCTAGAAACAAACTGGGAACCTCTGTCAGACACAATATTCTCCGGAATACCATGCAAACGAACCACATGCTGAAAAAACAACGGAACCAAATCAGAAGAGGAAGGCAATTTACGCAAAGGCACCAAATGCACCATCTTAGAGAACTGGTCACAAACAACCCAGATAACCGACATCTTCTGGGAAACCGGAAGATCAGAAATAAAATCCATAGAAATATGCGTCCAAGGCCTCTCAGGGACCGGCAAAGGCAAAAGCAACCCACTAGCATGGGAACAACAAGGCTTGGCCCGTGCATAAGTCCCACAGGACTGCACAAAAGAATGCACATCACGTGACAAAGAAGGCCACCAAATGGACCTACCAACCAAATCTCTGGTACCAAAAATACCAGGATGGCCAGCCAACATGGAACAATGAACTTCAGAAATCACTCTACTAGTCCATCTATCAGGAACACACAGTTTCCCCACTGGACAGCGGTCAGGTTTGTCAGCCTGAAATTCCTGAAGAACCCGTCGTAAATCAGGGGAAATGGCAGAAAGGACCACCCCTTCTTTCAGAATGCCGACCGGTTCAAAGACCTCAGGAGAATCAGGCAAAAAACTCCTAGAGAGGGCATCAGCCTTAACATTCTTAGAACCCGGAAGATACGAGACCACAAAATCAAAATGGGAAAAAAACAAGGACCATCGAGCCTGTCTAGGATTCAGCCGTCTGGCAGACTCGAGGTAAATCAGATATTTATGATCGGTCAAGACCACAATACGGTGCTTAGCTCCCTCAAGCCAATGTCGCCACTCCTCAAATGCCCACTTCATAGCCAACAACTCCCAATTGCCGACATCATAATTGCGTTCAGCAGGCGAAAACTTACGGGAAAAGAAGGCACACGGTTTCATCAAGGAACCAACAGAATCCCTCTGAGACAAAATGGCCCCTGCCCCAATCTCAGAAGCGTCAACCTCAACCTGAAACGGAAGAGAAACATCCGGTTGACGCAACACCGGGGCAGAAGTAAATCGGCGTTTAAGCTCCTGAAAGGCAGAGACAGCCGCAGAGGACCAATTCGTCACATCAGCGCCTTTCTTCGTCAAATCGGTCAAGGGATTAACCACACTGGAGAAGTTAGCAATGAAACGGCGATAAAAATTAGCAAAGCCCAAAAATTTCTGAAGGCTCTTCACGGATGTGGGTTGGATCCAATCATGAATGGCCTGAACCTTAACCGGATCCATCTCAATAGATGAGGGAGAAAAATGAAGCCCAAAAAAGAAACCTTCTGCACTCCAAAGAGACACTTAGACCCCTTCACAAACAAAGCATTGTCACGAAGGATCCGAAATACCATCTGTTGTGAATTAGACTTTTTGGCTCCCTCTTGTGGTCATTAGTGATATGACTCTGGGTTTGTCTTTCTTCAGTTTGGCACTCACCTGGGTCGTTAGTCCAGGGGTGTCGCTATATAAACTTCCTGGATCCTTAGTCCAGTGCCTGGCATCGTTGTTATCAGATCCTTCTGTTGCTCCTGTCTGCTGGTCCTGGATCTTGCAAAATTAAGCTAAGTCTTGCTTCTTTGTTTTTGAGTTACTTGCTTTGCTTCTATTTTTGTCCAGCTTGTACTAAATGTGATTTCTGACTTTGCTGGAAGCTCTAGGGGGCTGGTGTTCTCCCCCGCGGCCGTTAGACGGTTTGGGGGTTCTTGAATATCCAGCGTGGATATTTTAATAGGGTTTTTGCTGACCATATAAGTCATCTTACTATATTCTGCTATTAGCTAGTGGGCCTCTCTTTGCTAAATACCTAGCTCATTCTTATGTTTGTCTTTTCCTCTTACCTCACCGTTATTATTTGTTGGGGGCTTGTATCCAACTTTTGGGGTCTTTTCTCTGGAGGCAAGAAAGGTCTGTCTTTTCCCTTCTAGGGTTAGTTAGTTCTCCGGCTGGCGCGAGACGTCTAGAACCAACGTAGGCACGTTCCCCGGCTACTTCTATTTGTGGTGCTAGGATTAGATATATGGTCAGCCCAGTTACCACTGCCCTATGAGCTGGTTTTTTGTGTTTGCAGACTTGGTATTTATTCCTGAGACCCTCTGCCATTGGGGTCATAACAGTATGCCAGGCCAACATTGAATGTTTAATGCATTGCAGAAGTGGGATAATAAGAAAGGAAATTCTGAGTTTTTTTTTTTTTTTCCTCTCTTCCTCCCCTTTACCTCTGAGTGGCTTGAGCTTGCTGCAGACATGAATGTCCAGACCTTGATTACAAGTGTGGACCAGCTTGCTGCTCGTGTGCAAAGCATACAAGATTTTGTTACCAGTAGTTCTATGTCTGAACCTAAAATACCTATTCCTGAACTGTTTTCTGGAGACCGATTTAAGTTTAGGAATTTCAGGGATAATTGTAAATTGTTTCTATCTCTGAGACCCCGTTCATCTGGAGACTCAGCTCAGCAAGTTAAAATTGTTATCTCTTTTTTACGGGGCGACCCTCAGGATTGGGCTTTCTCGCTAGCGCCAGGAGTTCCGGCATTGGCAAATATTGATGCGTTTTTTTGGCACTCGGATTGCTTTACGAGGAACCCAATCTTGAGGTTCAGGCAGAAAAAGCCTTGCTGGCTATTTCTCAGGGCCAGGATGAAGCTGAAGTGTATTGCCAAAAATTTCGGAAATGGTCCGTGCTTACTCAGTGGAATGAGTGTGCTCTGGCCACAAATTTCAGAAATGGCCTTTCTGAAGCCATTAAGAATGTGATGGTGGGCTTCTCCATTCCTACAAGTCTGAATGATTCCATGGCGCTGGCTATTCAAATTGACCGGCGTTTGCGGGAGTGCAAAACTGCTAATCCTCTGGTTGTGTTGTCTGAACAAACACCTGATTTAATGCAATGTGATAGAATTCAGACCAGAAATGAGCGGAAAAATCATAGACGTCAGAATGGGTTGTGTTTTTACTGTGGTGATTCTACACATGTTATATCAGCATGCTCTAAACGCCTAACAAGGGTTGTTAGTCCTGTCGCCATTGGTAATTTGCAACCTAAATTTATTTTGTCTGTGACTTTAATTTGCTCATTGTCCTCTTACCCTGTTATGGCGTTTGTGGATTCAGGTGCTGCCCTGAGTCTTATGGATCTGTCATTTGCCAAGCGCTGTGGTTTTGTTCTTGAGCCGTTGGTTAATCCTATCCCTCTGAGGGGTATTGATGCTACGCCATTGGCGGAAAATAAACCGCAGTTTTGGACACAGGTAACCATGTGCATGACTCCTGAGCATCGGGAGGTGATTCGTTTTCTTGTTCTGCATAGAATGCATGATTTGGTCGTTTTGGGTTTGCCATGGTTACAGACTCATAATCCAGTCTTGGATTGGAAGGCAATGTCTGTGTCAAGTTGGGGTGGTCAGGGTATTCATGGTGATTCCCCGCCGGTGTCTATTGCTTCCTCTACTCCTTCGGAAGTTCCTGAGTATTTGTCTGATTATCAGGATGTGTTCAGCGAGTCCAGGTCCAGTGTTCTGCCTCCTCATAGGGACTGTGATTGTGCCATAGATTTGATTCCAGGTAGCAAATTTCCTAAGGGAAGACTATTTAATCTGTCTGTACCTGAGCATACCGCAATGCGTTCGTATATCAAGGAATCTCTGGAGAAGGGGCATATCCGTCCTTCCTCTTCCCCTCTTGGTGCGGGATTCTTTTTTGTGGCCAAGAAGGACGGATCTTTGAGACCTTGTATTGACTATCGGCTTTTGAATAAAATCACTGTTAAATTTCAGTATCCTTTGCCTCTGTTGTCAGACTTGTTTGCCCGAATTAAAGGTGCCAAGTGGTTCACCAAGATAGATCTTCGTGGTGCGTACAACCTTGTGCGCACTAAGCGAGGAGATGAATGGAAAACCGCATTTAATACGCCCGAAGGTCATTTTGAGTACTTGGTGATGCCTTTTGGGCTCTCTAATGCTCCTTCAGTGTTTCATTCCTTTATGCATGATATTTTCCGGAAGTATCTGGATAAATTTTTGATCGTTTATCTGGATGATATTCTGTTTTTTTCTGATGACTGGGACTCGCATGTAGAGCAGGTCAGGATGGTGTTTCAGGTTTTGCGTGAGAATGCTTTATTTGTTAAGGGCTCAAAGTGTCTCTTTGGAGTACAGAAGGTTCCCTTTTTGGGGTTTATTTTTTCCCCTTCTGCGGTGGAGATGGACCCAGTCAAGGTCCGTGCTATTCATGATTGGACTCAACCCACGTCAGTTAAGAGTCTTCAGAAGTTCTTGGGTTTTGCTAACTTCTACCGTCGTTTTATTGCTAATTTTTCTAGCATTGTTAAACCTTTGACGGATATGACCAAAAAAGGTTCTGATGTTGCTAACTGGGCTCCTGCAGCCGTGGAGGCTTTCCAGGAGTTGAAGCGCCGGTTTACTTCGGCGCCTGTTTTGTGCCAGCCTGATGTCTCACTTCCCTTTCAGGTTGAAGTGGATGCTTCTGAGATTGGGGCAGGGGCCGTTTTGTCGCAGAGAGGCCCTGGTTGCTCTGTGATGAGACCTTGTGCCTTTTTCTCGAGGAAGTTTTCGCCTGCTGAGCGGAATTATGATGTTGGCAATCGGGAGTTGTTGGCCATGAAGTGGGCATTTGAGGAGTGGCGTCATTGGCTCGAGGGTGCTAAGCATCGTGTGGTGGTCTTGACTGATCACAAAAATTTGATGTATCTCGAGTCTGCTAAACGCCTGAATCCTAGACAGGCCCGCTGGTCATTGTTTTTCTCCCGTTTTGACTTTGTGGTCTCGTATTTAGCAGGTTCAAAGAATGTGAAGGCTGATGCTCTGTCAAGGAGCTTTGTGCCTGACTCTCCGGGAGTCGCAGAGCCGGTTGGTATTCTTAAAGAGGGAGTTATCTTGTCAGCCATTTCTCCGGATTTGCGACGTGTGTTGCAGAGATTTCAGGCTGGTAGACCTGACTCTTGTCCACCTGACAGACTGTTTGTTCCTGATAAGTGGACCAGCAGAGTCATTTCCGAGGTTCATTCCTCGGTGTTGGCAGGGCATCCGGGAATTTTTGGCACCAGAGATCTGGTGGCTAGGTCCTTTTGGTGGCCTTCCTTGTCACGGGATGTGCGGTCGTTTGTGCAGTCCTGTGGGACTTGTGCTCAAGCTAAGCCTTGCTGTTCTCGTGCCAGCGGGTTGCTCTTGCCCTTGCCTGTCCCGAAGAGGCCTTGGACACACATTTCCATGGATTTCATTACAGATCTCCCGGTGTCTCAGGGCATGTCTGTCATCTGGGTGGTATGTGATCGCTTTTCTAAGATGGTCCATTTGGTGCCTTTGCCTAAGCTGCCTTCCTCTTCTGATCTGGTTCCTGTGTTCTTTCAGAATGTGGTTCGTTTACACGGCATTCCTGAGAATATTGTGTCTGACAGAGGATCCCAGTTTGTTTCCAGGTTCTGGCGATCCTTTTGTGCTAGGATGGGCATTGAGTTGTCGTTTTCATCTGCCTTTCATCCTCAGACTAATGGACAAACGGAGCGAACTAATCAGACTCTGGAGGCTTATTTGAGGTGTTTTGTTTCTGCGGATCAGGATGATTGGGTGACCTTCTTGCCGTTGGCTGAGTTTGCCCTTAATAATCGGGCTAGTTCCGCTACATTGGTTTCGCCATTTTTCTGCAACTCTGGTTTCCATCCTCGTTTTTCCTCGGGACATGTGGAGCCTTCTGACTGTCCTGGGGTAGATTCTGTGGTGGATAGGTTGCAGCAGATCTGGAATCATGTGGTGGACAACTTAAAGTTGTCACAAGAGAAGGCTCAGCGTTTTGCCAACCGCCGCCGCGGTGTGGGTCCCCGACTTCGTGTTGGGGATTTGGTATGGCTGTCTTCTCGGTTTGTTCCTATGAAGGTCTCCTCTCCTAAATTTAAGCCTCGCTTCATCGGTCCTTACAAGATATTGGAAATCCTTAATCCTGTGTCCTTTCGCTTGCATCTTCCGGTGTCGTTTGCCATTCACAACGTGTTCCATAGGTCTTTGTTGCGGCGGTACGTTGTACCTGTGGTTCCTTCTGTTGAGCCTCCTGCTCCGGTGTTGGTTGAGGGCGAGTTGGAGTACGTGGTGGAGAAGATCTTGGATTCTCGTCTCTCCAGGCGGAGGCTTCAGTATCTGGTCAAGTGGAAGGGCTATGGTCAGGAGGATAATTCCTGGGTGGTTGCCTCTGATGTGCATGCTGCCGATTTAGTTCGTGCCTTTCACGCTGCTCATCCTGATCGTCCTGGTGGTCTTGGTGAGGGTTCGGTGACCCCTCCTTAAGGGGGGGGTACTGTTGTGAATTAGACTTTTTGGCTCCCTCTTGTGGTCACTAGTGATATGACTCTGGGTTTGTCTTTCTTCAGTTTGGCACTCACCTGGGTCGTTAGTCCAGGGGTGTCGCTATATAAACTTCCTGGATCCTTAGTCCAGTGCCTGGCATCGTTGTTATCAGATCCTTCTGTTGCTCCTGTCTGCTGGTCCTGGCTCTTGCAAAATTAAGCTAAGTCTTGCTTCTTTGTTTTTGAGTTATTTGCTTTGCTTCTATTTTTGTCCAGCTTGTACTAAATGTGATTTCTGACTTTGCTGGAAGCTCTAGGGGGCTGGTGTTCTCCCCCGCGGCCGTTAGACGGTTCGGGGGTTCTTGAATATCCAGCGTGGATATTTTAATAGGGTTTTTGCTGACCATATAAGTCATCTTACTATATTCTGCTATTAGCTAGTGGGCCTCTCTTTGCTAAATACCTAGCTCATTCTTATGTTTGTCTTTTCCTCTTACCTCACCGTTATTATTTGTTGGGGGCTTGTATCCAACTTTTGGGGTCTTTTCTCTGGAGGCAAGAAAGGTCTTTCTTTTCCCTTCTAGGGTTAGTTAGTTCTCCGGCTGGCGCGAGACGTCTAGAACCAACGTAGGCACGTTCCCCGGCTACTTCTATTTGTGGTGCTAGGATTAGATATATGGTCAGCCCAGTTACCACTGCCCTATGAGCTGGTTTTTTGTGTTTGCAGACTTGGTATTTATTCCTGAGACCCTCTGCCATTGGGGTCATAACAACCATCCTGACCTGTTCCAAATGAGACTCCCAATCATCGGAAAAAATGAAAATGTCATCCAAATATACAATCATGAATTTATCAAGATAAGTCCGGAAGATATTGTGCATGAAGGACTGAAAAACAGATGAAGCATTAGAGAGCCCAAATGGCATCACAAGGTATTCAAAATGGCCTTCGGGTGTATTAAACGCAGTTTTTCATTCATCACCCTGCTTAATACGAACAAGATTATATGCCCCCTGAAGGTCAATCTTAGTAAACCAACTAGCCCCCTTAATCCTAGCAAACAAATCGGAAAGCAGAGGCAAAGGGCATTGGAACTTGACCGTGATCTTATTCAAGAGGCGATACTCAATACAGGGTCTCAAGGAGCCATCCTTCTTAGCACAAAAAAAAAACCGCTCCCAACGGTGAAGAAGATGGCCGAATATGCCTTTTCTCCAAAGACTCCTTAACATAACTCCGCATGGCGGTATGTTCAGGCACAGACAGGTTAAAAAGTCGGCCCTTAGGAAACTTACAGCCTAGAATCAAGTCAATAGCACAATCACAGTCCCTATGCGGTGGAAGGGCACTGGACTTGGGCTCATCGAATACATCCTGAAAATCAGACAAAAACTCTCGAATTTCAGAAGATGAAGAAGAGGAGATTGACATCAAAGGAACGTCATTATGAACCCCCTGGCAACCCCAACTAGTCACAGACATAGACTTCCAATCCAACACAGGAATATGTACCTGCAACCATGGAAAACCCAGCACGATAGCATCATGCAAATTATGCAACACCAGAAAACGACAATCTTCCTGATGGGCTGGCGTCATGCATATGGTCACCTGTGTCCAAAACTGGGGCTTATTTTTAGCCAAAGGTGTAGCATCAATGCCCCTTAAAGGAATAGGGTTCTGCAAAGACTGCAAGGGGAAACCGCAACGCCTGGCAAACTCAAAGTCCATTAAGTTCAAGGCAGCGCCTGAATCCACAAACGCCATGACAGAAAATGACGACAATGAGCAGATCAAGGACACAGATAACAGAAATTTAGGTTGTACAGTACTGATGGTAACTGAACTAGTGATCCTCTTGGTATGCTTAGGGCAGACTGAAATTACATGAGAAGCATCGCCACAATAAAAACACAACCTATTCTGACGTCTGAATCCTTGTTGTTCCGTTCTAGACAGAATCCTATCACACTGCATTGGCTCAGGCATCTGCTCTGAGGACAACGCCACAGCATGCACCGTTCTGCGCTCCCGCAAGCGCCGATCAATCTGAATGGCCAGAGACATGGAATCACTCAGACTGGAAGGCGTTGGAAACCCCACCATAACATCTTTAACGGATTCAGAAAGACCCTTTCTGAAAATTGCCGCCAAAGCATCATCATTCCATTTAGTCAACAAACCATTTTCTAAATTTCTGACAATACAATTCTGCCGCTTCTTGACCCTGGTACAGGGCCAACAAGGTCTTCCCTGCTTGATCCACAGAATTAGGTTCATCATATAATAATCCTAAAGCCTGAAAAAAGGCGTCTACATTAAGCAAGGCCGGATTCCCAGATTCCAGGGAAAATGCCCAATCCTGAGGATCGCCACGCAGAAGGGAGATGACAATTTTAACCTGCTGAATGGAATCACCAGAGGATCGAGGTCTCAGAGCAAAAACAATTTACAGTTGTTTTTAAAACTCAAAAATTTGGACCTGTCCCCAAAAAACAAATCAGGAGTAGGAATCCTAGGCTCTAAAACCAAAGTCTGAACAATATAATCTGAAATACCCTGTATTCTAGCAGCAAGCTGGTCTACAAGAGAAGCTAATCCCTGAACATCCATACTAGCACAGAACTCCACAGCCACCCAAAGAAAAAGGGAAGGAAAGACAAAGCAGACTACAGAAAAAAAATGGCTCAACACCCTTCTTCCCTTCTTCTGAGATGCACTTAACTCATTGTTGGCCAGTTGTACTGTTATGATCCCGTGGCCTTGGAGCCGCATGAGACTTTCTCTGGAGAAGGTGGAACCTGTACTGACCGCAACCCCAAACTGACACCGCAACTAGAAGTAGCCGTGGGGTGTACCTAACACATCCTAGACACCTCGACACAGCCGGAGGACTAAATAACCCTATAGATGGAAATGGGAATTCTATCTTGCATCAGAGCAGAAACCCCAAAGGATAGGCAGCCCCCCACAAATCTTGACTGTGAATATAAGAGTAAAGACACACACAGGCTGAAAACAGGATTTATCAAAAGAGGCACTTCTAGCTAAATAGTAAAGGATAGAACAGAGTACTAAGCGGTCAGTATTAAAACCCTAAAAATATCCACAGCAGAAAATACAAAAATTCCACATCTAACTAAAGACATAGAATGTATATCTGCATCTCCAGAGAATCCAGCATGACTGAAAAAATCCAAACAAGTCTAAGCTGGACAAGAAAAAACAATGAATTGTTCTGAATTGTAAAGCACACTGCATGTGTGCTGCAGGAAAATAAACCAGACACTTATCTTGGCTGAATTGGCAGCAGAGCAGAAGGAACCAGACAGAGATGTAAACCCTCCAAGAACAATGGACAACTGGCAAAGGCTAATGGATCCTGCACACCTAAATACCCCAGCAAAGCTGAAATCAGCAGGAACACCTGCCCAGGATTTACAACCCAGAGACAACTGCATTACCACCAACAACCACCGGAGGGAACCCAAGAGCAGAATTTACAACAGCCCGACCACCACCGAGCAAGACACAGAAGAACAAGTTTTTCAGTGCTCAGAGACACGGCCGAGGTGAGGAGGCTGAACCCGACCACCACTGAGCAAGACACAGAAGCAAAAGGTGTTCAGTGCTCAGAGACACGGCCAAGGTGAGGAGGCTGAGCCCGACCACCACTGAGCAAGACACAGAAATACAAGGTGTTCAGTGCTCAGAGACATGGCCGAGGTGAGGAGGCTGAGCCCGTCCATAACTGAGCAAGACACAGAAGTACAAGGTGTTCAGTGCTCAGAGACACGGCCGAGGTGAGGAGGCCGAGCCCGACCACCACTGAGCAAGACATAGAAGTACAAGGTGTTCAGTGTTCAGAGACACGGTCGAGGTGAGGAGGCTGAGCCCGTCCACCACTGAGCAAGACACAGAAGTACAAGGTGTTCAGTGCTCAGAGACACGGCCGAGGTGAGGAGGATGAGCCCGACCACCACTGAGCAAGACACAGAAGTAAAAGGTGTTCAGTGCTCAGAGACACGTCTGAGGTGAGGAGGCTGAGCCCGACCACCACTGAGCAAGACACAGAAGTAAAAGTTGTTCAGTGCTCAGAGACACGGCTGAGGTGAGGAGGCTGAGCCCGACCACCACTGAGCAAAACACAGAAGTACAAGGTGTTCAGTGCTCAGAGACTCGGCCGAGGTGAGGAGGCTGAGCCCGACCACCACTGAGCAAGACACAGAAGTAAAAGGTGTTCAGTGCTCAGAGACACGGCCGAGGTGAAGAGGCTGAGCCCGACCACCACTGAGCAAGACACAGAAGTACAAGGTGTTCAGTGCTCAGAGACACAGCCGAGGTGAGGAGGCTGAGCCCGACCACCACTGAGCAAGACACAGAAGTAAAAGGTGTTCAGTGCTCAGAGACATGGCTGAGGTGAGGAGGCTGAGCCCGACCACCACTGAGCAAGACACAGAAGTACAAGATGTTCAGTGCTCAGAGACACGGCCAAGGTGAGGAGGCTGAGCCCGACCACCATTGAGCAAAACACAGAAGTACAAGGTGTTCAGTGCTCAGAGACACGGCCGAGGTGAGGAGGCTGAGCCCGACCACCACTGAGCAAGACACAGAAGTACAAGGTGTTCAGTGCTCAGAGACACGGTCGAGGTGAGGAGGCTGAGCCCGACCCCCACTTAACAAGACACAGAAGTGCAAGGTGTTCAGTGCTCAGAGACACGGCCGAGGTGAGGAGGCTGAGCCCGACCACCACTGAGCAAGACACAGAAGTTCAAGGTGTTCAGTGCTCAGAGACACGGCCGAGGTGAGGAGGCTGAGCCCGACCACCACTGAGCAAGACACAGAAGTACAAGGCCGTTCAGTGCTCAGAGACACGGTCGAGGTGAGGAGGCTGAGCCCGACCCCCACTTAACAAGACACAGAAGTGCAAGGTGTTCAGTGCTCAGAGACACGGCCGAGGTGAGGAGGCTGAGCCCGACCACTACTGAGCAAGACACAGAAGTAAAAGGTGTTCAGTGCTCAGAGACACGTCTGAGGTGAGGAGGCTGAGCCCGACCACCATTGAGCAAAACACAGAAGTACAAGGTGTTCAGTGCTCAGAGACACGGCCGAGGTGAAGAGGCTGAGCCCGACCACCACTGAGCAAGACACAGAAGTACAAGGTGTTCAGTGCTCAGAGACACAGCCGAGGTGAGGAGGCTGAGCCCGACCACCACTGAGCAAGACACAGAAGTAAAAGGTGTTCAGTGCTCAGAGACATGGCTGAGGTGAGGAGGCTGAGCCCGACCACCACTGAGCAAGACACAGAAGTACAAGATGTTCAGTGCTCAGAGACACGGCCGAGGTGAGGAGGCTGAGCCCGACCACCATTGAGCAAAACACAGAAGTACAAGGTGTTCAGTGCTCAGAGACACGGCCGAGGTGAGGAGGCTGAGCCCGACCACCACTGAGCAAGACACAGAAGTACAAGGTGTTCAGTGCTCAGAGACACGGTCGAGGTGAGGAGGCTGAGCCCGACCCCCACTTAACAAGACACAGAAGTGCAAGGTGTTCAGTGCTCAGAGACACGGCCGAGGTGAGGAGGCTGAGCCCGACCACCACTGAGCAAGACACAGAAGTTCAAGGTGTTCAGTGCTCAGAGACACGGCCGAGGTGAGGAGGCTGAGCCCGACCACCACTGAGCAAGACACAGAAGTACAAGGCCGTTCAGTGCTCAGAGACACGGTCGAGGTGAGGAGGCTGAGCCCGACCCCCACTTAACAAGACACAGAAGTGCAAGGTGTTCAGTGCTCAGAGACACGGCCGAGGTGAGGAAGCTGAGCCCGACCACTACTGAGCAAGACACAGAAGTGCAAGGTGGTCAGTGCTCAGAGACACGGCCACGGTGAGGAGGATGAGCCTGACCACCACTATGCAAGACACAGAAGTACAAGGTGTTCAGTGCTCAGAGACACAGCCGAGGTGAGGAGGCTGAGCCCGACCACCACTGCGCAAGACACAAATACAAGGTGTTCAGTGCTCAGAGACACGGCCGAGGTGAGGAGGCTGAGCCCGACCACCATTGAGCAAAACACAGAAGTACAAGGTGTTCAGTGCTCAGAGACACGGCCGAGGTGAGGAGGCTGAGCCCGACCACCACTGAGCAAGACACAGAAGTACAAGGTGTTCAGTGCTCAAAGACACAGTCGAGGTGAGGAGGCTGAGCCCGACCCCCACTGAACAAGACACAGAAGTGCAAGGTGTTCAGTGCTCAGAGACACGGCCGAGGTGAGGAGGCTGAGCCCGACCACCACTAAGCAAGACACAGAAGTTCAAGGTGTTCAGTGCTCAGAGACACGGCTGAGGTGAGGAGGCTGAGCCCGACCACCACTGAGCAAGACACAGAAGTGCAAGGTGGTCAGTGCCCAGAGACACGGCCACGGTGAGGAGGATGAGCCCGACCACCACTATGCAAGACACAGAAGTACAAGGTGTTCAGTGCTCAGAGACACAACCGAGGTGAGGAGGCTGAGCCCGACCACCACTGAGCAAGACACAGAAGTACAAGGTGTTCAGTGCTCAGACACACGGCCGAGGTGAGGAGGATGAGCCCGACCACCACTGAGCAAGACACAGAAGTACAAGGTGTTCAGTGCTCAGAGACACGGCCACGGTGAGGAGGCTGAGCCCGACCACCACTGAGCAATGTAACGACCACCGCCCATTCACTGCACATGTATCTCGGATGTGATTGTAACGGGATTCTGCTTCTCGCACTCACCGTGCCCTCTGGTATCCACGGGATAATACAACCTTTTCTCACCCTCTTCAGGATTGTGGGTTGATGTAAAGCAACAAGGAATAATCTTATTGAAGTTTAGAATAGTGAAGTGAGGCGTTGTCGGCTCCATGTATCTAGTCCTCTTATATGTATCATTTAATAATTAGCCACTGGCAGCAAATATTGGAGATGCTCCACAAGAAACTAGACACCGGCCGTTTCACGCTACAGCAGTCATTGGTTGGACCCATAGAAGCCTCCTGTAGCCCGAATCGGCAGTCGTCGGGTTTTTGTCTCCCCCGCACCCCTGCCAACCGCTCCTCCGGCACGGGTCTATTGGTGGCTTGTTGTGACAACTATTCTAAGTTATGTCACTTTTTACCACTAAAATCTCCGTGTGTAATAATACGGCCGCCATGTTTCCAAGCATACTTTCACTATCTGCAAATGCCACATGGCTGATATATCAACATTTCGTATTGATTTTAAATTTTGGTTTCTCAAGATTGAAAATCCTGGATCTTGAATCCACTGAAGAGATCACTGATAGATCTGTGGATGGTAATGATAGCAGACTATTATAGGCATGGCTTGGAATTATTGCATTTCCATGTGATGTCCCTGGTATGGAGCGGAGACCACCAGTCTACCTCTAGGACAGTTATCTCCCAGTAGACTGGCTGACTGCCCACCAATATATTTATGAGTTACAGAGGAGAAGCTGCCGGGTGTCCAGAGATATTGGATTTTTAGTCATCTAATTCTTAACCCCGTCATGACACTATATAACTTACCTCGCCGGTCTTCCATGTAATGTTGTCATCATTAGCACGCAGCCATTGATCCTCTGGCAGCTCAGCACTCGACAAGAAGAAGCTTTTACCATCACCATGCTCGTGAAAAACCCAGTTTGATAACACCAAGGAAGACTGAGATACAAGTTGTCTTCTCTCATCAAACGTCACGTTGCGTCCAGTATAATCCTGGTATCGCACCCATTTTATGAAGAACATCAGCTTTAGAAGACAGAAATGACAAACAGCTGCAGTTATACCGCCATAGTTTGCGGTTTACGGCATTAATCAGAATAGCGGTTTGGAGATTTCACATGTTTTATGGAAAACACAAAATATCTTACAAGTAAAATGGAGCAATTGGCGATGCTAATGACAGATACAAGTGATAATGAAGGAGGGATAACAGAAAGTGGGCTGGATCAGAGTCAGGACTGGACCTCAAGAGGACACAAAAAGTAGGTAGGGAAAAAGAAGGGCGGCAGAATTTGCACGTTAGCCGTAAAATCCGTGTTCCCTAATTGGTGAAGCTTTTAAGCAGCGGCCGGTTGCCAAGAGTATGTATTGTTGTGTACCATGAATGGGAACAGCTTGTTGTGTATATTCTGTGTTATGCATTTAATTCTGCTGTTGCTAGGGAGAAGCTCTGTCTTTTGAAGTTTGTCCCTTCTTCCTTCTGTAGTTGATGATGTTAGCCCTTGCTCCTCCCTTCTTCATTATCAGTTGCTGTAGCCATCTTTGCATTCACATGTATACTTCTTTGTGATTACTCTTTCCACCAGCTGCATTGTACTTAATACAAGATTTCAGAGAATATCAACTCTGTTTCTCCTAGACTCTTATTACAAGTCACTGCTAGCTGAGTTGGCACTGTCTGAGGACGCCTGGCAAGTGAGTACAACAATCATACAGTTATCTAAGAGATTGATAGCTAAGGATTTACAGACTCATACTGCCTTGAAGAGTCAGAATATGTATGACCAGGTGAATACTATAGGCTCAATGCAGAGTCAGCACTCCCCAAATGTACAGCAGCTGTTCAGCGCAGGTCAGAAAGGGAAAACAAATCAGAAATGGCTAAATTGTTGAAAATTTACGAACCCAAATTCTTTGAATTCCATAAATGCAATTTAATTTCACAAAATGAACAATTTTATATATAATCGTGGTAGCAGCTCCAATTACAGAAGATATGAGATGATGGACCATGGTTTATCTGCCCCTCCTGAACAGCCAGGTTCAGTTCCACCAAGACTGGGACCTTTCTGAAGCAGATGCCCCGAGCCCCTATCCTATGGCGTTCTGGTCAACAAATTGGACCAGTGGAAGTAACTAGTCCAGTTTAGTATGGGAATACTGTTGTAAGGAGGAAGACGGGGCTACGGGTACCTGTATTGAGCCGGGTCCGGAACTGTCAAGGCCGCATCCCATGTTGCCCAGGGGAATGAATAGAGAACCGGACAGGTCACATGACCCGTAAGAGGGGGCATGTTTAAGCCAGAAACAGAGCAAAAAGCGCAAAGTGACAGCTAATTTCTGGCCAGCAATGGGAGCAGAAGCAGGCATGCGGCGCACTCCGCAGGGTGACAGACAAAGCGGAGATGAGCCGCGGCAGAGATTAAGCAAGCACTCTAGAGTGTGCAGAGCGCCACGCGACCAACTAGGCATAAGACCATGTGCATGCAGAGAAGCGTGGGCCATTTACAGGACATTGAAGTGTGGTTTCCTTTGCTGGCTAGCACGCTTCACCTCACGGTCGGCACAGAGACTTCTACATCTTTTCCCACTTTGATTGCGCAGCTTATGGACTGGGGGCTCAGCAGGTAAAATCGGAGACCACCTGCTCCCTCCAGAAGCTGGACCGGGAGCTGAGGATCCCCATCTGTGGACATTTCATTGGCTGTCACCAAGGACTACAACTCTCAGTGGGACATCTACAGCTGAGACCCCGGACACGACAAGTTTGCCGAGTTAACTGTTGCTAACTTTTTCTTGCTTTCTGTGCCATTACCCTGTATCCATTCCCAGTTTAACTGTTTATCTCCCTGCACGGAGTATCTTTACTGTTAATTAAATTGTTAACCCTTGCTCTGCCTACCTTGCATCACTGCATCCCGCAACCAGCTTACACTGTCATATCCAGCCTCCAGGGTAATGTCAGAGAAACGGGAGTTGGAAGTTTCGCCCCCAGCAGTTCGCCCCCAGCATTTCGCCCCCAGCAGTTCGCCCCCAGCATTTCGCCCCCAGGTTGTTTTGCCCCCGCACATTTAGCCCCCGCACATTTCGCCCCCAGCAGTTCGCCCCCGGATGTTTCGCCCCCGGATGTTTCGCCCCCAGATGTTTCGCCCCCAGCAGTTCGCCCCCGGATGTGTCGCCCCCAGCAGTTCGCCCCCGGATGTTTCGCCCCCGGATGTTTCGCCCCCAGCAGTTCGCCCCCAGCAGTTCGCCCCCGGATGTTTCGCCCCCGGATGTTTCGCCCCCAGCAGTTAGCCCCCGCACATTTCGCCCCCAGCAGTTCGCCCCCAGATGTTTCGCCTCCAGCAGTTCGCCCCCGGATGTTTCGCCCCCGGATGTTTCGCCCCCAGCAGTTCGCCCCCAGCAGTTCGCCCCCGGATGTTTCGCCCCCGGATGTTTCGCCCCCAGCAGTTTGCCCCCGGATGTTTCACCCCCAGCAGTTCGTCCCCAGATGTTTCGCCCCCAGCAGTTCGCCCCCAGATGTTTTGCCCCCAGCAGTTCGCCCCCAGATTTTTCGCACCCAGCAGTTCGCCCCCGGATGTTTCGCCCCCAGCAGTTCGCCCCCGGATGTTTCGCCCCCAGCAGTTCGCCCACGGATGTGTCACCCCCAGATGTTTTGCCCCCAGCAGTTCATCCCTGGATGTTTTGCCTCTAGCAATTTGCTCCTGGATCTTTCGCATCCGGGAAAGACCTGCCTGAACTGAACATTGGCAGGTTTGCTTATCACTAATAATACACCATTTGAGTCTAAGATATATAATTCTGATCAAATTAGTTTTTTTATTTTAAAACTTTGTTTTCTAGATGAGTAATTTTACAAACAGACAGGAAAATAGTAGGATTTCATTGGTTACTAAGGAGGTCGTGCCCCCTTGGTAGCTGCTTGTTCACAGCCCTATGCAAAGCTCCCCTTCACCCTCCGCTCATGTGCTCTGTCCTGGACAAGAGGAGGGCTCCCCCTGCTTGTGTAAAGCCATTACAGAATGGAACACATAGGGGGGCTTTGCAGAGGGCTGTAAACCAGCAGCCCTTTATACATCATAGGGAATATATTGCTAGTTGCATGCTCCTGTGCAGCCACACCCTCTAGAATCCATCCACAAGTACTGCTACTATGGAGAAACAACCTCCTTAGCAACCACTGAAATCCTGCAGCACATGGAGCTTTAACTTGGATGAGACTTTTCACACAGAAGTGAAGCTGCTGGAAGGTCTCCTTTGGAAATGAATATCATGGGCACAGGTACTATAACATAACATATTTTTTGTAGAGTTATGCTTTAACTGTATGTATCAAAACTGTTTAAACAAGGAACATAAAAAGGTATAGAGAGGAAGGATTAGAGAAAAAGAGAAAATACAAATTACAGGTTATAATGCTTGAATTATTTTACAGCTAAGAACACTGCTCTCAAAACATACAATATGTGACCATGAACTAAAATTCAAAGCTGTAGGCGATGCCTCTCAGATAATCCATCAAGCTTCTATTATTGAAATCTTGCACGATACGTTTAACCCTTGCTGAAATTGCAGCATACTTTTTGTTTCTTGCAGCAATGGGATTTCCTGCTATTATCTGAATAATTTCAAAACTATGAAGCTCTTGCTGATGTTTCAGACAGTTAATGAACCGGTATATATTTTGGAAAAGAGTACCACATGTTTCTCGAAAGCTACGGTGCCATCCTTCTACATCATTATTTGTTCGCTGTTGATCATTCAATGTTCGCTCATACACATTCCAGAATTGAATTGGAAACAAAGGTGCTTGACGTCCTCTGCGATTCATTCGACCGATATAGCTATTTTCAAAATAGTTAGCAATAGGTATTGCTTCTTGTGGAAAGTCAGGATCTTCCACCAACTCTTCAAATGATTGCACAACATTCTGTGGTGGTAGAAAGGCCAGGGCAGGTATCATGCGTATCCAACGGGCAAAATCATGGTCACCTTGGTATTGCATCTTGAGTCCTTCATTTTGAACTTTACGCCAAACTGACTGTGATAGGTGGAAGAAGCAACCGGTCTTCTTGAGGTTGGGGAAATAATTCTCAAATGCCTGTATTGCAGCTAGTTCAAAATCCAACATCAGGTTGTCTGGCTGCAGTCCAGGCTGCAAGTTCTTCAGCTCTTGCAGCAACCTCTGGTATGTAGAACGGTTCTTGTCTGTCAGCAAGGTGTACACTAGCGGAACAACAAGGCCGCTGTGGACTACATGGATTGTGTAAAGTTGCCTAAACAAGGCTGGTGTAGTGAAAAACATGCCATCAGCAAACCACTCTTTACTTTGTGCCAGTAGATGGAGATTGTCTCTTGTTCCAAATATCAACATACGGCTGTGTCCATTTCCTAATTTAAAATGAAAGTATTAGTAGAGGAAATAACAGAAAAAGTGTAACAAGCAGCAGACAGAGAATTTTGGGATAAATTCACAAAAAAAATATCCTAATCAGAAGCCTCTGTTCATATCTTACATTAAAAACTCACATTTTGCTCCAGATTTTCGGATTTCATAATAAAAAAACTGAAGCAAAATCTAGTGTGAAGGGACCAACCAATAGTTTTTTACAACATATATTGTCCCAGTGGAAAATGATATATTTTTGTTTAAAATTAAAATTACTTCCAAACTTGAAATAGGTCACATTTTTAGGGTACCTTTAGACCCTTCAACTAGACGGCCGTTCAGCACGGCCGATCGCCGCCATGCTGAACAGCTGTCTAGTTGACAGCCTCATCCAAACGCGGCGTGCGGCTAGACGTCTGAATGAATGACTGGGAGGGCCGCCCGCCTGAATGAGGTGTTCCATTCAAGCGGATGGGCGCGCTAGTCGTCGGGTGGGCAGGGCGGACGTTCGTGACTATGCTGTCTCATTGAGAGAATTGTGCAGGATGCAAAAAACGCCAGTAAAATCACCAGTGTGCTTTTGGCCTAAGGCATAACTGAATGGTCCATTAGGCTGGGGTCATATGCAGCATTAATGTGTAAATCCCATCCACATGCTGATGAAAAAATTTTGTTTACAAAAAAAAAACATGCAGTGCAGCATGTCAATGTATGCTGCCATTATACAAAGAAAATTCCAGCCATTCAGATAAGAGGCTGAAATCCTGCACTAAAAGCTGCACCTAAATCCATAGAGTTAAGTGAAGAGTTTGATACAGAATTAGGGTACCACAGAAGTGGCCACAATTGCAGGCACAAATAGATTCCTGTGGGATCTGCAGTTGCTACCCCAATTACAGCCGCTGCGGAGATGCCGCTCCGCAATCCCCTTCCGTCAGTGGGCACGAGGCCTCAGGCTTTATCCAGACAAGCTGGATTTACAGGCGTATTCCGTGCTGTGTTTCCTGAATGAAACCCGCCCATTCATGTCTATGGTGCGGGTTACGGGCAGATTCCGGCTGGGGCCAGAAAACGCCCCACCGGAAAATAGCTTCAAAGCTATTTTCCGGCGGATCCCGTGCTTAACTTGCCCATTCAAGGGAATGGGCAAGAGGGAAACCTCCTGAAAAATGCCTGCAAACCACTGGAAAAACGCTCGGTTTAGGCAATAGCAAGGCATGGCCACGCCCATAGCAGAGCTTGGCCACGTCCCCTATTTGCAGAAGCGTTTTGCCAAAGCGCTTAAAAAGTGCTTGCAAGCAGCAGGCAAAATGCCTCTGCAAATCATGGCGTATCTCACCTGAGCTCCGGAGTTCAGCCCGACCTGTCCACGGATCTGCAGGACTGAACTACGAGAGCCGAGGAATCAGCCGGCGATGGCAGTTCAGTCCGTGCATGCCCCAGACAGGCGAGGCTGAACTCCGGGGCAGCATCCAGGACAGGTATGGCCAGTACAATGCTGCATATTTGGAATTAGTGCTGGCCGATCCGATCACTGAAGATCGTAATTTATTACGATTTTCAGGCTGATCGTTATTTTAAATTACGATCCGATTTGTAGCCAGATCATGATGATGATCAGAATTAGAAATCGGAATCCTCCGTAATCTGAAAACACTGTCCGGGCATACATGCCCGAACAGTGTGCGTTTTTATATATATATATATATATATATATATATATATATATATATATGTATATATATATATATATATATATATATATATATACACACACACTGTACGGGCGTACAGCGTGTGTGCATATTTAGCTTTAGTAATTGGCACCAGGCTGCACTGTTAACAAATAAACAAACCCAGTTACTCACCTTTCTCCAGTGTCCAGTACTGGCTCCGGCTCCTAGCCCAGCAGTGCAGGGAATCCTGAAATCCGGGCGGCGCATCGCCGCCTCTGTGCCTGCCGTACTATAACTACAATGGAGACTGATCCCAGGACCGCTCACTAGACGGTCCTGGGAAAGCACCACATCACGTCACAGAACAGCCCGGCACATGTGCAGAGGTGGTGATGCACAACCCAGAATGCATAGCGTTGGGATTTCGGAATTCCCTGCACCGCCAGAGACAGCGCTTTACACCGGAGAGAGTTGAATAACTGGGTTTGTTTATTTTTTAACAGCGCAGCTTGGAGCCATTATACAGTACAGACCAAAAGTTTGGACACACCTCATTTAAAGATTTTTCTGTATTTTCATGACTATGAAAATTGTACAATCACACTGAAGGCATCAAAACTATGAATTACCACATGTGGAATTATATACTTAACAAAAAAAAGTGTGAAACAACTGAAATTATGTCTTATATTCTAGGTTCTTCAAAGTAGCCACCTCTTGCTTTGATGACTGCTTTGCACACTCTGGGCATTCTCTTGATGAGCTTCAAGAGATCATCACCGGGAATGGCCTTCCAATAATCTTGAAGGAGTTCCCAGAGATGCTCAGCACTTGTTGGCCCTTTTGCCTTCACTCTGCGGTCCAGCTAACCCCAAACCATCTCGATTGGGTTCAGGTCTAGCGACTGTGGAGGCCAGGTCATCTGACATAGAACCCCATCACTCTCCTTGGTCAAATAGCCCTTACACAGCCTGGAGGTGTGTTTGGGGTCATTGTCCTGTTGAAAAATAAATGATGGTCCAACTAAACTCAAACCGGATGGAATAGCATGCCGCTGCAAGATACTGTGGTAGCCATCCTGGTTCAGTATGCCATCAATTTTGAATAAATCCCCAACAGTGTCACCAGCAAAGCCCCCCCACACCATCACACCTCCTCGTATATGCTTCACGGTGGGAACCAGGCATGTAGAGTCCATCCGTTCACCTTTTCTGTGTCGCACAAAGATACGGTGGTTGGAACCAAAGATCTCAAATTTTGACTCATCAGACCAAAGCACAGATTTCCACTGGTCTAATGTCCATTCCTTGTGTTCTTTAGCCAAAACAAGTCTCTTCTGCTTGTTGCCTGTCCTTAGCAGTGGTTTCCTAGCAGCTATTTTACCATGAAGGCCTGCTGCACAAAGTCTCCTCTTAACAGTTGTTGTAGAGATGTGTCTGCTGCTAGAACTGTGTGTGGCATTGACCTGGTCTCTAATCTGAGCTGCTGTTAACCTGCAATTTCTGAGGCTGGTGACTCGGATAAACTTATCCTCAGAAGCAGAGGTGACTCTTGGTCTTCCTTTCCTGGGGCGGTCCTCATGTGAGCCAGTTTCTTTGTAGCACTTGATGGTCTTTGCAACTGTTCACAATTTTTCGGACTGACTGCCCTTCATTTCTTAAAGTAATGATGGCCACTCGTTTTTCTTTACTTAGCTGCTTTTTTCTTGCCATAATACAAATTCTAACAGTCTATTCGGTAGGACTAACAGCTGTGTATCCACCAGACTTCTGCACAACACAACTAATGGTCCCAACACCATTTATAAGGCAATAAATTCCACTTATTAAACCTGACAGGGCACACTCGTGAAGTGAAAACCATTCCCGTGACTACGTCATGAAGCTCATCAAGAGAATGCCAAGAGTGTGCAAAGCAGTCATCAAAGCAAAGAACCTAGAATATAAGACATCATTTCAGTTGTTTCACACTTTTTGTTAAGTATATAATTCCACATGTGTTAATTCATAGTTTTGATGCCTTCAGTGTGAATGTACAAATTTCATAGTCATGAAAATACAGAAAAATCTTTAAATGAGAAGGTGCGTCCAAACTTTTGGTCTGTACTGTATATATGCAAGAAAGCTGGAAGAAGAGTGGCTCAACTGAGATTGTTGCTGAGGACTCAGTGTGCTGCTAGAGCAGGGGTTGGCTTCCGCCCGTACTTAACATGCATCCATGAAGAAAGACCTCCGCACTGCTGAAGTCCTATACAAATCCTTTATTGCATTACAAAGTTCCAAAAGTGCCAGACCACCATCACCCACCCACATATATACACATATATACACACACACTGTTTGGGCGTACAGTGTGTATATATATATATATATATATATATATATATATATATATATATATATATATATATATATATAAATAGCTCTGGAGAATTAATTCCAATCTTTTGGTATGATCAGCCCGATCTGATCCTATCTTTCCAGTAATCGGCAAACACTAGTTGGAATCCGTAGGCCTCGCTACATTATATTACCCTCAAAGTTTCCCTTGAAGGCAAAAATCACATAGTATTTTATATCAGCACCTTACAGTCTAGCATTTTTCACATTTGTGCAAAATAAATTTTGCAGTAATTATGCATAATGGAATTGTTTTAATTCAATGTTAAATGGTTAAGTAGCTTACCAGAGTCATGCAGAAGGAACTGCTGCTGGACACCATCAATACTGGTCTCCTGGAACTCCAGGGGGATAACAAGTTGATCAAGGGTTTGAAGTAACCTTGGGATATTGCTAAGTTGCCTTGCTAATCGTATTGTCCTCTTCAGTGATGCTTTCCTTGGGAGAAGTGCTGCAACATTAGAATGGGCTCCTGAAACGACGTCTGTGAGAATCTGTTGTGGTGTCTCCTGTGTTGTCCTTGCCCTGGTGACTGCCTCATTAACAAGTCGGATTGCTTCAGGTCTTGCAGCTTGTGCTGCGTGACTGTGAAGATTGACTACTTTCACAACTTCGCCAGATTCTTCATTGGTCCAAACACGTCCCTTGCAAGTTGACCGTTTTTCACACACCCAGATGGAATGGACATCATCAGCGGTTCGTTTGGAAAATAAGTAAATGTGATTCTCATGGACCAACTTCCTCCTTCCACGTTTGGACAGAACTGAATTCATAGTTGTAGAAAGTGAATTGCTGTGGAAGCTGACTGATTTTTTGTGGCAGTACACTTCTCTTTGTGGAGATTTCAGACACTGCTATATTCTGATGTACAGGTGGAATATAAGCTAGTCTAATGTAACTTGCAGGACATGTGACCTGCTACTTGTTACATCTGCAACAAAACTTGCAACAAAGCAGGTCAGTGCTGGGTCAGGTAAAAGTTCAAAATTGTTTAGATTTTAGGCCTCTTGCACACTGTAATTTTAGAGTGGTTTCACACTTGTGTTTGTAGCCGCCAGAGGTCGATCCGCTCTGGATCTGACATCCAGCTGACCCCAGGGCAATGCTGGCGGAATGCTGGCATTCCGCTCGCATTGCCCATAGAAGTGAACGGCTCGGTTCCGTGATCTGCAGCCGCCCGTTCGCTTTCATAATGCCGCATTCCGCTATCAGTGTCAGAATAAAAAGAAGAGCTTTTTCTTCTTTTCGTTTCGCTGCAGGTTAGCGGAATGCGGCATCACAGAAGCGAACGGGCGGCCTGTAGTGCATATGTAGCGGAAGTGTGAAAGCACCCTTATGCTGCCACTGTTTTAGAACTCCAAAGCACGTGCTTTACTGGCATTTTTCAGAGGGCTTTTGTGAGCGCTCTCGGTAATGACCCATAAGATACAGGCTATTGATGAATGCTAAGTGCTCAAAAATAGCTCCTGTAATAAAATAAAAAGAGCTGGCCGAAACAACACCTCGCTTTTCCAGCCATTGACTTATTTACTATATTACTGTCTAAGGGTCACTTTCGTCTTTCTGTCTGTAACGTTTTATTCGTATATTCATTTGTCGCGGCGTCTGTCTGTCTGTCAAGTCTCTGATTGGTCATGGCAAAATGCCCACGACCATTGCCACGACCAATCAGCGATGGTCACAGTCTGCCAGAAAAATGGCCGCTGCTTCACTGCCCTGCACTCACCGTTGACCGCTCACACAGGGTTAATGCCAGCGTTAATGGATCGCGGTGTACCACACTCCGTTAATGCTGCTATTAACCCTGTGTTACATAGTTACATAGTTATTGAGGTTGAAGGAAGACTTTAAGTCCATCTAGTCTAACCCATAGCCTAACCTAACATGCCCTAACATGTTGATCCAGAGGAAGGCAAAAAAAACCCATGTGGTAAGAGTAAGCTCCACCTTGGGGAAAAAAATTCCTTCCCGACTCCACATACGGCAATCAGACTAGTTCCCTGGATCAACGCCTTATCAAGGAATCTAGTGTATATACCCTGTAACATTATACTTTTCCAGAAAGGTATCCAGTCCCCTCTTAAATGTAAGTAATGAATCACTCATTACAACATCATACGGCAGAGAGTTCCATAGTCTCACTGCTCTTACAGTAAAGAATCCGCGTCTGTTATTATGCTTAAACCTTCTTTCCTCCAGACGTAGAGGATGCCCCCTTGTCCCTGTCTCAGGTCTATGATTAAAAAGGTCATCAGAAAGGTCTTTGTACTGTCCCCTCATATATTTATACATTAAAATAAGATCACCCCTTAGTCTTCGTTTTTCCAAACTAAATAGCCCCAAGTGTAATAACCTATCTTGGTATGGCAGACCCCCCAGTCCTCTAATAACCTTGGTCGCTCTTCTCTGCACCCGCTCCAGTTCAGCTATGTCTTTCTTATACACCGGAGACCAGAACTGTGCACAGTATTCTAAGTGTGGTCGCACTAGTGACTTGTATAGAGGTAAAATTATGTTCTCCTCATGAGCATCTATGCCTCTTTTACTGCATCCCATTATTTTATTTGCCTTTGTAGCAGCTGCCTGACACTGGCCACTGAATATGAGTTTGTCATCCACCCATATACCCAGGTCTTATTAATTGACGGTTTTGCCCAGAGTTTTAGAATTAAGCACATAGTTATACATCTTATTACTTCTACCCAAGTGCATGACCTTACATTTATCCCCATTAAAGCTCATTTGCCATTTATCAGCCCAAGCTTCTAGTTTACATAAATCATCCTGTAATATAAAATTGTCCTCCTCTGTATTGATTACCCTGCAGAGTTTAGTGTCATCTGCAAATATTGAAATTCTACTCTGAATGCCCCCTACAAGGTCATTAATAAATATGTTAAAAAGAAGAGGGCCCAATACTGACCCCTGTGGTACCCCACTGCTAACCGCGACCCAGTCCGAGTGTGCTCCATTAATAACCACCCTTTGTTTCCTATCCCTGAGCCAGCTCTCAACCCACTTACACATATTTTCCCCTATCCCCATTACTCTCATTTTATGTAACAACCTTTTGTGTGGCACCATATCAAAAGCTTTTGAAAAGTCCATATATACTACGTCCACTGGGTTCCCTTGGTCCAGTCCGGAACTTACCTCTTCATAGAAGCTGATCAGATTAGTCTGACAGGACCTAGTAAACCCGTGCTGATACTGGGTCATGAGGTTCTTCCTCCTCAGATACTCCAGTATAGCATCCCTTAGAATGCCCTCCAGGATTTTACCCACAGTAGCGGTGAAGCTTACTGGCCTATAATTACCAAGTTCAGTTTTTGCCCCTTTTTGAATATTGGCCCCACATTTGCTATACGCCAGTCCTGTGGTACAGACCCTGTTATTATGGACTCTTTAAAGATTAAAAATAATGGTCTATCAATGACTGTACTTAGTTCCTGCAGTACTCGGGGGTGTATTCCATCCGGGCCCGGAGATTTGTCAATTTTAGTGATTTTTAGACGCCGCTGTACTTCCTGCTGGGTTAAGCAGGTGACATTTAATGGGGAATTATTATCACTAGTCATATTGGCTGCCATGGGATTTTCTTTTGTAAATACTGATGAAAAAAAGTCATTTAGCAGATTGGCCTTTTCCTCATCCTCATCCACCATTTCACCCAGACTATTTTTAAGGGGGCCAACACTGTCATTTTTTAGTTTCTTACTATTTAAAAGTTGTGACCAACTTTTCACTATTGATCGTGCCTATGCAGCATCAATAGTGAAAAGATGTAATGTTAAAAATAAAAAAAATTTAAAAAAAGTTATTCTCACCCCCTCCGATGTCGCGCTGTCCTCCGCCCCTCTCTCCAGTGCACGCCGTGCCTTCCAGTCCGAACGATGCTATGCGTCCAGGACCTGCAATGATGTCACGGTCATGTGACCGCAACGTCATCGCAGGTCCTATGCTCAGACCGGAAGCCACTGCCAGCACTGCAGAGAGGCGCGAGGACTTCAGGGCCCGTGGCTGAGGTGAGTATATCTTTATTATTTTTTTTTTAACACGAATATAGTGCCAACATTCCTAGACTACGTGGGCAGTGCAATATACTACGTGACAAGTGCAATATACTATGTCGGCTGGCCAATATACTACATGTGCTGTGCAATTTACTACGTGGACTGTGCAATTTACGTGCGCTGTCCAAAATACTACTTCGGCTGTCCAATATACTACATGGCCTGTGCAATGTACTACGTGGACTGTCCAATATACTACATAACCTGTGCAACATATCATGTGGCTGCGCCTTCTAGAATACCCAATACGTTAGAATCGGGCCACCATCTAGTATATTCAAAATTGGCAATCTTCTTAGCGATTTTCCAGTGCTTAGCACTTGGGAAAGTGGCTACTGTGAAAGAGGTCTTAGGGCTAAAACACAAGGCCAAAATTCCCTGCCTAATTTGGGGCCAAAACATCTGGGGGGCAAAAAGCTGGGGGTGAAACATCCGGGGGCAAACTGCTGGGGGCGAAATATCCGGGGGTGAAACATCCGGGGGCGAAACATCTGGGGCAAACTGCTGGGGGCAAAACATCCGGGGGCGAAACATCCGGGGGTGAACTGCTGGGGGCGAAACATCCGGGGGTGAACTGCTGGGGGCGAAACATCTGGGGGCGAAACATCCGAGGGCAAACTGCTGGGGGCGAAATGTGCGGGAGCGAAACATCCGGGGGCGAAACATCCGGGGGCGAATTGCTGGGTGCGAAACATCCGGGGGCGAAACATCCGGGGGTGAACTGCTGGGGGCAAAACATCCAGGGGCGAAACATCCAGGGGCGAACTGCTGGGGGCGAAACATCCGGGGGCGAAACATCCGGGGGCGAACTGCTGGGGGCAAAACATCCGGGGGCGAAACATCCGGGGGCGAACTGCTGGGGGCGAAACATCCGGGGGCGAACTGCTGGGGGCGAAACATCCGGGGGCGAAACATCCGGGGGCGAAACATCCGGGGGCGAACTGCTGGGGGTGAAATGTGCGGGGGCGAAATGTGCGGGGGCGAAACATCCTGGGGGCGAAATGCTGGGGGCGAAATGTTCGGGGGCGAAGTGTACCTGGGGGCGAACTGCTGGGGGCGAACTGCTGGGGGCGAACTGCTGGGGGCAAAACTTCCTAAAACCCAGAGAAACATATGTCTGACATCCATGTCCACTCCTGAGGTCTTATGTGTGGAGTCTGTACTGAATACCGATGGCCTTGTTGATGCTGGTAGTCAACATGTGAACTCGCCTCAGAGCCACCACCAGATTCTGGCCATTGTCACACACGACCATGCCTGGCTGTAGGTTCAGCGGTGTCAGCCACAGATCTGCCTGCTCTTTCAGAGCTGTTGTCAGGACATTTTTTATTACCTTTTGTGCATTACTGCCCTTTTTCAAGATGGCGTCTTTGGTCTCATGTGCACTGTGTCTCCTGCTATAAAACTCCACCCCAGCCTTCAGTCTGTGCTAGAGTATTCTGCCTTGCATCCAGCTCCTGACCTCTGATTACTCCCTGGCTATACACCTGCTTCTGTGAACCTGTGTGGTGATCCTGCTACTCTGCTCTGAGTTTTTGCTGCATACACTGGCGTCCTATGTGAGTTATATCAATGTGCATTTTTTCTACTAGGCATCCAACCCCTGCAATGTTTGGAGGGTGGGGTATCATGATTCCCAATGGCAGGGAATTTGTCAACATAACACGGGCAAAAACAGGACGAGCTCTAGGGTGATGGAACCTGAGCTGACCGCGATCCTGAACCTCAACACTCAACTAACAGTAGCCGGGGGACGTTCCTGGGGGGCCCCTAGACGTCTCGCGCCAGCCGGAGATCTAGCTTCCCCTATCAGAAGAATAACAGACCTCACTTGCCTCCAGAGAAATATTCCCACAGAGATAGCAGCCTCCCACATATAATGACGGTGAAATGAGAGGAAGGCACAAACGTAGTTATGAAAATAGATTCAGCAAAATGAAGCCCGCTTAAGCTAGATAGCAGAGGATACAAAAGGTGAACTGCGCGGTCAGCTGAAAAACCCTTCAAAATACCATCCTGAAATTACTTGAACTCATGTGCCAACTCATGGTACATGAGTGGTAATTTCAGCCCACTAGAGCAACCAGCAGCAGAGAATTACATATCTGCAAGCTGGACTAAAAAACATGAAAGCAATCATGAAACAGGGAAATACAGACTTAGCTTGTCTTGAAGGCCTAGGAGCAGGTAACAGAGACACACACTGATACATTCATAGCCGGCAAGGGAATGACGGGAAAGCCAGGTTAAATAGGAAACACCCAGCCACTGATGGACAGGTGGAAACCAGAGACCGCAACCCACCAAAGTCACCCAGTACCAGTTGTAACCACCAGAGGGAGCCCAAAAACAGAATCCACAACAGTGGGGGTGGTTGTTCTTATCAAGTAGTTTGCACATGTGCCGCTCCTAGCCTTTATCAGTGGAGGCCTGCTGCATCCTGCTAAGTGTGCATTTGTCATCAGACAGGGTTTTGGGAAGGCCGTATCTTATTGTATGTATTTTTGCATACACAAGTTTCCAGTAATCCTCCTTCATCTGCTGCTCGTGTTTACTTCCACCTGCATTTGCTGGACATGTAAGCTGCTGCTGCTTTGCATTAACCTGAGACTATTAACCAGGCCTCCCTGGTTGAGCTTAGATATGATTTGAACTGCCTATAAGCATATCTATCTATGTCTGGACTAAGACAAGGATTTATTCGTGTCAAGTATCCTCAAGAATAACTGTGCTTCATAGACTTTCTGCTTGATTGCATTTTGCTCTGAAGTTTCCTATAGACTGCTAAGCTGCGTTTATTATTTGCACCAAGTGTTGTGGACTTGAGTTTCTCTCTGCACCTGTTTGAATCACCGTGTGATAATATAGACTTTACCACTTATAAAACTGTGTCCTGTAGTTGTCTTGTTCCACGCAAAGAGTCTCCTGAGTTATCCCCTATAATTATTACAGCTGTCCACAACTCTTCAGCACTGTGCGGTTTGTCTCCTAAGCATATTATCTTCAGTACAGCCTGTTTCCGCTTGGCTGAGGAGGTGCTGCACTGCTTCCTGCTTGTAACTAATGTGGTCATTTCCGAGATGGAGGCTGAGGTGCAGGAGCTGTAGACTGTGGGGGCAACCCTGATTGACTTAGGGCCCTCAATCCTCAGCGTCGGGAGCACATGTTCCATCCCAAGGTCCGACTGGGTCCCGGCTTCTACTATGTTAACCTAGTTTGCCATCAGTGAGATGTACGGTCCCTCCCCACAAGCACTTGTCCACGTGTCTGTGGTTAGGTGGACTTTCCCAGTAACTGTATTGTTGAGGGCACGGGTAATGTTGTGGGACACGTGCTGTGCAATGTGGGACGGCATACCGGGAGAAATAGTGGTGGCTGGGGACCGAGTACCGAGGGATGGCCACCACTATCAAGTTGCGGAAAGCTTACATCTCCTTGAGCCTAAAAGGCAACATTTTGAGCGCAAGCAGTTGCGAAATGTGAGAATTTAGTAGCATGGCCTGTGGGGTGTTGGCTGCGTATTTGCGCTTGTGTTCCAAGGACTGGGGTATGGACAACTGAACCCTGCACTGGGACAAAGACGTGGACGTGCTTACTGATGGTGTTAGTTGAGTGTGTGCAACGACAGGTGCAGGGCAGGAGGCATCTTCGCATGCACCATTGATGGGGGATTGGTTTGCATGCACAACAGCAGAACAAGCAGTGGTGTCACCTGCAGACAGTGTTCCTGGACCCTGGTCTTTGGCCCACAAAGTCAGGTGCTTTGCTGCCATGTGCCTGATCATGCTGGTGGTGGTCAGGCTGGTAGTTTTGCTACCCCTGCTGATGCTGGCCTGGCAGGTGGTGCAAATGCCCTTTTTGGGGTTATTGGCAGAGTATTTAAAAAACAACCAGACTCTGGAAGACCTAACAGTTGTACTGGCAACTTCCTTTGTGTTGGTGTTACGGGGAATGGTTGCCCGCCTGCTGTCTGTGGCCACTACCCTGTTTCTTCCTGCCTGTTGGGGTGCTACGCCTCCCTCCTACTTTGTGCTGCTATCCTTGCACTACATGTCCTCCTGCCAGGTTGGGTCAGTTACTATATCTTCCACTAGCTTGTCTTCCACTTTCGCACCCTGGTCCTCCTCCTGACTTTCTGGCAATTGTGTCTCATCATTGTCCACCTCTTGTGACATTTTCCCACCGTCGCCTTCATGTGACCGTGGCTGCTCAAATATTTGGGCATTGCTACATGCAATCTCCTCCTGACCTGCTTCAAGTGGACCAGGCAAGTTGCCCAAATCTCTAAATGGAAAAGTTAACAGCTGTCACCGCCGCTGTGCCTACCCTCCGGCCTTCCCCTCCGTCTCTTACCTGGTCCATTGCGGTCCATCCACCCGCTGCTGGCTCCGGTCCATCTGGCTTCCAGCACTCTGTTTCTTTCTGTACTGCCATGTGTCTCCTTGGCTTCTGCTCGCATGCTCCTTCTGGCGTCTCCACATGCGCCGGGTCCCTTTAAAGGGCACCCACGTATTTCCCCTATTATTTACGCTTTCTGTTGCTTTGGCTCATTAAAACCCGGTAGCCAATCTGGGTGTTAGGGGTCGAGTTTCCACCTCTGCACAGGGGGAATCTCAGGCCATCTCCGCTGCGGTCTCCCATTCTTCTTCTGCCGCAGTGGAGCCTGCTCAGCGGAGACGTCAGTGCCAGCGTCTCGCTCAGTCTGACTCTGTACAGAGAGTTACTGATGCTTTTCCTGCTTCTGCCATTGGAGTCAGTGCTGGGCAGCAGCGAGCAGACACTTCTGGGATTAAGTCCTGCTTTTCTCATTCTGAGCATGCCCAGAGTAAGATCTCTCAGTGGAGATCGAGGGTCACATGATCAGACACTGCAGCTAAGGCCATTGGTCCTTCAGGAAGGTCCTGTAGGTGCTCACGCTCTGTGGCAGCCTCTTATTGGTCCTTCTAAGTTAAGGTCCTGTATGTGCTGCAACTATTTAAGGCTCGCATGGCCGCACGGCCATGGGCTAGTATTGTTCTAAGTTTTGTACTTTGCGCCAGTTTGGTCATGTATGATTGTGTTCAGGGACCCGGCTGAAATAAGCCCCTAGAATGCTGGCACCTCCGGCGAGGAGTTTGTGTGTTTGTGTATTCAGGGACCTGGCTGAAATAAGCCCATAGAACGCTGGCACCTCCGGTTAGGAGTTTTGTGTGCATGCATGACCACTGACTGCTCTCGTTTGGGTAGTTAGCCTGTGCCACTGTGAAGTCTAACAGGGCGCAGTGCTTTGAGTTCACGGCTACTCTGTGAAGTAACAGAGTTAGCTCATACCGCCATATAGTTCTGCCATTTGCTAGCAGCAGGTTCGCCTGCACGGTGGATCCCGGGCTGCGAACGCATCTATTATAATAAAATCTCTATATTCATTTGGTGCGTTCCGGTAGCCCTAACACCGGGTGAATTTGTGGGTATTTCTGGGCACTTCCTCTAAGTGGAGGTGCCTGGTTATCACATGCTACTCGCTCTGTAACCCTGGCCTGTGCTTATCGTTTCTTGCACTCGCGTCTTTACTGCTACCGTATACATTTGCACAGCTCTGCCTTCCATCGCACGCCCTTGCCTTGCTTGTGCCTTTGTATCCTTTCCCTGTGTTTTGCCTTTACCTTTCAGTTGCCTCCGCTTCTGTCTCCCGTGGGTCTGTCCTGACTTCTCCTCCTGGTGTCCATCCCGCTCCCATCCTGGTCCTAGTATCTGTCTTCCCAGCTCCTGCACCCCTGGATCCCTCACTCTCCCCTGGCTCCATTCAGTCCCAGCATCTACTTACTGCTTGAGCCACCCCTCTTGGTATCGGTCACCGTGGTTCTAGTGACTTCTGGGCTTGCTCTGATGATCCCTGTGCAGGTGTTGGTCTCCATTAGGTCAGCTTGCCAAGGGGTAGGTCTGTTCCACGGTTCAGAGGGTCCACTCTTAGCATTCGCCTCCCTGCAGCGTCACAACAGCTCTTCGTAGTGTCCAAGTGTGAGATCAGTTGTCTCTGGGCACTCGGCATGGTGGGAGGAAGGAAGGAAGGAGGATCAGCGTAAAGAATATGCAGTACAGACTCACGGCTACTGAGACTTGACCGTGTGGAAGACAGGGTGGTGGTGGTGGCAAAGTGACTGGAAGCATTATCCGCTATCCAACCAACAAACGTTTGACACTGCTCTGGGTTCAATAGTGGTGTGCTGCTGCGGTCCCCTAGTAATTAGGACAGGAAGGTCTGGCGAGAAGATGTGGGTGTTTGTTGTGGCACAATTTCAGCTTACCCTCAGCCTTGACCTATGCATGCACCATCACCATCACGTCCAGTTCCCCTTCCCTTGCCATACATCTTGCCCATTTTAAATGGAGGACAATATTTTCCACGTTTACTACAAATGGCTGAATTTGGAGTGAACTTATATGTGATCCGCGTGACAGAAAAACCCTGTTTAAAATAGCTGGCCTGTAGGTAGCTTTTTTTCAGCAAACTAGTGTAAATAACTTGGCTAAGACACTGTAACAAAATTTAACAGTAGGACAGAAATGGCAGATTTGTCAGTGCACTGAGACGTGATCCATGTAATGGACAAACCCATTTAAAATAGCTGGACTGTAGGTAACTATTTTTTCCAGCAAACTGGTGTCAATAACTTGGCTAAGACACTGCAAAAAATGTAACAATAGCCCAGAAATGGCTGAATTTTCAGCACACTGAGATGTTATCCGTGTGACAGCCAATCCCCTGTTTAAAATAGGTGGCCTGTAGGTAACTTTAGGTAACTATTTTTTTTCAGCAAACTGGTGTCAATTACTTGGCTAAGACACTGTAACAAAAATTACCAGTAGGCCAGAAATGGCAGATTTTTCAGCGCACTGAAATGTGATCTGTGAGACAGACAAACCCATGTTTAAATACCAGATTTTTACTCTATAATAAGGAAAGTATCTGGCTGTATTCTTCAGGGCCAACAAGCAAATGGAGCAGAAAAAAAGGTGTTCTCTGGATTGCTTTTTCATCAAATCTGGATTCAGATCCCCCCAAAAAAATTATTCCTGGCCCCTGATACCTGGAGCTGAATCTAGAAATATCTGTAATAGCACCAGCATGCAGAACTGGAATGGACCCTCTTGCTATATGCACTGCAGTCTGCCACATACACTGCCGGCCTGCCTAGCACTGATATCTATGCTGCTTTATTAGTCCTCAGAAGGACTCTTAGTTGAGATGGATATGTGTATTAGATTAGATACACCAACACTAAGTATGAAACAAGCAAATCTCTCCCTAGCTCAGCAGCACCTCTCCCTACACTGCCAAATTCAGGAGCAGACTGTGACGAGCAGGGCAGTGCCAGGTCTGATATGGACATGATGACACTGTGAGGCCAGCAATTCACTGTAATGCCACAACCAACATGGCTGCAGCATTACAGTGTGTGGCAGACAAACCCTGCATGTTCATTGGCTCTCTAAAGAGCGCCAAACATGCAGGGAGGGGACCCGAGCTCCCACCGAGCAAACCCCGAAATACTCCACGAGTACCGAGTAGTGGCAAGTATGCTCGCTAATCACTACCTACATGTAATCTCCAGTTTGTATTCTGTTCCATTAATAAATCTGAGAACCCGATAACCCAACACCTTTTTATGATCCTCATCATGCTGGAATTTGTCCCCATTTTATCAGCTTTGATATCTCCAAACAAAAAAATCTAAAACTTGATCTTTTCAGAAAACACTTATTTGAAAAGAGAAATCCTCAGCCCAGATTATTCTCTTCAACGGCTTCTCTGGATTATACCCTAGTTTCATGCAGCACAATCCCAGGAGCAGGTCGTACCTTCACTGCTGGCTCCTTCCCTCAGACCCTCTTGTTGTACAAATCTGTCTCTCGTTTGGTCACATTTATCGTTCTTGTGTTTTATCTTATGTGTCATGTTAAACTTATTATGTTCCATAGTGAGTCACTTCTTGAAGAGACTTTGAAATTAATTTCTAGTAATTTTAATACTTTTCTTCTTTTCTCCTTGTTTTGTTTCTTACCTTTTTCATATTTCCATAACTTGGGCGTCCACCATGAAACGTTCCCTGAAGTGGGATCATCTGGTGGAGAGCTCGGGCCAGGACAGACACGGCGGTGTACACATAGTAGACTATGATATCTTTGGAGTAGATAGTTTCAGTCACAAAGTAATTATCAGAGCAACGTTTTACAGTCATCTTCTGTATGTCAGAATGTAGAATATTCTGCGTGATGTTCGAACTCAAGCAATAAAATAGTGACAGTTCTTGAAGTAACTGATCCTTCACATTCTCATTGGGTTTAACAGAATGTATATATTCCCACAGTTCAGATAAAGGGTCTCGGACAACAGAGAAACTCAAACTGCAATTTACTAATTCCATGTAATTTACTCCTAGTAGAGGGTGTACAAACCAGGAGTCATCGAGGATAAGCGTTTTCTGGCTGATAAATGTGTTGTCCTTCAGTAAAGGGTATAATCTGGAGAAGGAGCCATGTATTATAACCACCTCTGCGGTGTAGTTCTCACTCCACATAAGGGCTTCCATCTCGTCCCAGCTACCAGTTACTGTAACGATAAATTCTATGCAGATTCCGTGTCTGTTCATCTCTCTCCTGAGCGCTTCCAGCTCGGCACCATTATCAGCAGATGCAATGATTCCAACCCAGTTCCATCTGAAGTGCTTGAACCAGTGGACAATAGCCAGAAGCCAAAGATGAAAATCTGGCGTCATAGTAAAAAATGACTTCCCCAGATCCTTGTTACTGAACAATCCATCACTAGCACCATAGTTTATCTGGAAAATATAACATAACTTAAGGGACCACCTCACATTTGAAGCCACTTTGAGGGGCCTGTATAACAGAAAATACCTAAAAGTGACAGCATTCTAAAAACTGCACCCCTCAAGGTGCTCAAAGCCACATTCAAGAAGTTTATTAATCTTTCAGTGCAGGTGCTTCACAGCAATTTTTGGAGTGTGGAAGAAAAAAATGAACATTTAACTTTTTTCACAAAAATTTTACTTTAGACCCAATTTATTTTATTTTCACAAAGGTAACTGGAAAAAAATGGACTTTAAAATTTGTTGTGCAATTTCTCCTGAATATGCTGATACCCCATATGTGGGGAAAAACTACTGTTTGGGCGCACAACATGGCTTGCAAGGTAAAGACCACAAATTTACTTTTTTAATTCAAAATTTGCTGGAATAATGAGCAGATGCCATGTCACGTTTGCAGAGCCCCTGATGTGCCTAAACAGTGGAAACCCCCAACAAGTGACACCATTTTGGAAACTAGAACCCTCAGGGAACTTAACTAGATGGGTGGTGAGGACCTTTAATAACCAGATGCTTCACAGAAGTTTATAACACTGAGCTGTAAAAACAAAAAAATGACAATCTTTCCACAAAAAGGTTTTTAGCCCCACATTTTGCACTTTCTTAAGGGTGACAGGAGAAACTGCACAATATAATTTGTTGAGCAATTTCTCCTAAGTAGTGATGAGCAAATTTGTTCGGAAAATTATCGCCAAACATAAATTCGGCACGAATATGGTACATTCAGATTCATGATTGGAAACCAGAGCAAAATTTTATAAAATTGGTAAAAATCTGTAACATGTGGTAAAATATGTGCGCTGCCACAAAAGTATTTTCAGCACTTTAGTAACGGTAATGGTGGTGTATGATGAGCGTTTGGCACTTGTTTGATGTGGGGAGGGGGTTTGCAGAGCTCAGAGGAGCCGCTTTTTGGAAGCACAGCAGTCTTTTTTTATTTTTATACTTTATGAATGCACATTGTGGCTAGCCAATCAGGGCGCATGAAACACCCACAATGTCCTGACACAAAGGCTTGTGTAACTGGCTGCTGAAATCACATGTCCCACTCCATATAAGGAGCGGACATCTTGTTTTAGCGCCATTTTGACACTGTAGCAGCACAGAGAGGCTGCTCCTGACGCTGGTACTGATAGCACTGATTTTAGCTAGTTAGTTAGGCGGTTGTATATCAGTCAGATAGTGTAGCTTCATAGTGTCCAGTGTGGCTGTGAAGTTTACCTTTCGGAATTATTTTTTTTTTGGGGGGGGGGCATTACTGAGGTCCAGAGACAAAGCCAGCAGGGCACGTGTCCTACAAGTATGTTCTGCACTGCTACTATTGTGCTCCATGCATGAGTATAGCATTCTAATTCCCATGTAGCTAGTGAAAAAATATTAAACAGCCTGCTGTATCCCACCTTGTTATTTAGTGCTGTGGTGATATAAAACTGTCTGCAGACCTAAGGAACATTAAAAAAAAGTTTTTCAATTGCAAAAATTTAGACAACCCGCCGTATCACACTTGGTCATTTGGTTGGTTTGAAATTTAGCAGCAGACGCCTGATCCAGAGGCCGCAAACAAATTCTTCTGTTATTAACGTCATACAGTAAGGGACCTGACTTTAAAATAGTTTGTAACATCTAGTTGTTACGGAACTGCAGCACAGAACTATGATAGAAGGGGAAAGCTGACCCTGCACTAAGACTAGGCTGAAACCCTACGATGGAGTGGGCGACCCATTCCTTGCAAATAGACCCTCCGACGATCCTAGGTTAAACTCAGCGAAGACCTATAGATAGGGGAAGGAGGTCCCTAAAAGATCTAAGGACTGGGTACAAAAAAAGGTCACCTCCTAATAGGAGAGAAATATATACTTAGCACACTCCAGAAAATGTGATGCAAAGGGGGTATTTAATGCAATACATACAGTAGTCACAAACATTTCGGTCTGCAAGGACCTTCATCAGTGTGCTACAAAAAACAAAATAAATGTGCATGAACATAATAAACAAAAACAAAAGTACCATATATACAATCGGAATATTAGAGAGAAATAAATAAATGCGGTCGTAAAAGGACATTATGCAAACAACCATACAATGTTAACCAGCAGCAAAATCAACTCAAACAAATTGTGCGTCGAGGAGAAAATAAAGAAATTGAATTGCAGAAAGAGCGAGATGGGCAGAGGTCCCGGTGAACGGCATGACACGAGTGAGCACGTACCTATTATTAGTGGGAATGGGGTATATGGTTAAACACTTAGCGTGTTTAGCATCTATGGTAAAGGAAGAATAATAATAGGGACATGATGTCCACGGTAAACTATATATATATACATAGGATGGTGCAATACCTACCAGTAATGAAAGTATATCGGGGATTCTGGTAATGTTTTCAAGGGCCACACGTTGGCCAGTCTAGGAAGAGACATATTGGAAATGTGTGTAAAAAAAGGGGCCTGTAATAGAACAGGGCTCATGGTGGCGTTGCATGGTAGGGAACGGTTACTTACCAAGCCGCGGAAGGGCTGGGGAAAAGAAAGAGAGACGTGGTATCACCACAAGTCAGAGTGGAGGTCAGACGTGTCCGTGATCCCTAAATACAGCGGCGCAATGCGCACGTGAACCCGAACGGTGAAACCGGAAGGGGCGGGCCGGAAGTGACGCGTGCGTGTCACATGACAAGTGAGAGCGATGCGTGCGTTCCACTAATAGGAAAAACAATGGTGGTGCGTGTCACAGAATGATGTGAAAAGGGAGACATTCAGAAGAGGCGGCTCTGTGAAGAGAAACCATAGATTAGTGTCTCTTACATAAGACAACATATGGAATGAATAGATGGCAATACCAAACATAGAAGATGAGACACAATGATTGTAATAGTCCATTAATATGAGACATCATGATCGATAATAGGACAATAAAAATAAAAGAGAGGGGAGATATAGGCAATGATACATATCTATTACATAAAGGATTGCAAATCATAATCTCTATTGAGTCCTTTCGGAGTAAGGGTACCGTCTCACATAACGATTTACCAACGATCACGACCAGCGATACGACCTGGCCGTGATCGTTGGTAAGTGATTGTGTGGTCGCTGGGGAGCTGTCACACAGACCGCTCTCCAGCGACCAACGATGCCGAAGTCTCCTGGTAACCAGGGTAAACATCGGGTTACTAAGCGCAGGGCCGCGCTTAGTAACCCGATGTTTACCCTGGTTACCAGCATAAACGTAAAAAAAAAACAGCACATACTTATATTCCGGTGTCTGTCCCCCGGCGCTGTGCTTCTCTGCACTCTCAGCCCCAGCCGGAAAGCACAGCGGTGACGTCACCGCTGTGCTCGCTTTCTGGCTGGCCGGCGCTCACAGTGCAGGGAAGCAGAACGCCGGGGGACAGACACCGGAATGTAAGTATGTGCTGTTTTTTTTTTTTTACTTTTACGCTGGTAACCAGGGTAAACATCGGGTTACTAAGCGCGGCCCTGCGCTTAGTAATGCGATGTTTACCCTGGTTACAAGCGAACGCATCACTGGATCGCTGTCACACACAACGATCCAACGATGACAGCGGGAGATCCAGCGACGAAAGAAAGTTCCAAACGATCTGCTACGACGTACGATTCTCAGCAGGGTCCCTGATCGCTGCTGCGTGTCAGACACAGCGATATCGTATGGATATCGCTGGAATGTCACGAATCGTACCGTCGTAGCGATCAAAGTGCCACTGTGTGACAGTACCCTAAGGGTGTTCAGTTCATGAATCCAGAAGGCTTCTCTTCGTTTGAGTATAGAGATGCGGTCCCCTACAAAACCCACCAGGTAGACCAATAGTAGCTTCTACCGATTCCCTCTTGGCGCCCATCTCCATATATCTGGAAAAAATTCTCACACCACTAATTAGAAACACCAGCTCTTTTCCCCTGGATACAGGAGCCTTTCTCGAAACGGTTCAGAACATCAATCCTGCACCTACTGATACCTTTCTAGTCTCCTTTGATGTGAAAGATTTATATACATCAATACCTCACATAGATGGCATCAACCCCACCCGCTGGCTCCTCTCCACTTCCAACATGATCCCCGACCTCATCGATTTTTGCTGTGATCTTCTCTCCATTGTCCTCACTAACAATTTTTTCCTTTTTGAGGACACATACTATCTCCAAATCACGGGCTCGGCCATGGGCTCCAACGTGGCACCCCTTATGCCAACGCCTACATGGCCCACTATGAAGTTCACCGGTACCTCTGCCCATCTCGCTCTTTCTGCAATTCAATTTCTTTAGTTTTCTCCTCGACGCACAATTCATTTGAGTTGATTTTGCTGCTGGCTAACATTGTATGGTTGTTTGCATAATGTCCTTTCACGACCACATTTATTTATTTCTCTCAAATATTCTGATTGTACTCTTGTTTTTGTTTGTTATGTTCACGCACATTTATTTTGTTTTTTGTAGCACACTGATGAAGGTCCTTGCAGACCGAAATGTTTGTGACTACTGTATGTATTGCATTAAATACCCCCTTTGCATCACATTTTCTGGAGTGTGCCAAGTATATATTTCTCCACTAATTAAGGTTTGGGAACCTACTCTTAAGCACCTGCACCTCAGGTTGTGCTGAACATTTTCTTTGCAGCACCTCCTAATAGGAAACACAGACAAGGCTGCAGAAGCCAACTGAAAACAGAAACTAAAGATAACAGAACCAGAGATCCCAGAACTGCACAATATCAAATACAGAAAGCTGTAAAAGCACCTAGCCAGGACTCTAGCGGATCAACACTGTTGTCCAGCAAGGAATGGGAGGCAGGTGCTGGGTAATAAAGGGGGATACAATCACCTGACCAAGACAAACCAGCACCAGAGGAAAAAGACCAGCAGCCAGAAAACCACAGCAAGGTGGCGGATGGTCAAAACAAAACAGATTCAAACACTAGTGTGTTATAGAGGCCTGATCCTTGGTCCCAAAAAAATTCTTCAGTTATTAACAAAATGATTAGACATTTACAAAGGCTTTTTATTAAGCCATCTAAAAATGATCCCCTTGTTTTTGGAGACAGTGGCACGGTTTTGAATGTAAAGAACTTCTGGCTTATAGTTATCAAGACTTTTGAAAAATAAGCCTTATTTTTACAAAAACATGAGAAAACATTTCTCAGCATCAGTAGTAAAGTCAGGCACTATGAAACACAGTGGGCACAAGGCGGCACATGGCTGGCTGTGCTATGAGCAGCCCAGTAGAGTGATAAGACATGGCATTGAAGGAGATGAGCGGCAGAGTGTGGCGCACTGACACTGCTGGCAGCAGCACCGTGTAAATTACAGTCAGCGGACAGTCAGAAAGTTATACAGATAAGTTTACAGTCAGTAAGTTATACAGATAAGTTTACAGGCAGTAAGTTATACAGATAAGTTTACAGGCAGTAAGTTACCGTATATACTCGAGTATAAGCCGACCCGAGTATAAGCCGACCCCTCTAATTTTGCCACAAAAAACTGGGAAAACTTATTGACTCGAGTATAAGCCTAGGGTGGAAAATGCAGCAGCTACCGGTGAATTTCAAAATTAAAAATAGATGCTCCTTACCGTTCATTATGGCCCCATAGATGCTCCACATAAAGCTGTGCCACATACAATGCTCTGCACCGTTCATTATGGCCCCATAGATGCTCCACATAAAGCTGTGCCACATACAATGCTCTGCACCATTCATTATGGCCCCATAGATGCTCCACATAAAGCTGTGCCACATATAATGCTCTGCACCGTTGCCCCATAGCTGTGCCATATATATATAATGCTCTGCACCGTTGCCCCATAGCTGTGCCATATGGTGCTCTGCACCGTTGCCCCATAGCTGTGCCATATAGTGCTCTGCACCGTTGCCCCATAGATAGCTGTGCCATATATATAATGCTCTGCACCGTTGCCCCATAGCTGTGCCATATATATAATGCTCTGCACCTTTGCCCCATAGATAGCTGTGCCATATATATAGTGCTCTGCACCATTGCCCCATAGATAGCTGTGCCATATATATAATGCTCTGCACCGTTGCCCCATAGCTGTGCCATATAGTGCTCTGCACCGTTGCCCCATAGCTGTGCCATATAGTGCTCTGCACCGTTGCCCCATAGCTGTGCCATATAGTGCTGTGCACCATTGCCCCATAGCTGTGCCATATATATAATGCTCTGCACCGTTGCCCCATAGCTGTGCCATATATAGTGCTCTGCACCATTGCCCCATAGCTGTACCATATAGTGCTCTGCACCGTTGCCACATAGCTGTGCCATATAGTGCTCTGCACCGTTGCCCCATAGCTGTACCATATAGTGCTCTGCACCGTTGCCCCATAGCTGTGCCATATAGTGCTCTGCACCGCTGCCCCATAGCTGTGCCATATATATAGTGCTCTGCACCGTTGCCCCATAGCTGTACCATATAGTGCTCTGCACCGTTGCCCCATACCTGTGCCATATAGTGCTCTGCACCGTTGCCCCATAGCTGTGCCATATAGTGCTCTGCACCGTTGCCCCATAGCTGTGCCATATATATAGTGCTCTGCACCATTGCCCCATAGCTGTGCCATATATATAATGCTCTGCACCGTTGCCCCATAGCTGTGCCATATATAGTGCTCTGCACCATTGCCCCATAGCTGTACCATATAGTGCTCTGCACCGTTGCCACATAGCTGTACCATATAGTGCTCTGCACCGTTGCCCCATAGCTGTGCCATATAGTGCTCTGCACCGTTGCCCCATAGCTGTACCATATAGTGCTCTGCACCGTTGCCACATAGCTGTACCATATAGTGCTCTGCACCGTTGCCCCATAGCTGTGCCATATATATAATGCTCTGCACCGTTGCCCCATAGCTGTGCCATATAGTGCTCTGCACCATTGCCCCATAGCTGTGCCATATAGTGCTCTGCACCATTGCCCCATAGCTGTGCCATATAGTGCTCTGCACCGTTGCCCCATAGCTGTGCCATATAGTGCTCTGCACCGTTGCCCCATAGCTGTGCCATATATAGTGCTCTGCACCATTGCCCCATAGCTGTACCATATAGTGCTCTGCACCGTTGCCCCATAGCTGTGCCATATAGTGCTCTGCACCGTTGCCCCATAGCTGTACCATATAGTGCTCTGCACCGTTGCCACATAGCTGTACCATATAGTGCTCTGCACCGTTGCCCCATAGCTGTGCCATATAGTGCTCTGCACCGTTGCCCCATAGCTGTGCCATATATATAATGCTCTGCACCATTGCCCCATAGCTGTGCCATATAGTGCTCTGCACCGTTGCCCCATAGATATTCCACATAAATCTGTGCCATTGCTGCTGCTGCAATAAAAAAAAAACCACATACTCACCTCTCTTGCTTGCAGCTCCTCACGTTCCGTCCCGGCGTCTCTCCGCACTGACTGATCAGGCAGAGGGCGGCGCGCACACTATATGCCTCATCGCGCCCTCTGACCTGCACAGTCAGTGCGGAGAGACGCCGGGAAGATGGCGCGGCGCCCGGCGTGTGGAACGAGGACAGGTGAATATGCGATACTTACCTGCTCCCGGCGTCCCGCTCCTTCCCCCGGACAGCTGGTCTTCGGTGCCGCAGCCTCTTCCTCTGTCAGCGGTCACCGTTACCGCTGATTGGAGAAATGAATAGGCGGCTCCACCCCTATGGGAGTGGAGTCCATATTCATTTCTCTAATGAGCGGTCCCACGTGACCGCTCAGGGGAAGAGGCTGCTGCACCGAAGACAGTGGGACGGGCAGGGGTAGCGTCAGGAACGCCGGAACTAGGTGAGTATATGACAGTCCTCACCCGCCGACCCCACCACCGATCATGACTCGAGTATAAGCCGAGAGGGGCACTTTCAGCCCAAAAATTTGGGCTGAAAATCTCGGCTTATACTCGAGTATATACGTTATACATGTGCTTGCTCAGCAAATCCTTCACAAGGCACGTAAAAAAGCTTAAAGGGAACCTGTCGCCCCCCCAGTCGTTTCAAACTAAACGAGCCCCCTTGTGCAGCAGTAGTGCTGCATTCTGACAAGGTGGCTCTTTTAGTTGTGGTTGCTATAACTGCAGAAATAATCAGTTTTATAATTTGTCTGAAGTACCTGGTCTTCAGACAAGGAGGCCGGTGTTTCCCCCCTTCTTCAGACAGTACACAGCTGTCACTCACATCTTCTTGGCGCCGCCTCCTCCTCACCGCTGTTTTCAAAAGTAGCCGGCGCCTGCGCTCTTATCCCCTGCCTGGTGCAGGCGCAGTGAGCGCTGCCCGTCTTTCCTCTTATGCAGCCCAGCTGATTGCGCGGCCGCCCTGCCTGTGAATCCCAGCCCTGCAGTGACTTATGATTTATTCACATTGCGGGGCTGGGATTCACATCAGGGCGGTCGCGCAGTCAGCTGGGCTGCATATGAGGACAGACGGGCAGCGCTCACTGCGCCTGCACCAGGCTGGGGATAAGAGCGCAGGCGCCGGCTATTTTTGAAAACAGCGGTGAGGAGGTGGCACCCGGCGCCAAGAAGATGTCAGTGACAGCTGTGTACTGTCTGAAGCAGGGGGGAAACGCCGGCCCACTTGACTGAGGAGCAGGAATTTTGGACAAATTATAAAACTGATTATTTCTCAAGTTACAGCACCCAGAACTAAAAGAGCCACCTTGTCAGAATGCAGCATTACTGCTGCACAAGGGGGCTCTTAGTTTGAAACGACTGGGGGGGGTGACAGGTTCCCTTCAAACAAATTTGGGCTATTTTTTGGAAGCTAGAAAACAATCCCCAATGTTCCTTTCATAGCAAAAGGGGTCTAAAAGCGTGACATTCAATACTCATCACTCTGATTCATGTTAACAACATTAGAAATAAGCGGATATTGTGAAATTTGAACTCTCCAACTTCTATCAAAATTTGATTTGCAGTGAATAAAGTCATGCAAATCACATAATTGAAAAAAATGCAATTCCCTGTCAAATGTGTGTAGAAAGTCAAGAGTTCCCCTAGGAGTCAGTTGAGAATCTTTTGCGCTCTCTAATGCAAACACGCAAATTGCCTCTGCTGAAAAAAAGAGAGGACTTAACTCTATAGCGCCACCTATTGGAAGTAGCGATCCTACAAGTCACAATCAACTCTCTAACGAGTCGTGCAATATGACTTAGGATAAAAGCCAAATCAGTATCTCCATTCGCAGACACGGTGTTTCGGGCTGTTGGCCCTCGTCAGTGCGAAGCATGAGAACTGATTTGGAGAGGTGAGAGGCTCTGGAGTGGAGTCTAAGGGGTAACGTTTCTCCTTATGGAGAGTGACATACCAGCTGGCTTGTCAAGGTAAGGAGGCTTATTCGCTGTGCAATGCTCCTCTGTAATGCAAACACAGCATTTTTCATTTCCAAATTACTTCAACCTATCTGGCTGGCGGGAAATAGATGGCAACCAGAGGTAGCAACAGCAAATTTCACAACACACTGCTGTATCAAACTTTTTAGGCTGCCTAAATTGTATACACAATCTAAAAATTATCCATTTTTAATAGGCAGCTATATTCACTGCAGTTGTTGTTAGAAAGATTGTGAAAACGGATGAAGCCATGGCATTGTCACACAGTTAGGTGCAACAATTATCCGTGCTTGGGGGTATAAAGAGCTTCGTAATGTGCTAGAGGAAGAAAAGGTTACTTTTTATAAGATGTCCAAAAATGATCCCTTTAAACAGGTATACTGTACTGTTTTGAATAATAAGTAATGACCTCTCAACCAAGTTGAAAAAATATCCTTTTTTTGTTGTTCACAACTGGTTTATCAATCACAAAATCATTAGGTTTATTATCAAACTGTCCAAAAATGATCACCTTACTTGTGGATAAAAAACAGCAGCACTGTTTATATGTCCTTGGCTTTTCTTGCTGGTTAGTTTGCTTTCTCCAAGTGAGCAGATGATGCCTTTTCATGTGAGCCAGGATGTACCCAGCATATTGCATAATGCAACAGATTGGGTCTCAAAACCATGGAAAAGAATTCCCACACACAAGAAGCCTGCATGTACGACTCTCCACCATCGTCACCAGACTTTCAGGTGCTGTAGAATCTCCTCCACCAATAGCATCTGTGCAACATTACCTGTTTAGAGCCGACCGCAGGAAAAGCAGAGTTGATTCCAGAGGATACTTTTGATGCACGTTGCCTACTTGGTGTATCACCACCACCAGGAACCCCCTGCTCTGATGACCTCAACTCCTCGTCACACCTGTCTGGATTCCAGGTTTTATCCAAAACAGAATCATCATCTTCATTGTCATGCATGATTCGGCCGACACTTGCCTATGTGTGTGAAATGGCCAGCGCTCCTTGCCTCCCCACGTGATTCCCATCTTGAGCTTTGCCCAGACTCAAAGGACTACTACCAAGGACAGTGTCCCTACCACTGTGGCTCACATCACAGGCTGCAGTAAATGATTGGCATTAGGATTGTGTTGACCATCTCCTCCAACACAATGTCTTCCGAGAACAAAGGTTGACTTCATCTCTTCCAAAATATCAACCATAAGTTCTTCTAATGTGGTATGTTCCTTAGTCCCCAGGGGACGGTGGAATAGGGAATAGAAACGGGTGTCATTGATGGATTGGAAATTTCTCTCTGCACAACATTAACTGATATGGTGGCGGAGGTGGTCTGAACAGATGGCATAACCAAAATGAAAAGTAAGTTAATGAAACCTCAAATGCTCGATTGTGAAGTTACTACACGTAGGTTCACACCTGGTAACAAACTTGTGGCAACAATTCAGTATGGCCTTGTGGTGTATGGTATCTAGAGTAGACAATTAAAACAGGTATTTAAAAAATAAAGAGACCTTTTATATTAAAGGCGAAGAGGAGAAAAGTCATTTGCCATTACCAAATCGGATGGCACCAGAAAATCTAGTTAGAATCATGTCCCACCAGCAGCACATGTGACCGGCCGCTGAACGCAGGTGGTCTGAACACATCTGAGGTTAATCAATAAGAGCAATGAAGAGGCTCCAAAAAGATATCACCCACCACGCCGCACACTGGGGAGGAGAACACTTGTGGATAAGTTTCAGGATTAGAGAGATTTATTTTTTTAACAAAAGGTTGGATTCAATTCCCATGATACTGAAGATTTCAGGAAATTCGACCTGTACTTGATACTTCGAGAATTGAACCGCACTTCTCTAAATGCAAAACCTTCATATAAGAAAATGTACACTACTATCAAAAAGATCGGACATATACATTTTATTAAATGTCAAAAATTAAATGAAACTATATACATTAAATGTGTATTATGGGGCGATGCCACGATGACATGACAGGACTCGCACCAACGTGACCTAGGTGGGCGGGGCTTCCACAGGTCCTGTGGCCACGATGCGCCTGCCCGGGCTGGCATGGCTGTGTGTGCCATTATGGACCGGCAGAGACTTGGACTCCCCTGTGATCTCCACTAGGGGCCTGGGGAGGATAGTAGATCTTCCCCTCCTCCTCTCCCTTCTTCAGGTCAGTAATGGACTTTGTGTCAGCACTAGTGTTGAGCATTCCGATACCGCAAGTATCGGGTATCGGCCGATATTTGCGGTATCGGAATTCCGATACCGGTATTCCGATACTTGCCGCGTATCGGATACCGGAATCGGAAGTTCCCAGGATTCAAACTGCACAAATTTGTACGAAATCAGCCAATGAGAATGATTCCAAGTGTGGGCACATCCTGTTCAGCATGGAGGGCATGAAACTACTGGCAAGGCTGTGATTGGCTGCTGAAATGATGTCATGATGCAGTTTAAAAGTCGCTGGCGCCATTTTGCGCTCACTCTGCTGTGAATTCAGTTAGTGACAGGACGCTGTTTGCTGACTGAGGGACAGTTTAGAGATAGCGATTTGCTTCTTTGTTCTTTTCCAAGGCTAATTTAGCAACCGCTGTGTTCACCTACTATTCACCTTGCTTTTGCCTTGTAGCGCTGTTTTCACAGCAATCTGCAAGGTCTGTGTGTGTGTGTGTGTGTGTGTGAGTGCAGCCCACTCTCTAGTGTGAGTGCAGCCACATAGGCCATCCATAGCTGGTTGTATTCAGTTCAGGGAGGGTGGTTCATTGCCTCATACTGTTTTTTTTTTTTTTTTTCCAAGTAGTGTAGTCTGCTGCTAATTTTTTTAAAAAAATCCTATTAGTGTCTTTCCACCCGTCTCCAGCTAATTTGTGGAAAAACACTACATAGGATAACGTAGAGGAGGGTTTTTGGGCCTTGCAGCGCCGTTTACGGCTGTCTGCACGGTCTCCGTGTGACTGCAGCTCGCCCTGTAGTCTGTGAGCAGCCATAGCCTGGTTGTCTCCAGCTCAGGGTTCTTCACTGCATCATACCGCAAAATCAATTTTCCTTTTGTTTTAAGTAGTGCAGGCTGCTGCACATTTTTTCAAAAAATTCCTATTAGTGTCTTTCCACCCGTCTCCAGCTAACTTGTGGAAAAACACTACATAGGATAACGTAGAGGAGGGTTTTTGGGCCTTGCAGCGCCGTTTACGGCTGTCTGCACGGTCTCCGTGTGACTGCAGCTCGCCTTGTAGTCTGTGAGCAGCCATAGCCTGGTTGTCTCCAGCTCAGGGTTCTTCACTGCGTCATACCGCAAAATCAATTTTCCTTTTGTTTTAAGTAGTGCAGGCTGCTGCACATTTTTTCAAAAAATTCCTATTAGTGTCTTTCCACCCGTCTCCAGCTAACTTGTGGAAAAACACTACATAGGATAACGTAGAGGAGGGTTTTTGGGCCTTGCAGCGCCGTTTACGGCTGTCTGCATGGTCTCCGTGTGACTGCAGCTCGCCCTGTAGTCTGTGAGCAGCCATAGCCTGGTTGTCTCCAGCTCAGGGTTCTTCACTGCGTCATACCGCAAAATCAATTTTCCTTTTGTTTTAAGTAGTGCAGGCTGCTGCACATTTTTTCAAAAAATTCCTATTAGTGTCTTTCCACCCGTCTCCAGCTAACTTGTGGAAAAACACTACATAGGATAACGTAGAGGAGGGTTTTTGGGCCTTGCAGCGCCGTTTACGGCTGTCTGCACGGTCTCCGTGTGACTGCAGCTCTATCTGTTGTCAGTTCAGCCCCCAAAAAATAAATAAATAATAAAGTTCACCAAACACACCAGTGACACCACTTTACATTTGTGTAGGCCACATTAGCTAATATTAAAGTCTAGCCCACACTTTAGAAAATTAGTGTTTCTTATACCTGTTAGGAGCTCTTCAGGAATAAGCACACAAAGCCGTTAGTACTTTTCTGCTTATCTTTATCAGTCAACCAAGATGAAGAAGGCAGTGAGTAAGGCACGTGGGCGTGGGCGTGGAGCAGGGAGGGGACGTGGGGATTCTGTGCCTGCTGTGGGCACCGGTGACTCATCAGCACCCACTTTCACCAGGGAACAGTCATTCATGCGCAGCTTTGTGGCAGAGCGCCGTACACCGCTGCTGCGTGAAGAACAAATTGAAGCCGTTGTCGGATGGATGGCAGCTAATGCATCAACTTCAATTAGTGCCACATCCTCTCAGACACAGAGCACTGGAGAGCAGCCATCTGTCTCTTCACCACCTGCCAAATTGCCCAGGCAGACAGAGAGCCCAGGACAGGAGCCGTCTCTACTTCTGTTCTCTGAATCTCTTAGCTTGGAAACAGGGGGCCAGCCAAGCAGCATTGGAGAAATGGAAGAAGAGGCAGGGTGCAGTGATGCCCAACAGCTTTTTCTCTCTTCCTCTGAAGAGGCGGGTGGGCCAGTGGCTCCGGTCACCACATCACAGGCCGCATCAGCTGATGATGACACTCAGGTGCCACTTACTGGTGCGTGCTCTGCTGCTGAGACTACCCAGGAGGAGCAGTTGGGGGCAGAGGGTAGTGTAGATGATGAGGTCCTTGACCCATCTTGGCGTGAGGGACAGGAAGGTGGTGGGAGCTGCTCTGAGGAAGAGATTCCCCGTACGGCCCAAAGAGGGAGAGGGAGGGGGAAGACTGCGGATCCTCCGCTTTGGCACCCGTTAGGAGCATGTCTCTTCCAAAAGCCAAAAAGGGCGCTCCCAAGACTTGCAGTGCCTGGTCCTTTTTTGACACAGTTGCAGATGACATTTGCTATGTCAAATGCAAGGTGTGTCATCACAAAGTGAAAAGAGGGAAAAGTGTCAGCAACCTCAATACCACAAATATGTGGAAACATGTGCGCACCAGGCACGCGGCGGAGTTACAGAAACGCACTGAAGAGCTAGGCCAACCAACAGCGGCAGCTACCACCTCTTCAGCTCGTGTTGCCTCTTCCTCCAGCTCACACGCAGCTGGTTCGGCTTCCTCCCAGGAACGCCGTGGAAGAACCTCTGGCCCTGTTGTCCAGAGACCCGCTGTAATTCCACCCGCAGCACCACTTTCCCAGTCATCCACACACTCCCAGCCCAGTCTACAGCCATCGGTAGTACAGGCATGGGAGAAAAGGCGGCCTTTCTCGTCAAACCACCCACGAGCACAGGCTCTGACTGCAGGCATTGCCAAACTTCTGTCACTGGAAATGCTGTCATTCAGGCTGGTGGAGACTGACAGCTTCCGTGACTTGATGTCATTGGCAGTCCCACAGTACAATGTGCCCAGCCGCTTTTACTTCAGCAGGCAAGCCGTCCCTGCCCTGCACAAGCATGTGGAGGGACACATAAAACACGCGCTACTGAACGCCGTCAGTAGCAAGGTCCACCTCACCACCGATGCGTGGACCAGTCAACATGGACAGGGGCGATACCTTTCCCTCACTGCCCATTGGGTTAATGTCGTTGAGCCGGGTACAGATCGTGCGAGTGGCGCAGGACGTGTCCTGCCCACTCCAAGGATTGCAGGAATCCATTCTGTACGCATTGACTCCTCCTCTTACACCAGTTCCTCAGAATCATCGCTGCAGGAGCCGTCACAGTCCACCTCCACATGGACCCGTGATGAACGTTTACCTGTTACGACCGACATGAGCACAGCCATGGCCAAACGTCAACAGGCCGTCTTGAAATTAATTTCTTTGGGGAATCGAAGCCACACAGCGCAGGAGCTCTGGAATGCCATCAAGCAGGAGAGCGATGTGTGGTTTGTGCCAGCGAATCTCCAGCCAGGCATGGTAGTGTGTGATAATGGCCGAAATCTGGTTGAAGCTCTGGGCCTCGGCAACCTCACTCACATCCCATGTCTGGCACATGTGCTCAATTTGGTCGTGCAGAGTTTTTTGAGGGACTATCCGGATCTTGATGCACTGCTGCACAAGGTCCGCCTAGAGTGTGCTCACTTGCGGCGTTCCAGCACGGCAAAAGCGCGCATTGCGGCTCTGCAGCGCCGACACCGCCTGCCGGAACATCGCATCATATGTGACCTACCTACCAGGTGGAATTCCACGTTACATATGTTGGAGCGGTTGTGTGAGCAGCAGCAAGCTGTAATGGAGTACCAGCTGCATCAGGCGCAAAGAAGTCGCACTCCGCGCCGTACAGACTTCACAACCACAGAGTGGGCCACTATGAATGACGTCTGCCAGGTTTTGCGTCCCTTTGATTATTCCACGCGGATGGCGAGTGCAGATGATGCACTAGTCAGCATGACTGTCCCCCTTATCTGCCTGCTTGAAAAATCACTGCAAGCGCTAAGGGATGATGTTGTGGAAGAGGTGGAGGATGAGGATTCACCATTTCCATCATCTTCTGGACAGTCAGCGCCACGTGGTTCCTCACAAACGCGTAGGCAGGGGACAGTTTGTGAGGAGGATGAGGAGGAGTCAATGGAGGAGGAAGACATCCGTCCAGAGGAGGGAGTTACACAATTGTCCAGTAGTCAGTGTGTACAGCGAGGGTGGGGTGATGACGAGCGGGCAGAGATCACGCCTCAAGCAGGGGACAAGCGTTTCTTGGGCAGTTGGCAGTCTGCAGCACATGGTGGATTACATGCTGCAGTGCCTGAGAAACGATCGCCACATCGCCCACATTCTCAACATGTCTGATTATTGGGTGTTCACCCTCCTAGATTATCGCTACCGGGACAACGTAGAAAGCCTCATCACACCGTTGAACCGGGAGCGAAAAATGCGGGAGTACCAAGACACACTGGTGAATTCCATCATCTTCTCCATTCCAAGTGAGAGAAGTGCTGCTAGTGCATTACAAAGCAGCTCAGTGCGTCCAGGCAGTGGTGGAGGCTCTGCACAAAGAGGGAGCAGAAGCAGTGCCTCTGCCCAAGGCAAGACCAGTATGGCCCAACTGTGGCACAGTTTTCTGTGCCCGCCACAAAAGTCTACACCATCACAGACGGCTCCAGTCAGCAGGAGGCAACGGTTCCGTCAGATGGTGACAGACTACATGTCTTGCCCTCTTGCTGTACTCCCAGACGGCTCTTCCCCTTTCAAGTTTTGGGTCTCAAAGCTGGATACATGGCCAGAGCTAAGCCAGTATGCATTGGAGGTGCTGTCTTGCCCTGCGGCCAGTGTATTATCGGAACGTGTCTTTAGTGCTGCAGGTGGTGTACTAACTGACCGTCGCATGCGACTATCCTCCGATAACGTTGACCGGCTTACTTTCCTGAAAATGAACAAGGCCTGGATCTCGCAGGAATTTGCCACTCCTCTTCCTGATTAAATAATTAGGTGACTGTCTACAGTATCCAGGTCTCCTGTTGTGTTCATCTTTCTACCACCTGAACTTAAATTCCTGGGCTACAACACCGCCAGTTGAGGCTCAGAAGTGCCGTCTGCACAGTCAAAACATACGACCCAGTGTTATTGGGTTTCAGTAACGTCAGCTGATCCCCAGCTGTGTAGCCAGCAATGTGTCATGCGACCGCCACGCTGACACAACAACTGAAATGTAAGGGAATCTGTCCCCCCCCCCCAAGGCGTTTGTTACTGAAAGTGCCACCTTGTGCAGCAGTAATGCTGCACAAGGAAAAGGTAGCTATTTTTGTTTAGCTCCTTGCACACGCAGAACTTAACACTTATAAAATGTGTCCACTGATACCGTAAAACCGTCCCGGAGGTGGGATTTTCCTTCATAATATGACGCAGAACAGCCGTCATTCCTACCCCCTTGGCGCCGTTCCCCAGTTCCTCAGCGTTGTTTGATTCCGTCCCGGAGCCTGCGCTGTTGTGTTATCCCTTGGCCAGGCACACTTAACGCTGCCCATCTTCTGACATCATTTGGTGTCAGCCTGGCTGCGCCTGTGCGGCCGCGCTGGCCGAGAGCCCGCCTCGCAGTGTCTTCTGATTTAATCCCACTGGGGGCCTGAGATCCATGGACATGCGCAGTGCATATCTGAACCTCCGCCTCTCACTCATCTCCCTACGCCTTCTTCAGACTGTGCGCCGTCAGCTTATCCCTAATAGCATGCCACGGCCGTGACGCCGCACAGTCTGAAGAAGCCGTAGGGAGGGGAGTGAGAGGCGAGGATATGCACTGCGCATGGCCACGGATCCCAGGCCCGCGGTGGGATTACATTAGACGACACTGCAAGGTGGGCTCTCGGCCAGCGCGGCCGCACATGCGCAGCCAGCCTGACACCAAATGATGTCGGAAGATGGGCAGCGCTAAGTGTGCCTGACCAAGGGATAACATAACTGCGCAGGCTCCGGGACGGAATCAAACAACGCTGAGGAGCCGGGGAACGGCGCCAAGGGGGTAGGAATGACAGCTGTGCTGTGTCATATTATGAAGGAAAGTCCCACCTCCGGGACGGTCTCACGGTTTCAGGGGACACATTTTATAAGTGTTTAGTTCTGTGTTTGCAAGGAGCATCATGAAAAGAGCCACCTTTTCCTTTTGCATCTTTTGTGCTGCACAAGCTGGCTCTTTCAGCTACAAACGCCTTGGGGGGGGGGTTAAAGGTTCCCTTTCGACTTTCTCCAATCAGGCTTCGGCCTACATTGTGTTCCTCTGCTTCTCCTGCTGTCCCTGGGCTCCAACACCGCTAGTTGTTGCCTGGTAGTGCTGTACGCACAGGCCCAACAGTCCCTCCTCTGTTATTGGGGTTCAGTAACGTCAGCTGTTCCCCAGCTGTGTGTGTGGCAATCCCTCCTATCTCCTCCACCTCCTCCTCCTCCTGTCCCTGGGCTCCAACACCGCTAGTTGCCGTCCAGAAGTGCTGTACGCACAGTCCCAACAGTCCCTCCTCTGTTATTGGGGTTCAGTAACGTCAGCTGTTCCCCAGCTGTGTGTGTGGCAATCCCTCCTATCTCCTCCACCTCCTCCTCCTCCTGTCCCTGGGCTCCAACACCGCTAGTTGCCATCCAGAAGTGCTGTACGCACAGTCCCAACAGTCCCTCCTCTGTTATTGGGGTTCAGTAACGTCAGCTGTTCCCCAGCTGTGTGTGTGGCAATCCCTCCTATCTCCTCCACCTCCTCCTCCTCCTGTCCCTGGGCTCCAACACCGCTAGTTGCCATCCAGAAGTGCTGTACGCACAGTCCCAACAGTCCCTTCTCTGTTATTGGGGTTCAGTAACGTCAGCTGTTCCCCTGCTGTGTGTGTGGCAATCCATCCTATCTCCTCCACCTCCTCCTCCTCCTCCTGTCCCTGGGCTCCAACACCGCTAGTTGCCGTCCAGAAGTGCTGTACGCACAGTCCCAACAGTCCTTCCTCTGTTATTGGGGTTCAGTAACGTCAGCTGTTCCCCAGCTGTGTGTGGCAATCCCTCCTATCTCCTCCACCTCCTCCTCCTCCTGTCCCTGGGCTCCAACACTGCTAGTTGCCGTCCAGAAGTGCTGTACGCACAGTCCCAACAGTCCCTCCTCTGTTATTGGGGTTCAGTAACATCAGCTGTTCCCCTGCTGTGTGTGTGGCAATCCCTCCTATCTCCTCCACCTCCTCCTCCTCCTCCTGTCCCTGGGCTCCAACACCGCTAGTTGCCGTCCAGAAGTGCTGTACGCACAGTCCCAACAGTCCCTCCTCTGTTATTGGGGTTCAGTAACGTCAGCTGTTCCCCTGCTGTGTGTGTGGCAATCCCTCCTATCTCCTCCACCTCCTCCTCCTCCTGTCCCTGGGCTCCAACACCGCTAGTTGCCATCCAGAAGTGCTGTACGCACAGTCCCAACAGTCCCTCCTCTGTTATTGGGGTTCAGTAACGTCAGCTGTTCCCCTGCTGTGTGTGTGTGGCAATCCCTCCTATCTCCTGCACCTCCTCCTCCTCCTGTCCCTGGGCTCCAACACCGCTAGTTGCCATCCAGAAGTGCTGTACGCACAGTCCCAACAGTCCCTCCTCTGTTATTGGGGTTCAGTAACGTCAGCTGTTCCCCAGCTGTGTGTGGCAATCCCTCCTATCTCCTCCACCTCCTCCTCCTCCTGTCCCTGGGCTCCAACACCGCTATTTGCCATCCAGAAGTGCTGTACGCACAGTCCCAACAGTCCCTCCTCTGTTATTGGGGTTCAGTAATGTCAGCTGTTCCCCTGCTGTGTGTGTGGCAATCCCTCCTATCTCCTCCACCTCCTCCTCCTCCTCCTGTCCCTGGGCTCCAACACCGCTAGTTGCCATCCAGAAGTGCTGTACGCACAGTCCCAACAGTCCCTCCTCTGTTATTGGGGTTCAGTAACGTCAGCTGTTCCCCTGCTGTGTGTGTGGCAATCCCTCCTATCTCCTCCACCTCCTCCTCCTCCTCCTGTCCCTGGGCTCCAACACCGCTAGTTGCCGTCCAGAAGTGCTGTACGCACAGTCAACAGTCCCTCCTCTGTTATTGGGGTTCAGTAACGTCAGCTGTTCCCCAGCTGTGTGTGTGGCAATCCCTCCTATCTCCTCCACCTCCTCCTCCTCCTCCTGTCCCTGGGCTCCAACACCGCTAGTTGCCGTCCAGAAGTGCTGTACGCACAGTCAACAGTCCCTCCTCTGTTATTGGGGTTCAGTAACGTCAGCTGTTCCCCTGCTGTGTGTGTGGCAATCCCTCCTATCTCCTCCACCTCCTCCTCCTCCTGTCCCTGGGCTCCAACACCGCTAGTTGCCGTCCAGAAGTGCTGTACGCACAGTCCCAACAATCCCTCCTCTGTTATTGGGGTTCAGTAACGTCAGCTGTTCCCCTGCTGTGTGTGTGTGGCAATCCCTCCTATCTCCTGCACCTCCTCCTCCTCCTGTCCCTGGGCTCCAACACCGCTAGTTGCCATCCAGATGTGCTGTACGCACAGTCCCAACAGTCCCTCCTCTGTTATTGGGGTTCAGTAACGTCAGCTGTTCCCCAGCTGTGTGTGTGGCAATCCCTCCTATCTCCTCCACCTCCTCCTCCTCCTGTCCCTGGGCTCCAACACCGCTAGTTGCCATCCAGAAGTGCTGTACGCACAGTCCCAACAGTCCCTCCTCTGTTATTGGGGTTCAGTAACGTCAGCTGTTCCCCAGCTGTGTGTGTGGCAATCCCTCCTATCTCCACCTCCTCCTCCTCCTCCTGTCCCTGGGCTCCAACACCGCTAGTTGCCGTCCATAAGTGCTGTACGCACAGTCCCAACAGTCCCTCCTCTGTTATTGGGGTTCAGTAACGTAAGCTGTTCCCCAGCTGTGTGTGTGGCAATCCCTCCTATCTCCTCCACCTCCTCCTCCTCCTGTCCCTGGGCTCCAACACTGCTAGTTGCCATCCAGAAGTGCTGTACGCACAGTCCCAACAGTCCCTCCTCTGTTATTGGGGTTCAGTAACGTCAGCTGTTCCCCAGCTGTGTGTGGCAATCCCTCCTATCTCCTCCACCTCCTCCTCCTCCTGTCCCTGGGCTCCAACACTGCTAGTTGCCGTCCAGAAGTGCTGTACGCACAGTCCCAACAGTCCCTCCTCTGTTATTGGGGTTCAGTAACGTCAGCTGTTCCCCTTCTGTGTGTGTGGCAATCCCTCCTATCTCCTCCACCTCCTCCTCCTCCTGTCCCTGGGCTCCAACACCACTAGTTGCCGTCCAGAAGTGCTGTACGCACAGTCCCAACAGTCCCTCCTCTGTTATTGGGGTTCAGTAACGTCAGCTGTTCCCCTGCTGTGTGTGTGTGGCAATCCCTCCTATCTCCTCCACCTCCTCCTTCTCCTGTCCCTGGGCTCCAACACCGCTAGTTGCCGTCCAGAAGTGCTGTGCGCACAGTCCCAACAGTCCCTCCTCTGTTACTGGGGTTCAGTAACGTCAGCTGTTCCCCTGCTGTGTGTGTGGCAATCCCTCCTATCTCCTCCACCTCCTCCTCCTCCGGTCACTGGGCTCCAACACCGCTAGTTGCTGTCCAGAAGTGCTGTGCGCACAGTCCCAACAGTCCCTCCTCTGTTACTGGGGTTCAGTAACGTCAGCTGTTCCCCTGCTGTGTGTGTGGCAATCCCTCCTATCTCCTCCACCTCCTCCTCCTCCTGTCCCTGGGCTCCAACACCGCTAGTTGCCGTCCAGAAGTGCTGTACGCACAGAGCCAAACACCTCGCCAATGTGTTAGTGGGGTTCAGCACCGCCAGCTGTTCCCCTGCTGTGTATACGGCAACGTGTACTGCGACCGCCACGCAGGCACAACAAGTTAAATTTAAGGGAACCTGTCCCCCCCCCCCCAGGCGTTTGTTACTGAAGGAGCCACTTTGTGCAGCAGTAATGATGCAAAGGGAAAAAGTGCCTCTTTTCGTGGTGCTCCTTGCACATGCTGAACCTAACACTTATGAAATGTGTCCCCACACAGCGTTAAACCGTCCGGTAGGTGGAACTTTCCTTTGTCATGTGACGCAGCACAGTCGTTATTTTTATCCCCTTGGCGCCGTGCGCCGCCTCCTCAGCGTTGTTTGAATCTGTCCCGGAGCCTGCGCTGTTAGGTTAGCCCTTGGCCATGCACACATTTTGCGCTGCCCGTCTTCTGACATCATTTGGTGTCAGGCTGGCTGCGCCTGTGCGGGTGCTGTTATGACCCCAATGGCGAGGGTCTCAGAGGAACGTGGAAGTCTGCAGAATACAAAAATCCAGCTCATAGGGTAGTGGTAACTGGGTTGACCCTATATCTACTCCTAACGCCAACACTAGAAGTAGCCGGGGATCATTCCTACGTTGATTCTAGATGACACGCGCCAGCCGGAGAATCTAGCTACCCCTAGTAGAGGAAAACAAAGACCTTTCTTGCCTCCAGAGAAGGGGACCCCAAAGCTGGATAGAAGCCCCCCACAAATAATGACGGTGAGGTAAGAGGAAATGACAAACACAGAAATGAACCAGGTTTAGCACAGAGAGGCCCGCTTACTGATAGCAGAATAAAGAAAGGTAACTTATATGGTCAACAAAAACCCTATCAAAATCCACACTGGAAATTCAAGAACCCCCGAACCGTCTAACGGTCCGGGGGGAGAACACCAGCCCCCCTAGAGCTTCCAGCAAAGGTCAGGATATAGATTTGGAACAAGCTGGACAAAAATACAAAACCAAAACAAATAGCAAAAAGCAAAAGGCAGACTTAGCTGATATAACTGGAACCAGGATCAGTAGACAAGAGCACAGCAGACTAGCTCTGATAACTACGTTGCCAGGCATAGAACTGAAGGTCCAGGGAGCTTATATAGCAACACCCCTAACTAACGACCCAGGTGCGGATAAAAGGAATGACAGAAAAACCAGAGTCAAAAAACTAGTAACCACTAGAGGGAGCAAAAAGCAAATTCACAACAGTACCCCCCCCTTAGTGAGGGGTCACCGAACCCTCACCACGACCACCAGGGCGATCAGGATGAGCGGCATGAAAGGCACGAACTAAATCGGCCGCATGAACATCAGAGGCGACCACCCAGGAATTATCCTCCTGACCATAGCCCTTCCACTTGACCAGGTACTGAAGCCTCCGCCTGGAGAGGCGAGAATCCAAGATCTTCTCCACCACGTACTCCAACTTGCCCTCAACCAACACCGGAGCAGGAGGCTCAGCAGAAGGAACTACAGGCACAATGTACCGCCGCAACAAGGACCTATGAAATACATTGTGAATAGCAAACGACACAGGAAGATCCAGACGAAAAGATACAGGATTAAGGATTTCCAATATCTTGTAAGGCCCAATAAAACGAGGTTTAAATTTGGGAGAGGAGACCTTCATAGGAACAAAGCGGGAAGAAAGCCATACCAAATCCCCAACGCGTAGTCGGGGACCCACACCGCGGCGGCGGTTGGCAAAGCGCTGAGCCTTCTCCTGTGACAACTTCAAGTTGTCCACCACATGATTCCAGATCTGCTGCAACCTATCCACCACAGAATCCACCCCAGGACAGTCAGAAGGCTCCACATGACCCGAAGAAAAGCGAGGATGGAAACCAGAGTTGCAGAAAAAAGGCGAAACCAAGGTGGCGGAACTAGCCCGATTATTAAGGGCAAACTCAGCCAACGGCAAGAATGTCACCCAATCGTCCTGATCAGCAGAGACAAAACACCTCAAATAAGCCTCCAAAGTCTGATTGGTTCGCTCCGTCTGTCCATTAGTCTGAGGATGGAAAGCAGACGAAAACGACAAATCAATGCCCATCCTACTACAAAAGGATCGCCAGAACCTGGAAACGAACTGGGATCCTCTGTCTGACACAATATTCTCAGGGATGCCATGCAAACGAACCACGTTCTGGAAAAACACAGGAACCAGATCGGAAGAGGAAGGCAGCTTAGGCAAAGGAACCAAATGGACCATCTTGGAGAAGCGATCACATATCACCCAGATAACGGACATGCCCTGAGATAGCGGAAGATCAGAAATGAAATCCATGGAGATATGTGTCCAAGGTCTCTTCGGGACAGGCAAGGGCAAGAGCAAACCGCTGGCACGAGAACAGCAAGGCTTAGCTCGAGCACAAGTCCCACAGGACTGCACAAATGACCGCACATCCCTTGACAAGGAAGGCCACCAAAAGGACCTGGCCACCAGATCTCTGGTGCCAAAAATTCCCGGGTGACCTGCCAACACCGAGGAATGAACCTCGGAAATGACTCTGCTGGTCCACTTATCCGGGACAAACAGTCTGTCAGGTGGACAAGACTCAGGCCTATCAGCCTGAAATCTCTGCAACACACGTCGCAGATCCGGAGAAATAGCTGACAAGATAACTCCATCTTTAAGAATACCAACAGGATCAGCGACTCCAGGAGCATCAGGCACAAAGCTCCTAGAAAGAGCATCGGCCTTCACATTCTTTGAACCTGGTAAATACGAGACAACAAAATCAAAGCGGGAGAAAAACAATGACCAGCGGGCCTGTCTCGGATTAAGGCGTTTAGCAGACTCGAGATACATCAGATTTTTGTGATCAGTCAAGACCACCACACGATGCTTAGCACCCTCGAGCCAATGACGCCACTCCTCAAATGCCCATTTCATGGCCAACAACTCCCGATTGCCCACATCATAATTTCGCTCGGCAGGCGAAAACTTCCTAGAGAAAAAGGCACAAGGCTTCATAACAGAGCAACCAGGGCCTCTCTGCGACAAAACGGCCCCTGCCCCAATCTCCGAAGCATCCACCTCAACCTGAAAGGGAAGTGAGACGTCAGGCTGGCACAAAACAGGCGCCGAAGTAAACCGGCGTTTCAACTCCTGGAAAGCCTCCACGGCAGCAGGAGCCCAGTTAGCTACATCGGAGCCCTTCTTGGTCATATCCGTCAAAGGTTTCACAATGCTAGAAAAGTTAGCGATAAAACGACGGTAGAAGTTAGCGAAGCCCAAGAACTTCTGAAGACTCTTAACTGACGAGGGCTGAGTCCAATCAAGAATAGCTCGGACCTTGACTGGGTCCATCTCCACAGCAGAAGGGGAAAAAATGAATCCCAAAAAGGGAACCTTCTGTACACCAAAGAGACACTTTGAGCCCTTGACAAACAAAGAATTTTCACGCAAAATTTTAAAGACCAACCTGACCTGCTCCACATGCGAATCCCAATTATCAGAAAAAACCAAAATATCATCCAGATAAACAATCAAAAATTTATCCAGATACTTCCGGAAAATGTCATGCATAAAGGACTGAAAAACTGAAGGCGCATTGGAGAGCCCAAAAGGCATCACCAAGTACTCAAAATGACCTTCGGGCGTATTGAATGCGGTTTTCCATTCATCACCCTGCTTAATGCGCACAAGGTTGTACGCACCACGAAGGTCTATCTTGGTGAACCACTTGGCACCCTTAATCCGGGCAAACAAGTCAGACAACAGCGGTAAAGGATACTGAAATTTGACAGTGATCTTATTTAAAAGCCGATAATCAATACAAGGTCTCAAAGATCCGTCCTTTTTTGCCACAAAAAAGAATCCCGCACCAAGAGGGGAAGAAGACGGATGAATATGTCCTTTCTCCAGAGACTCCTTGATATATGAACGCATAGCGGTATGTTCAGGTACCGACAGATTAAACAGTCTTCCCTTAGGAAATTTACTGCCTGGGATCAAATCTATAGCACAGTCACAGTCCCTATGAGGAGGCAGTGCACTGGACTCAGACTCACTGAAGACATCCTGATAATCAGACAAATACTCCGGAACTTCCGAAGGCGTAGAAGAAGCAATAGACACAGGCAGGGAATCCCCATGAATACCACGACAGCCCCAACTTGAGACTGACATAGCCTTCCAGTCCAGGACTGGATTATGGGTCTGTAACCATGGCAGCCCTAAAACAACCAAATCATGCATTTTATGTAAAACCAGGAAACGTATCACCTCGCGGTGTTCAGGAGTCATGCACATGGTAACCTGTGTCCAATACTGCGGTTTATTAGCTGCCAATGGTGTAGCATCAATACCCCTAAGAGGAATAGGATTTTCTAATGGTTCAAGAGTAAAACCACAGCGCTTAGCAAATGAGAGATCCATGAGACTCAGGGCAGCACCTGAATCTACAAACGCCATGACAGGATAAGATGACAGTGAGCAAATCAAAGTTACAGACAGAATAAATTTAGGTTGCAAATTACCAACGGTGACAGGACTAACAACCTTAGATATACGTTTAGAGCATGCTGAGATAACATGTGTAGAATCACCACAGTAGTAGCACAAGCCATTCCGGCGTCTATGAATTTTCCGCTCATTTCTAGTCAGGATTCTATCACATTGCATTAAATCAGGTGTCTGTTCAGACAACACCATGAGGGAATTTGCGGTTTTGCGCTCCCGCAACCGCCGGTCAATTTGAATAGCCAGTGCCATAGTATCATTCAGACCTGTGGGAATGGGAAAACCCACCATAACATTCTTAATGGCTTCAGAAAGGCCATTTCTAAAATTAGCGGCCAGTGCACACTCGTTCCAATGTGTCAGCACGGACCATTTCCGAAATTTTTGGCAATACACTTCAGCCTCGTCCTGCCCCTGAGACATAGCCAGCAAGGCCTTTTCTGCCTGAATCTCAAGATTGGGTTCCTCATAAAGTAAACCGAGCGCCAGAAAAAACGCATCAAGATCAGCCAATGCCGGATCTCCTGGCGCCAGCGAAAAAGCCCAATCCTGAGGGTCGCCCCGTAAGAACGAAATAACAATTTTTACTTGCTGAGCAGAATCTCCAGATGAACAGGGTCTCAGGGACAAAAACAATTTACAATTATTCACGAAATTCCTAAACTTAAACCTGTCTCCGGAAAACAGTTCAGGAATCGGTATTTTAGGTTCTGACCTAGGATTTCTGATAACATAGTCTTGTATGCCCTGCACACGAGTAGCCAGCTGGTCCACACTTGTAATCAAGGTCTGGACATTCATGTCTGCAGCAAGCATAGCCACTCTGAGGTAAAGGGGAAAAAGAAAAAAAAAAACTCAGAATCTTCTTTCTTATAATCCCTCTTCTGCAATGCATTAAACATTTAATATTGGCCTGGCAAACTGTTATGACCCCAATGGCGAGGGTCTCAGAGGAACGTGGAAGTCTGCAGAATACAAAAATCCAGCTCATAGGGTAGTGGTAACTGGGTTGACCATATATCTACTCCTAACGCCAACACTAGAAGTAGCCGGGGATCATTCCTACGTTGATTCTAGATGACACGCGCCAGCCGGAGAATCTAGCTACCCCTAGTAGAGGAAAACAAAGACCTTTCTTGCCTCCAGAGAAGGGGACCCCAAAGCTGGATAGAAGCCCCCCACAAATAATGACGGTGAGGTAAGAGGAAATGACAAACACAGAAATGAACCAGGTTTAGCACAGAGAGGCCCGCTTACTGATAGCAGAATAAAGAAAGGTAACTTATATGGTCAACAAAAACCCTATCAAAATCCACACTGGAAATTCAAGAACCCCCGAACCGTCTAACGGTCCGGGGGGAGAACACCAGCCCCCCTAGAGCTTCCAGCAAAGGTCAGGATATAGATTTGGAACAAGCTGGACAAAAATACAAAACCAAAACAAATAGCAAAAAGCAAAAGGCAGACTTAGCTGATATAACTGGAACCAGGATCAGTAGACAAGAGCACAGCAGACTAGCTCTGATAACTACGTTGCCAGGCATAGAACTGAAGGTCCAGGGAGCTTATATAGCAACACCCCTAACTAACGACCCAGGTGCGGATAAAAGGAATGACAGAAAAACCAGAGTCAAAAAACTAGTAACCACTAGAGGGAGCAAAAAGCAAATTCACAACAGGGTGCCCTGGCCGAGATCCCGCCTCGCAGTGTCATCTAATGTAATCCCACCGCGGGCCTGGGATCCGTGGCCATGCGCAGTGCATATCGTCGCCTCTCACTCCCCTCCCAGGCGCAGCCAGCCTGACACCAAATTATGTCAGAAGACGGGCAGCGCAAAATGTGTGCATGGCCAAGGGCTAACCTAACAGCGCAGGCTCCGGGACAGATTCAAACAACGCTGAGGAGGCGGCGCACGGCGCCAAGGGGGTAGAAATGACGACTGTGCTGCGTCACATGACAAAGGAAAGTTCCACCTACCGGACGGTTTAACGCTGTGAGGGGACACATTTCATAAGTGTTAGGTTCAGCATGTGCAAGGACCATAATTAAAAGAGCTAAGTTTACCTTTTCCAGCATTAGTGCTGTACACAATGGCTCTTTCAGCTACAAACGCCTGGGGGGGGGGGGTTAAAGGTTTCCTTTCAACTTGCTACAGTGCAGGCTTCGGCCTACACTCCGCTCCCCCTGCTCCACCTGCTGATCCTGGGCTCTAACACCGCCAGTTGGGGCTCAGATGTGCTAGCTGCACAGAGAAAAACACCTCGCCAATGTGTCAGTGGGGTTCAGCACCGCCAGCTGTTCCCCTGCTGTGCAGCCGGCATCGTGTCCTGCAAAAGCCACGCAGACACCAGAACTGAAATTGAAGGGAACCTGTCCCCCCTCCCCCAGGCATTTTTACGTTATCCAGCCACCTTGTACAGCGGTAATGCTGCATGTGTGCAAGGTGGCTCATAAACGTATTCTCCTCGCACATGTGGAACTGAAAACATGTCTAAAATGTGTCCTCTGTGTGACCATTTAACCATCCCGGAGGTGTGACTTTCCTTTATAATGACACGCTGCAACCCCCTTGGTAGCGCTGCCCATCTTCTGGCATCATTGTTTGACTGCCTGCGCCTCTGCGGCCGCCCTGACCCACACAACGCCCCTCGGTGTCTTATTTATTTGGACTGCGAGGGTGTGATTGATGGGCATGAGCAGTGCATCAGTTCGCCTGTCCCTCCTCTCCTTCCGCCTTCTTCAGACTGTGCGGCTTCATGGCTGTGGCATGCGATAAGGGATCAGCTGACGCCGCACAGTCTGAAGCGGGTGTAAGGACCCGAGTGTGAGAGGCGAACATATGTGCTGCGCCAGGCCATGAATCCCAGCCCCGCAGTGTTTTAACAATGTTAAGACACTGCGGGGCTGGGATTCATGGTCATCGCGAACCGCACCGGCCGACATTAAATGATGTCAGAAGATGGGCAGCGCTAACAGCGCTAGGCCAGGGGATAACACGACAGCGCAGACTCCTGTACAGCAAATAACAACGCTCAGGAGGCTGCACCCAGCACCAAGGTGGGATTCTTGACATCTGTGCTGCGTCTCATTACGAAGGGAACTCGCACCTCCAACACAGTTTGACGGTATAAAGGGCTAAATGTTATACGTGTTTCATTCAGCGTGTGCAAGGAGAAAAATTAAAAGAGCAACCTTTGACTTGTGCAGCACTACTGCTGCATAAGCTGTGGCTCTTCTACTTTGTAACACCTGAGGGGGGGGTTAAAGGTTACCTTTAAAATCGGTTCAATTAGGCTTCGGCCTACACTCTGCTCCCCCTGCAGAGCCTGGGCTCTAACAACGCCAGTTGGGGCCCGGTACTGCTAGCTGCACAGAGAAAAACACCAGCCAATGTGTCAGTGGGGTTCAGCACCGCCAGCTGTTCCCCTGCTGTGTAGCCGGCAACGTGTCCTGCAACAGCCACGCAGACACAAAGCTGCCGCCAGTGCAGGCTTCGGCCTACACTCTGCTCCCTCTCCTCCTCCTGCTGACCCTGGGCTCTAACACCGCCAGTTGGGGCCCGGTACTGCTAGCTGCACAGAGAAAAACACCAGCCAATGTGTCAGTGGGGTTCAGCACCGCCAGCTGTTCCCCTGCTGTGCAGCCGGCAATGTGTCCTGCAACTGCCACGCAGACACAACAGACCCAAAGCTGCCGCCAGTGCAGGCTTCGGCCTACACTCTGCTCCCTCTCCTCCTCCTGCTGACCCCGGGCTCTAACACCGCCAGTTGGGGCCCGGTACTGCTAGCTGCACAGAGAAAAACACAAGCCAATGTGTCAGTGGGGTTCAGCACCGCCAGCTGTTCCCCTGCTGTGTAGCCGGCAATGTGTCCTGCAAATGCCACGCAGACACAAGAACTGAAATTGAAGGGAACCTGTCCCCCCTCCCCCAGGCGTTTGTATGTTTTACAGCCACCTTGTACAGCAGTAATGCTGCATGTGTGCAAGGTGGCTCATAAACTTATTCTCCTCGCACATGTGGAACTGAACAACACGTCTAAATTGTGTCCTCTGTGACCATTTAACCATCCCGGAGGTGTGACTTTCCTTTGTAATGACACGCTGCAACCCCCTTGGTAGCGCTGCCCATCTTCTGGCATCATTGTTTGGCTGGGTGCGCCTCTGCGGCCGCCCTGACCCACACAACGCCCCTCGGTGTCTTATTTATTGGGACTGCGAGGGTGTGATTGATGGGCATGAGCAGTGCATATGTTCGCCTGTCCCTCATCTCCTTCCGCCTTCTTCGGACTGTGAGTCTTCATGGCCGTGGCATGCGATAAGGGATCAGCTGACGCCGCACAGTCTGAAGCGGGTGTAAGGACCCGAGTGTGAGAGGTGAACATATGTGCTGCGCCAGGCCATGAATCCCAGCCCCGCAGTGTTTTAACAATGTAAAGACACTGCGGGGCTGGGATTCATGGTCATCGCGAACCGCACCGGCCGACATTAAATGATGTCAGAAGATGGGCAGCGCTAACAGCGCTAGGCCAAGGGATAACACGACAGCGCAGACTCCTGTACAGCAAATAACAACGCTCAGGATGCTGCACCCAGCACCAAGGTGGGATTCTTGACATCTGTGCTGCGTCTCATTACGAAGGGAACTCGCGCCTCCAACACAGTTTGACTGTATAAAGGGCTAACTGTTATACGTGTTTCATTCAGCGTGTGCAAGGAGAAAAATTAAAAGAGCAACCTTTGACTTGTGCAGCACTACTGCTGCATAAGCTGTGGCTCTTCTACTTTGTAACACCTGAGGGGGGGTTAAAGGTTACCTTTAAAATCGGTTCAATTAGGCTTCGGCCTACACTCTGCTCCCCCTGCAGAGCCCGGGCTCTAACACCGCCAGTTGGGGCCCGGTACTGCTAGCTGCACAGAGAAAAACACCAGCCAATGTGTCAGTGGGGTTCAGCACTGCCAGCTGTTCCCCTGCTGTGTAGCCGGCAACGTGTCCTGCAACAGCCACGCAGACACAAAGCTGCCGCCAGTGCAGGCTTCGGCCTACACTCTGCTCCCTCTCCTCCTGCTGACCCTTTGCTCCAACACTGCTAGTTGGGGCTCTAGGAAGACAAGCTTGAATAGGTCCCCATCCTGGTTCCAGCACCGTCAGCTGGTTCCGGGCAGAGCCTTTGGCTTAGGTGCCTCCCTCTGGGTATCCGAGTTCCACCAACGTCAGGTGGTCGTTGGTAGTGCTTTCAGGCACGGGTACCTCCTGCTTAGTAACCGGGTTCCAGTAACGTCAGCTGGTCCTCGGTAGTTCCATTGGCTCTTGGACCTTCGGCTACCCATCCGGGTTCCAGCACCGTCAGCTGGTTCTCGGCAGTGTCTTTTGCTCTTGTACCTTCTGCTCCCCATCCTGGTTCCAGTACCGTCAGCTGGTTCCAGGCAGAGCCTTTGGCTTAGGTGCCTCCCTCTGGGTATCCGAGTTCCACCAACGTCAGGTGGTCCTTGGTAGTGCTTTCAGGCACGGGTACCTCCTGCTTAGTAACCGGGTTCCAGTAACGTCAGCTGGTCCTCGGTAGTTCCATTGGCTCTTGGACCTTCGGCTACCCATCCGGGTTCCAGCACCATCAGCTGGTTCTCGGCAGTGTCTTTTGCTCTTGTACCTTCTGCTCCCCATCCTGGTTCCAGTACCGTCAGCTGGTTCCGGGCAGAGCCTTTGGCTTAGGTGCCTCCCTCTGGGTATCCGAGTTCCACCAACGTCAGGTGGTCCTTGGTAGTGCTTTCAGGCACGGGTACCTCCTGCTTAGTAACCGGGTTCCAGTAACGTCAGCTGGTCCTCGGTAGTTCCATTGGCTCTTGGACCTTCCGGTAGCCATCCGAGTTCCAGTTCCATCAGCTGGTTCTCGGCATTTTCTCAGCCTTCTTGTACCTTCTGCTACATTTCCAAGTTCAAGAGACTAAACACGATGACCCGGAAGACCACCCCTAAGATGACGACGACACCAGAGACGACAACCACCGTGATGACGACGACCCTGGAGACGATGACCCTGAAGACCACCCCGATGACGACGACCCCGGAGACGACGACCCTGGAGACGATGACCCTGAAGACCACCTTGATGACGACGACCCCGGAGACGACGACCCTGGAGACGACGACGACCTGGAAGACCGAGAAGCAGAAGAACAAGAGGCTGCAGAACAAAGAGCAGAAGAACATTAAGCATAAGACTAAATATCAGAGCAAAAGATATTATCTAAATTATAAGCAGAAGAAGACTAAGCAGTGTATGGGGGTGAGTCCGTTCCTCCTCGTGGTGCCCCTGGATAAAGCCTGATGCTGCAGGCCAAACTGAACGCGGACAAATGTTACTGTTTTGTGACAGGCAGAACGGAAGGTGTAATCTTCAAACTTTTATAGATAACAACTACGGGAATGCCTGTCACAAATAAGAATATGATGAAGAAGTAGAATATGAAGAAGATAATAGTAAAATAAAAAGAATATGAACAATGTAACAAAAAAAATAATAGGTAGAAGATGAAGAAGAAGATGAATAAGGTGAAGAAGTTGAATCAAAGAAGCTGATGATGAGGATAATGAAGAAGAAAGTGTGGGAGAAGTAAAAGAAGGTGAAGGGCGTGGAAGTAGTGAAACATCAATATCTGACAAAATAAAAAAAAAATTAACATAGTCAAAATCTTTCTAACGCCGAACGTCATAAAAAAAAAAAATCCTGCTATTCTATTTGATTGGGCTAAACCTCTGTGCCTTTAATGTCTCCGCCACCTCCCCCAATACATCCTACATTATTCTTAGTTGTTTTCCTTCATGTAGAATTAACCTACAAGGAAAGAAAGGGTTTATTTTAATTCCGATATTTTCGTCCCATTGACTTGCATTGGGATCGGGTATCGGTATCGGATTAGATCCGATACTTTGACGGTATCGGCCGATACTTTCCGATACCGATACTTTCCGATATCGGAAGGTATCGCTCAACACTAGTCAGCACAGGAGCTGGCTGGATTCACTTACCTCCATTAAGGATCCGGTGTGCATGAGTATGATAATTGGTGTCTGGATGGGTGAAATGGTTGTTTGTGCCAGTGTGATATCACCCCGGAAGAAGGCTGTGCCGCATCCCACCCTACAGGTATGGCTCTACCAATACCTCACTTGCAGGTTGTGTTTGAGTGGTACTTTGTTTTTTTGTAGTTCCTTGAAGTGGGTTTGCTTTTAGTACTAGTGATCACAACTATAGGTATTTCACCTAGGTAATACTATATATTCTCCCATTTATTTCCCACCCTTTATCCACTCATGATGTGCCTATACTTTGTTAGCATTGTGCTGCCACTTTGTGGTTTCCCACTTTTTAATGTGTATAGTTTAATGTATGTTCAATTTCTGACATTTCATACAATTTATATGTTTGTACTTTTTAATTCTAATGTACATTTTCTTATGATAGTATTGTAATACTGTCTGTACTGGATCCGATAGTCTATCCATGTAGCAGTATGTTGTGGCATTGGGTATTTGTTACTAACATGTAGCTACAATGTTGTGTATGTGGATCTTTGCATTCTCTAACTGCAAGCCAATTTTTCTTTTATAAAGATTATCATATAAAATTTTAAGATCTCTGAAGCCACCCTAAAAAGGGGGCACTCGCCCCCCTCCCTCCTCTTTTCTGTCTGCAGTAGGACAAAAGCTTGCAATCTAAGCTACCTTGAAATAAACTGGTACAAAGGGCATAAATAAGTGGGAAATTAGGTATAGTTGGAATGTGACAACCTTGATTAACATGTAGGCATCTCCTTTAGGAAGTAAAGGACCCCTGCAATACCAATGAGGATGTCTATTGTGCGTAGACAGAGTTTTATAGATTGGACAGGTAATTAAGACAGGAAAGGTCTTTTTTTGAGGGTTGGAGAACAAAAGAGTACATGTGTTTACACATAGATAGAAATGTGAAAGAGGCTTTTGCCCCCAGGACATACATCGTGAATTGAAAAGACACGTTGGTTCCCTCAGGGGAAATGTTATACATTTACCTTAGACTTGGTGTCACCGATGGAAAATTATGAATATTGGGGCTTGTATAGATCCGATATCAATGGGACATACATTTTCAGCTTCAGAGCTAATTAGGGAAGAATATGTATGTTTTCTCATAACTGTAACTCATGCCTATAAGCCCCAAATCAATAGTCACCAGATAACGGACACCAGCGAAGTCATGTTTAGTATCTATGGAAAGGTAAAATCTCAATAAAAAATAAAGCGGCCATCTCGAACTTCTCCATTCAATAGGAGTGAATATATCTCATAAGTTGTGAATTTCATAAAATCTTGAAGGGTCACCAAGGGGGATTGTGAGTGTAACTCAGGTGTTGAAAATAGATCAAGGCAAATTATGATCTGTGTTCCTGTAGAGAGATACATGTCAGTGTATGCATGAGTCACATTCACTTAACGCCTCTGTCAGGAATCCCACCGCGCTGCCACCAATATGTCATGGTTCACAGGGAGGATGCCTGTATCGTCCCCTCCTCACCACTCACACCAATTTGTCATGAACCGGGGTTGTTTGGTTACCCCGGGCTCTTTATGAAGGGGATTTATCTATATCCCCTTCCCAGTTCTGGTTTGGAGCTTGCAGCTCTCTTACCCTCAGGTCAGTCAGGGTACTGCACCTAGGGTAATTAGTCACCAGAAAGGCTGCCTGCTATGTACTGGCTATTGGGCATAATGCAGCGAGGGTGATATAAGTACTACTACTCAGACGGTAACAATAATTATCAATGCCGCTGGTCACTGCAAGTACTCCCAAATGCACAGGACAAATTCTGCTGCCACCAGCTCCGATATCTTAATTTTTGACGAGTCCAGAGCCAACCCAGATTAGTAGCATAATTCACTTCAGAGGACGCGACCATACGTTATAGAGCAAAGAGAGACAAGCTAGTAATTTTATATTTTACTCCAAAAAAGGTAGGCAGTGTTTACAGAGGTATAAAAAAAATTATAAAGAAGACAAATATCATATTTACAATATAATTACAACTAAAATAGGATTAAGGTTGAAAATAAACACTTACATTTCGTTATGTCATCTTATCTCATGGCTGACCATGTGCTGTGGAGGAGGGGACACATCTAGATGCATAGCACATTTGTATAGCAGCTAGAACCCGGACAAAAGACACCTGAAGACTGCATGCTTCCTTCACTTATTTCCTAGCCTAAACTCAAGGCACTCCGCCTGTGGTGACCTCACTTATTGGCTGAAACCTCCCCTTTTACTTAGTGTTATGGCAACTATTTTTCTACCTAGCTCACTGTATGAATCTCGTATACGAAAGACACCAGGATCAAGAGGTGCACCACATCAGGGCGATTCTTTTAAGTGTAAACATGGCGTACTTACATGACCCGCTTACAGAGAAACCCACACTTTGCACTCATTGGGTTTAGCTTCTAGCGATTTCAGGGAGTTATAGATCCCTCGATGGACATCCAGAATATATAATCCTTATATCTTTATTTTCTGTAATTATATATGCTGTATAGTTTTGTCCCCTTTGTGAAATCTTTTGTATATTTTTTATAAACATTGGATGCCTATTGTTCGATTAAATATAAAATGTATTAGTTCTGTTCCTTTTGTTCTGTAACCTACACCCCAAAGTCATATGCTCCCAGAACTAGAACCAGGTCTCGAAGGTGTATATACCATACACACACTGTTAGTTTCCAGATAATTGGCCTATTAGTGGAAGCAGCCTGCGGCATCCAGAGAGCTGTCCACTCCAAAGATAACAGCAGGTGGATTCAGTAACTAAACCCCTGGCTGAGATCTTTGACAAAGAGAAATCTCTATAATAGTGAAACTTAAACACAAGTGATCACCTACCACAGTGTGCAGCACATTGGCTCCAATAGTCTAGCCTTAGATGTGTACACACGCCACTTGAGTGTGAAGACCAGTTGCACATTCTTGCTTTTGGATTGGGATTCTACCAAGATTTTCCAGTCCAATCCAATTTTTCTAACCCCTTCGCGTCCTTGGGATTTTCTGTTTTTGTGTTATCGTTTTTTGCTCCCCTTCTTTCCAGAAAATTACAGGAGCTTCTCACAAAATTAGAATATCATCAAAAAGTGAATTTATTTCAGTTCTTTAATACAAAAGTGAAACTGGTATATTCTATAGAGTCATTACAGGCAGAGTGATCTATTTCATGTGTTTATTTCTGTTAATGTTGATGAATATGGCTTACAGCCAATGAAAACCCAAAAGTCATTATCTCAGTAAATTAGAATACTTTATAACACCAGCTTGAAAAATGATTGTAAAATCCGAAATGTTCCCTGCTGAAATGCACTCAATACTCAGTCGGGGCTCCTTTTGCATCTATTACTGCATCAATGCGGCGTGGAATGGAGCTGATCAGCCTGTGGCGCTGCTGAGGGGTTATGGAAGCCCAGGTTGCTTTGATCGCAGCCTTCTGCTCGTCTGCATTGTTGGGTCTGGTGTCTCTCATCTTCCTCTTGACAATACTCCATAGATTCTCTATGGGGTTAAGGTCAGGAGAGTTTGCTGCCAATCAATCACAGTGATACTGTTGTTTTTAAACCAGGTAATGGTACTTTTGGCAGTGTGGACAGGGGCCAAGTCCTGCTGGAGAATGACAATTCCATCTCCAAAAAGCTTGCGGGCAGAGGGAAGCATGAAGTGCTCTACAATGTCCTGGTAGACGGCTGCGCTGACTTTGGTCTTGATAGAACACCGTGGAGCTACACCAGCAGATGACATGGCTCCCCAAACCATCACTGATTGTGGAGACTTCACACCAGACCTCGAGCAGTTTGGATTGTGGCCTCTCCACCCTTCTTCCAGACTCTGGGACCTTCATTTCCAAGGTCTAGTGTGAAGTTTCCACAATCAGTGATGGCTTCGGGAGCCATGGTCTCCTGCAGACTCACAGTTGTCATACCAATCCATCAGCACCCCGAGATCATGTGACGGGGCGCTGAGAGGTGAGTTTTATGATGTGCTTCTTGTGCATGCTTGTTATTTGCCACTGGCAGAGATTGAGAGCGCCACCTAACATGTTATCAGCTGCCGGTGGATTGCGATTCCACCAGGGGCTGTTAGAGGCACATGATAAGATCAGCTGACATGTGCCTGAAATGATCCAGACTCAGCGTCGGAGCCTGTATCAAAGGGGGATACATGAGCTACAACATATCTATACGCCAAAGGCCATGATGGGGTTAAAGGCACACAGCCATGTTTGATCCGCCTTTAATATAAAAGATCTCTTTTTATTTTTTAATACTCTTTGAAACTCCTTCACAACCTTGCGATTTTCTATTTTTTATGTTTTTGCATTTTGCTCCCGTTCACTATACGGTATAACTGAGCTGCCGTTATGATCCCCATGGTCAGTACGAGGACGCAGATACCAATCAGCTGGAAGGTTTTATGGAAGGCCTCCTGATTCTAGGTGGGGACTTCAATCTCACCATGGATAATCCACTAAACTATTCTGTGGTTTAGTTTTCAATCCCACACACATTAAAACATACTAATTATTCAAACTGCAAGCAGTGGACATTGGGCACATTCTACTTTGAAAATACAAGGACTATACCTCCTACTCTCCAATCCACAACTCATATAGAATTGATTACTTTTTGATCAGCCATCACATCTTGAGTTGGGGTCCCTCTGCACCATGACCTGGTCTGAGCATGCCCCATGTTTGATACATGTGATCCCTCTTTGGGGTCCTTTCAAGAGCTGTTTTTCTAGTTTACAAAACCAATTTGTTTCAAGTCAGCATGCAACTCTTTCTGGGACTTTGCAAACAGTCACAATTTAGAAATGTGGCCTAAAACACACTCAGACTGGAGACGTCTGGAACACTGCAGACAAGTAGCAGAGGTTCTGGAAGCCGCAGGCAGACAGGATATGTTCTGGAAGCTGCAGACTGACAAATAGCAGAGCTTCTAGAAGATCATATACAAGTAGGTGAGGTAATGACAAGCTACAGACAGGTAGCTGAAGAATTGGAAGCTGCAGACAGCCAGGAGACGTCATGGAGACTGTAAACAGGGAACTGTGCACAGAAAATCTGAAAGTCTTAGTTCCAAGACACTGTTGTGTGTCTTGGAAGGCCTTACATAGGCCTAGGAATTTCCACACATGGGAACACGCCAGGCTATTTGCAAAGTCCAAGCACAAGAAAGTTGTGCAAGATCTGCATTCAAAAGCCAACCAGTGCTCCTTCCATTCTGAGTCCCCTCAGTGTCGTACCACATGTAGGTTATGGCCGTCCTAAGCAGAACTGGTGTAACAAATTAGGAAACGGTTTTTCTTATTACCTCATGTTGCTCTAAATCCATTTATTGGAAGAAGTTTAATTTTTAATTTTCACAGTCCAAAGATAAAATATAATCTGGAAAATACTTGTGGGGTTAAAATGCTCACTACACCCGTAGATGAATTCTCACGAGGGAGCCATTTCCAAAATGGGGTCCTGTATTGGTGGTTACTGCGCTGGTACATCAGGGACCTTCAGATGCGATATTGTGGCCAAAAACTACAAAAGCCAAATAGGGTCCCTTCCCTTCTGAGCCCTGCGGTGCACACACTGTAGTGTATAGCTATAGGGTATTGCCACAATCTGGACCAACTTTATAATAAATTGCCAGGTACGTTTTTTCTTGATATCTCTTAAAAATAAATGGGAAAAAATGATTTTAAATTTTAGTGCCCAATAATACTACAAATATCTACAAAGCACAAGTTGTAGCATAGCGATCACTGCGCCCCGAAATGATTTCCGGAGAGGTGGAGTTTTCATCATGGGGTCGCTGTTTAGAGCTCTCTGCTATTCCGGCACCTCTGTGGCTCTGCCAATCTATTTCAGACAAATCTGTGCCCCAAAGGCCTGATGGCTCCTTCCCTTCTGATCCCAAGCAATACTTTCCACCTATGGTCATCATCACGCTTGGGAGAAATAGTGTCACGCTTGTGCAGAGCTTTTTCTCCTTATTTTTTGTGCAAATAGAACATTTGGAGCTAAAAAAATGTTTAAGTGGAAGAAATGTATTTTTTTCATTCCATTAATTCCTGTGAAGCATTTGAAGGGTTAACAAACTTCCTGCCAGCCGTTTTTGAATACTTTGAGGGGTGCATTTTTTATAAGGGGTCACTTTTTGAGGTTCCTAATATACTGACTCCACAACGCCACCACAAAACTAAATTGGTCTATTAAAAAAAAACAAGATGTTTGAAAAATGATGAAAGTAGACATTTGCAAATATTATTTATTAACTATTTTGTTGCATAAGTGGTAAATCTGTTTTAACGGCGTAAAAATGTAAAGTTTGAAAACTGATAATTCCTCCACATTTTTACCAAATTTCCGTTATTTTCATACATAAAGTTAAAATATAGAAGCATAATTTTACTTCTGACATTAAAGAGAACCTGTCACCTGAATTTGGCGGGACCAGTTTTGGGTCATATGGGCGGGGTTTTCTGGTGTTTGATTCACCCTTTCCTTACCCGCTGGCTGCATGCTGGCCGCAATATTGCCTTGCGCATGCGTGTACTCCGGAGGACAGAGAATGAACTTCAATCCAATATTGCGGCCAGCATGCAGCCAGTGGGTAAGGAAAGGGTGAATCAAACACCCAAAAACCCCGCCCATATGACCCAAAACTGGTCCCGCCAAATTCAGGTGACAGGTTCCCTTTAAGTACACGGTAATGTAGATTCTGACTGACAACCTCTCTGATAGGTAGAAGAATTCCAAAGTTAGGATTAAAAAAGGGGTCTGCTGTCCATGTGGTGACGCCATCGTCAGCTGCCGGTCAGACTCACCTTCGTGTAGCCATATACTTGCAGTATTTGCTCCATGTCAAATGAATATCCCACTAACCCGGCCACTTCTCCATGGTCCACACAGGAATAGTTCGGGGCTTCAGTCTCAGCACCTGACAGGATCTGGAGGACACTTTGCACAGATTTGATCTCATCTCCAAAAGCATCAAATACGTGATAACCCAGAGTGATATTTGGGAGAAGATCTGGATCCTCATTAATCTTCTCAACTGCAAAAAGAAAAGCCAGTACTGCAGCGTAGCTCCTGAGAAGTGGCCTGTGAAAATGACATACTGGTCACCATCTATAATTGATACCAAGGCTTACATTATATTCTAATACTAGCATGCATCATGTTACTGGATATGATAGAGAGAAGCACAAATGTCTCTTATGGCAGGCTCACGTCCTGGAGATCCACATCCTCGCTGTCCACATTACCGCAGGCTCACGTCCTGGAGATCCACATCCTCACTGTCCACGTTACCGCAGGCTCACATCCTGGAGATCCACATCCTCGCTGTCCACGTTATCACAAGCTCACATACTCAGAGATCTACATCCTGGCTGTCCACGTTACCGCAGGCTCACATCCTGGAGATCCACATCCTCGCTGTCCACGTTACCGCAGACTCACGTCCTGGAGATCCACATCCTCGCTGTCCACGTTATCACAAGCTCACGTCCTGGAGATCCACATCCTGGCTGTCCACGTTACCGCAGGCTCACATCCTGGAGATCCACATCCTCGCTGTCCACGTTACCGCAGGCTCACATCCTGGAGATCCACATCCTCGCTGTCCACGTTATCACAAGCTCACATACTCAGAGATCTACATCCTGGCTGTCCACGTTACCGCAGGCTCACATCCTGGAGATCCACATCCTCGCTGTCCACGTTACCGCAGGCTCACGTCCTGGAGATCCACATCCTCGCTGTCCACGTTATCACAAGCTCACGTCCTGGAGATCCACATCCTGGCTGTCCACGTTACCGCAGGCTCACATCCTGGAGATCCACATCCTCGCTGTCCACGTTACCGCAGGCTCACATCCTGGAGATCCTCATCCTCGCTGTCCACGTTATCACAAGCTCACATACTCAGAGATCTACATCCTGGCTGTCCACGTTACCGCAGGCTCACATCCTGGAGATCCACATCCTCACTGTCCACGTTACCGCAGGCTCACGTCCTGGAGATCCACATCCTCGCTGTCCACATTATCACAAGCTCACGTCCTGGAGATCCACATCCTGGCTGTCCACGTTACCGCAGGCTCACATCCTGGAGATCCACATCCTCGCTGTCCACGTTACCGCAGGCTCACATCCTGGAGATCCACATCCTCGCTGTCCACGTTATCACAAGCTCACATACTCAGAGATCCACATCCTCGCTGTCCATGTTACCACAAGCTCACATCTTGGAGATCCACATCCTCGATGTCCACGTTATCACAAGCTCACATCCTGGAGATCCACATCCTCACTGTCTACATTATCACAGTCTCACATCCTCGCTGTCCATGTTACCACAAGCTCACATCCTGGAGATCCACATCCTCACTGTCTACATTATCACAGGCTCACATTCTCACTGTCTACGTTACCACAAGCTCACATCCTGGAGATCCACATCCTCGCTGTCCATGTTACCACAAGCTCACATCCTGGAGGTCCACATCCTCGCTGTCCACATTACCACAAGCTCACATTCTGGAGATCCACATCCTCACTGTCTACATTATCACAGTCTCACATCCTCGCTGTCCATGTTACCACAAGCTCACATCCTGGAGATCCACATCCTCACTGTCTACATTATCACAGGCTCACATTCTCACTGTCTACGTTACCACAAGCTCACATTCTGGAGATCCACATCCTCACTGTCTACATTATCACAGTCTCAGATCCTCGCTGTCCATGTTACCACAAGCTCACATCCTGGAGATCCACATCCTCACTGTCTACATTATCACAGGCTCACATTCTCACTGTCTACGTTACCACAAGCTCACATCCTGGAGATCCACATCCTCGCTGTCCATGTTACCACAAGCTCACATCCTGGAGATCCACATCCTCGCTGTCTACGTTACCACAAGCTCACATCCTGGAGATCCACATCCTCACTGTCTACGTTATCACAGGCTCACATCCTCGGAGATCCACATCCTCGCTGTCCATGTTACCACAAGCTCACATCCTGCAGATCCACATCCTCGCTGTCCACGTTAAAACAGGCTCACATCCTCAGAGATCCACATCCTCGCTGTCCACATAACCACAAGCTCACATCCTTGGAGATCCACTCTGGTAGAAGATCACTTTAAAGAGATAAAAGAGAAACAAGAAGAAATATGTGAAGGACTAACGCGTTGTGTGAAATTCTGTCCTCTGGATTTGTAAAACTGGGTTTTCTAAGAGTTATCCACATGACAGAGAAGAGACCTCCGATAATAAGGTCTCCACTCTTAGCGTATTTGTACTGGATCTTAGAATCCATGAATCTGAGGTGACATTGTGATGATGAATCCACTGTCCTCTCTCCACAGCAAGATGAGCACAAGACAATGATCCATAAGAAAACTGCAAAGATGTAAGTAGCCACCAGAGCGAGATCCATGGACACAGGAACGTATGAATTTCTGCTGTCAGTGCTGCTGTCAGTGACAGTTTTGTAGATTGACAGCACTCTGGGGCCCCTATGTGACAGGACAATGTCTGTCTGCACTTTATATAGAGCATCGCTCCTCAGTTTAGAGCTGCAGGTGCAGAGGAACGTCACCAGGATAATTCCAGACTGTAACGTCACCTTCTATAATAATTTTGTTATTCTCACCAATCAGGATTTTATTTTATTATATTAAAATGGAAAAAATCTCTAAGGAGATTGCGAAGTAAATCTGCTCATCCTTCAATATTCAGAGGGTTCTGCTACATCTCCATCTTACAGTAAAGCCACATGGTGTCCAGCGACTGTCCTCACGTTTTATTACCTGCAGTACCCTAATTCATCAAGTGCTAATCCAATATGTCAATATGATTTATTCACAGAGGACAATGATCCTTCCTCCTGGTCGGTAATCTCATTAAATATGTGGGCGGTCAGAACTACAGTTTAAACAGTGAGGTGGATCGGCTCCCCCGGCTGCTCATGGAGGTAGACACAGGGACACTGACTCTTTACTCCCACTGGTTTGTTTTATACATGTCGCAGAAATCAGTGTGACGTAAAACATAAACACGGCCCTTCAGGCAAAACAGGACAGCAAAACAAAATGGCAACCAGTCTGCATGGCAGTGAGCATCCGCCCGCTCAGGGTTACCAAAAAACACACTCGGTTCAGTTTATCCTAAACAGGCGATTTGCAGCACCTGCCATGCCCGCATCAGAAGGGGTAGCAAAACAACCAGCCTGACCACCACCAGCATGATCAGGCACCTGGCAGCAAAGCACCAGACTTTGTGGGCCAAACCCCAGGCTCCAGGACCACTGTGCCTGCTGGTCACACCACTGCTTCTTCCACTGTTTTGTGGAGAAGTCAATCCCCAGTCCACCGTGCATGTTAAGATGCCTCTAGCTCTGCACCTGTTGTGGCCCACAGTCAAGCAGCACCATCATTAAGCCCGTCCACGTCCTTGTCCCAGCATAGCCTTCAGTTGTCTATAACCCAGTCTTTGGAATGCAAGCGGAAATACCCAGCTAACGCCCCACAGGCCACAGTCCTAAATTGATCTGTCCTGTTGAGGGCAGAGCAAATTACTGCAGTGCGCAGGTGCCGGGCCTCTCTGACCTTTCCTGGTGCCTGCGCACTACAGTACTTTGCTCTTCCCTCAACAGGGAGATAAAGTACTCCTGCACAGGAGCCGCGGCAGGAAGACAAGACGAGGACGTCATCGTAAGAAGATAGCGGGTTCCGGCCCGGATCTCGACACGCATCGGATTGGACCGCACCGCCCCCCCAGGTGAGTATAATCTAACCTGTTTTTCTCATCTTTCAGGATACATCGGGGCTTATCTACAGCATTACACAATGCTGTAGATAAGCCCCTGATGCTGGTGGGCTTAGCTCATCGTCGATTTTGGGGGTGACAGGTTCCCTTTAATCTTCTTAAAGGGCCATTATTAAACAGTGGGTCTCCTAAGCTGTTGTAGCCTATGCTGTGAGTGGATGGGCTGCCAAGAATTACGACGCTCCACAATACCCCTGTCATAAGATGTCCGGGGGGACTCCTGAAAAAGTGTTGCATTGAATTCAAGGCCTGCCCTGCTTCAAATTCATATGCACCTCAATAAGCCTTGGAACCCACATACTGGATGGGCCCATGAAAATCCCCTTCACAATATGCATTTTGTGCTCCATACTCCTTTGTGTTACACATTGGCAGGAAGGCGAGCCCTGCTGCATAGTCATATGCACCCCATTAGGCCTTGGAACCCACATACTGGATGGGCCCATGAAAATCCACTCGTATTTTTTAATGGTATGATGGTTCCCTCTTTGCAGAATTATTTACAGGAGAATTTGAGACAGACTTAATAAGTAGGCCTAATGTAATGCCCAATTCCCCAATGTGGGGTCCTGTTTTTACTAAATAAAATAGTGCCATCACAGTCCCCGTGCCCAAAATTCAGCGTACAGAGCACGTTCACCCTGGTGATCTAGTGGCAGTTAAAGAAGAGACATTACAGGAGACAGAGTTAAGAAGTAACAAAAAATGAGTAACTAGTACTCATAGACCACTACGACACGGACAATATAAAATCAATAAAGTTTATTGACAAATTCATCTAAAAATATATCATACCATATGAGGATCTCAAAAGACTCAGTCAAAGTTCCATATTAAGCAGCAATAACACATCCACACATATCGCTTAGCATTGTAAATTTGTATATAAAATATGCACCCGAGCATTTTAGTCCTCACTCATCTCTAATAAAGAGCACCCGAGCATTTTAGTCCTCACTAGTGTTGAGCATTCCGATACCGCAAGTATCGGGTATCGGCCGATACTTGCGGTATCGGAATTCCGATACCGGGATTCCGATACTTGCCGCGTATCGGATACCGGAATCGGAAGTTCCCAGATTCAAAATTCCGAAATTCAGCCAATGAGAATGATTCCAAGTGTGGGCACATCCTGTTTAGCATGGAGGGCATGAAACTACTGGCAAGGCTGTGATTGGCTGGTGTAATGATGTCATGATGCAGTTTAAAAGTCGCTGGCGCCATTTTGCGATCACTCTGCTGTGAATTCAGTTAGTGACAGGACGCTGTTTGCTGACTGAGGGCCAGTTTAGAGATAGCGATTTGCTTCTTTGTGCTTTCCAAAGGCTAATTTAGCAACCGCTGTGTTCACCTACTATTCACCTTGCTTTTGCCTTGTAGCGCTGTTTTCACAGCGATCTGCAAGGTCTGAGTGTGTGTGTGTGAGTGCAGCCCACTCTCTAGTCTGAGTGCAGCCACATAGGCCATCCATAGCTGGTTGTATTCAGTTCAGGGAGGGTGGTTCATTGCCTCATACTGTTCTTTTTTTTTTTTTTTTTTTTTCAAGTAGTGTAGTCTGCTGCTAATTTATTCAAAAAAATCCTATTAGTGTCTTTCCACCCGTCTCCAGCTAATTTGTGGAAAAACACTACATTAGGATAACGTAGAGGAGGGTTTTTGGGCCTTGCAGCGCCGTTTACGGCTGTCTGCACGGTCTCTGTGTGACTGCAGCTCTATCTGTTGTCAGTTCAGCCCCCAAAAAAGAAATAAATAATAAAGTTCACCAAACACACCAGTTACACCACTTTACATTTCTGTAGGCCACATTAGCTCATATTAAAGTCTAGTCCACACTTTAGAAAATTAGTGTTTCTTATACCTGTTAGGAGGAGTTGCTCAGGAATAAGCACACAAATCCGTTAGTACTTTTCTGCTTATCTTTATCAGTCAACCAAGATGAAGAAGGCAGTGAGTAAGGCACGTGGGCGTGGGCGTGGGCGCGGAGCAGGGAGGGGACGTGGGGATTCTGTGCCTGCTGCGGGCACCGGTGACTCATCAGCACCCACTTTCACCAGGCAACAGTCGTTCATGCAAAGCTTTGTGTCCGAGCGCCGTACACCGCTGCTGCGTCAAGACCAAATTGAAGCCGTTGTCGGATGGATGGCAGCTAATGCATCAACTTCCATTAGTGCCACATCCTCTCAGACACAGAGCACTGGAGAGCAGCCATCTGTCTCTTCACCACCTGCCAAATTGCCCAGGCAGACAGAGAGCCCAGGACAGGAGCCGTCTCTACTTCTGTTCTCTGAATCTCTTGGCTTGGAAACAGGGGGCCAGCCAAGCAGCATTGGAGAAATGGAAGAAGAGGCAGGGTGCAGTGATGCCCAACAGCTTTTTCTGTCTTCCTCTGAAGAGGCGGGTGGGCCAGTGGCTCCGGTCACCACATCGCAGGCCGCATCAGCTGATGATGACACTCAGGTGCCACTTACTGGTGCGTGCTCTGCTGCTGAGACTACCCAGGAGGAGCAGTTGGGGGCAGAGGGTAGTGTAGATGATGAGGTCCTCGACCCATCTTGGCGTGAGGGACAGGAAGGTGGTGGGAGCAGCTCTGAGGAAGAGATTCCCCGTACGGCCCAAAGAGGGAGAGGGAGGGGGAAGACTGCGGATCCTGCAGCCTCCGCTTTGGCACCCGTTAGGAGCATGTCTCTTCCAAAAGCCAAAAAGGGCGCTCCCAAGACTTGCAGTGCCTGGTCCTTTTTTGACACAGTTGCAGATGACATTTGCTATGTCAGATGCAACGTGTGTCATCAAAAAGTCAAAAGAGGTCGAAATGTCAGCAACCTCAATACCTCCAACATGTGGAAACATGTGCGCACCAGGCACCCGGCGTTGTTAGAAAAACACACTGAAGAGGTAGGCCAACCAACAGCGGCAGCTACCACCTCTTCAGCTCGTGTTGCCTCTTCCTCTAGCTCACACGCAGCTGGTTCGGCTTCCTCCCAGGATCGCCGTGGAAGAACCTCTGGCCCTGTTGTCCAGAGACCCGCTGTAATTCCACCCGCAGCAACACTTTCCCAGTCATCCACACACTCCCAGCCCAGTCTACAGCCATCGGTAGTACAGGCATGGGAGAAAAGGCGGCCTTTCTCGTCAAACCACCCACGAGCACAGGCTCTGACTGCAGGCATTGCCAAACTGCTGTCACTGGAAATGCTGTCATTCAGGCTGGTGGAGACTGACAGCTTCCGTGACTTGATGTCATTGGCAGTCCCACAGTACAATGTGCCCAGCCGCTTTTACTTCAGCAGGCAAGCCGTCCCTGCCCTGCACAAGCATGTGGAGGGACACATAAAACACGCGCTTCTGAACGCCGTCAGTAGCAAGGTCCACCTCACCACCGATGCGTGGACCAGTCAACATGGACAGGGGCGATACCTTTCCCTCACTGCCCATTGGGTTAATGTCGTTGAGCCAGGTACAGACCGTGCGAGTGGCGCAGGACGTGTCCTGCCCACTCCAAGGATTGCAGGAATCCATTCTGTACGCATTGACTCCTCCTCTTACACCAGTTCCTCAGAATCATCGCTGCAGGAGCCGTCACAGTCCACCTCCACATGGACCCGTGATGAACGTGTACCTGTTACGACCGACATGAGCACAGCCGTGGCCAAACGTCAACAGGCCGTCTTGAAATTAATTTTTTTGGGGAATCGTAGCCACACAGCGCAGGAGCTCTGGAATGCCATCAAGCAGGAGAGCGATGTGTGGTTTGTGCCAGCGAATCTCCAGCCAGGCATGGTAGTGTGTGATAATGGCCGAAATCTGGTGGCAGCTCTGGGCCTCGGCAACCTCACTCACATCCCATGTCTGGCACATGTGCTCAATTTGGTCGTGCAGAGCTTTTTGAGGGACTATCCGGATCTTGATGCACTGCTGCACAAGGTCCGCCTAGAGTGTGCTCACTTGCGGCGTTCCAGCACGGCAAAAGCGCGCATTGCGGCTCTGCAGCGCCGACACCGCCTGCCGGAACATCGCATCATATGTGACCTACCTACCAGGTGGAATTCCACGTTACATATGTTGGAGCGGTTGTGTGAGCAGCAGCAAGCTGTAATGGAGTACCAGCTGCTTCAGGCGCAAAAAAGTCGCAGTCAGCGCCGTACAGACTTCACAACCACAGAGTGGGCCACTATGAATGACGTCTGCCAGGTTTTGCGTCCCTTTGATTATTCCACGCGGATGGCGAGTGCAGATGATGCACTAGTCAGCATGACTGTCCCCCTTATCTGCCTGCTTGAAAAATCACTGCAAGCGCTAAGGGATGATGTTGTGGAAGAGGTGGAGGATGAGGATTCACCATTTCCATCATCTTCTGGACAGTCAGCGCCACGTGGTTCCTCACAAACGCGTAGGCAGGGGACAGTTTGTGAGGAGGATGAGGAGGAGTCAATGGAGGAGGAAGACGTCCGTCCAGAGGAGGGAGTTACCGAATTGTCCAGTACTCAGTGTGTACAGCGAGGGTGGGGTGATGACGAGCAGGCAGAGATCACGCCTCCAGCAGGGGACAGCGTTTCTTGGGCAGTTGGCAGTCTGCAGCACATGGTGGATTACATGCTGCAGTGCCTGAGAAACGACCGCCGCATCGCCCACATTCTCAACATGTCTGATTATTGGGTGTTCACCCTCCTCGATCCTCGCTACCGGGACAACGTAGAAAGCCTCATCACACCGTTGAACCGGAAGCGAAAAATGCGGGAGTACCAAGACACACTGGTCAATTCCATCATCTTCTCCATTCCAACTGAGAGAAGTGCTGCTAGTGCATTACAAAGCAGCTCAGTGCGTCCAGGCAGTGGAGGAGGCTCTGCACAAAGAGGGAGCAGAAGCAGTGCCTCTGCCCAAGGCAAGACCAGTATGGCCCAACTGTGGCACAGTTTTCTGTGCCCCCCACAAAAGTCTACACCATCACAGACGGCTCCAGTCAGCAGGAGGCAACGGTTCCGTCAGATGGTGACAGACTACATGTCTTGCCCTCTTGCTGTACTCCCAGACGGCTCTTCCCCTTTCAAGTTTTGGGTCTCAAAGCTGGATACATGGCCAGAGCTAAGCCAGTATGCATTGGAGGTGCTGTCTTGCCCTGCGGCCAGTGTATTATCGGAACGTGTCTTTAGTGCTGCAGGTGGTGTACTAACTGACCGTCGCATGCGACTATCCTCCGATAACGTTGACCGGCTTACTTTCCTGAAAATGAACAAGGCCTGGATCTCGCAGGAATTTGCCACTCCTCCTCCTGATTAAATAATTAGGTCACTGTATACGTAATCCAGGTCTCCTGTTGTGTTCATCTTTCTACCACCTGAACTTAAATTCCTGTGCTCCAACACCGCCAGTTGAGGCTCAGAAGTGCCGTCTGCACAGTCAAAACATACGACCCAGTGTTATTGGGTTTCAGTAACGTCAGCTGATCCCCAGCTGTGTAGCCGGCAATGTGTCATGCGACCGCCACGCTGACACAACAACTGAAATGTAAGGGAATCTGTCCCCCCCCCCCCAAGGCGTTTGTTACTGAAAGAGCCACCTTGTGCAGCAGTAATGCTGCACAAGGAAAAGGTAGCTATTTTTGTTTAGCTCCTTGCACACGCAGAACTTAACACTTATAAAATGTGTCCACTGATACCGTAAAACCGTCCCGGAGGTGGGACTTTCCTTCGTAATGTGACGCAGCACAGCCGTCATTCCTACCCCCACGGCGCCGCGCACCGGCTCCTCAGCGTTGTTTTATTCCGTCCCGGAGCCTGCGCTGTTATGTTATCCCGTGGCCAGGCACACTTAGCGCTGCCCTTCTTCTGGCATCATTTGGTGTCAGGATGGCTGCGCCTGTGCGGCCGTGCTGGCAGAGAGCCCGCCTCGCAGTGTCTTCTGATTTAATCCCACTGGGGGCCTGGGATCCATGGACATGCGCAGTGCATATCTGAACCTCCACCTCTCACTCATTTCCCTATGGCTTCTTCAGACTGTTCGGTGTCAGCTGGTCCCTAATAGCATGCCACGGCCGTGACACCGCACAGTCTTAAGAAGCCGTAGGGAGGGGAGTGAGAGGCGAGGATATGCACTGCGCATGTCCATGGATCCCAGGCCCCCAGTGGGATTAAATCAGAAGACACTGCGAGGCGGGCTCTCTGCCAGCGCGGCCGCACAGGCGCAGCCATCCTGACACCAAATGATGCCAGAAGACGGGCAGCGCTAAGTGTGCCTGGCCACGGGATAACATAACAGCGCAGGCCTCCGGGACGGAATCAAACAACGCTGAGGAGCCGGTGCGCGGCGCCGGGGGGGTAGGAATGACGGCTGTGCTGCGTCACATTACGAAGGAAAGTCCCACCTCCGGGACGGTTTTACGGTTGCAGGGGACACATTTTATAAGTGTTTAGTTCTGTGTTTGCAAGGAGCATGATGAAAAGAGCCACCTTTTCCTTTTGCATCTTTTGTGCTGCACAAGCTGGCTCTTTCAGCTACAAACGCCTTGGGGGGGGGGTTAAAGGTTCCCTTTCGACTTTCTCAGGCTTCGGCCTACATTGTGTTCCTCTGCTTTTCCACCTGTCCCTGGGCTCCAACACCGCCAGTTGCCGTCCAGAAGTGCTGTACGCACAGTCAACAGTCCCTCCTCTGTTATTGGGGTTCAGTAACGTCAGCTGTTCCCCTGCTGTGTGTGTGGCAATCCCTCCTACCTCCTCCAACCTCCTCCTCCTCCACCTGCCCCTGGGCTTCAACACCGCCAGTTGCCGTCCAGAAGTGCTGTACGCACAGTCAACAGTCCCTCCTCTGTTATTGGGGTTCAGTAACGTCAGCTGTTCCCCTGCTGTGTGTGTGGCAATCCCTCCTACCTCCTCCAACCTCCTCCTCCTCCACCTGTCCCTGGGCTCCAACACCGCCAGTTGCCGTCCAGAAGTGCTGTACGCACAGTCAACAGTCCCTCCTCTGTTATTGGGGTTCAGTAACGTCAGCTGTTCCCCTGCTGTGTGTGTGGCAATCCCTCCTACCTCCTCCAACCTCCTCCTCCTCCACCTGTCCTTGGGCTCCAACACCGCCAGTTGCCGTCCAGAAGTGCTGTACGCACAGTCAACAGTCCCTCCTCTGTTATTGGGGTTCAGTAACGTCAGCTGTTCCCCTGCTGTGTGTGTGGCAATCCCTCCTACCTCCTCCAACCTCCTCCTCCTCCACCTGCCCCTGGGCTTCAACACCGCCAGTTGCCGTCCAGAAGTGCTGTACGCACAGTCAACAGTCCCTCCTCTGTTATTGGGGTTCAGTAACGTCAGCTGTTCCCCTGCTGTGTGTGTGGCAATCCCTCCTACCTCCTCCAACCTCCTCCTCCTCCACCTGCCCCTGGGCTCCAACACCGCCAGTTGCCGTCCAGAAGTGCTGTACGCACAGTCAACAGTCCCTCCTCTGTTATTGGGGTTCAGTAACGTCAGCTGTTCCCCTGCTGTGTGTGTGGCAATCCCTCCTACCTCCTCCAACCTCCTCCTCCTCCACCTGCCCCTGGGCTCCAACACCGCCAGTTGCCGTCCAGAAGTGCTGTACGCACAGTCAACAGTCCCTCCTCTGTTATTGGGGTTCAGTAACGTCAGCTGTTCCCCTGCTGTGTGTGTGGCAATCCCTCCTACCTCCTCCAACCTCCTCCTCCTCCACCTGCCCCTGGGCTTCAACACCGCCAGTTGCCGTCCAGAAGTGCTGTACGCACAGTCAACAGTCCCTCCTCTGTTATTGGGGTTCAGTAATGTCAGCTGTTCCCCTGCTGTGTGTGTGGCAATCCCTCCTACCTCCTCCAACCTCCTCCTCCTCCACCTGCCCCTGGGCTCCAACACCGCCAGTTGCCGTCCAGAAGTGCTGTACGCACAGTCAACAGTCCCTCCTCTGTTATTGGGGTTCAGTAACGTCAGCTGTTCCCCTGCTGTGTGTGTGGCAATCCCTCCTACCTCCTCCAACCTCCTCCTCCTCCACCTGCCCCTGGGCTTCAACACCGCCAGTTGCCGTCCAGAAGTGCTGTACGCACAGTCAACAGTCCCTCCTCTGTTATTGGGGTTCATTAACGTCAGCTGTTCCCCTGCTGTGTGTGTGGCAATCCCTCCTACCTCCTCCAACCTCCTCCTCCTCCACCTGCCCCTGGGCTTCAACACCGCCAGTTGCCGTCCAGAAGTGCTGTACGCACAGTCAACAGTCCCTCCTCTGTTATTGGGGTTCAGTAACGTCAGCTGTTCCCCTGCTGTGTGTGTGGCAATCCCTCCTACCTCCTCCAACCTCCTCCTCCTCCACCTGCCCCTGGGCTTCAACACCGCCAGTTGCCGTCCAGAAGTGCTGTACGCACAGTCAACAGTCCCTCCTCTGTTATTGGGGTTCAGTAACGTCAGCTGTTCCCCTGCTGTGTGTGTGGCAATCCCTCCTACCTCCTCCAACCTCCTCCTCCTCCACCTGCCCCTGGGCTTCAACACCGCCAGTTGCCGTCCAGAAGTGCTGTACGCACAGTCAACAGTCCCTCCTCTGTTATTGGGGTTCAGTAACGTCAGCTGTTCCCCTGCTGTGTGTGTGGCAATCCCTCCTACCTCCTCCAACCTCCTCCTCCTCCACCTGCCCCTGGGCTCAAACACCGCCAGTTGCCGTCCAGAAGTGCTGTACGCACAGTCAACAGTCCCTCCTCTGTTATTGGGGTTCAGTAACGTCAGCTGTTCCCCTGCTGTGTGTGTGGCAATCCCTCCTACCTCCTCCAACCTCCTCCTCCTCCACCTGCCCCTGGGCTTCAACACCGCCAGTTGCCGTCCAGAAGTGCTGTACGCACAGTCAACAGTCCCTCCTCTGTTATTGGGGTTCAGTAACGTCAGCTGTTCCCCTGCTGTGTGTGTGGCAATCCCTCCTACCTCCTCCAACCTCCTCCTCCTCCACCTGCCCCTGGGCTTCAACACCGCCAGTTGCCGTCCAGAAGTGCTGTACGCACAGTCAACAGTCCCTCCTCTGTTATTGGGGTTCAGTAACGTCAGCTGTTCCCCTGCTGTGTGTGTTGGAATCCCTCCTACCTCCTCCAACCTCCTCCTCCTCCACCTGCCCCTGGGCTCCAACACCGCCAGTTGCCGTCCAGAAGTGCTGTACGCACAGTCAACAGTCCCTCCTCTGTTATTGGGGTTCAGTAACGTCAGCTGTTCCCCTGCTGTGTGTGTGGCAATCCCTCCTACCTCCTCCAACCTCCTCCTCCTCCACCTGCCCCTGGGCTTCAACACCGCCAGTTGCCGTCCAGAAGTGCTGTACGCACAGTCAACAGTCCCTCCTCTGTTATTGGGGTTCAGTAACGTCAGCTGTTCCCCTGCTGTGTGTGTGGCAATCCCTCCTACCTCCTCCAACCTCCTCCTCCTCCACCTGCCCCTGGGCTCCAACACCGCCAGTTGCCGTCCAGAAGTGCTGTACGCACAGTCAACAGTCCCTCCTCTGTTATTGGGGTTCAGTAACGTCAGCTGTTCCCCTGCTGTGTGTGTGGCAATCCCTCCTACCTCCTCCAACCTCCTCCTCCTCCACCTGTCCCTGGGCTCCAACACCGCCAGTTGCCGTCCAGAAGTGCTGTACGCACAGTCAACAGTCCCTCCTCTGTTATTGGGGTTCAGTAACGTCAGCTGTTCCCCTGCTGTGTGTGTGGCAATCCCTCCTACCTCCTCCAACCTCCTCCTCCTCCACCTGCCCCTGGGCTTCAACACCGCCAGTTGCCGTCCAGAAGTGCTGTACGCACAGTCAACAGTCCCTCCTCTGTTATTGGGGTTCAGTAACGTCAGCTGTTCCCCTGCTGTGTGTGTGGCAATCCCTCCTACCTCCTCCAACCTCCTCCTCCTCCACCTGCCCCTGGGCTCCAACACCGCCAGTTGCCGTCCAGAAGTGCTGTACGCACAGTCAACAGTCCCTCCTCTGTTATTGGGGTTCAGTAACGTCAGCTGTTCCCCTGCTGTGTGTGTGGCAATCCCTCCTACCTCCTCCAACCTCCTCCTCCTCCACCTGTCCCTGGGCTCCAACACCGCCAGTTGCCGTCCAGAAGTGCTGTACGCACAGTCAACAGTCCCTCCTCTGTTATTGGGGTTCAGTAATGTCAGCTGTTCCCCTGCTGTGTGTGTGGCAATCCCTCCTACCTCCTCCAACCTCCTCCTCCTCCACCTGTCCCTGGGCTCCAACACCGCCAGTTGCCGTCCAGAAGTGCTGTACGCACAGAGCCAAACACCTCGCCAATGTGTTAGTGGGGTTCAGCACCGCCAGCTGTTCCCCTGCTGTGTATACGGCAACGTGTACTGCGACCACCACGCAGGCACAACAAGTTAAATTTAAGGGAACCTGTCCCCCCCCCCCCCAGGCGTTTGTTACTGAAGGAGCCACCTTGTGCAGCAGTAATGATGCAAAGGGAAAAAGTGCCTCTTTTTGTGGTGCTCCTTGCAGATGCTGAACCTAACACTTATGAAATGTGTCCCCTCACAGCGTTCAACCGTCCGGTAGGTGGAACTTTCCTTTGTCATGTGACGCAGCACAGCCGTCATTTTTACCCCCTTGTCGCCGTGCGCCGCCTCCTCAGCGTTGTTTGAATCTGTCCCGGAGCCTGCGCTGTTAGGTTACCCCTTAGCCATGCACACATTTTGCGCTGCCCGTCTTCTGACATCATTTGCTGTCAGGCTGGCTGCGCCTGTGCGGGTGCGCTGTCCGAGATTCAGCCTCGCGGTGTCGTCTAATGTAATCCCACCGCGGGCCTGGGATCCGTGTCCATGCGCAGTGCATATCCTCGCCTCTCACTCCCCTCCCTACGGCTTCTAAAGACTGTTCGGTGTCAGCTGATCCCTAATAGCATGCCACGGCCGTGACACCGCACAGTCTTAAGAAGCCGTAGGGAGGGGAGTGAGAGGCGAGGATATGCACTGCGCATGGACACGGATCCCAGGCCCGCGGTGGGATTACATTAGACGACACCGCGAGGCTGAATCTCGGACAGCGCACCCGCACAGGCGCAGCCAGCCTGACAGCAAATGATGTCAGAAGACGGGCAGCGCAAAATGTGTGCATGGCCAAGGGGTAACCTAACAGCGCAGGCTCCGGGACAGATTCAAACAACGCTGAGGAGGCGGCGCACGGCGACAAGGGGGTAAAAATGACGGCTGTGCTGCGTCACATGACAAAGGAAAGTTCCACCTACCGGACGGTTGAACGCTGTGAGGGGACACATTTCATAAGTGTTAGGTTCAGCATCTGCAAGGACCATAATTAAAAGAGCTAAGTTTACCTTTTCCAGCATTAGTGCTGTACACGATGGCTCTTCCAGCTACAAACGCCTGGGGGGGGGGGTTAAAGGTTTCCTTTCAACTTGCTCCAGTGCAGGCTTCGGCCTACACTCCGCTCCCCCTGCTCCTCCTGCTGACCCTGGGCTCTAACACCGCCAGTTGGGGCCCAGATGTGCTAGCTGCACAGAGAAAAACACCTCGCCAATGTGTCAGTGGGGTTCAGCACCGCCAGCTGTTCCCCTGCTGTGCAGCCGGCATCGTGTCCTGCAAAAGCCACGCAGACACCAGAACTGAAATTGAAGGGAACCTGTCCCCCCTCCCCCAGACGTTTGTACGTTTTTAAGGCCACCTTGTACAGCGGTAATGCTGCATGTGTGCAAGGTGGCTCATAAACGTATTCTCCTCGCACATGTGGAACGGAAAACACGTCTAAAATGTGTCCTCTGTGTGACCATTTAACCGTCCCGGTGGTGTGACTTTCCTTTGTAATGACACGCTGCAACCCCCTTGGTAGCGCTGCCCGTCTTCTGGCATCATTGTTTGGCTGCCTGCGCCTCTGCGGCCGCCCTGACCCACACAACGCCCCTCGGTGTCTTATTTCTTGGGACTGCGAGGGTGTGTTTGATGGGCATGAGCAGTGCATCAGTTCGCCTGTCCCTCATCTCCTTCCGCCTTCTTCAGACTGTGCGGCTTCATGGCCGTGGCATGCGATAAGGGATCAGCTGACGCCACATAGTCTGAAGCAGGTGTAAGAACCCAAGCGAGAGGCGAACATATGTACTGCGCCAGGCCATGAATCCCAGCCCCGCAGTGTTTTAACTATGTCAATACACTGCGGGGCTGTGATTCATGGGCATCGCGAACCGCACCAGCCAACATTAAATGAGGTCAGAAGATGGGCAGCGCTAACAGCGCTAGGCCAGGGGATAACACGACAGCGCAGACTCCTGTACAGCAAATAACAACGCTCAGGAGGCTGCACCCAGCACCAAGGTGGGATTCTTGACATCTGTGCTGCGTCTCATTACAAAGGGAACTCGCGCCTCCAACACAGTTTGACTGTATAAAGGGCTAAATGTTATACGTGTTCCATTCAGCGTGTGCAAGGAGCCAAATTAAAAGAGCAACCTTTGACTTGTGCACCACTACTGCTGCATAAGCTGTGGCTCTTCTACTTTGTAACCCCTGAGGGGGGGTTAAAGGTTACCTTTGAAATTGGTTCGATTAGGCTTCGGCCTACACTCTGCTCCCCCTGCAGAGCCCGGGCTCCAACACCGCCAGTTGGGGCCCGGTACTGCTAGCTGCACAGAGAAAAACACCTTGCCAATGTGTCAGTGGGGTTCAGCACCGCCAGCTGTTCCCCTGCTGTGCAGCCGGCAACGTGTCCTGCAACAGCCACGCAGGCACAACAGACCCAAAGCTGCCGCCAGTGCAGGCTTCGGCCTACACTCTGCTCCCTCTCCTCCTCCTGCTGACCCCGGGCTCCAACACCGCCAGTTGGGGCCCGGTACTGCTAGCTGCACAGAGAAAAACACCTCGCCAATGTGTCAGTGGGGTTCAGCACCGCCAGCTGTTCCCCTGCTGTGCAGCCGGCATCGTGTCCTGCAAAAGCCACGCAGACACTTGCTCTTGTACCTTCTGCTCCCCATCCTGGTTCCAGTACCGTCAGCTGGTTCCGGGCAGAGCCTTTGGCTTAGGTGCCTCCCTCTGGGTATCCGAGTTCCACCAACGTCAGGTGGTCCTTGGTAGTGCTTTCAGGCACGGGTACCTCCTGCTTAGTAACCGGGTTCCAGTAACGTCAGCTGGTCCTCGGTAGTTCCATTGGCTCTTGGACCTTCGGCTACCCATCCGGGTTCCAGCACCGTCAGCTGGTTCTCGGCACTGTCTTTTGCTCTTGTACCTTCTGCTCCCCATCCTGGTTCCAGTACCGTCAGCTGGTTCCGGGCAGAGCCTTTGGCTTAGGTGCCTCCCTCTGGGTATCCGAGTTCCACCAACGTCAGGTGGTCCTTGGTAGTGCTTTCAGGCACGGGTACCTCCTGCTTAGTAACCGGGTTCCAGTAACGTCAGCTGGTCCTCGGTAGTTCCATTGGCTCTTGGACCTTTGGGTAGCCATCCGAGTTCCAGTTCCATCAGCTGGTTCTCGGCATTTTCTCAGCCTTCTTGTACCTTCTGCTACATTTCCAAGTTCAAGAGACTAAACACGATGACCCGGAAGAACACCCCTAAGATGACGACGACACCAGAGACGACAACCACCGTGATGACGACGACCCTGGAGACGATGACCCTGAAGACCACCGTGATGACGACGACCCCGGAGACGACGACCCTGAAGACCACCCCGATGACGACGACCCGGGAGACGACGACCCTGGAGACGACGACCCTGGAGACGACGACGACCTGGAAGACCGAGAAGCAGAAGAACAAGAGGCTGCAGAACAAAGAGCAGAAGAACATTAAGCATAACACTAAATATCAGAGCAAAAAATATTATCTAAATTATAAGCAGAAGAAGACTAAGCAGTGTATGGGGGTGAGTCCGTTCCTCCTCGTGGTGCCCCTGGATAAAGCCTGATGCTGCAGGCCAAACTGAACGCGGACAAATGTAACTGTTTTGTGACAGGCAGAACGGAAGGTGTAATCTTCAAACTTTTATAGATAACAACTACGGGAATGCCTGTCACAAATAAGAATATGATGAAGAAGTAGAATATGATGAAGATAATAGTAAAATAAAAAGAATATGAACAATGTAACCCAAAAAATAATAGGTAGAAGATGAAGAAGAAGATGAATAAGGTGAAGAAGTTGATGTCAAAGAAGCTGATGATGAGGATAATGAAGAAGAAAGCGTGGGAGAAGAAAAAAAGAAGGTGAAGGGCGTTGAAGTAGTGAAACATCAATATGTGGCATAAAAAAAAAAAAAAAATTAACATAGTCAAATTCTTTCTAACGCCGAACGTCATCCAAAAAAAAAAAAATCCTGCTATTCTATTACATTGGGCTAAACCTCTGTGCCTTTAATGTCTCCGCCACGTCCCCCAATACATCCTACATTATTCTTAGTTGTTTTCCTTCATGTAGAATGAACCTACAAGTGTATAAAGGGTTTATTTTAATTCCGATATTTTCGTCCCATTGACTTGCATTGGGATCGGGTATCGGTATCGGATTGGATCCGATATTTTGACGGTATCGGCCGATACTTTCCGATACCGATACTTTCCGATATCGGAAAGTATCGCTCAACACTAGTCCTCACTCATCTCTAATAAAGAGCACCCGAGCATTTTAGTCCTCACTCATCTCTAATAAAGAGCACCTGAGCATTTTAATGCTTGCTCATCCCTAATAAAATCCAGAAAATCACATTGTTGGATTTTTATCTTTCGATTCTGTCTCTCACAGGTGAAGTGTACCTACAATAAAAATTACAGACCTCTCCATTCTTTGTAGGTGGGAAAACTGCAGAATCGACAGTGCATCAAATACTTATATTACCCACTGTACATCATATGTTGAGAAGACCTTCCTAGTTATGACATAGAGGTATGTCACATGTGGGGAAGGGGTTAGAACAGTAGATGGATAGCCTTTTTAAATCTACAATATGTCAAACAATGCGGGCCTAAAGTTGTCAATACAGATTCTTAAAGGGGTTGTCTGGAGCTGTTTTATTGTTATTTTATTTGCCTAAGAACTTTAACGCAGGTAGTTGCTCGCTACCTACCTGTTCTGCCCAGCACCACACCAATTTCTGCCTGCTTCTAATTCACTCTCATGACGGGACGTCGCTGCTGATTGACAGCTGGATCCCCACTGACTACTAGTGAGGAGCTTGCTGTAAATCAGCATAATGTCGGCAGCATCGACAGTCCTGCCAGGTAGAGCTGCTCTACTGATGTGAGGTTAAATGAAGCAGCAGAGTCGCCGGCAGGAGCGGTCTGTCAGAACAAGCAGGTAGTTAACAACTATCTGCCTTTCAGTTCCTCCATAAATAAAAAATGATTCCATCCTGAAGATTCATCTCTATTAATTAGCGTTGTCTTGATGATAGTTATCATAGACTTCAAGTAGAAATATTAAGAACTGTGACAATATTAACCCCTTAATGACCGAGCCAATTTTTACAATTCTGACCACTGTCACTTTATGAGGTTATAACTCTGAAACTCTTTAACAGATCCCGCTGATTCTGAGATTGTTTTTTCGTGACATATTGTACTTCATGTTAGTAGTAACATTTCTCCGATATTACTTGTGATTATTTATGAAAAAAACGGAAATATGGCCAAAAATTTTTAAATTTTGCAATTTACAAACTTTGAATTTTTACTCCTTTAAATTAGAGAGTTATGTCACACAAAATAGTTTTTTTTGTTAGGGAGTTATAAGGGCTAAAAGTTGACCAGTGATTTCTCATTTTTACAACAAAATTTACGAAATCATTTTTTTTTAGAGACCATCTCACATTTGAAGTCACTTTGAGGGGTGTACATGACAGTAAATACCCAAAAGTGACCCCATTCTAAAAACTACACCCCTCAAGGTGCTCAAAACCACATTTAAGAAGTTTATTAACCCTTTACGTGCTTCACAGGAAGTGAAGCAATGTAGAAGGAAAAAATTAACATTTAACTTTTTTTTTTTACAAACATTTTACTTCAGAACCAATTTTTTTTATTTTCACAAGTGTAAAAAGAGAAAATGAACCACAAAAGTTGTTGCACAATTTCTCCTGAGTACGTCGATACCCCATATGAGGGGGTAAACCACTGTTTGGGCGCACAGCAGGGCTTGGAAGAGAAGGAGCGCAGTTTGACTTTTTCAATGCAGCATTGGCTAGAATTCAGATTGGACACCATGTTGTGTTTAGAAAGCCCCTGAGAGGGGCAGGTTATAATAGGGTCAATCTGGGCGGTAGCCCAGGGCCCAGTAGTGTGGGGGGGGCCCTGGGCTACCGCTCAGATTGCCCGCCGCCATCAGGGCATTACTGCCCTGACTGGCTTATGGGCCCAGTGGGCAGAGAGGGGGCCCGCATCGGGCCCATCTCATCTGCTCACCGGGCCCCTACCGGCGCTGCGGCAGTTTCACCTATTGACGTGCGGGCGCGCGCCCGCACGTCAATAGTTAACAACAGCCGCCAGCCAATTGGAGGCTGGCAGCTGAAGTCGGCCGCAGGCACAGCGCACACGTCGCCGGCGTCTGACGTCATTGTCAGTCACCGGCGAGTGCGAACTGCTGGAGGGAGCTTTGCCGCTGGGGCGCAGGTCAGGTGAGGAGAACTCAGGGGTTTTTTTTGTTTTTTTTGCTAACGGCAATCCGGGGAGCCCGGGCCAGAATGCTGGACACTGTCTGTGGGCAATATGCTGGACACACTGGGGCAGATTGCTGGACACCCTGGGGGCAATGCTGGAGACACTAGGGCAGATTGCTGGAGACAATGGGGCAGATTGCTGGAGTTGGACACACTGGGGGCAATGCTGGAGACACTGGGGCAGATTGCTGGACACACTGTCTGGGGGCAATGCTGGACACACTGGGGCAGATTGCTGGACACACTGGGGCAGATTGCTGGACACACTGGGGGCAATGCTGGACACACTGGGGCAGATTGCTGGTGGACACACCATCTGGGGGCAATGCTGGAGACACTGGGGGCAATGCTGGACACACTGTGGCAGATTGCTGGACACTGGGGCAATATGATAGACATACTAGGGCAGATTGCTGGACACACTGGGGGCAATGCTGGACACACTGGGGCAGATTGCTGGCACACTGTCTGGGGGCAATGCTGGACACATTTGGGCAGATTGCTGGACACTAGGGCAATATGCTGGACATACTGGGGCAGATTGCTGGACACATGGGGGTAATATGCTGGACATACTGGGGCAGATTGCTGGACACATGGGGGCAATATGCTGGACATACTGGGGCAGATTGCTGGACACATGGGGGTAATATGCAGGACACACTGGGGCAGATTGCTCGACACACTGGGGCAGATTGCTGGACATACTGGGGGCAATGCTGGAGACACTGGGGCAGATTACTGGACACACTGGGGGCAATGCTGGACACACTGGGGCAGATTGCTCGACACACTGGGGCAGATTGCTGGACATACTGGGGGCAATGCTGGAGACACTGGGGCAGATTACTGGACACACTGGGGGCAATGCTGGACACACTGAGGCAGATTGCTGGACACACTGGGGGCAATGCTGGACACACTGGGGCAGATTGCTGGTGGACACACTGTCTGGGGGCAATGCTGGAGACCCTGGGGGTAATGCTGGACACACTGGGGCAGATTGCTGGACACACTGGGGGCAATGCTGGACACACTGGGGCAGATTGCTGGTGGACACACTGTCTGGGGGCAATGCTGGACACACTGGGGCAGATTGCTGGACACACTGTCTGGGGGCAATGCTGGACACACTAGGGCAGATTGCTGGACACACTGGGGCAGATTGCTGGACACACTGTCTGGGGGCAATGCTGGACACACTAGGGCAGATTGCTGGACACACTGTCTGGGGGCAATGCTGTACACACTGAGGCAGATTGCTGGACAAACTGGGGGCAATGCAGGACACACTGGGGCAGATTGCTGGTGGACACACTGTCTGGGGGCAATGCTGGAGACACTGGGGCAGATTGCTGGACACACTGTCTGGGGCAATGCTGGACACACTGGGGCAGATTGCTGGACACTAGGGCAATATGCTGGACATACTGGGGCAGATTGTTGGACACACTGGGGGTAATATGCTGGACACACTGGGGCAGATTGCTGGACACACTGTCTGGGGGCAATGCTGGACGCACAGGGGCAGAATGTAGATACGGGGCATGATTGGAGACACAGGGCAGAATGAAAGACACTGGGCAGGATTGGATCATGGGGCAGGATGGATACGATGGAGACAGATGGGGCAGGATGGGGAGATCATATGGGGTAGAATGGATACTCATGAGGGCAGGATGGGAGAACATATGGCTGACCCCAGTAATGAGACACACGGGGCCAGGATGGGGAATATTATTACTATAGGTGGCTAATTAAGGGATATTATTACTGCAGTGATGTATTTATTTTATTTTTTGAGTATACTGTTTTAAATGGGGGGGCGGACCTGTTACTGTGTAGAGTGACACTATGTCGCCTCTTTTTCTTCATGTGGTGTAATGTAGAAGTTGTGAAAAATTAAGTAACGTGTTCTGCAAGCGGAGCTCGAGATAACTGTGTTATTTCCTGCAGATATGAGTCCTGGCTGGAAGAAGTGATGGCGGTCTGTGCTGGATGAAAGATGAAGGACTTCACCTAGAGACGTCACTGGTGAGTCAGTGTTACCTATACACTGACACTATACGCTGTATACTATATACAGAGCTCCTGTATATAATATCACCAGTGATCACTGTATAACCTCTACACAGACACTGCATACTAAGTACAGATCTCCTGTGAATACTAGCACTGATGGTGATAGTATTGTGTTTTTTTTTAATTACTGATCAATATTGTAGTATTCAGTCACTATGTGGTGATAATATGTGGTCTGGAAATGGTGTTGCGGTATTTGTCCCTTGTATGTGCTATTTGGTCACTTTGTGGTGGTAATATGTGGTCTTGACATGGTGTAGCGGTATTTGGTCCTTGTATGTGATATTATTCAATCACTGTGGTTGTAATATGTGGTCTGGTCATAGTGCGGTGGTATTTGTTCCTTGTATGTGATATTGGTCATTTTGAAAATTGTAAAATAAATCATAATATACCTAAATTGTATTGCATATATTAAAAAATATTTAATAGGCTACAGTAGAGTAGGGCCTGGCCCAAAGTGTCTACCTTGTTATGGTGGCGGCTTACAAAATCTTTGCAACATGACACACATGACCCCGTCGCATGACCCCGTCGCATGACCCTGTCGCATGACCGGGGGGGCCCACAGTGTCTGAACAGCCCAGGGTCCTGGCTACCCTTAATCCACCCCTGGCCCCTGATGTGCCTAACCAGTGGAAACCCCCCACAAGTGACACCATTTTGGAAACTAGACCCCCCAAGGAACTTATCTAGATGTGCGGTGAGCACTTTGAACCCCCAAGTGCTTCACAGATGTTTATAACGTAGAGCCGTGAAAATAAAAAAGCATATTTTTTCCACAAAAATGATCTTTTTGCCCCAAAATTTTTATTTTCACAAAGGTAACAGGAGAAATTAGACCCCAAAAGTTGTTGTGCAATTTGTCCTGAATATGCTGATACCCCATATGTGGGGGGTAAACCACTGTTTGGGCACACGGCAAAGCTCGGAAGGGAAGGATCGCCGTTTGACTTTTTCAATGCAGAATTGGCTGGAATTGAGATCAGATGCCATGTTGCATTTGGAGAGCCCCTGATGTGCCTAAACAGTGGAAACCCCCTACAATTGACACCATTTTGGAAACTAGACCCCTTAAGGAACTTATCTAGATGTGTGGTGTGCACTATGAACCTCCAAGTGCTTCACAGAAGTTTATAACGTAGAAGTTTATAACGTAGAGCCATGAAAATAAAAAATCTTATTTTTCCACAAAAATGATCTTTTTGCCCCCAAATTTTTATTTTCCCAAGGGTAACAGGAGAAATTGGACCCCAAAGGTTGTTGTGCAATTTGTCCTGAGTACGCTGATATTGCTTGGGCACACAACGGGGCTCGGAAATGCAGTCTTTGATGTAATGGTCTGCGGGCATCATGTTGCGTTTGCAGAGACCCTGATGTGCCTTAACAGTAGAAACCCCCCACAATTGACCCCATTTTGGACACTAGACCCCCCAAGGAACTTATCTAGATGTGTGGCGAGCACTTTGAACCCCCAAGTGCTTCACAGAAGTTTATAACGCAGAGCCGTGAAAATAAAAAATCTTTTTTTTTCACAAAAATTATTTTTTAGCCCCCAATTTTTTTTTATTTTCCCAAGGGTAGAAGGAGAAACTGGACCCCAAAAGTTGTTGTCCAATTTGTCCTAAATAGGCTGATACCCCATATGTGGGGTTAAACCACTGTTTGGGTGCACGGCAGAGCTCAGAATGGAGGGAGTACCATTTGACTTTTTCAATGCAAAATTGGCTGAAATGAATAGTGGAGCCATGTCGCATTTGTAGACCCCCTGATGTACCTAAACAGTGGAAACCCCCAATTCTAACTCCAACCCTAACCCCAACACACCCCTATCCCTAATCCCAACCCTAACCATAACTCTAATCACAACCCTAACCCCACCACACCCCTAACCCTAATCCCAACCCTAACCACAACCCTAACCCCAACACACCCCTATCCCTAATCCCAACCCTAACCATAACCCTAACCACAAACCTAACCCTAATCCCAACACACCCATAACCCTAATCCCAATCCTAACCATAACCCTACTCTCAAACCTAACCCTAATCCCAAACCTAACCCTAATCCCAACCCTAACTCTAATCACATCCCAAACCAGAACCCTAATTCCAAACCTAACCCTAATCCCAAACCTAAGGCTTCTTTTACTTACCGGGTTTTTTGCGGCCCGTTATTGCGGGCTTTTTTGCGGGCTGTATTGCAGTAATTTTCACGGTCTGCCGCAATAACGGACTGCAAAGAACTTGCAGATTGGAAAAAAACGGAGGTCTGCAAAACCAGAAGTCATGGTGCACCGCAAAACAACCTTCCCATTGAATTATAATGGGGGCCGTGTCCGTAAGTCGTGAAAAATATCGAGCAGGCTTGATAATTTTTCACAGCCATAAATATGGCCCTCATGGCCATACGGCGTATGGTGCTCCGTGGAATTATTGAGGCCTGTTTTTGCGGCCCCATAGAAATCTATTGGGACCACAAAAGCGGGACGCAAAACCATGGTAAATGTAAAAGAAGCCTTACCCTAATCCTAACCCTAACCCTAATTTTAGCCCCAACCCTAACCCTAATTTTAGCCCAAACCCTAACCCTAACTTTAGCCCAACTCTAACCCTATTGGGAAAATGGAAATACATTTTCTTTATTTTATTATTTTTCCCCAACTAAGAGGTTGATAAAGGGGGGGTTATTTACTATTTTTTTTTATTTTGATCACTGTCATAGGGTTTATCACAGTGACCAAAATGAACTAATAGGAAAAATCTTCCTATTGTTGCCAGGTGCCGGCTGGCAGATCTCAGCGGGCACACTGCGCATGTGCGATCACATCAGAAGAGAGAGAAATTAAATGGCATATCAGACTCTTTTTTTTGCAGTAGCCGGTAAAGAGTTAATACCGGCGATCGCAAAACCGGGGTTGGTAAAAACCGACCCAAATCATGTTATAACGTTCGGAAAGGAAGAACGAGAGTGGGCCCTCTGGACCATGGAAAGACTTACCCCAGGGCAAGCGGACCTAATAATGAATCGACCCCTATACAGGGACCGTCATGGGCAAGCCCAGAGATCACTAAACCACGGTGAAGTACCAAGAGGGATGGCTCAGAAAAGGAGGAAGAGGATGAGAAGGAACGGAGGACAGTGAACCAAAAAACCTGATAGTAGGTACCAAACGGTAGGGTTGAGCGACTTTCATTTTTTTAAGATCGAGTCGGGTTTTGTGAAACCCGACTTTGTCCAGAGTCGAGACGAGTGCAGTCGGCCGATTATCGCTAAAAGTCGGGGATCGACCGAAACACGAAACCCAATGCAAGTCAATGGGGAAGCATAGTCGGCAGTGAGTGGAGGCCAGGAAAACACCTACAGTGCCCATTTTAATGCCAAAAACATCCATTCTTGTTTCTGAAGCTTGTCAATCTTAATTAACTTTATAATAATAGTTGGGCATTGGAACTTGGGGGTCATTTGGCAAAAGTTGTGGGGGGTAGGGCTGGTTCAAGGTTTTAGTGGGACCAGGAAACGTGGAATACGTCACGGCGGTGGAGCAGTGAGAGGTAAGTATGTCAAGTTTGCAAGTGCTGTGATCCTAAGCAAGCAGGGGGGGCCCACTCGTTCGCATTGGCACTGGCACAGGGCCCCTCAAAGTACAGCGGTGTGTTTGCACGGCGGGGGCGCCTCCCACCAGCAGCGACACTTTTGCGTACTCTGAGGGGCCCTGTGTCAGTGACGTCGCCAACGAGTATGCCCCCCCCCCCACCTGATGAAGGAACCTGCACTTTCATCTGCACCTTCCTCTTTGTCCCTGTGTAAGGTGGTATAACATGCGGGAAGGGGAACCTTACTTTCAGCAGGGTCAGATTCTGGCTGTGTAGAGTGCAAGGGGAATGTAGTGGTCTGGGTCAATGTACCAGCAGACTCATCTAGCAGTGTCTGGGCAATGGGCAGGATGAGGAGGAAACAGATATAGGGCCAAAGAATAAAGTAGGCTAAATGCAGTTCAAAATTGGTAACAGGACTAAACAGGCGGCACTGCTTTGTTCAGTGGAGTAGCAAACCCAAGAGCAGCAGACACTGTTTTAAGGGCCCAACCACACTAGTAGGCCAAATGCAGTTTAATATCTGATACTATAGGCCGAAAGCCAGAAGGTAGAAGCTCAGCTTTATTCAGTTGAGGACAAACAACATGGAGGGGCAGACACCGTTAGTAGGCCCTAACCACCATTTTTTAAAAACACAGCACTTAATGAGAGCCAGAAGGTTGAAGCACAGCTGTATTCAGTTGAGGACAAACACCAGGAAGGGGCAGACACCGTTAGTAGGCCGTAACCAAAGTTGAAGGTCAAATGCAGTTTAATATCTGATACTATAGGCCGAAAGCCAGAAGGTTGAAGCTCAGCTGTATTCAGTTGAGGGCAACACCAGGGAGGGGCAGACACCGTTAGTAGGCCCTAAACACCTTTTTTTATTTAAAAACAGCACTTAATGAGAGCCAGAAGGTTGAGGCTCAGATGTATTCAGTTGAGGGCAACACCAGGGAGGGGCAGACACCGTTAGTAGGCCGTAACCAAAGTTGAAGGCCAAATGCAGTTTAATATCTGATACTATAGGCCGAAAGCCAGAAGGTAGAAGCTCAGCTGTATTCAGTTGAGGTCAACACCAGGGAGGGGCAGACAGCGTTAGTAGGCCCTAACCACCAATTTTTAAAAACACAGCACTTAATGAGAGCCAGAAGGTTGAAGCACAGCTGTATTCAGTTGAGGACAAACACCAGGCAGGGGCAGACACCGTTAGTAGGCCCTAAACACCATTTTTTTATTTAAAAACAGCACTTAATGAGAGCCAGAAGGTTGAAGCTCAGCTGTATTCAGTTGAGGACAAACACCAGGCAGGGGCAGACACCGTTAGTAGGCCCTAAACACCATTTTTTTATTTAAAAACAGCACTTAATGAGAGCCAGAAGGTTGAGGCTCAGCTGTATTCAGTTGAGGGCAACACCAGGGAGGGGCAGACACCGTTAGTAGGCCGTAACCAAAGTTGAAGGCCAAATGCAGTTTAATATCTGATACTATAGGCCGAAAGCCAGAAGGTAGAAGCTCAGCTGTATTCAGTTGAGGTCAACACCAGGGAGGGGCAGACACCGTTAGTAGGCCCTAACCACCAATTTTTAAAAACACAGCACTTAATGAGAGCCAGAAGGTTGAAGCTCAGCTGTATTCAGTTGAGGGCAACACCAGGGAGGGGCAGACACCGTTAGTAGGCCGTAACCAAAGTTGAAGGCCAAATGCAGTTAAATATCTGATACTATAGGCCGAAAGCCAGAAGGTAGAAGCTCAGCTGTATTCAGTTGAGGTCAACACCAGGGAGGGGCAGACATCGTTAGTAGGCCCTAACCACCAATTTTTAAAAACACAGCACTTAATGAGAGCCAGAAGGTTGAAGCTCAGCTGTATTCAGTTGAGGACAAACACCAGGCAGGGGCAGACACCGTTAGTAGGCCCTAAACACCATTTTTTTATTTAAAAACAGCACTTAATGAGAGCCAGAAGGTTGAGGCTCAGCTGTATTCAGTTGAGGGCAACACCAGGGAGGGGCAGACACCGTTAGTAGGCCGTAACCAAAGTTGAAGGCCAAATGCAGTTTAATATCTGATACTATAGGCCGAAAGCCAGAAGGTAGAAGCTCAGCTGTATTCAGTTGAGGGCAACACCAGGGAGGGGCAGACACCGTTAGTAGGCCGTAACCAAAGTTGAAGGCCAAATGCAGATTAATATCTGATACTATAGGCCGAAAGCCAGAAGGTAGAAGCTCAGCTGTATTCAGTTGTGGTCAACACCAGGGAGGGGCAGACACCGTTAGTAGGCCGTAACCAAAGTTGAAGGCCAAATGCAGTTTAATATCTGATACTATAGGCCGAAAGCCAGAAGGTAGAAGCTCAGCTGTATTCAGTTGAGGTCAACACCAGGGAGGGGCAGACACCGTTAGTAGGCCCTAACCACCAATTTTTGAAAACACAGCACTTAATGAGAGCCAGAAGGTTGAAGCTCAGCTGTTTTCAGTTGAGGGCAACACCAGGGAGGGGCAGACATCGTTAGTAGGCCGAAACCAAAGTTGAAGGCCAAATGCAGTTTAATATCTGATACTATAGGCCGAAAGCCAGAAGGTAGAAGCTCAGCTGTATTCAGTTGAGGTCAACACCAGGGAGGGGCAGACACCGTTAGTAGGCCCTAACCACCAATTTTTAAAAACACAGCACTTAATGAGAGCCAGAAGGTTGAAGCACAGCTGTATTCAGTTGAGGACAAACACCATGCAGGGGCAGACACCGTTAGTAGGCCCTAAACACCATTTTTTTATTTAAAAACAGCACTTAATGAGAGCCAGAAGGTTGAGGCTCAGCTGTATTCAGTTGAGGGCAACACCAGGGAGGGGCAGACACCGTTAGTAGGCCATAACCAAAGTTGAAGGCCAAATGCAGTTTAATATCTGATACTATAGGCCGAAAGCCAGAAGGTAGAAGCTCAGCCATATTCAGTTGAGGTCAACACCAGGGAGGGGCAGACACCGTTAGTAGGCCCTAACCACCAATTTTTGAAAACACAGCACTTAATGAGAGCCAGAAGTTTGAAGCTCAGCTGTATTCAGTTGAGGTCAACACCAGGGAGGGGCAGACACCGTTAGTAGGTCGTAACCAAAGTTGAAGGCCAAATGCAGTTTAATATCTGATACTATAGGCCGAAAGCCAGAAGGTAGAAGCTCAGCTGTATTCAGTTGAGGTCAACACCAGGGAGGGGCAGACACCGTTAGTAGGCCCTAACCACCAATTTTTAAAAACACAGCACTTAATGAGAGGCAGAAGGTTGAAGCTCAGCTGTATTCAGTTGAGGACACACACCAGGGAGGGGCAGACACCGTTTGTAGGCCCTAAACACCATTTTTTTATTTAAAAACAGCACTTAATGAGAGCCAGAAGGTTGAAGCTCAGCTGTATTCAGTTGAAGACAAACACCAGGCAGGGGCAGACACCGTTAGTAGGCCCTAAACACCATTTTTTTATTTAAAAACAGCACTTAATGAGAGCCACAAGGTTGAGGCTCAGCTGTATTCAGTTGAGGGCAACACCAGGGAGGGGCAGACACCGTTAGTAGGCCGTAACCAAAGTTGAAGGAAAAATGCAGTTTAATATCTGATACTATAGGCCGAAAGCCAGAAGGTAGAAGCTCAGCTGTATTTAGATGACGTCAACACCAGGGAGGGGCAGACACCGTTAGTAGGCCGTAACCAAAGTTGAAGGCCAAATGCAGTTTAATATCTGATACTATAGGCTGAAAGCCAGAAGGTAGAAGCTCAGCTGTATTCAGTTGAGGTCAACACCAGGGAGGGGCAGACACCGTTAGTAGGCCGTAACCAAAGTTGAAGGCCAAATGCAGTTTAATATCTGATACTATAGGCCGAAAGCCAGAAGGTAGAAGCTCAGCTGTATTTAGATGAGGTCAACACCAGGGAGGGGCAGACACCGTTAGTAGGCCCTAACCACCAATTTTTGAAAACACAGCACTTAATGAGAGCCAGAAGGTTGAAGCTCAGCTGTATTCAGTTGAGGGCAACACCAGGGAGGGGCAGACACCGTTAGTAGGCCGTAACCAAAGTTGAAGGCCAAATGCAGTTTAATATCTGATACTATAGGCCGAAAGCCAGAAGGTAGAAGCTCAGCTGTATTCAGTTGAGGTCAACACCAGGGAGGGGCAGACACCATTAGTAGGCCCTAACCACCAATTTTTAAAAACACAGCACTTAATGAGAGCCAGAAGGTTGAAGCACAGCTGTATTCAGTTGAGGACAAACACCAGGCAGGGGCAGACACCGTTAGTAGGCCCTAAACACTATTTTTTTATTTAAAAACAGCACTTAATGAGAGCCAGAAGGTTGAAGCTCAGCTGTATTCAGTTGAGGGCAACACCAGGGAGGGGCAGACACCGTTAGTAGGCCATAACCAAAGTTGAAGGCCAAATGCAGTTTAATATCTGATACTATAGGCCGAAAGCCAGAAGGTAGAAGCTCAGCTGTATTCAGTTGAGGACAACTTGAATTAGGGACTGCAGACAGACTTACCAGGCTGTCCCCTGTGTGGACCATGCATCCAATACATTAACCCATTGCGCCACAAAGGACACATAACCTTCCGTGACCATGCCTACAGGTCCATGTGTCTGTTGTCAGGTGTACCTTTGGACTCACAGATTGACAGAGTGCATGGACAATGCGGTCTTTTACATGCTGGTGGAGGGGTGGGATGGCTTTTCTCGCAAAAGAATTGTCAACTGGGTAGCTCATAGCGTGGTACAGCGTAGTCCATCATGGCTTTATTAATATTAAATAAAATAAAAAAAATAGGCTCTATGCACTGTAAAATAGGTTCCAGGGGTAAACGGGCAGCATTGGTGTGGTCAGTGGAGGAGTAATGCAAGTAGGGACCGCAGACAGGCTATCAAAGGCCTAAAATAAGAAACAATAGGCTCATGGCAGTTTTACATAGGTTACATGGATGCACAGGCAGCATTGTGGTCAGTGGAGGAGTAATGGAAGTAGGGACCGCAGACAGGCTAACAAAGGCCTAAAATAACAAACAATAGGCTCATGGCAGTTTTACATCGGTTACATGGATACACAGGCAGGCAGCATTGTGGTCAGTGGAGGAGTAATGCAAGTAGGGACCGCAGACAGGCTATCAAAGGCCTAAAATAACAAACAATAGGCTCATGGCAGTTTTACATCGGTTACATGGATGCACAGGCAGCATTGTGGTCAGTGGAGGAGGATTGCAAGGAGTGTCTGACACAGTACTCCAAAAAAAATAAAAAATTTAATGTCTCGCAAAACAACTATAAGTAAAAAAAGGGTGGCATGCTTAGGTACAGGGGTGGGCTCATCTGCAGAGTTTATGACAAAGTAATTTGGCAGTAAATTAGTATTTACTGGTGTCAATATAGGACACTGCCCCAGACTACTTTAACTAGCATCATAGATGCAAACAAATTGGTATTGTTTGTCAGTGCCAGGCATTGAATGATGTCAGTGCATAGACTAAACATTGGTGGAGCTGTGCGAGATAATTTTGCACGTGGTAGAGCACAGTTTGAGCTGGGGGGGGGGGGTGGGACTCTCTTGTGGCCGGCGGTACCGCCCCAGGGCCCCTCATGTTACAACGGTGTGTCTGACGTTGGGTGCGCACCACCACCGCCAGAGACACTACATTGTACTATGAGGGACCCAGTGGCAGTGCCGTCGAACCAAAAGCGGGCACACCCACCTCTTCAGACAAACAGCACTGTAACGGGTGCTTGCGCCAAGTGGCGAGACAACAGCCCCGTGGGGGGATTTTTCCCATTGGGGGAGGTGTAAACATGTCGTATGCTGGACAAACAGCTGCTGCAAATTAAGAGATAGGAACACTCAGTAAGACCAGTCCACAAGCAAGACCTTTTTATAGGAAAGCTAGGTGTCAGCCGGGAAAGGTGGGGCAAAATAATTTGAAATCCAGGAGTGGTTCATTTTAATGAAGGTTAGATCATCCACATTTTGGGTAGCCAGACGAGTCCTTTTTTCTGTTAATATTGAACCAGCAGCACTGAATACTCTTTCTGATAGCACACTAGCTGCTGGGCAAGCAAGCTCCTGCAATGCATATTCTGCCAATTCAGGCCAGGTGTCTAATTTGGATGCCCAGTAATCAAATGGGAATGACGGTTGAGGGAGAACATCGATAAGGGATGAAAAATAGTTAGTAACCATACTGGACAAATGTTGTCTCCTGTCACTTTCAATTGATGCAGCAGTACCTGTCCTGTCTGCGGTCATTGCGAAATCACTCCACAACCTGGTCAGAAAACCCCTCTGTCCAACGCCACTTCTGATCTGTGCACCTCTAACACCTCTGCCCTGTAGCCCCCTGCAGCTCGTGTGAGAACCATCACCGGCGCTGTGTGCTGGGAATGCCTGAATCAAACGGTCTACAAGAGTAGCTTATTTGGTTGCTAATATTTGTTCGAGGTTCTCATGTGGCATAATATTTTGCAATTTGCCTTTATAGCGAGGGTCAAGGATGCAGGCCAACCAGTAATCGTCATCGCTCATCATTTTAATAATGCGTGTGTCCCTTTTGAGGGTACGTAAGGCATAATCCGCCATGTGTGCCAAAGTTCCAGTTGTCAAATCTGCGGTTGTGCTGGTTGGAGGGGCTGTTACAGGCAAATCTACGTCACTTGTCTCCCTTAAAAAAACAGAACCCGGCCTTGCAACGCCACTAATTTCTGTTGGCCCAGGAGAAGCTTTCTCATTCAAAAAGTACTCATCCCCATCATCCTCCTCGTCCTCCTCCTCCTCTTTGCCCACTACCGCGTCCTCTACACGGCCCTGACCAGACAATGGCTGACTGTCATCAAGGCTTTCCTCTTCCTCGGCTGCAGACGCCTGCTCCTATGTGCGTCAAACTTTGCATCAGCAGACGCATTAGGGGGATGCTCATGCTTATTATGGCGTTGTCTGCACTAACCAGCCGTGTGCATTCCTCAAAACACTGAAGGACTTGACACAGGTCTTGTAGCTTCGACCACTGCACACCTGACAACTCCATGTCAGCCATCCAACTGCCTGCCCGTGTATGTGTATCCTCCCACAAAAACATAACAGCACGCCTCTGTTCGCACAGTCTCTGAAGCATGTGCAGTGTGGAGTTCCACCTTGTTGAAACGTCGATGATTAGGCGATGCTGGGGAAGGTTCAAAGACTGCTGATAGTTCTGCATACGGCTGGAGTGTACGGGCGAACGGCGGATATGCGAGCAAAGTCTGCGCACTTTGAGGAGCAGGTCTGGTAACCCCGGGTAACTTTTCAGGAAGCACTGCACCACCAGGTTTAAGGTGTGAGCCAGGCAAGGAATGTGTTTCAGTTGGGAAAGGGCTATGGCAGCCATGAAATTCCTTCCGTTATCACTCACAACCTTGCCTGCCTCAAGATGTACAGTGCCCAGCCATGACTGAGTTTCATTCAGCAAGAACTCGGACAGAACTTCCGCGGTGTGTCTGTTGTCACCCAAACACTTCATTGCCAATACAGCCTGCTGACGCTTGCCACTAGCTGTCCCATAATGGCACACCTGGTGTGCAACAGTGGCAGCTGCGGATGGAGTGGATGTGCGACTGCGGTGTGTGGACGAGCTCTCGCTTCTGCATGAGGAGGAGGAAGAGGACAAGGGGGGGCTAACGCCTACAGCCAACTCTTTCCTTGACCGTGGACTAGGCAAAACTGTCCCAATATTGCTGTCCCCTGTGGACCCTGCATCCACCACATTCACCCAGTGTGCCGTGATGGACACGTAACGTCCCTGGCCATGCCTACTGGTCCATGCATCTGTTGTCAGGTGCACCTTTGTAGTCACAGACTGCCTGAGTGCATGGACGATGCGGTCTTTAACATGCTGTTGGAGGGCTGGGATGGCTTTTCTAGAAAAGAAGTGCAGACTGGGTAGCTCGTAGCGTGGTACAGCGTAGTCCATCAGCGCTTTGAAAGCTTCGCTTTCAACTAACCGGTAGGGCATCATCTCTAATGAGATTAGTCTAGCAATGTGGGCGTTCAAACCCTGTGTACGCGGATGCGAGGATGAGTACTTCCTTTTCCTAACAAGAGTCTCATGTAGGGTGAGCTGGACTGAAGAGCTGGAGATCGTGGAACTAGCGGTGGTGCCGGTGGACATGGCAGACTGAGAGAGGGTTGGAGATGGTATTCTTGCCGGTGCCCTACATGCAGTGTTTCCTACTGCAAACCTGGTGATTCCCTGACTGCTTTGGCCTGGCGACGAAAGCTGCACAGATACTGCCGGTGGTGCGGGAAATGGTGGGTTTACAGTGAGGGAAGGGATGTAGCGTTGCTGACTAGCTTCATTGGCCGAGGGTGCTGCAACCTTTAGGGACATTTGGTAGTTATTCCAGGCTTGCAAATGCATGGTGGATAAATGTCTATGCATGCAACTTGTATTTAGATTTTTAAGATTCTGACCTCTGCTTAAGGTAGTTGAACATTTTTGACAGATGACTTTGCGCTGATCATTTGGATGTTGTTTAAAAAAATGCCAGACTGCACTCTTTCTACTATCGGATAACTTTTCAGGCATTGCAGACTGAGCTTCTTTAACTGGATGGCCACGCTGTCCTCCAACAGGTTTTGGTTTTGCCACGCGTTTTTGGCCAGATACGGGCCCGGTAGATGGAACCTGTTGTGATGTTGATGCCTGCTGCGGCTCCTCCTCCTCCTCCGCTTCTGAACTACTGCCGCGTGCACCCTGTTCCTCCAATGGCTGCCAATCGGGGTCAACAACTGGGTCATCTATGACCTCCTCTTCTATGTCGTGTGCAACTTCGTCTGTGTCACCGTGTAAGCCGGTGGTATAGCGTTCGTGACGGGGCACCATAGTCTCCGCTGGGTTTGATTCTGCCTTAGTACACTGCAAGGGCAATGTTCTTGTCTGAGTCAAAGGAACAGCATAGTAATCTGGCTGTGGCTGTGCATTTGTGCACTCCATGTCCGATTCAAATTCTAATGGGCATGGCCTGTTAACTGTTTCACTGTCTAACCCAGGAACGGTATGTGAAAAGAGCTCCATGGAGTAACCTGTTGTGTCGACTGATGCATCCTTCACTGTTGTTCTGGGTGAAGGACACAAGGAAGCGACTTGTTCCTGACCGGGAGCATCCACTGATGATGCACTGCTCTGACATTTGGCACTTTCCGAGGAGGAGGCGAAAGAGCTAGAGGCAGAGTGAGCAATGAAAGACAATACTTGTTCCTCCTGCTCCGGCTTCAAAAGTGGTTTTCCTACTCCCAGAAAAGAGAGCGTTCGAGGCCTTGTGTAGGCAGACGACGTTTTTGGCTCAACAACTCGAGACTTAGGTGCTGTACTGCTTTTACCACGACCACCTGATGCTCCACCACCACTACCATCACTACCAGCTGACAATGACCGCCCACGGCCACGACCTCTTCCACTAGACTTCCTCATTGTTTGCAAAACGTAACCAAAGTAACGCTATTTGTTACTGTAAAACAACTTATAAGGTGAACTCAAACTTCTGTAGAATTTATATATACCTTTATAGGTGCCTGACACTGAAAGGAAAATCTGGCCCAATGTTACACACTCGGTTTTCTGTGCCCCAATAATTTGAGACAGATGGCACACACAGGAGCAGCACTCAAGCAGACTTGCCAATATTTATCTCCCACTAATTTTTTTTTTGAAAAGGGAGAATTTAGGCAAAAAAAAAAAAAATGGCCAAGTATCACACAGTGGTTTTTTCGGTGCCACACAATGAGAGAGAGATGCCACCCACAGCAATGGCACGGAGGCAGACTTGCCAAGATTTATCTCCTACTAACTATTTTTTTTTTGAAAAGGGAGAATTTACCCCAAAAAAACAAAAAGGACCAGTATTACACACTGCTTTTCGGTGGGACACAATGAGAGACAGATGCCACACACAGGACTGGCACGGAGGCAGACTTGCCAATATTTATCTCCCACTAATTTTTATTTTTTTTGAAAAGGGAGAATTTAGCCCAAAAAAAAATGGCCAAGTATCACAGTGGTTTTTTCGGTGCCACACAATGAGAGAGAGATGCCACCCACAGCAATGGCACGGAGGCAGACTTGCCAATATTTATCTCCCTGCAGTTATCTCAGAAAAGTATGGCAGGCAGCTAGAAAAAGGACTGCTGCACACAAAAGTGTGGACAAACACACAAGATAGCTGTGCAGAAAGGAAGGAAATACAGGATTTGTGCTTTGAAAAAAGCAGTTGGTTTGCACAGCGGCGTACACACAGGCACAGCAACGCAGCTATCAGGGTCAGGGAGCCTTCTAGGGCAGCCCAATGAGCGACAGCGCTGAGGAAAAAAAAATGTAGCTTCCACTGTCCCTGCAAACAAAAGGTGGTGTTGGACAGTGGAAATCGCTACAGCACAAGCAGTTTGTAGCTTTATGTACCCTGCCTATCACTATCCCTGCTTCTGAAGAAGCGGCAGCAACCTCTCCCTACGCTCACATCAGCAGCAGTAAGATGGCGGTTGGCGGGAACGCCCCTTTATAGCCCCTGTGACGCCGCAGAAAGCAAGCCAATCACTGCAATGCCCTTCTCTAAGATGGTGGGGACTGAGATCTATGTCATCACGCTGCCCACACTCTGCGTCCACCTTCATTGGCTGAGAAATGGCGCTTTTAGCGTCATTGAAACGCGACTTTGGCGCGAAAGTCGCGTACCGCATGGCCGACCCCACACAGGGATCGGCTCGGTTTCATGAGACGCCGACTTTGCCAAAAGTCAGCGACTTATGAAAATGAACGATCCGTTTCGCTCAACCCTACCAAACGGGGAACCAGGAAGGCGGACGTCAGACCAGTGAGCAGGAGAGCTGGAACGGAGGAAGCTGTGGGGAAAAAAGGAGGAGCTAAGAGAGAGCACAGAGGGAAGATAAACAGAAGCTGGGAAAACGAACAACGGAACTAAGGACTACTAGGACAAAAACGGATTAAACTTAGCAAGGCACAGACTCTGACAATACTGAGTAACAAGACACGGAGCTCAGGGAAAGCGTAAGGACCAGATGCACAAGCAAGGCTATGTGACAGGCACCAAGATGCAGGAAGGACTGCCTCTTATAGCAGAGTCCCTACCCAGATTGGTTGCTGGGAATCACTAGCCCTGGCGTCCGCTGGAAGGAGAAATGGGGAAGGTGCGCCTGCGCCCTCTGAAGAGCCCCGAGCACCTGCACAGACACCGACACCCCCCCCCCCAGGAGAGCCATACACCGAAAGTAGAGAGGAGGAGGACTGAGCTTGGACGCACCCGGACCTGGAAGCAGACATCGCGGCAGGAGAGAAGTCAACGCGCCCGGACCCGGAAGCAGAGTGGCGGGGACGCGCAGCAGCAGGAGGAATGATAACAGTACCCCCTTTCTTACAAGTCCCCCTACTCAGACTGGAAAGAAATTTGTTAAGAATACGAGGAGCATAAATATTCTCCAAAGACTCCCAGGATCTCTCCTCAGGACCAAAACCCTTCCAATAACCAAGAAAAAATCCCTCCCTCAAACCTTTTTCAAATCTAAAATATCCCTCACCTCAAATATGTTGTCATCACTGATAGGTTGAGAAGAGGTACAAGACGAAGGATGGAAGTGGTTAAAGATAGCGGGCTTGAGCCGAAATACATGGAAGGTATTGGGAATACGGAGTGAGGCAGACATTCTCAGCTTGTAGGTGACATCGTTGACCTGACTTAGAACCCCAAAAGGACCAATGTAGCGTGGACCAAGTTTGTAAGATGGTATCTTGAGTCTGATGAATTTTGAAGAAAGCCAAACCTTATCACCAGGCATAGAAGGAGGAGAATCTAAACGCCTCTTGTCGGCATGTCTTTTCATCTTTAAAGATGCTTTTTCGAGTGTTTCTTTAACCTCACCCCAGATCGTGGAAAACTTCTGAGCTAGAGAATCGGCTGCTGGTACGCCAGATGCTGGTGAGACTGGTAAGGGCATACCAGGATGCTGTCTGAACACAATGAAGAAAGGAGTTCTCGCAGAAGCTTCACTGGAATGGTTATTGTAAGCAAACTCAGCCCAAGGGAGCAAACTGACCCAATCATTATGATGAGCATTGGTGAAGTGTCACAGATAGGCAGCTAAACTCTGGTTAGTTCACTTAGTTTGACCACTAGTTTGAGGGTGATACATGGAAGAAAAATCTAAAGACACCATCAGGAGTTTGCACAAAGCCCTCCAAAAGCGGGACGTAAATTGAACTCCTCTGTTGGACACAATGTGCAGAGGGAAGCCATGGAGTCTGAAAATGTTCTGGATGAAAACCTTTGCCAACTCAGAAGCGGAGGGTAATCCAGGTAGAGAAACAAAATGAGCCATTTTGGAGAACCAATCCACAACCACAAGGATGACTGTACAACTGGAAGAACTTGGTAAGTCAGTAATGAAATCCATGGCAATATGCTGCCATGGCGCAGACGGAACTGGGAGAGGTAGCAGATTACCAAAAGGTAACAGTCTGGGTACCTTGTTCCTGGCACAGGAGGGACAAGAGGTGTCAAATTCTTTGACATCCAGACGTAACGTAGGCAACCAATAATAGCAAGAGATGAGAAGAAGAGTCTTCTTGAATCCTGCGTGACTGGCCAATTTAGATGAATGGCCCCAGCACAACACCCTCTCCTTGTCACTCTCCGAGACAAGGGGTTTACCTGGCGGCGGACAAATCATTCGCAAAAGGTGCCACGGGGATGATTTTGGAGGGATCTGTGATGTATGCTGGCTCCTCCTCAGTATCTAGCGGCTGAAACAACCTAGACAGCGCGTCTGCTTTGACATTCCTATTGCCCAGCTGGAAGCGTAGCTCGAATTCAAAATGGGAAAAGAACAGAGACCATTTGGCTTGTCGAGGATTTAATCTTTGCGCAGTTTGAAGATAGGCAAGATTCTTATGATCAGGGAAAATTACAAAAGGATGTACGGATCCCTCTAGCAGATATCTCCACTCCTCTAAAGCCAATTTGATGGCCAACAACTCACGATCTCCAATGGTATAATTTCGTTCAGAAGTAGAAAATGCTTTAGAGTAGAAGCCACAGGGAACCAACCGACCCTCAGTAGTCCTTTGAGAGAGCACTGCTCTGGCACCCGTGGAAGATGCGTCCACTTCCAGAATGAAGGGTTTGTTAACCTCTGGATGATGCAAGACTGGAGCAGTGGAAAAAGACTGCTTAAGAAAGGCAAAGGCCCTCTCTGCCTCCGGGGTCCACACCTTTGATCTGAAACTTTTACGGGTGAGAGATGAAAGAGGTTGGATCACAGAAGAGAAATATGATATGAATAGCCTATAATAATTGGCAAATCCTATAAAACGTTGGATGGCCTTCACCCCGCAGGGTTGTGGCCAATTAACAATGGCATTCACTTTCTCAGGATCCATTTTAAGACCGGAATCCGAGATGATGTATCCCAGAAACGGCAAGGAAGTCTGCTCGAATAGACATTTCTCGTACTTAGCATAAAGGCGATTCTCTCTCAGACGTTGCAGGACCATGCGAACACTATTTCGATGGGATGGGAGATCCGATGAAAAAAGTAGGATGTTATCCAGGTATACTACAACAAAGGAGTAGAGAAGGTCTCGAAAAACATCATTGACGAATTCTTGAAAAACCGCGGGGGGGGGGGGCATTTCAGAGGCCGAAAGGCATGACCAAATATTCATAGTGGCCGTCCCGGGTGTTAAAGGCAGTCTTCCACTTGTCACCGGAGCGAATACGGACTAAGCTGTAAGCACCCCGCAAGTCAAGCTTAGTGAAGATACAAGCTCCTCAGAGATGGTCGAAGAGCTCCATAATGAGAGGCAGGGGATACCTGTTCTTGACTGTGATGTTATTCAACCCTCGGTAGTCAATACAAGGGAACCGTACCGTACCGTATACGTAGGGAACCATCCTTCTTTTTAACGAAGAAAAATCCCCCACCAGCAGGAGAGGAAGATTTTCAGATGAATCCTTTGGCCAGATTCTCCTGGATATACTCGGACATAGACTGGGTCTCTGCGGCCGACAATGGGTAGATTCTTGCTCTTGGTGGTGTGCAACCGGGAAGGAGCTCAATTGGGCAATTGTAGGAACGATGTGGAGGAAGATTTTCGGCCTCCTGTTTATTGAAGACGTCTGTGAAGGACCATTAAGGGGAAGGCAATCCTGCGGGAATAGAAGTGAAATGAGGAGAAATGACTGGGCAAACAGACTGTAGGCACCGATCTTGACAAGTAGACCCAGGGCCGGCTCCAGGTTTTTGAGGGCCCCGGGCGAAAAAGTCTCAGTGGCCCCCCCCTTTAACACACACCACAATTCATGATGCACAGATACAGCAGAGAAATATAGGTATAGTACAATGCCAGAATTCACTTCTTACATGAATGATAGCTATTGTAAATTCTATAAAACCATACAGCAGAGGGGCTTTATATAAGTCAGCCCCTTATACATACCTCCCAACTTTTGAAGATGGGAAAGAGGGACAAAGTTTGCGGCGCGCTTCGCGCGCCGCGGCAAATTTTAGGCCACGCCTCTGACCACACCCATTCATAATTAGTCACACCCATATCCACGTCCCAAGCACACCCATTTAGCACTGCTGATCACACTGTTTCATATACAATAGTTATAAACAAAAAAATATGGCCACACAGTGCTCCATACTGTATAATGACCACACATGATGCCCCATACTGTATAATGGCCACACATGACGCTCCATACTGTATAATGAACACACATGACGCTCCATACTGTATAATGACCGCATGCATACTGTATAATGGCCGCACATGATGCTCCATACTGTATAATGACCGCACATGATGCTCCATATTGTATAATGACCGCACATGATGCTCCATACTGTATAATGAACACACATGACGCTCCATACTGTATAATGAACACACATGACGCTCCATACTGTATAATGAACACACATGACGCTCCATACTGTATAATGACCGCATGCATACTGTATAATGACCGCACATGATGCTCCATACTGTATAATGACCGCACATGATGCTCCATACTGTATACTGGCTGCACATGATGCTCCATACTGTATAATGACTGCACATGATGCTCCATATTGTATAATGACCGCACATGATGCTCCATACTGTATAATGACTGCACATGATGCTCCATACTGTATAATGACCGCACATGATGCTCCATACTGTATACTGGCTGCACATGATGCTCCATACTGTATAATGACTGCACATGATGCTCCATATTGTATAATGACCGCACATGATGCTCCATACTGTATAATGACTGCACATGATGCTCCATACTGTATAATGGCCGCACATGATGCTCCATACTGTATACTGGCTGCACATGATGCTCCATACTGTATAATGACTGCACATGATGCTCCATACTGTATAATGACCGCACATGATGCTCCATACTGTATAATGACTGCACACACTCACACATATATACAAATACATATGATATATACACAGTAACACATATGTATATACATAGTGGACGTTAATTGAGTACTTACTGGCTGCTGTCTGCTGGTTCTGGCGGGCAGGTGTGGTGACAGTGGTGTGCAGCGGGCCAGCGGCGGTGAACCTGCCGATACGAGGGGAGATGGGGAGATCGAGATGGGCAAGTGGACGGCCGACGGCCGTGGTCTGGAGCCGGTGGCTCTGTGACTGTGACACAGACAGAGCCACCTGTGTCCTGCGAGCCGGCGGGTTCTGCGAGCCGGCGGGTTCTGCGTCCGGAATTCCGCCGGGGTGCAGCAGTGGCTCGCTTCCGGGTCCAGCAAGCAACGGCTGAAGGACGTTCCGCGTGGAGGGGCCGGGCAACATATGGCTGGGCGGGGCTTTCAGCGGGGACTCCGTCTCCTCCGTCCCCTCTGTCTCTGGATCGGCGAGTCGGCGGCCAGTCCCAAGTAAGAAAAAAAAAATAAAAAAAAATTGCCGTCGGATCCTGGGGGCCGGGGGGCCCCCAGAAGTCAGGGGGCCCCGGCATCTGCCCGACCCTGCCGTCCGCTGACGCCGGCCCTGAGTAGACCCCCAGCGTAGCACATCTCCAGAACGCCAATAAGGAGTAGGCTCATGGACTCGGAGCCACGGTAGACAGAGCAATAAGGCATGAGAGAGGTTCGGCGGTACATAAAAAGCAATCTTCTCACAATGAAGAGCCCTAATGTGTAATTCTACTTCTTTTGTAACCATAGAGATGGCCTCTCGCAAAGGTCTCCCATCCACCGATGCAATAAGACGTGGAGTGTCCAGAGAGAAAACTGGAATGCCAAGCCTCCGAACCACCTCAAGACTGACAAAATTACCTGTCGCGCCTGAATCCTGATACGTGACCTTGGAGAACCGACTCTGATTGAGAACTAGTAAGACTGAGAGAGTCGAAGGTTGAGAGGAAACAGGAACACCTAGGGACGCCTCTCTTACCTGTCCTAGATGGAGGAGTTTCCCGGCCTTTCAGGGCAGCTACGTAGCAAGTGTGAGGCACTTCCGCAGTAAAAACAGAGGCTCTGGGTACGTCTCTCTTTATGACGCTGCTCTGTCATCTTTACTCGATCCACTTGCATGGGTTCAGGTGTGGAAGAAGACGAGGTAGCAGGGAGTCGAGGACTACTGGACTGATAAAAGGAAGACATAGAAGAATTAGGTCTCTTCTCTCTAGCTGACTCATGAGATCGCTCTTGAAAGCGCAAGTCTATGCGTGTGGCTAAAGAGATAAGATCCGCCTAAGAAGTTGGAGTGTCTCATCCAGCAAGCTCATCCTTAATCCGGCTCGACAAACCCCGCCAGAAAGCACCAACTAGAGCCTCATTATTCCACCCACCCTAGTTCTGAAGCCAGGGTACGAAAGCGAATGGCATACTGACCTACAGACAGGGAACCCTGATGTAGGTTAAAGAGAGACTCTGTTGTAGAGGCTAAACGTCCAGGCTCATCAAAAACCCTTCGAAAGGTCTCGAGAAAATCCTCTAATTGGGAGACTATGGGGTCATCGCGCTCCCACAAGGGAATAATCCAGGCCAAAGCCTCCCCCTCCAAATGACACACAACAAAAGCTACTTTAGCTCGATCCATGGGGTACTGCTGGGGCAGAAGCTCGAAGTGGAGACGACATTGATTCAGGAACCCTCTGCAGAGTTTGGGGTCTCCACTGAACCTGGGAGGTTTACCAAGATGAGGAGGAGGATGAGGTGAGGAAGACAGACTGGAATCTTGGGAAGGTGCCAGAGCGGAAGCAACAGGGACGGATTGTAAACTAAACAAGCGATCATCAACAGAAGCCATATAACTCAGCATGCGAGCCTGAGTATCTCGCTGTTGGGAGAGCTCCTGCTGAAGGTTCACCAATTGGGTGGCATTAACCGGGTCAGCTGTTTGTAACGAGGTCAAACGAGACTCCATTGTTTTCATAAAAGCCATTATGCACTGCTGATTATCCCGCAAATGGGCTAACTCCTTCTGGGCCGAAAATGGGGTACTAGCGGGGTCCATGGCCTGATTGTACTATAACGTTTGGAAAGGAGGAATGAGAGTGGACCCTCTGGACCATGGAAAGACCTACCCCTGGGCAAGCGGACCTAATGATGAACCGACCCCTATACAGGAACCATCAGGGGCAAGCCCAGATATCACTAAACCATGGTGAAGTACCTGGAGGGACGGCTCAGAAAAGGAGGAAGAGGATGAGAAGGAACAGAGGACAGTGAACCAAAAAACCTGATAGTATGTACCAAACGAGGAACCAGGAAGGCGGATGTCAGACCAGTGAGCAGGAGAGCCGGAACGGAGGAAGCTGCGGGAAAAAAGGAGGAGTTAAGAGAGAGCACAGAGGGAAGATAAACAAAAGCTGGGAAAACGAAGAACGGAACTAAGTACCACTAGGACAAAAACGGATTAAACGTAGCAAGGCACAGACTCTGACAATACTGAGTAACAAGACACGGAGCTCAGGGAAAGCGTAAGGGCCAGACGCACAAGCGAGGCTATGTGACAATCAGGCACCAAGATGCAGGAAGGACTGCCTCTTATAGCAGAGTCCCTACCCGGATTGGTTGCTGGGAATCACTAGCCCCGGTGTCCGCTGAAAGGAGAAATGGGAAAGGTGCGCCTGCGCCCTCTGAAGAGCCCCAAGCGCCTGTGCAGACACTGCCCCCCCCTTCCCCGGGAGAGCAAGACACCGGAAGTAGAGAGGAGGAGGACTGAGCTTGGACACACCTGGAGGAGAGAAGTCGACGTGCCCGGACCCAGAAGCAGAGCGCTGGGGACGCGCAGCAGCAGGAGGAATGGTAACACATGTTCTCTGGGGTCTCGGCTACCCCCGGCAGCCGAGACCCTGGAGAAAAGCCGACTCTGGGGGCCGCTACACACTTTTTCCACAGTACGTTAATTAACTGCGCTGTGATTTAACCCCTTAATCCCATATGACGTACTATCCCGTCAAGGTGACCTGGGACTTAATTCCTGGTGACGGGATAGTACGTCATAGCCGATCGGCCGCGCTCACGGGGGGAGCGTGGCCGATCGCGACTGGGTGTCAGCTGCCTATCGCAGCTGACATCCGGTACTATGTGCCAGGAGCGGTCACGGACCGCCCCCGGCACATTAACCCCCGGCACACCACGATCAAACATGATCGCAGTGTACCGGAGGTACAGGGAAGCATCGCGCAGGGAGGGGGCTCCCTGCTTGCTTCCCTGAGATGATCAGTACAAGGGAATGTACTCACCTTGTACCGAGCGTCTCCTCCCTGAAGGCCCCGGATCCAAAATGGCCGCGGGGCTGCATCCGGGTCCTGCAGGGAGTACTTCCGGGTCCGGAGCAGGCTGCAGATGAAAGCTGCAGCCTGCAGCGATGTGAGTGAGATCGCCGATCTGATAGAGTGCTATGCAAACTATCAGATCGGCGATCTGTGATGTCCCCCCCTGCGACAAAGTAAAAAAGTTTAAAAAAAAATTTCCACATGTGTAAAAAAAAAAAAAAATTCCTAAACAAAGAAGAAAAAAATAATTATTCCCATAAATACATTTCTTTATCTAAAAAATAATAAAAAAATAAAAGTACACATATTTAGTATCGCCGCGTCCGTAACGACCCAACCTATAAAACAGTCCCACTAGTTAACCCCTTCAGTGAACACCGTAAGAAAAAAAAAAAAAACGAGCCAAAAAACAACGCTTTATTATCATACCGCCGAGCAAAAAGTGAAATAACACGCGATCAAAAAGACGGATATAAATAACCATGGTACCGCTGAAAACGTCATCTTGTCCCGCAAAAAACGAGCCGCCATACAGCATGATCAGCTAAAAAATAAAAAAGTTATAGTCCTCAGAATAAAGCGATGCCAAAATAATTATTTTTTCTATAAAATAGCTTTTATCGTATAAAAGCTCCAAAACATAAAAAAATGATATAAATGAGATATCACTGTAATCGTTCTGACCCGACGAATAAAACTGCTTTATCAATTTTACCAAACGCGGAACGATATAAACGCCTCCCCAAAAGAAATTCATGAATAGCTGGTTTTTGGTCATTCTTCCTCACAAAAATCGGAATAAAAAGTGATCAAAAACTGTCACATGTCCAAAAATGTTACCAATAAAAACGTCAACTCGTCCCGCAAAAAACAAGACCTCACATGACTCTGTGGACCAAAATACGGAAAAATTATAGGTCTCAAAATGTGGAGACGCAAAAACTTTTTTGCTTTAAAAAGCGTCATTTAGTGTGTGACAGCTGCCAATCATAAAAATCCGATATAAAACCGCTATAAAAGTAAATCAAACCCCCCTTCATCACCCCCTTAGTTAGGGAAAAATAATAAAATTAAAACAATTTATTTATTTCCATTTTCCCATTAGGGCTAGGGTTAAGGCTAGGGTTAGGGTTAGGGTTAGGGTTAGGGCTAGGGTTAGGGCTAGGGTTAGGATTAGGGTTAGGGCTAGGGTTAGAGTTAGGGATAGGGTTAGGGCTAGGGTTAGGGCTAGGGTTAGGGCTAGGGTTAGGGTTAGGGCTAGGGTTTAGGGTTAGGGTTGGGGCTAGGGTTGGAGCTAAAGTTAGGGTGGGGCTAAAGTTAGGGATAGGGTTGGGGCTAAAGTTAGGGTTAGGGTTGGGGCTAAAGTTAGGGTTAGGGTTTGGATTACATTTACGGTTGGGATTAGGGTTGGAATTAGAATTAGGGGTGTGTCAGGGTTAGGGGTGTGGTTAGGGTTACAGTTGGGATTAGGGTTAGAGGTGTGTTTGGATTAGTTTCAGGTAGAATTGGGGAGTTTCCACTGTTCAGGCACATCAGGGGCTCTCCAAACGCGACATGGAGTCCGATCTCAATTCCAGACAATTCTGCGTTGAAAAAGTAAAACAGTGCTCCTTCCCTTCCGAGCTCTCCCGTGTGCCCAAACAGGGGTTTACCCCAACATATGGGGCATCAGCGTACTCGGGACAAATTGTACAACAACTTTTGGTGTCCAAGTTCTCTTGTTATCTCTGGGAAAATAAAAATTTGGGAGGCTAAAAACTTTTTTGTGGGAAAAAAAGGATTTTTTATTTTCACGGCACTGCGTTGTAAACTGTAGTGAAACACTTGGGGGTTCAAAGCTCTCAAAACACATCTAGATAAGTTCCTCGGGAGGTCTAGTTTCCATTATGGGGTCACTTGTGGGGGGGTTGTACTGTTTGGGTACATCAGGGGCTCTGCAAATGCAACGTGACGCCTGCAGACCAATCCATCTAAGTCTGCATTCCAAATGGCGCTCCTTTCCTTCCGAGCTCTGCCATGCGCCCAAACAGTGGTTCCCCCCCACATATGGGGTATCAGCGTACTCAGGACAAATTGAACAACAACTTTTGGAGTCCAATTTATCCTGTTACCCTTGTGAAAATACAAAACTGGGGGCTAAAAAATCATTTTTCTGAAAAAAAAAAAGAATTTTTATTTTCACGGCTCTGCGTTATAAACTGTAGTGAAACACTTGGGGGCTCAAAGCTCTCAAAACACATCAAGATAAGTTCCTTAGGGGGTCTACTTTCCAAAATGGTGTCACTTGTGGGGGGTTTTAATGTTTAGGCACATCAGGGGCTCTCCAAACGCAACATGGCGTCCCATCTCAATTCCAGTCAATTTTGCATTGAAAAGTCAAATGGCGCTCTGTTGTGAAATTGGATTCTGGGCTCCCCCGGTGGCCACTGGTGGAATTGAACTTGTGTGCATCATCCTCTCTGTTCACCTGTTCCCATCAGGATGTGGGAGTCTCTATATAACCTTGCTCCTCTGTCAGTTTCATGCCGGTCAACAATGTAATCAGAAGCCTTTCTTTGCATGTTCCTGCTACTAGACAACTCCCAGCTAAGTTGGACTTTCGTCCTTGTTTGTTTTTGCATTTTGTTCCAGTTCACAGCTGCTGTTTCGTTACTGTGTCTGGAAAGCTCTTGTGATCTGAAATTGCCACTCTGGTGTTATGAGTTAATACTAGAGTCTTAAAGTAATTTCTGGATGGTGTTTTGATAGGGTTTTCAGCTGACCATTAAAGTGCCCTTTCTGTCTTCCTGCTATCTAGTAAGCGGACCTCGATTTTGCTAAACCTATTTTCATACTACGTTTGTCATTTCATCTAAAATCACCGCCAATATATGTGGGGGCCTCTGTCTGCCTTTTGGGGAAATTTCTCTAGAGGTGAGCCAGGACTGTATTTTCCTCTGCTAGGATTAGTTAGTCCTCCGGCTGGCGCTGGGCGTCTAGGGATAAAACGTAGGCACGCTACCCGGCCACTGTTAATTGTGCGGCAGGTTTAGTTCATGGTCAGTTTAGATTCCATCTTCCAAGAGCTAGTTCTTATATATGCTGGGCTATGTTCTCTCGCCATTGAGAAACATGACAGTTTGACCGGCCCAAAAGGGTTAAATTATTGGCTGAGAAAGGAGAGAAAAAAGAAGTCTGCTGAAAATTTTTTTTTTTTTTTTCTCTAGTTCTGAGTGTGCTCATAATTGAATCACTTGCTAGTCTGCCTATACTGCAGCCTTCCTCTCTTTCTCTCCTTCTAATCCTTGAATGGCTCTGTGTTCACCTGTTTGAAATGGATCTTCAGAGTGTAGCTACAGGTTTGAATAATCTCGCCACGAAGGTACAAAATTTGCAAAATTTTGTTGTTCATGCACCTATGTCTGAACCTAGAATTCCTTTGCCTGAATTTTTTTCAGGGAATAGATCTTGCTTTCAAAATTTTAAAAATAATTGCAAATTGTTTTTGTCCCTGAAGTCTCGCTCTGCCGGAGATCCTGCACAGCAGGTCAGGATTGTAATTTCCTTGCTCCGGGGCGACCCTCAAGATTGGGCTTTTGCATTGACACCAGGGGATCCTGCGTTGCTCAATGTGGATGCGTTTTTTCTGGCCTTGGGGTTGCTTTATGAGGAACCTCATTTAGAGCTTCAGGCGGAAAAAGCTTTGATGTCCCTATCTCAGGGGCAAGATGAAGCTGAAATATACTGCCAAAAATTCCGTAAATGGTCTGTGCTTACTCAGTGGAATGAGTGCGCCCTGGCGGCGATTTTCAGAGAAGGTCTCTCTGATGCCATTAAGGATGTTATGGTGGGGTTCCCTGTGCCTGCGGGTCTGAATGAGTCCATGACAATGGCTATTCAGATCGATAGGCGTCTGCGGGAGCGCAAACCTGTGCACCATTTGGCGGTGTCTACTGAGAAGACGCCAGAAAATATGCAATGTGATAGAATTCTGTCCAGAAGCGAGCGGCAGAATTTTAGACGAAAAAATGGGTTGTGCTTCTATTGTGGTGATTCATCTCATGTTATATCAGCATGCTCTAAGCGTACTAAGAAGCTTGACAAGTCTGTTTCAATTAGCACTTTACAGTCTAAGTTTATTCTATCTGTGACCCTGATTTGTTCTTTATCATCTATTACCGCGGACGCCTATGTCGACTCTGGCGCCGCTTTGAGTCTTATGGATTGGTCCTTTGCCAAACGCTGTGGGTATGATTTGGAGCCTTTGGAAGCTCCTATACCTCTGAAGGGGATTGACTCCACCCCATTGGCTAGTAATAAACCACAATACTGGACACAAGTAACTATGCGTATTAATCCGGATCACCAGGAGATTATTCGCTTTCTGGTGCTGTATAATCTACATGATGTTTTGGTGCTAGGATTGCCATGGCTGCAATCTCATAACCCAGTCCTCGACTGGAAAGCTATGTCTGTGTTAAGCTGGGGATGTAAAGGGACTCATGGGGACGTACCTTTGGTTTCCATTTCATCATCTATTCCCTCTGAGATTCCTGAATTCTTGTCTGACTATCGTGACGTTTTTGAAGAACCCAAGCTTGGTTCACTACCTCCGCACCGGGAGTGCGATTGTGCCATAGATTTGATCCCGGGTAGTAAATACCCTAAGGGTCGTTTATTTAATCTGTCTGTGCCTGAACACGCTGCTATGCGAGAATATATAAAGGAGTCCTTGGAAAAGGGACATATTCGTCCTTCGTCATCTCCCTTAGGAGCCGGTTTTTTCTTTGTGTCTAAGAAAGATGGCTCTTTGAGGCTGTGTATTGATTATCGGCTTTTGAATAAAATCACGGTTAAATATCAATATCCGTTACCACTGCTGACTGATTTGTTTGCTCGTATAAAGGGGGCCAAGTGGTTCTCTAAGATTGATCTCCGTGGGGCGTATAATTTGGTGCGAATCAAGCAGGGGGATGAGTGGAAAACCGCATTTAATACGCCCGAGGGCCACTTTGAGTATTTGGTGATGCCTTTTGGTCTTTCAAATGCCCCTTCAGTCTTCCAGTCCTTTATGCATGACATTTTCCGCGATTATTTGGATAAATTTATGATTGTGTATCTGGATGATATTCTGATTTTTTCGGATGACTGGGACTCTCATGTCCAGCAGGTCAGGAGGGTTTTTCAGGTTTTGCGGTTTAATTCCTTGTGTGTGAAGGGTTCTAAGTGCGTTTTTGGGGTTCAAAAGATTTCCTTCTTGGGATACATTTTTTCCCCCTCTTCCATCGAGATGGATCCTGTCAAGGTTCAGGCTATTTGTGATTGGACGCAACCCTCTTCTCTTAAGAGTCTTCAGAAATTTTTGGGCTTTGCTAACTTTTATCGTCGATTTATTGCTGGTTTTTCTGATGTTGTTAAACCATTGAGTGATTTGACTAAGAAGGGTGCTGATGTTGCTGATTGGTCTCCTGATGCTGTGGAGGCCTTTCGGGAGCTTAAGCGCCGCTTTTCTTCCGCCCCTGTGTTGCGTCAGCCTGATGTTGCTCTTCCTTTTCAGGTTGAGGTCGACGCTTCTGAAATCGGAGCTGGGGCGGTGTTGTCGCAGAGAAGTTCCGACTTCCCCGTGATGAGACCTTGTGCTTTTTTTTCCCGTAAATTTTCGCCCGCCGAGCGGAATTATGATATTGGGAATCGGGAGCTTTTGGCCATGAAGTGGGCTTTTGAGGAGTGGCGTCACTGGCTTGAGGGGGCCAGACATCAGGTGGTGGTATTGACTGACCACAAAAATTTAATTTACCTTGAGTCTGCCAGGCGCCTGAATCCTAGACAGGCGCGCTGGTCGTTGTTTTTCTCTCGGTTTAATTTTGTGGTGTCATACCTACCGGGTTCTAAGAATGTTAAGGCGGATGCCCTTTCTAGGAGTTTTGAGCCTGACTCCCCTGGTAATTCTGAGCCCACAGGTATCCTTAAGGATGGAGTGATATTGTCTGCCGTTTCTCCAGACCTGCGGCGGGCCTTGCAGTAGTTTCAGGCGGATAGACCGGATCGTTGCCCACCTGGTAGACTGTTTGTTCCTGATGATTGGACCAGTAGAGTCATCTCTGAGGTTCATTCTTCTGCGTTGGCAGGTCATCCTGGAATCTTTGGTACCAGGGATTTGGTGGCAAGGTCCTTCTGGTGGCCTTCCCTGTCACGAGATGTGCGAGGCTTTGTGCAGTCTTGTGACGTTTGTGCTCGGGCCAAGCCTTGTTGTTCTCGGGCTAGTGGATTGTTGTTGCCCTTGCCTATTCCGAAGAGGCCTTGGACGCACATCTCGATGGATTTTATTTCGGATCTGCCTGTTTCTCAGAAGATGTCTGTCATCTGGGTGGTGTGTGACCGTTTCTCTAAGATGGTCCATTTGGTTCCCTTGCCTAAGTTGCCTTCTTCTTCCGAGTTGGTTCCTCTGTTTTTTCAAAATGTTGTTCGTTTGCATGGTATTCCGGAGAATATCGTTTCTGACAGAGGGACCCAATTCGTGTCTAGATTTTGGCGGGCATTCTGTGCTAGGATGGGCATAGATTTGTCTTTTTCGTCTCCTTTCCATCCTCAGACTAATGGCCAGACCGAGCGGACGAATCAGACCTTGGAGACATATTTGAGGTGTTTTGTGTCTGCAGATCAGGATGATTGGGTTGCTTTTTTGCCTTTAGCGGAGTTTGCCCTCAATAATCGGGCCAGCTCTGCCACCTTGGTGTCCCCGTTTTTCTGTAATTCGGGGTTTCATCCTCGATTTTCCTCCGGTCAGGTGGAATCTTTGGATTGTCCTGGAGTGGATGCTGTGGTGGAGAGGTTGCATCAGATTTGGGGGCAGGTAGTGGACAATTTGAAGTTGTCCCAGGAGAAGACTCAGCTTTTTGCCAACCGCCGTCATCGTGTTGGTCCTCGGCTTTGTGTTGGGGACTTGGTGTGGTTGTCTTCTCGTTTTGTCCCTATGAGGGTTTCTTCTCCTAAGTTTAAGCCTCGGTTCATCGGCCCGTACAAGATATTGGAGATTCTTAACCCTGTGTCCTTCCGTTTGGACCTCCCTGCATCTTTTTCTATTCATAATGTTTTTCATCGGTCATTATTGCGCAGGTATGAGGTACCGGTTGTGCCTTCCGTTGAGCCTCCTGCTCCGGTGTTGGTTGAGGGTGAGTTGGAGTACGTTGTGGAAAAGATCTTAGACTCCCGTGTTTCCAGACGGAAACTCCAGTATCTGGTCAAATGGAAGGGATACGGTCAGGAGGATAATTCTTGGGTGACTGCCTCTGATGTTCATGCCTCCGATCTTGTCCGTGCCTTTCATAGGGCTCATCCTGATCTCCCTGGTGGTTCTGGTGAGGGTTCGGTGCCCCCTCCTTGAGGGGGGGTACTGTTGTGAAATTGGATTCTGGGCTCCCCCGGTGGCCACTGGTGGAATTGAACTTGTGTGCATCATCCTCTCTGTTCACCTGTTCCCATCAGGATGTGGGAGTCTCTATATAACCTTGCTCCTCTGTCAGTTTCATGCCGGTCAACAATGTAATCAGAAGCCTTTCTTTGCATGTTCCTGCTACTAGACAACTCCCAGCTAAGTTGGACTTTCGTCCTTGTTTGTTTTTGCATTTTGTTCCAGTTCACAGCTGCTGTTTCGTTACTGTGTCTGGAAAGCTCTTGTGATCTGAAATTGCCACTCTGGTGTTATGAGTTAATACTAGAGTCTTAAAGTAATTTCTGGATGGTGTTTTGATAGGGTTTTCAGCTGACCATGAAAGTGCCCTTTCTGTCTTCCTGCTATCTAGTAAGCGGACCTCGATTTTGCTAAACCTATTTTCATACTACGTTTGTCATTTCATCTAAAATCACCGCCAATATATGTGGGGGCCTCTGTCTGCCTTTTGGGGAAATTTCTCTAGAGGTGAGCCAGGACTGTATTTTCCTCTGCTAGGATTAGTTAGTCCTCCGGCTGGCGCTGGGCGTCTAGGGATAAAACGTAGGCACGCTACCCGGCCACTGTTAATTGTGCGGCAGGTTTAGTTCATGGTCAGTTTAGATTCCATCTTCCAAGAGCTAGTTCTTATATATGCTGGGCTATGTTCTCTCGCCATTGAGAAACATGACAGCGCTCCTTCCCTTCCGAGCTCTGGTATGCGCCCAAACAGTGGTTTACCCCCACATATGGGGTATCGTTGTACTCAGGACAAATTACACAACAGCTTTTGTGGTCTAATTTCTTCTCTTACCCTTGGGAAAATAAAAAATTGGGGGCGAAAAGATCATTTTTGTGAAAAAATATGATTTTGTATTTTTACAGCTCTGCATTATAAACTTCTGTGAAGCACTTGTTGGGTCAAAGTGCTCACCACACATCTAGATAAGTTCCTTATGGGGTCTACTTTCCAAAATGGTGTCACTTGTGGGGGGTTTCAATGTTTAGGCACATCAGGGGCTCTCCAAACGCAACATGGCATCCCATCTCAATTCCAGTCAATTTTGCATTGAAAAGTCAAATGGCGCTCCTTTGCTTCCGAGCTCTGTCATGTGCCCAAAAAGTGGTTTACCCACACATATGGGGTATCGGCGTACTCAGGACAAATTGTACAACAACGTTTGGGGTCCATTTTCTCCTGTTACCCTTGGTAAAATAAAACAAATTGGAGCTGAAGTAAATTTTGTGTGAAAAAAAGTTAAATGTTCATTTTTATTTAAACATTCCAAAAATTCCTGTGAAACACCTGAAGGGTTAATAAACTTCTTGAATGTGGTTTTGAGCACCTTGAGGGGTGCAGTTTTTAGAATGGTGTCACACTTGGGTATTTTCTATCATATAGACCCCTCAAAATGACTTCAAATGAGATGTGGTCCCTAAAAAAAATGGTGTTGTAAAAATGAGAAATTGCTGGTCAACTTTTAACCCTTATAACTCCCTAACAAAAAAAAATTTTGGTTCCAAAATTGTGCTGATGTAAAGTAGACATGTGGCAAATGTTACTTATTAAGTATTTTGCGTGACGTATCTCTGTGATTTAAGGGCATAAAAATTCAAAGTTGGAAAATTGTGAAATTTTCAAAATTTTTGCCAAATTTCCATTTTTTCACAAATAAACACAAGTTATATCGAATAAATTTTGCCACTAACATGAAGTACAATATCTCATGAGAAAACAGTGTCAGAATCGCCAAGATCCGTTGAAGCGTTCCAGAGTTATAACCTCATAAAGGGACAGTGGTCAGAATTGTAAAAATTGGGCCGGTCATTAACGTGCAAACCACCCTCGTGGCTTAAGGGGTTAAGTACCCTTAACTACCACCGTTAAAAGGCGTATCAGCGGTCATTAAGGGGTTAAACAATAATTATATTACACAAATTGGACAATGACTTATTATACAATGTGCAAACCATCAAATGGGACCAGGTATTGCTTTACATCATATCATGTACATTATTTAGTTTTTATTGTTAAATATAAGCGATTTCATTGATTTCTAAATTTTTATGTGCAATTTAAACCTAGAAGTTTATTACAACCTATATTATTTGTTTCTGTGAGAGCATTCTTCATTCATTATATTGCATGAATCATCCTGTATAACCAGGTGACAGATCAGATCTACAGTCACAGCTGTCACGCTCCGGTCTCCCTCCCCTAGTCCTCAATACATGGCTAAATCTGTAATACTTCCAGGAGTCACTCACTAAGATGCAAAATTACACAGGACGGGCAGTGAACGTCAATGGAAAGTAAAATTGAGCCAGATGGCGGATCGGCCCCTCCTCACATCTCACAATGCCGCTCAGTGTACAATTCCCCCGCCATGTGCCGCTCATTCACAATCATAATTACAGAGGAGAAACCATATTCTCGCTGTAATGATGACTCTGGAGAACAGGGACACAACTTTTACTTATTTACCACTCATGAGTTATATTTCCAGTGGGAATTGTTCACTGAATGTATTTTTAACCCATCTGTTACATGAAACATATTGATTGAAAAAAGCAGTCAGCAAATAAGTATAAAAAATATATCTTGTAATATAGATTTTGTAACTTTTATACTTTAAGTCTGATTATTAAAATAGTATAAAGGAAATAATTAGATATTACATGTTACTTTCTGTTTTATTGGGGAATACATGGGAAACTTAATTAATATTTGCTGTGATTCACAAAGTGCGACAATCAATTTGTGACCCAACTGTCCTTAGTGCGTCCATGCATCTGCTGGAACCATTCACACACTGCAGAGAACTGACCCAATATAAGTGTTTTACCAAGTACTTAAAGGGCGCAGCTCCGGCTTTAAAGAAGGCGATTAATTTTATTACAATAATTAAATGATAGATCAATGGCCGCACTCATCTGTGCTAAAATAGGAAAATGTGAAATATATGGAATGTGAATAGCATAATGGCTTATGAACTTTATGAAAAAACACATGAGATTTTTAGCACAAGATTTGGCCAAACGTTGTGAGCCCATTCACCAAACGTCAAGGTAATCTCAGATCGAATGGGTAACTACACTGACTGCCTGATGTGAACACTTACCTATGGTATCTGAGCTGATTGCCTAATGTGAACACTTACCTATGGCTAATAACAGGATAAAGCCTACTTATATAGGAGGCTCAGAACCAACTGTGTTGAGATGTAATTAAAATCACAGCATGGTGAAGGGCGGGACGTTCAAGTCAGAAAATAGTACATAGTAAAAATAGGTAAACTGACTGAACTATATATATATAATTTATACTAGTGCATAGCCAAAAAAAAGCCAAATTAGCCATAGGTAAGTGTTCACATTAGGCAGTCAGCTCAGATACCATAGGTGAGTGTTCACATCAGGCAGTCAGTGTAGTTACCCATTCGATCTGAGATTACCTTGTCGTTTGGTGAATGGGCTCACAACATTTGGCCAAATCTTGTGCTAAAAATCTCATGTGTTTTTTCATAAAGTTCATAAGCCATTATGCTATTCACATTCCATATATTTCACATTTTCCTATTTTAGCACAGATGAGTGCGGCCATTGATCTATTTTGTATATGTTTTTTTTGGCTATGCCCTAGTATAAATTATATATATATAGTTCAGTCAGTTTACCTATTTTTAATAATTAAATGATTACAGAAAACAGGAAATAGTGTGATATTGCACACACTTTTGCATAATATAAAATCACAAAGGTAACGAACTTACATTGCACACTACAGTAGCAAAAAGCAAAACTTCACCAGGAATAGCAACATCATCTGTCCAGAAACATCAACCACGAGAAGCAAATAGCGAAGACAGAGAAATTCCAGGGATATCCACACTATAGACCCATATGGGCGTCCCCTCCCGTCTATAGGTTACAGGCTCCTGTCTTAGCTGAAATCTTCCCCAGCTTATGTCTTGTTTGGGAAAAACAATGCTTGCATGACCAAATGTTATACAAGCTCTGACAGGTTCTGTTTGTCCAATATTAAGTTCCTCGTACCAAGTGGCCACCTCTGTAGATGTCAATAAACACCGGACAAATACGTCATTGGATAAACCATGCCCAAAATCTTTCCTGGCACGAATGTCATCTCTCACTAAACATTAATAACGGAACTATGCAGTAATTGGATGTATAATATAAACGTACACTTTGCCACTGAAGAATATACACTGTGTTCCAAATTATTATGCAAATTGGATTTAAGTGTCATGAAGATTTAATTGTTTTGTTTTTCAAATAAACTCGTGGATGGTATTGTGTCTCAGGGCTCAATGGATCACTGAAATTAATCTTAAACACATGTGATAATTGGTTTTCCAAGTGATTCTAATTAAAGGAAAACTACTTAAAAATGATGTTCCACATTATTAAGCAGGTCACAGGTTTCAAGTAACATGGGAAAGAAAAAGGATCTCTCTGCTGCTGAAAAGCATCAACTAGTGCAATGCCTTGGTGAAGGGATGAAAACATTAGAAATTTCCCGAAAACTTAAGCGTGATCATCGTACTGTTAAGAGATTTGTGGCTGTATCTGAGCACAAATGTGTTTGTGCTGATAAAGGCATAATGAGGAAGATTTCTGCCAGGCAAGTTCATCGGATTAAGAGAACAACTGCTAAAAAGCCATTACAAAGCAGTAAACAGATATTTGAAGCTGCTGGTGCCTCTGGAGTCCCTCGAACCTCAAGGTGTAGGCTCCTTCAAAGGCTTGCTGTGGTGCATAAACCTACTATTCGGCCACCCTTAAACAGTGTTCACAAGCAGAAATGGTTGTATTGGGCCCACACATACATGAAGACTAATTTCCAAACAGTCTTGTTTACTGATAAGTGTTGAGCAACCCTGGATGGTCCAAATGAATGGAGAAGTGAATGGTTGGTGGATGGCCACCATGTCCCAACAAGGCTTCAACGTCAGCAAGGAGGTGGAGGAGTCATGTTTTGGGCCGGAGTCATGGAGAAACAGCTGGTTTAAGTTTCCTGAAGGTGTGAAAATGACCTCTGCAAAGTATATAGAGTTTCTGACTGACAACTTTCCTCCATGGTATAAAAAGCAGAAATATGCCTTCAGGAGCAAAATCATCTTCATGCATGACAATGTACCATCTCATGCTGCAAAGAAAACCTCTCTGAGTCATTGGCTGCTATGGGCATAAAAGGAGATAAACTCATGGTGTGGCCACCATCTTCCCCTGACCACAACCCTATTGAGAACCTTTGGAGTATCATAAAGCACAAGATCTATGAGGGTGGGAGGCCGTTCACATCCAAACTGCAGCTCTGGCAGGCAAAGAAATACAAGCAGAAACTCTCCAAAAACTCACACGTTCAATGGATGCAAGAATTGAGAAAGTGATATCAAAGAAGGGTCCTATGTTACATGTAACTTGGCCTGTTAGGATGTTTTGGTGTTAAATAGCTTTTTGTTCAGTGAATGTGACCTCCTAATGCTGCAAATTCCACAAATGAGCATTTTCAGTTCTTTAAAACATATCAAATGTTTAGAAATTCAACTGTGCCTAATAATTTGGAACAGTGCATTTTAAGTTTTTATTCATTTTGGAGATCATACTGTTATCATTGGGAGGTTTCTTCAATAACATTCGATGCATACTCTAACGGGTGATGACTTTTATTAGACTGACTGTCATTTGCACCAACCATTTAGGAAAATCCGATAAAAATGTCATTTGCATAATAATTTGGAACATAGTGTAAATATACACCATTCTCACCAAACATTGATAGCAAAACTTTGTGATAATTGGATGAATACTATAAACAAGCAAGCTATCACTAGAAACTGTGCAGCCCAGGTGTTAGGAGAATTACAGAAAATAAAGAAAGATAATATGAGATAAACTGTTATTGCTTAAAGGTTCCTTCCTTAAAGACAGGCTACCAATATGGGTTCCCGATGGTCATTAATATCTTAGCACTACAATAAGGCATAAACTGAGATCAAAGATGTAATTAGATGATGGTGGGCACAATGTTCCAATTTTTCAACAACTGAAAAAAATAGAATAAGTCTTACCGGTAATTCGGTTTCTAGGAACCTTCCACGACAGTCACCTTGGGAGGAGGATGTCTCCCCGCCCTAATGGGGGAAAGGAACACAAAGAAGTTAAATAACCCCCCCTTCCTGCTAACTCCAGTGTGTTTTCTGGCCATAGTAGCGTGAATAGTTACCACTAAAGTGCAGGAATCATCCAGAGAAATATCAGATAGGGAGGGAAATTAGTGCTGTCGTGGAAGGTTCCTAGAAACCGAATTACCGGTAAGACTAATTCTATTTTCTCTAGTCACCTTCCACGACAGTCACCTTGGAGATATACCAACGGTAATTTCTTTAGGGAGGGACCTGTTATGATCTGGTGACCTTGGAGCTGCATAAAACCTTCTCAGGAGACGTGGAAACTGTACTGACCGCAAACCCTGAACTTAACACCGCAACTAGAAGTAGCCGTGGGGTGTGCCTAACATACCCTAGACACCTCGACACAGCCGGAGGACTACATACCTCTATAGATGGAAATGGGAACACTAGCTTGCCTCAGAGCAGAACCCCAAAGGATAGGCAGCCCCCCACAAATATTGACTGTGAGTAGGAGAGGAAAGACACACACAGGCAGAAAACCGATTTCAGCAAAAGAGGCCACTCTAACTAAACAGGGAAAGATAGGACAGAATACTAAGCGGTCAACACTTCAAAAATACCCACAGCAGAAAATACAAAAAGCTCCACAAACTAACTAAAGTCATGGAATATACATCTGCCACTCCTGAGAATCCAACAAGACTGTGAAAACACTGACACAATCAAAGCTGGACAAAACAACAATGAATAGTACTGAATAATTAAGCACACTGCATGTGTGCACAAAAGAAACCAGACACTTATCTTGCAGATTTGGCAGTAAGGCAGAAGGAACCAGGCAAGGACTAAACCTCCAAAAACAATGGACAACTGGCAAGGACTGCAAGCCTAAATACTCCAGTCAGAACTGCAATCAGTAGATTCACCTGACCAGCGCTGCAAACCAGGGACCACTGCACTACCATCTACAACCACCGGAGGGAGCCAAAAAGCAGAATTCACAACAGTACCCCCCTCTTGAGGAGGGGTCACCGAACCCTCACCAGAGCCCCCAGGCTGATCAGGACGAGCGAAATGAAAAGCATGAACCAAATCAGCAGCATGGACATCGGAGGCAAAAACCCAAGAATTATCCTCCTGGCCATAACCCTTCCATTTGACAAGATACTGAAGCCTCCGCCTCGAAAAACGAGAATCCAAAATCTTCTCAACCACATACTCCAACTCCCCATCAACCAACACAGGGGCCGGAGGATCAACAGAGGGAACAACAGGTACCACATATTTCCGCAATAAAGATCTATGGAAGACATTATGGATAGAAAAAGAGGCAGGAAGCGCCAAACGAAAAGACACTGGATTAATAATCTCAGAAATCTTATAAGGACCAATAAACCGAGGCTTAAACTTAGGAGAAGAAACCTTCATAGGAACATGACGGGAAGACAACCAGACCATATCCCCAACCCGAAGCCGGGAACCAACACCCCGATGACAGTTAGCAAAACGTTGAGCCTTCTCCTGAGACAACACCAAATTGTCTACCACATGAGTCCAAATCTGCTGCAATCTGTCGACCACAGAATCTACACCAGGACAGTCAGAAGGCTCAACCTGCCCAGAAGAAAAACGAGGATGAAAACCAAAATTACAGAAAAAAGGCGAAACCAAAGTAGCCGAACTAACCCGATTATTAAGGGCAAACTCGGCCAATGGCAAAAAGGTCACCCAATCATCCTGATCAGCAGACACAAAGCATCTCAAATAAGTCTTCAAGGTCTGATTAGTTCGCTCGGTTTGGCCATTTGTCTGAGGATGAAATGCAGAGGAAAAAGACAGATCAATGCCTGTTATGACCCCAATGGCAGAGGGTCTCAGAAATAAATACTAAGTCTGCAAACACAAAAAAACAGCTCATAGGGCAGTGGTAACTGGGCTGACCATATATCTAATCCTAGCACCACAAATAGCAGTAGCCGGGGAACGTGCCTACGTTGGTTCTAGACGTCTCGCGCCAGCCGGAGAACTAACTAACCCTAGAAGGGAAAAGAAAGACCTTTCTTGCCTCCAGAGGATAGACCCCAAAAGTAGGATACAAGCTCCCAACAAATAATAACGGTGAGGTAAGAAGAAAAGACAAACGTAAGAATGAGCTAGGTATTAGCAAAGAGAGGCCCACTAAACTAATAGCAGAATATAGTAAGATGACTTATATGGTCAGCAAAAACCCTATCAAAAATCCACGCTGGATATTCAAGAACCCCCGAACCGTCTAACGGCCCGGGGGGAGAACAGCAGCCCCCTAGAGCTTCCAGCAAAGTCAGGAATCACATTTAGTACAAGCTGGACAAAAATAAGAGCAAAGCAAATAACCAAAAAACGAAGAAGCAGGACTTAGCTTAATTTTGCAGGAACCAGGACCAGCAGACAAGAGCAAACAGAAAGGATCTGATTACAACGATGCCAGGCACTGGACTAAGGATCCAGGAAGCTTATATAGCAACACCCCTAGACTAACGGCCCAGGTGAGTGCCAAAGTGAGGAAAGACACTCCCAGAGTCATATCACTAGTGACCACAAGAGGGAGCCAAAAAGTCAATTCACAACAGTACCCCCCCCTTAAGGAGGGGTCGCCGAACCCTCACCAAGACCACCAGGGTGATCAGGATGAGCAGCGTGAAAGGCACGAACTAAATCGGCCGCATGCACATCAGAGGCAACCACCCAGGAATTATCCTCCTGACCATAGCCCTTCCACTTGACCAGGTACTGAAGCCTCCGCCTGGAGAGACGAGAATCCAGGATCTTCTCCACCACGTACTCCAACTCGCCCTCAACCAACACCGGAGCAGGAGGCTCAACAGAAGGAACCACAGGTACAACGTACCGCCGCAACAAAGACCTATGGAACACGTTGTGAATGGCAAACGACACCGGAAGATCCAAGCGAAAGGACACAGGATTAAGGATTTCCAATATCTTGTAAGGACCGATGAAGCGAGGCTTAAATTTAGGAGGGGAGACCTTCATAGGAACAAAGCGAGAAGACAGCCATACCAAATCCCCAACACGAAGTCGGGGACCCACACCGCGGCGGCGGTTGGCAAAACGCTGAGCCTTCTCCTGTGACAACTTTAAGTTGTCCACCACATGATTCCAGATCTGCTGCAACCTATCCACCACAGAATCTACCCCAGGACAGTCAGAAGGCTCCACATGTCCCGAGGAAAAACGAGGATGGAAACCAGAGTTGCAGAAAAATGGCGAAACCAAAGTAGCGGAACTAGCCCGATTATTAAGGGCAAACTCAGCCAACGGCAAGAAGGTCACCCAATCATCCTGATCTGCAGAAACAAAACACCTCAAATAAGCCTCCAGAGTCTGATTAGTTCGCTCCGTTTGTCCATTAGTCTGAGGATGAAAGGCAGACGAAAACGACAAATCAATGCCCATCCTAGCACAAAAGGACCGCCAGAACCTGGAAACAAACTGGGATCCTCTGTCAGACACAATATTCTCAGGAATGCCGTGTAAACGAACCACGTTCTGAAAGAACACAGGAATCAGATCGGAAGAGGAAGGCAGCTTAGGCAAAGGAACCAAATGGACCATCTTAGAAAAGCGATCACATATTACCCAGATGACAGACATGCCCTGAGACACCGGGAGATCTGAAATGAAATCCATGGAAATGTGCATCCAAGGCTTCTTCGGGACAGGCAAGGGCAAGAGCAACCCGCTGGCACGAGAACAGCAAGGCTTAGCTCGAGCACAAGTCCCACAGGACTGCACAAATGACCGCACATCCCTTGACAAAGAAGGCCACCAAAAGGACCTAGCCACCAGATCTCTGGTGCCAAAAATTCCCGGGTGCCCTGCCAACACCGATGAATGAACCTCGGAAATGACTCTGCTGGTCCACTTATCAGGCACAAACAGTCTGTCAGGTGGACAAGAGTCAGGTCTACCAGCCTGAAATCTCTGCAACACACGTCGCAAATCCGGAGAAATGGCTGACAAGATAACTCCCTCTTTAAGAATACCAACAGGTTCTGCGACTCCAGGAGCATCAGGCACAAAGCTCCTTGAAAGAGCATCGGCCTTCACATTCTTTGAACCTGGTAAATACGAGACCACAAAGTCAAAACGGGAGAAAAACAATGACCAGCGGGCCTGTCTAGGATTCAGGCGTTTAGCAGACTCGAGATACATCAAATTTTTGTGATCAGTCAAGACCACCACACGATGCTTAGCACCCTCGAGCCAATGACGCCACTCCTCAAATGCCCACTTCATGGCCAACAACTCCCGATTGCCAACATCATAATTCCGCTCAGCAGGCGAAAACTTCCTAGAGAAAAAGGCACAAGGTCTCATCACAGAGCAACCAGGGCCTCTCTGCGACAAAACGGCCCCTGCCCCAATCTCAGAAGCATCCACCTCAACCTGAAAGGGAAGTGAGACATCAGGCTGGCACAAAACAGGTGCCGAAGTAAACCGGCGCTTCAACTCCTGGAAAGCCTCCACGGCTGCAGGGGCCCAGTTAGCAACATCAGAACCTTTCTTGGTCATATCCGTCAAAGGTTTAACAACGCTAGAGAAATTAGCGATAAAACGACGGTAGAAGTTAGCAAAACCCAAGAACTTCTGAAGACTCTTAACTGACGTGGGTTGAGTCCAATCATGAATAGCTCGGACCTTGACTGGGTCCATCTCCACCGCAGAAGGGGAAAAAATAAACCCCAAAAAGGGAACCTTCTGTACTCCAAAGAGACACTTTGAGCCCATAACAAACAAAGCATTCTCACGCAAAATCTGAAACACCATCCTGACCTGCTCTACATGCGAGTCCCAATCATCAGAAAAAAACAGAATATCATCCAGAAAAACGATCATAAATTTATCCAGATACTTCCGGAAAATGTCATGCATGAAGGACTGAAACACTGAAGGCGCATTAGAGAGCCCAAAAGGCATCACCAAGTACTCAAAATGACCTTCGGGCGTATTAAATGCGGTTTTCCATTCATCTCCTTGCTTAATGCGCACAAGGTTGTACGCACCACGAAGATCTATCTTGGTGAACCACTTGGCACCTTTAATCCGGGCAAACAAGTCTGACAACAGAGGCAAAGGATACTGAAATTTAACAGTGATTTTATTCAAAAGCCGATAGTCAATACAAGGTCTCAAAGATCCGTCTTTCTTGGCCACAAAAAAGAATCCCGCACCAAGAGGGGAAGAAGATGGACGGATATGCCCCTTCTCCAGAGATTCCTTGATATACGAACGCATTGCGGTATGCTCAGGTACAGACAGATTAAATAGTCTTCCCTTAGGAAATTTACTACCTGGAATCAAATCTATGGCACAGTCACAGTCCCTATGAGGAGGCAAAGCACTGGACCTGGACTCGCTGAACACATCCTGATAATCAGACAAATACTCAGGAACTTCCGAAGGAGTAGAGGAAGCAATAGACACCGGCGGGGAATCACCATGAATTCCCTGACAGCCCCAACTTGACACAGACATTGCCTTCCAATCCAAGACTGGATTATGGGTCTGTAACCATGGCAACCCCAAAACGACCAAATCATGCATTTTATGCAGAACAAGAAAACGAATCACCTCCCGATGTTCAGGAGTCATGCACATGGTTACCTGTGTCCAAAACTGCGGTTTATTTTCCGCCAATGGCGTAGCATCAATACCCCTAAGAGGGATAGGATTTTCCAACGGCTCAAGAATAAAACCCCAGCGCTTGGAAAATGACAGATCCATAAGACTCAGGGCAGCACCTGAATCCACAAACGCCATAACAGGGTAAGAAGACAATGAGCAAATTAAAGTCACAGACAAAATAAATTTAGGTTGCAAATTACCAATGGCGACAGGACTAACAACCCTTGTTAGACGTTTAGAGCATGCTGAGATAACATGTGTAGAATCACCACAGTAATAACACAACCCATTCTGACGTCTATGATTTTTCCGCTCATTTCTAGTCAGGATTCTATCACATTGCATTAAATCAGGTGTTTGTTCAGACAACACCACCAGGGGATTAGCGGTTTTGCGCTCCCGCAAACGCCGGTCAATTTGAATAGCCAGCGCCATGGAATCATTCAGACTTGTAGGAATGGAGAAACCCACCATCACATTCTTAATGGCTTCAGAAAGGCCATTTCTAAAATTTGCGGCCAGAGCACACTCATTCCACTGAGTGCACACTCATTCCACTGAGTAAGCACGGACCATTTCCGAAATTTTTGGCAATACACTTCAGCTTCATCCTGGCCCTGAGAAATAGCCAGCAAGGCTTTTTCTGCCTGAACCTCAAGATTGGGTTCCTCGTAAAGTAAACCGAGCGCCAGAAAAAACGCATCAATATTTGCCAATGCCGGATCTCCTGGCGCTAGCGAGAAAGCCCAATCCTGAGGGTCGCCCCGTAAAAAAGAGATAACAATTTTAACTTGCTGAGCGGAGTCTCCAGATGAACGGGGTCTCAGAGATAGAAACAACTTACAATTATTCCTGAAATTCCTAAACTTAAATCGGTCTCCAGAAAACAGTCCAGGAATAGGTATCTTAGGTTCAGACATAGGACTACTGGTAACAAAATCTTGTATGCCCTGCACACGAGCAGCAAGCTGGTCCACACTTGTAATCAAGGTCTGGACATTCATGTCTGCAGCAAGCTCAAGCCACTCAGAGGTAAAGGGGAGGAAGAGAGGGAAAAAAAAAACAAAAACTCAGAATTTCCTTTATTATCCCACTTCTGCAATGCATTAACATTCAATGTGGGCCTGGCATACTATTATGACCCCAATGGCAGAGGGTCTCAGAAATAAATACCAAGTCTGCAAACACAAAAAAACAGCTCATAGGGCAGTGGTAACTGGGCTGACCATATATCTAATCCTAGCACCACAAATAGCAGTAGCCGGGGAACGTGCCTACGTTGGTTCTAGACGTCTCGCGCCAGCCGGAGAACTAACTAACCCTAGAAGGGAAAAGAAAGACCTTTCTTGCCTCCAGAGGAAAGACCCCAAAAGTAGGATACAAGCCCCCAACAAATAATAACGGTGAGGTAAGAGGAAAAGACAAACGTAAGAATGAGCTAGGTATTAGCAAAGAGAGGCCCACTAAACTAATAGCAGAATATAGTAAGATGACTTATATGGTCAGCAAAAACCCTATCAAAAATCCACGCTGGATATTCAAGAACCCCCGAACCGTCTAACGGCCCGGGGGGAGAACACCAGCCCCCTAGAGCTTCCAGCAAAGTCAGGAATCACATTTAGTACAAGCTGGACAAAAATAAGAGCAAAGCAAATAACCAAAAAACGAAGAAGCAGGACTTAGCTTAATTTTGCAGGAACCAGGACCAGCAGACAAGAGCAAACAGAAAGGATCTGATTACAACGATGCCAGGCACTGGACTAAGGATCCAGGAAGCTTATATAGCAACACCCCTGGACTAACGGCCCAGGTGAGTGCCAAAGTGAGGAAAGACACTCCCAGAGTCATATCACTAGTGACCACAAGAGGGAGCCAAAAAGTCAATTCACAACAAATGCCCAGCCTAGCACAAAAGGCCTGCCAAAACCTAGAAACAAACTGGGAACCCCTGTCAGATACAATATTCTCCGGAATACCATGCAAACGAACCACATGCTGAAAAAACAACGAGACCAAATCTGAAGAGGAAGGCAATTTAGGCAAAGGCACCAAATGAACCATCTCAGAGAACCGGTGACAAACAACCCAGATAACCGACATCTTCTGGGAGACGGGAAGATCAGAAACAAAATCCATAGAAATATGCGTCCAAGGCCTCTCAGGGACCGGCAAAGGCAAAAGCAACCCACTAGCACGGGAACAACAAGGCTTGGCCCGCGCACAAGTCCCACAGGACTGCACAAAAGAACGCACATCACGTGATAAAGAAGGCCACCAAAAGGACCTACCAACCAAGTCTCTGGTACCAAAAATACCAGGATGACCAGCCAACACAGAACAATGAACCTCAGAAATCACTCTACTAGTCCATCTGTCAGGAACAAACAATTTCCCCACTGGACAACGGTCAGGTTTGTCAACCTGAAATTCCTGAAGAACCCGTCGTAAATCAGGGGAAATGGCAGAAAGAACAACCCCCTCTTTCAGAATGCCGACCGGTTCAAGGACCTCAGGAGAATCAGGCAAAAAACTCCTAGAACGGGCATCAGCCTTAATATTCTTAGAACCCGGAAGATACGAGACCACAAAATCAAAACGGGAAAAAAACAAAGACCACCGAGCCTGTCTAGGATTCCGCCGCTTGGCAGACTCGAGGTAAATCAGATTCTTATGATCAGTCAGGACCACAAAACGGTGCTTAGCCCCCTCAAGCCAATGTCGCCACTCCTCAAACGCCCACTTCATAGCCAACAACTCACGATTGCCGACATCATAATTGCGTTCAGCAGGCGAAAATTTACGGGAAAAGAAGGCACATGGTTTCATCAAGGAACCACTAGGATCCCTCTGAGACAAAACGGCCCCTGCGCCAATCTCAGAAGCGTCAACCTCAACCTGAAACGAAAGAGAAACATCTGGTTGACGCAACACAGGAGCAGAAGTAAATCGACGCTTAAGTTCTTGAAAGGTAAATACCGCCGGAGAGGACCAATTCGCCACATCAGCGCCTTTCTTTGTCAAATCGGTCAAGGGTTTAACCACGCTGGAAAAGCCAGCAATAAAACGGCGATAAAAATTTGCAAAACCCAAACATTTCTGAAGGCTCTTTACGGACGTAGGTTGAATCCAATCATGAATGGCCTGAACCTTAACTGGATCCATCTCGATAGATGAAGGAGAAAAAATAAAACCCAAAAAAGAAAGGCACCCCAAAGAGACACTTAGACCCCTTCACAAACAAAGCATTGTCATGAAGGATCTGAAACACCATCCTGACCTGCTGCACATGAGACTCCCAATCATCAGAAAAAATCAAAATATCGTCCAGATATACAATCAAGAATTTATCAATATAATTCCGGAAGATATCATGCATGAAAGATTGAAAAACAGATGGAGCATTAGAGAGCCCGAATGGCATCACAAGGTATTCAAAATGGCCTTCGGGCGTATTGAACGCAGTTTTCCATTCATCACCCTGCTTAATACGAACAAGATTATACACCCTCCGAAGGTCAATCTTTGTAAACCAACAAGCCCCCTTAATCCTAGCAAACAAATCGGAAAGCAAAGGTAAAAGGTATTGAAACTTGACCGTGATCTTATTCAAGAGGCGATAATCAATACAGGGTCTCAAGGAGCCATCCTTCTTAGCAACAAAAAAAAATCCCGCTCCCATCAGTGAAGAAGATGGCTGAATATGCCCTTTCTCCAAAGACTCCTTAACATAACTCCGCATAGCGGTATGTTCAGGCACAGACAGGTTGAAGAGTTGGCCCTTAGGAAATTTACAGCCTGGAATCAAATCAATCGCACAATCACAGTCCCTGTGCGGTGGAAGAGAACTGGACTTGGGCTCATCGAATACATCCTGAAAATCAGACAAAAACTCTGGGATTTCGGAAGAGGAAGAAGAAGAGATGGACATTAAAGGAACATCATTATGAACCCTCTGACAACCCCAAATAGTCACAGACATAGACTTCCAATCCAACACAGGATTATGTACCTGCAACCACGGAAAACCCAGTACAATAGCATCATGTAAATTATGCAACACCAGAAATCGACAATCTTCCTGAAGGGCTGGTGCCATACGCATGGTCACCTGTGTCCAAAACTGGGACTTATTTTTTAGCCAAAGGTGTAGCATCAATGCCCCTTAAAGGAATAAGGTTCTGCAAAGGCTGCAAGGGAAAACCACAACGCCTGGCAAACTCAAAGTCCAATAAATTCAAAGCGGCTCCTGAATCCACAAACGCCATGACAGAAAATGATGACAATGAGCAGATCAAGGACACAGATAACAGAAATTTAGGTTGTACAGTACTGATGGTAAATGAACTAGCGATCCTCTTTGTCCGCTTAGGGCAGACTGAAATAACATGAGAAGCATCGCCACAATAGTAACACAACCTATTCTGACGTCTGAATCCTTGTCGTTCTGTTCTAGACAGAATCCTATCACACTGCATTGGCTCAGGACTCTGCTCAGAGGACAACGCCACAGCGCGCACAATTCTGCGCTCCCACAAGCGCCGATCAATCTGAATAGCCAATGACATAGAATCACTCAGATCGACAGGCGTGGGAAACCCCACCATAACATCTTTAACGGATTCCGAAAGACCCTTTCTGAAAATTGCCGCCAAAGCATCATCATTCCATTTAGTCAGCACAGACCATTTTCTAAATTTCTGGCAATATAATTCTGCTGCCTCTTGACCCTGAGACAGGCCCAACAAGGTCTTTTCTGCTTGATCCACAGAATTAGGTTCATCATATAATAGTCCTAAAGCCTGAAAAAAGGAATCTATATTAAGCAAAGCAGGATTCCCAGATTCCAGGGAAAATGCCCAATCCTGTGGATCACCACGCAGAAGGGAAATAACGATTTTAACCTGCTGAATGGAATCATCAGAGGATCGAGGTCTCAAAGCAAAAAACAGTTTACAGTTGTTTTTAAAACTCAAAAATTTAGACCTGTCACCAAAAAACAAATCAGGAGTAGGAATCTTCGGTTCTAAAACCGGAGTCTGAACAATATAATCAGAAATTCCCTGCACCCTAGCAGCAAGCTGGTCTACACGAGAAACTAATTCATGAACATCCATGCTAATGCAGAACTCCTCAGCCACCCAGGGAAAAAGAGGGAGGAACAGACAAAACAAACTACAGAAAAAAAAATGAGTCAACACCTTTCTTCCCTTCTTCTGAGATGCATTTAACTCATTGTTGGCCAGTTGTACTGTTATGATCTGTTGACCTTGGAGCTGCATAAAACCTTCTCAGGAGACATGGAAACTGTACTGACCGCAAACCCTGAACTTAACACCGCAATTAGAAGTAGCCGTGGGGTGTGCCTAACATACTCTAGACACCTCGACACAGCCGGAGGACTACATACCCCTATAGATGGAAATGGGAACACTAGCTTGCCTCAGAGCAGAACCCCAAAGGATAGGCAGCCCCCCACAAATATTGACTGTGAGTAGGAGAGGAAAGACACACACAGGCAGAAAACAGATTTCAGCAAAAGAGACCACTCTAACTAAACAGGGAAAGATAGGACAGAATACTAAGCGGTCAGTATTAAAACACTTCAAAAATACCCACAGCAGAAAATACAAAAAGTTCCACAAACTAACTAAAGTCATGGAATGTACATCTGCCACTCCTGAGAATCCAACAAGACTGTGAAAACACTGACACAATCAAAGCTGGACAAAACAACAATGAATAGTACTGAATAATTAAGCACACAACATGTGTGCACAAAAGAAACCAGACACTTATCTTGCAGATTTGGCAGTAAGGCAGAAGGAACCAGGCAAGGACTAAACCTCCAAAAACAATGGACAACTGGCAAGGACTAATGAATCCTGCAAGCCTAAATACTCCAGTCAGAACTGCAATCAGTAGATTCACCTGACCAGCGCTGCAAACCAGGGACCACTGCACTACCATCTACAACCACCGGAGGAAGCCAAAAAGCAGAATTCACAACAGGGACCACAGCATGTAGAACACGTCTGCCGAAGGTCAGATCCCTGTCGAAATTCAGCCTGTAATGTCTGGTGAAGGTATGAACAGAAGACCATGTGGCGGCTCTGCATATCTGTTCTGATGAGGTGTTTCCTCTTGCTGCCTATGACGTGGAGACCGACCGCGTAGAATGGGCCTTCAGAAAGATCGGCGGAGGGAGATCTTTGGCCGAATATGCAAGGTAGATGGCTTGTTTTATCCAGCTTGCAATCGTGCTTTTAGCCGCCTTCTTCCCTTTACTTTGTCCTGAGAATTGGATAAAAAGATTCTGGTCGACCCTCCAAGATTTGGACTGCTCCAGGTAATGGAGAACTACCCTGCGGACATCCAGGGTATGGAAGTTTTCCTCCTTCTCGTTGGAAGGGTTTGGACAAAATGAGGGCAAAACCACATCCTGACCCCTATGAAAATCTGAAACGACCTTGTGTATAAAGGCTGGGTCTAGTCGTAGGATTATGCTGTCAGAATTTATGGATAGAAAAGGTTCTTGAATTGACAAGGCCTGCAATTCTCCTATGCGCCTAGCTGTGGTATTAGCTACTAGGAACACCGTTTTAAGTGTTAGGATTTTAAGGGTTAGAGAAGACTAGGGCTCAAAGGGTGGTTGAGTTAAACTATTGAGTGCTAAATTTAGATCCCAAGGAGGGATCCAACTAGGGAGACTAGGACGTAGTCTACTAGCTGAAGTTATGAATCGCTTGATCCAGCAGTGGCCAGCTAGATCCTGGTCAAAAAAGGAACTGAGGGCCGATACCTGAACTTTCAGAGTACTCGGGGAAAGTCCAAGATCTAAACCCTTCTGGAGGAAGTCCAGGATTTGAGAGATGTTGGGGTGGAAGGGATCCGGGACACTGGGAAGACACCAGGAAGAGAATTTCTTCCATACTTTGTTATAGATGGCGTTAGTCACCAGTTTCCTACTCTTTTGGAGAGTTTGGATAACCCTATGTGAGAGACCGCTGGCTTTTAGAATGTTGGTTTCAGTAGCCAGGCAGCTAGATTCAATTTTTGGAGATCCAGATAAAGGAGGGGACCTTGGAAGAGGAGATCGGATCTTTGAGGAAGAAGAATGGGACCTTCCTTGTTCATTCCCCTCAAAGGTGCTGTACCAGCTCCGTCCTGGCCACAATGGGGCGATCAGGACTGTTGTGACTCTGTCTGACCGGATTTCTGCAGTGTTTTTGACAACATTGGAATTGGTGGAAAGGCGTAAGCCAAGTTGAAGGTCCATGGATGAATGAGAGCATCTATTCCCAGAGCACCCTGCACAGGGCCGAGGGCTAAGCTTAATGTATTATAAAAATTGTTTTTTTGCAACAGCTATTTCAGTTTCATATATCTAATAACTGTTGGACACACTAATGTTTCTGCCTTGAAATGAGGTTTATTGTACTAACAGAAAATGTGCAATCTGCATTCAGACAAAATTTGATAGGTGCATACGTATGGGCACCTCACCAGAAAATTGACATTAATATTTAGTAGATCCTCCTTTTGCAAAAATAACAGCCTCTAGTCGCTTCCTGTAGCTTTTAATGAGTTCCTGGATCCTGGATGAAGGTATTTTTGACCAGTCCTCTTTACAAAACAATTCCAGTTCAGTTAAGTTTGATGGTCGCCGAGCATGGACAGCCCTCTTCAAATGATCCCACAGATGTTCAATGATATTCAGGTCTGGGGACTGGGATGGCCATTCCAGAACAGTGTAATTGTTCCTCTGCATGAATGCCTGAGTAGATTTGGAGCGGTGTTTTAGATCATTGTCTTGCTGAAAGATCCATCCCCTGCGTAACTTCAACTTTGTCACTGATTCATGAACATTATTGTCAAGAATCTGCTGATACTGAGAGGAATCCATGCGTTCCTCAACTTTAACAAGATTCCCGGTGCCGGCATTGGCCACACAGCCCCAAAGCATGATGGAACCTCCACCAAATTTTACTGTGGGTAGCAAGTGTTTTTCTTGGAATGCTGTGTTTTTTTGCCGCCATGCATAACGCTTTTTTGTATGACCAAACAACTCAATCTTGGTTTCATCAGTCCTCAGGACCTTCTTCCAAAAATAAATTGGCTTCTCCAAATGTGCTTTTACATACCTCAGCCGTCTCTGCTTGTGGCGTGCTTGCAGAAACGGCTTCTTTCGCATCACTCTCCCATAATCGGGCTAGTTCCGCTACTTTGGTTTCGCCATTTTTCTGCAACTCTGGTTTCCATCCTCGTTTTTCCTCGGGACATGTGGAGCCTTCTGACTGTCCTGGGGTAGATTCTGTGGTGGATAGGTTGCAGCAGATTTGGAATCATGTGGTGGACAACTTAAAGTTGTCACAGGAGAAGGCTCAGCGTTTTGCCAACCGCCGCCGCGGTGTGGGTCCCCGACTTCGTGTTGGGGATTTGGTATGGCTGTCTTCTCGATTTGTTCCTATGAAGGTCTCCTCTCCTAAATTCAAGCCTCGCTTCATCGGTCCTTACAAGATATTGGAAATTCTTAATCCTGTGTCCTTTCGCTTGGATCTTCCGGTATCATTTGCCATTCACAACGTGTTCCATAGGTCTTTGTTGCGGCGGTACGTTGTACCTGTGGTTCCTTCTGTTGAGCCTCCTGCTCCGGTGTTGGTTGAGGGCGAGTTGGAGTACGTGGTGGAGAAGATCTTGGATTCTCGTCTCTCCAGGCGGAGGCTTCAGTATCTGGTCAAGTGGAAGGGCTATGGTCAGGAGGATAATTCCTGGGTGGCTATGGCCTCAATCTTGGCTGGTTCTGGTCACTGTTTCCCACTTCCCACCCAATGTCCTAAATACTGAACCTCCGCTTTGCCCACGTGACACTTGTTGGGGTTGTCTAATACTGTCTCTAGGTGATTTAGATGCTCTTCCCATGTCACGCTGTAGATGGCGATGTCATCCAGGTAGGCACAAGCATAGTCCTGGAGACCATCCAGAAGCCGGTCAGCCAGCCTCTGGAAGGTCGCAGGGGCATTCTTCATCCCGAATGGCATAACTCGAAACTGGAATAAGCTGAACGAGGTGACAAATGCAGACTTGGGAATAGCGTCAGGACTAAGGGGAATCTGCCAGTAGCCTTTGCATAGATCGATGGTGGTTAAATACTTTGCCCCCGCCAGCCGGTCTAACAGCTCATCCACGCGCAGCATGGGATACGCATCCGTCACCGTTTTCTCATTGAGCCTGCGATAGTCTACACAAAACCGTGAGTCCCATCCTTCTTGGGCACTAACACTACGGGGGATGCCCAGGGACTATCTGATTCTTCAATGACCCCTAAACGCAACATCTCTCGTATCTCTTGTCGCATCCCTACTCGTACAGACTCAGGGACACGGAAAGGGGGTTGTCTCAGGGGGGTCTGATTCTGGGTCTCAACCTTGTGTTGTGCCAGGTGGGTGTACCCCGGTCTCCCTGAAAACATCCTCTGTCACTGCCTCAACAACGCCTCTGCCTGCTTTCTCTCCCGGGGACCTAGGTCTGCACCCCAGTGTACCTGGTCCCATGTTTTAGGCTGAGTCCTCTCCCCTAAGACATCAGGCAAGGGGAGTCCGGCTACATCCTCTGCTTCAGGTGCACAGATGGCCACTACCCCTTCAGGGCGCTCCCGGTAGGGCTTCAGCATGTTCACATGGAACATGCGGATAACCCTGGGGTCGTCACAATCGGCGACATTATAGGTGGTGTTGCCTATTTTCCCCACTACCTGGTAGGGCCCCTGCCATGCAGCTTGGAACTTGTTCTGCCTAGTGGGTTCTAACACCAGGACCTTCTGTCCTATCTCAAAGGTGCGTTCTCTGACCCTCCGATCGTACCACACGCGCTGGCGCCTTTGGGCCACCTGCAGGTTCCCACGTACAGCCTGGGTCAGCTCCTGTAGGTGGTCCTGGAATACCAGCACATAGGGTACAATAGGTACCCCTTTCATGGTGCCCTCCCTTTCCCAGTGTTCTAGCACTAAGTCTAGGGGTCCCCTTACCCGTCTCCCGTATACCAGTTCGAACGGAGAGAACCCCGTGGATTCTTGGGGCACCTTCCGATAGGCAAACAGGAGGTGAGGCAAGAATTTCTCCCAGTTTCTGTAGGTCCTGGTAAAAGTCCCAATGAGTTGTTTTAATGTCCCGTTAAAGCGTTCACACAACCCATTGGTTTGCGGGTGGTACGGGGCGCTTCTAATGGACTTTACGCCGCACAGCTTCCACAGTTGGTTGGTCACCTCTGCTGTAAACTGGGTACCCTGGTCCGAGATAATCTCCCGGGGAAATCCAACCCATGAGAAAACCTGGAGCAGGGCAGCCGCCACCGTCTCTGCCAGTATGTTAAGTAACGCAACTGCCTCTGGATACCGTGTGGCATAATCTACCACTGTCAATATATACCTTTTCCCTGACGGATTGGGTTTTGCTAATGGCCCTATCAGATCGACCGCTACTTGGCTAAATGGTTCCTCCACAATGGGGAGGGGGCGTAATTTGGCCTTGCATCGATCTCCCCTCTTGCCAATACGCTGGCAACTGTCACAGGTCTGGCAGTACTGACGAACATCATAGGTTACCCCCGGCCAAAAGAAGTTTTGTGTCAGACGATGCATGGTGCGACAAACGCCGAAGTGCCCGGCCAAGGGTATGTCATGAGAGATTCGCAGTAACTCCTGCCTATACTTCTTGGGAACTACCAGCTGTCGTTTTATAGTGGGGCTCGTCCCTGTGTGGTGCTGCTCTGTGATCCGGTAGAGGAGTCCCTGCTTCCATATAAACTGTTCCCCTTCCAGTACCCCTCTCTCCTCCTGTGCCTTCCCATGATATCCCTCCAATGAGGGATCCTAAAATAACTCCCTCTTAAATTAATCTGGGGTGGCCCAAGAAATGTGTCTGGCTATGGGAATACGTGTAGGGCTGTGATGTCTTACCTAGGCCTCCTCTGAGTGTGATTCCACCTCCGCAGCTCGAGCTTGTCTCCGGGTGGTCACAGGATATGTCTCAGCCAGAGGGGCAACCGAGAAGGCAGACAACATGAGCCCCAAGTCATTTCCCAGCAAGACGTCTGCAGGCAAATCCTCCATCAAACCGACCTCAACAAGGCCATCCCCGACTCCCTAGTTCAGGTGAATCCTGGCAGTGGGAAGTCGATGTATGGCTCACCCTGCTACATGGACTGCCACTGTCCGGTCCGTCTTCTCTTGGTCCCGGAGGAGATGAGGCTTCACAAGGGTCAAAGTTGCTCCAGAATCTCTTAGTCCCTGCATGCGTTTCCCATTAACCCACACGACCTGTCTATGCTGTTGTCGATTATCTGCCCGGGCTGCCTGCACAGGGTCTACTTCATGCAGCACTTCCTCCATTTCTTCCACCCCTTGGTTAGTTGTAGCCCCCAAAGCCGGGTCAGCTTCGCCTTGGTAGCAGTGTACAGCGGCCCGGCTGTAGGTAGCTGTTCCCACCTTTGGCCACTGGGTATGCTGAGTCCGGTTGGGACATTGTCTTTGCAGGTGGCCCAGCTGATGGCAGGTTTGGCATCGCGCCCCTGGGGAACTGTGGTAGGCCAGGTTTCTAGCTGGTCCCCCTACAATCTTCGGTGATTTGGGGCCCTCCAGGTCCATGGGCGGACCCTTAGTGACCATCTTTGATCCAGACAACTGAGGCCTCCTGGCATCATGATGTTCATTGGCCAGACGAGCGGCTTCCTCAAGAGTCATTGGCCGCCTTTCCCGAAGCCATTCCTGTGTCTTGGGGGTTAGTCCATTAAAGAATCGTTCTAACAAGAAGAGCTGGAGGACTTCCTCCTTAGTGGTTGCTTGGCTGCCTTGTACCCACTGTAGCAGTGACCACCGTAATTTACAGTGTCACAAGAGGTGGACGATGATGAGACAGAATTGCCAGAAAGTCAGGAGGAGGAGCAGGTGTGGATGTGGAAGACGAGGTGGTGGATAACATAGTGACTGACCCAACCTGGCAGGAGGACATGCAGAGCGAGGACAGCAGCACACATGGGGAAGGAGGCATATCACCCCAACAGTGAGTAAAAGCTCACAGACATAAAAAGAGTAGGGTTGAGTGACTTTCATTTTTTTAAGATCGAGTCGGGTTTTGCGAAACCCGACTTTGTCCAAAGTCAAGTCGAGTGAAGTCGGCCGATTATCGCGAAAAGTCGGGGATCGACCGAAACATGAAACCCAATGCAAGTCAATGGGGAAGCATAACTGAAGAAGAAAATGCGGCAGCACTCACCAGTTCAGTTCTTCTTCAGTTTTGCCATTTACATAGACTTTTTTCTTTGTGAGCACCTCCAGTTTCCTAGAGGCACATGTTCTGACAGACACCGTGAGTGGACTTCACGTCCCTCGTTCACACATTAGCGGCTGTGCGGCTTCATTTTTTCTTGTTACCACAATGGGGAAGCATAGTCGGCAGTGAGTGGAGGCCAGGAAAACACCTACAGTGCCCATTTTAATGCCAAAAACATCCATTCTTGTTTCTGAAGCTTGTCAATCTTAATTAACTTTATAATAATAGTTGGGCATTGGAAAATGGGGGTCATTTGGCAAAAGTTGTGGGGGTAGGGCTGGTTCAAGGTTTTAGTGAGCCCAGGAAACGTGGACTACGTCACAGCGGTGGAGCAGTGAGAGGTAAGTATTTCAACTTTGCAAGTGCTGTGATCCTGAGCAAGCAGGGAGGCCCACTCGTTCGCATTGGCACTGGCACAGGGCCCCTCAAAGTACGGCGGTGTGTTTGCACGGCGGGGGCGCCTCCCACCGGCAGCGACACTTTTGCGTACTCTGAGGGGCCCTGTGTCTGTGACGTCGCCAACGAGTATGCCCCCCTACCTGTTGAAGAAACATGAACTTTCATCTGCACCTTCCTCTTTGTCCCTGTGTAAGGTGGTATAGTATGCAGGAAGGGGAACCTGACTTTCAGCAGGGTCAGATTGTGGCTGTGTAGCGTGCAAGGGGAATGTAGTGGTCTGGGTCAAAGTACCACAAGACTCATCTAGCACCGGCTGGGCAATGGGCAGGATGAGGCGGAAACACTGATATAGGCCCAAATAATAAAGTGGGTAAAATGCAGTTCAAAATTGGTAACAGGACTAACCAGGTGGCATTGCTTAGTTCAGTGGAGTAGAAAACCCAGGAGCGGCAGACACCGTTAGTAGGGCCGAACCACACTAGTAGGCCCTATGCAGTTTAATATTACAAATGAAGGCCGAAAGCCTGAAGATTAAAGGTCAGGAAAATAACACAGGACAACACCAAGGTGCGGCACACACCGTTACTAGGCCCAACCAAAGTAGTAGGCCAACTGCAGTTTAATTATTTAAAATGTAAGCCGAAAGCCTGAACATTGAAGGTCGGGACAACAAAACAGGAGAAAACCCAGTAGCGTCAGACATTGTTTTAAGGGCCCAACCACACATTTTAAAAACAACTACTTAACGAGAGCCTTAAGATTGAAGCTGAGCTTTATACAGTGGAGGACAACACCATGGAGCGTCACACACCGTTAGTAGGCCCCAACCACCAATTTTTAAAAACAACTACTTAATGAGAGCCTGAAGGTTGAAGCTCAGACAAGTAAACCTGGAGGAGAACACCCAGGAGGAGGAGAACACCCAGGAGGAGGAGAACACCCAGGATCGTCAGACTCTGTTAGTAGGCTCCAACCACCAATTTTTAAAAACAAATACTTAATGAGAGCCTGAAGGTTGAAGCTCAGCTTTATACAGTGGAGGACAACACCAGGGAACAGCAGAGACGGTTAGTAGGCCCCAACCACCAATTTTTAAAAACAACTACTTAATCAGAGCCTGAAGGTTGAAGCTCAGCTTTATACAGTGGAGGACAACACCAGGGAGCGGCACACACCGTTAGTAGGCCCCAACCACCAATTTTTAAAAACAACTACTTAATGAGAGCCTGAAGGTTGAAGCTCAGCTTTATACAGTGGAGGACAACACCAGTGAGCGGCAGACACGGTTAGTAGGCCCCAACCACCAATTTTTAAAAACCACTACTTAATGAGAGCCTGAAGGTTGAAGCTCAGACAAGGAAACCTGGAGGAGAACACCCAGGAGGAGAACACCCAGGAGGAGGAGAACACCCAGGAGCGTCAGACACCGTTAGTAGGCCCCAACCACCAGTTTTTAAAAACAACTACTTAATGAGAGCCTGAAGGTTGACGCTGAGACAAGTAAACCTGGAGGAGAACACCCAGGAGGAGGAGAACACCCAGGAGCGTCAGACACCTTTAGTAGGCCCCAACCACCAGTTTTTAAAAACAACTACTTAATGAGAGCCTGAAGGTTGAAGCTCAGCTTTATACAGTGGAGGACAACACCAGGGAGCGGCAGACACAGTTAGTAGGCCCCAACCACCAATTTTTAAAAACAACTACTTAATAAGAGCCTAAAGGTTGAAGCTCAGACAAGGAAACCTGGAGGAGAACACCAAGGAGGAGGAGAACACCCAGGAGGAGGCGAACACCCAGGAGCGTCAGACACCGTTAGTAGGCCCCAACCACCAATTTTTAAAAACAACTACTTAATGAGAGCCTGAAGGTTGAAGCTCAGCTTTATACAGTGGAGGACAATACCAGGGAGCGGCAGACACGGTTAGTAGGCCCCAACCACCAATTTTTAAAAACAACTACTTAATGAGAGCTTGAAGGTTGAAGCTCAGACAAGGAAACCTGGAGGAGAACACCCAGGAGGAGGAGAACACCCAGGAGCGTCAGACACCATTAGTAGGCCCCAACCACCAATTTTTAAAAACAACTACTTAATGAGAGCCTGAAGGTTGAAACTCAGCTTTATACAGTGGAGGACAACACCAGGGTGTGGCAGACACGGTTAGTAGGCCCCAACCACCAATTTTTAAAAACAACTACTGAATCAGAGCCTGAAGGTTGAAGCTCAGACAAGGAAACCTGGAGGAGAACATCCAGGAGTGTCAGACACCGTTAGTAGGCCCCAACCACCAATTTTTAAAAACAACTACTTAATGAGAGCCTGAAGGTTGAAGCTCAGCTTTATACAGTGGAGGACAACACCAGGGAGCGGCACACACCGTTAGTAGGCTCCAACCACCAATTTTTAAAAACAATTACTTAATGAGAGCCTTAAGGTTGAAGCTCAGCTTTATACAGTGGAGGACAACACCAGGAAGCGGCAGACACGGTTAGTAGGCCCCAACCACCAATTTTTAAAAACCACTACTTAATGAGAGCCTGAAGGTTGAAGCTCAGACAAGGAAACCTGGAGGAGAACACCCAGGAGCGTCAGACACCGTTAGTAGGCCCCAACCACCAATTTTTAAAAACAACTACTTAATGAGAGCCTGAAGGTTGAAGCTCAGATAAGGAAACTTGGAGGAGAACACCCAGGAGAAGGAGAACACCCAGGAGGAGGAGAACACCCAGGAGCGTCAGACACCATTAGTAGGCCCCAACCAAACTAGTAGCCCCACTTCATTTTTCAAATTCCTATAGGCTGAAAACCTGACAATTGAAGCTCAGCTTTTTTCAGAGGAAGACAGCTTTATTGAGTGGCGCAGACAGAACAGGTAGTAGGGCTTAAACAAAACAGTTGGCTCAATGCAGTTTAAAAAAGGTTACAGGGGTACGCAGGCAGCATTTGTGTGGTCAGCGGAGGACAATTTGAATTAGGGACTGCAGACAGACTTAGTAGGCCTAAAATAAAAAAGGAGGCTTTATGCACTTTAAAATAGGTTCCAGGGGTACACAGGCAGCATTGGTGTGGTCAGTGGAGGACAATTTGAATTAGGGACTGCAGACAGACTTAGTAGGCTGTCCCCTGTGGACCATGCATCCACCACATTAACCCATAATGGACACGTAACTGTTATGATCCTAGTGGAAGAGGATCTCTGGTATTCCGGCTAAGTCTGCGAAAACATAGGAACTGCTCTAGGGAGGTGGAAACTGGGCTAACCGCATACCTGATCCTAACACACAACTAGAAGTAGCCGGTGAACGTGCCTACGTTGTTTCTAGACGTCTCGAGCCAGCCGGAGAACTGACTACCCCTAGAGGGAAAATAAGACCTCACTTGCCTCCAGAGAAATTAACCCCAAAGATACAGAAAGCCCCCAACAAATAATAACAGTGAGGCAAGAGGAAAACCCAAACAAAGAGATGAACTAGATTCAGCAAAGTGAGGCCCACCAATCTAGATAGGCAGAAAATAGAAAGTGAACTATGCGGTCAGCAGAAAACCCTGCAAAAACATCCACGCTGAATATTCAAGAACCCCCGCACCGACTGACGGTGTGAGGGGAGAATATCAGCACCCTAGAGCTTCCAGCAAGCTGGAAAATCACATTTTAAGCAAGCTGGACAAAAATCACTGATAATGCAAATGATCCAAAGTATGCAAACAGAACTTAGCTTTTCTTGCATGAGACAGATGGCAAGGAATCAGGAGGAGACCAAATTGGACTGAATACATCGATACCAGGCAAGAGACTGAGTCCTAAGGAGGACTAAATAGGGAACACCCACAGCTTAATGAAACAGCTGAAGCCCAGGCCTGCAGAAAGACATGACTCATACAATACCATTAGTGACCACAAGAGGGAGCCCAGAAACACAGTTCACAACACGTAACCTTCCGTGGCCATGCCTACAGGTCCATGCGTCTGTTGTCAGGTGCACCTTTGTACTCACAGATTGCCAGAGTGCATGGACAATCCGGTCTTTTACATGCTGGTGGAGGGCTGGGATGGCTTTTCTCGCAAAAGAAGTGTCAACTGGGTAGCTCGTAGCGTCGTACAGCGTAGTCCATCATGGCTTTATTAATATAAAATAATATAAATAAATAGCCTCTATGAACTTTAAAATAGGTTCCAGGGGTACACGGGCAGCATTGGTGTGGTCAGCGGAGGGCGATTGCAATGAGGGACCGCAGACAGACTTACTAGGCCTAAAATAAATAAAAATAGGCTCTATGCAGTTTTAAATAGGTTACATGGGTACACAGGCAGCATTGGTGTGGTCAGCTGAGGAGGATTGCAAGGAGGGACCGCAGACATTCTTACTAGGCCTAAAATATATAAAAATAGGCTCAAGGCACTTAGAGTTATCTCGCAGGGGTACACAGGCAGCATTGGTGTGATCAGCGGAGGAGGATTGCAAGGAGGGACCGCAGACAGGCTTACTAGGCCTAAAATAAATAAAAATAGGCTCAAGGCACTTAGAGTTATCTCGCAAGGGTACACAGGCAGCATTGGTGTGGTCAGCGGAGGACGATTGCAAGGAGGGACCGCAGACAGACTTACTAGGCCTAAAATATATAAAAATAGGCTCAAGGCACTTAGAGTTATCTCGCAGGGGTACACAGGCAGCATTGGTGTGGTCAGCGGAGGACGATTGCAAGGAGGGACCGCAGACAGACTTACTAGGCCTAAAATATATAAAAATAGGCTCAAGGCACTTAGAGTTATCTCGCAGGGGTACACAGGCAGCATTGGTGTGGTCAGCGGAGGAGGATTGCAAGGAGGGACCGCAGACAGGTTACTAGGCCTAAAATAAATAAAAATAGGCTCTATGCAGTTTTAAATAGGTTGCATGGGTACACAGGCAGCATTGGTGTGGTCAGCGGAGGACGATTGCAAGGAGGGACCGCAGACAGACTTACTAGGCCTAAAATATATAAGAATAGGCTCAAGGCACTTAGAGTTATCTCGCAGGGGTACACAGGCAGCATTGGTATGGTCAGCGGAGGACGATTGCAAGGAGTGTCTGACACAGTTAGTACTCCCAAAAAATAAATAGATGTTAATGTCTCGCAAAACAACAAAACAAAAAAACAAAAGTGTGGCATACTTAGGTACAGGGGTGGGCTCCTCTGCTGAGTTTCAGACATAGTAATTTGGCACTAAGTATTTACTGGTGTCAATATAGGACACTGACCCTGACTATTTTAACTAGCATCATACATGTCAAAAAATTGGTATTGTCAGTGCCAGGCATTGAAGAATGTCCGCGCATAGACTAAACATTGGTGGAGCTGTGCGAGATAATTTTGCACGTGGTAGAGCACAGTTTGAGCTGGGGGGGTGAACTGTCTTGTGGACGGCGGTACCGTCCCAGGGCCCCTCATGTTACAACGGTGTGTCTGACGTTGGGTGCGCGCCACCACTGCCAGAGACACTTGATTGTACTATGAGGGACCCAGTGGCAGTGTCGTCGACCAAAAGCGGGCACACCCACCTCTTCAGACAAACGGCACTCTAACGGGTGCTTGCACCAAGTGGCAAGACCACGGCCCCGTGGGGGGAGTTTTCCCATTTAGGGAGGTGTAAACATGTCGTATGCTGGACAAACAGCTGCTGCAAATTAAGAGATTGGAACAGTCAGTAAGACCAGTCCACAAGCAAGACCTTTTTATAGGAAAGCTAGGTGTCAGCCGGGAAAGGTGGGGCAAAATAATTTGAAATCCAGGAGTGGTTCATTTTAATGAAGGTTAGATCATCAACATTTTGGGTAGCCAGACGAGTCCTTTTTTTGGTCAGTATTGAACCAGCAGCACTGAATACTCTTTCTGATAGCACACTAGCTGCTGGGCAAGCAAGCTCCTGCAATGCATATTCTGCCAATTCAGGCCAGGTGTCTAATTTGGATGCCCAGTAATCAAATGGGAATGACGGTTGAGGGAGAACATCGATAAGGGATGAAAAATAGTTAGTAACCATACTGGACAAATGTTGTCTCCTGTGACTTTGAATAGATGCTGCAGTACCTGTCCTGTCTGCGGTCATTGCGAAATCACTCCACAACCTGGTCAGAAAACCCCTCTGTCCAACTCCACTTCTGATTTGTGCACCTCTAACACCTCTGCCCTGTAGCCCCCTGCAGCTCGTGTGAGAACCATCACCGGCGCTGTGTGCTGGGAATGCCTGAACCAAACGGTCTACAAGAGTTGCTTGTTTGGTTGCTAATATTTGTTCGAGGTTCTCATGTGGCATAATATTTTGAAATTTGCCTTTATAGTGAGGGTCAAGGATGTAGGCAAACCAGTAATCGTCATCGGTCATCATTTTAATAATGCGTGGGTCCCTTTTGAGGATACGTAAGGCATAATCCGCCATGTGGGCCAAAGTTCCAGTTGTCAAATCTGCGGTTGTGCTGGGTTGAGGGGCAGTTACAGGCAAATCTACATCACTTGTCTCCCTGAAAAAAACAGAACCCGGCCTTGCAATGCCACTAATTTCTATTGGCCCAGGAGAAGCTTCCTCATTAAAAAAGTACTCATCCCCATCATCCTCCTCATCCTCCTCCTCCTCTTCGCCCGCTACCGCGTCCTCTACACGGCCCTGACCAGACAATGGCTGACTGTCATCAAGGCTTTCCTCTTCCTCGGCTGCAGACGCCTGCTCCTTTATGTGCGTCAAACTTTGCATCAGCAGACGCATTAGGGGATGCTCATGCTTATTATGGCGTTGTCTCTACTAACCAGCCATGTGCATTCCTCAAAACACTGAAGGACTTGACACAGGTCTTGTAGCTTCGACCACTGCACACCTGACAACTCCATGTCTGCCATCCAACTGCCTGCCCGTGAATGTGTATCCTCCCACAAAAACATAACAGCACGCCTCTGTTCGCACAGTCTCTGAAGCATGTGCAGTGTGGAGTTCCACCTTGTTGCAACGTCGATGATTAGGCGATGCTGGGGAAGGTTCAAAGACCGCCGATAGGTCTGCATACGGCTGGAGTGTACGGGCGAACGGCGGATATGCGAGCAAAGTCTGCGCACTTTGAGGAGCAGGTCGGGTAACCCCGGATAACTTTTCAGGAAGCACTGCACCACCAGGTTTAAGGTGTGAGCCAGGCAAGGAATGTGTTTCAGTTGGGAAAAGGCTATGGCAGCCATGAAATTCCTTCCGTTATCACTGACTACCTTGCCTGCCTCAAGATGTACAGTGCCCAGCCATGACTGAGTTTCTTTCTGCAAGAAGTCAGACAGAACTTCCGCGGTGTGTCTGTTGTTGCCCAAACACTTCATTACCAATACAGCCTGCTGACGCTTGCCACTAGCTGTCCCATAATAGGACACCTGGTGTGCAACAGGGGCAGCTGCGGATGGACTGATTGTGTCACTGCGGTCTGTGGACGAGCTATCGCTTCTGAAGGAGGACGAAGAGGAGGATGAGGAGGGGGGCCAACACCAACAGCCAACTGTTTCCTAGACCGTGGGCTAGGCAGAAGTGTCCCAATATTGCTGTCCCCTGTGGACCCTGCATCCACCACATTAACCCAGTGTGCCGTGATGGAGACGTAACGTCCCTGGCCATGCCTACTGGTCCATGCATCTGTTGTCAGGTGCACCTTTGTACTCACAGATTGCCTGAGTGCATGGACGATGCAGTCTTTAACATGCTGTTGCAGGGCTGGGATGGCTTTTCTAGAAAAAAAGTGTCGACTGGGTAGCTCGTAGCGTGGTACAGCGTAGTCCATCAGCGCTTTGAAAGCTTCGCTTTCAACTAACCGGTAGAGAATCATCTCTAATGTGATTAGTCTAGCAATGTGGGCGTTCAAACCCTGTGTACGCGGATGCGAGGATGAGTACTTCCTTTTCCTAACAAGAGTCTCATGTAGGGTGAGCTGGACTGGAGAGCTGGAGATCATGGAACTAGCGGTGGTGCCGGTGGACATGGCAGACTGAGAGAGGGTTGGAGATGGTATTCTTGCCGGTGCCCTACATGCAGTGTTTCCTACTACGAACCTGGTGATTCCCTGACTGCTTTGGCCTGGCGACGAAAGCTGCACAGATACTGCAGGTGGTGCGGAAAATGGTGGGCTTACAGTGAGGGAAGGGATGTAGCGTTGCTGACTAGCTTCATTGGCCGAGGGTGCTGCAACCCTTAGGGACGTTTGGTAGTTAGTCCAGGCTTGCAAATGCATGGTGTTTAAATGTCTATGCATGCAACTTGTATTTAGACTTTTAAGATTCTGACCTCTGCTTAAGGTAGTTGAACATTTTTTACAGATGACTTTGCGCTGATCACTTGGATGTTGTTTAAAAAACATGCCAGACTGCACTCTTTCTACTATCGGATACCTTTTCAGGTATTGCAGACTGAGCTTCTTTAACCAGATGGCCACGCTGTCCCCCAACTGGTTTTGGTTTTGCCACGCGTTTTTGGCCAGATACAGGCCCGGCAGATGGAACCTGTTGTGATGTTGATGCCTGCTGCGGCTCCTCCTCCTCCGCTTCAGAACTTCTGCCGCCTGCACCCTGTTCCCCCAATGGCTGCCAATCGGGGTCAACAACTGGGTCATCTATGACCTCCTCTTCTATCTCGTGTGCAAATTCGTCTGTGTCACCGTGTAAGCCGGTGGTATAGCGTTCGTGACGGGGCACCATAGTCTCAGCTGGGTTTGATTCTGGCTCAGTACACTGTGAGGGCAATGTTCTGGTCTGAGTCAAAGGAACAGCATAGTAATCTGGCTGTGGCTGTGCATCAGTGCACTCCATGTCCGATTCATCTTCTAATGGGCATGGCCTGTTAACTGTTTCACTGTCTAACCCAGGAACGGTATGTGTAAAGAGCTCCATGGAGTAACCCATTGTGTCGCCTGACGCATCCTTCTCTCTTGTTCTGGGTGAAGAAGACAAGGAAGCGACTTGTCCCTGACCGTGAACATCCACTAACGACGAGCTGCTTTTACATTTAGCACTTTCAGAAGAGGAGGCAAAAGAGCTAGAGGCTGAGTCTGCAAGGAAAGCCAAAACTTGTTCTGCTGCTCCGGCTTTAAAAGCGGTTTTCCTACTCCCAGAAAAGGGAGCGTTCGAGGCCTTGTATAGCCAGATGACGAACCTGGCTCAACAACTCGAGACTTAGGTGCTGTATTGCTTTTACCACGACCACCTGATGCTCCACCACCACTACCATCATTACCAGCTGACAATGACCGCCCACGGCCACGACCTCTTCCACCAGACTTCCTCATTGTTTGCAAAACGTAACCAAAGTAACGGTATCTGTTACTGTAAAACAACTTATAAGGTGAACTCAAACTTCTGTAGGATTTATATGTACCTTTATAGGTGGCTGACAATGAAAGGAAAATCAGGCCCAATGTTACACACTAGGTTTTATGTGCCCCAATAATTTGAGACAGATGGCACACACAGGACAAGCACTCAAGCACAAATGCCAATCTTAATCTCCCACTATGTTTTTTTTTTCAGGGAGAATTAAAAAAAAAAAAAAAATTCACAGTATGACACACTAGGTTTTTTGTGCCCCAATAATTTGAGACAGATGGCACACACAGGACCGGCACTCAAGCAGAAATGGCAATCTTAATCTCCCACTATTTTTTTTTTAAGGGGGAATTTAAAAAAAAATAAAAAACATGACACACTAGGTTTTATGTGCCCCAATAATTTGAGACAGATGGCACACACAAGACCGACACTCGAGCAGAAATGCCAATCTTAATCTCCCACTATGTTTTTTTTGTCAGGGAGAATTAAAAAAAAAAAATCCCAGTATGACACACTAGGTTTTCTGTGCCCCAATAATTTGAGACAGATGGCACACACAGGACCGGCACTCAAGCAGAAACGCCAATCTTAATCTCCCACTATGTTTTTTTTGTCAGGGAGAATTAAAAAAAAAAAAATCCCAGTATGACACACTAGGTTTTCTGTGCCCCAATAATTTGAGACAGATGGCACACACAGGACCGGCACTCAAGCACAAATGCCAATCTTAATCTCCCACTATATATTTTTTTTTTTCAGGGAGATTTAAAAGAAAAAAAAATGGACTGTCCTACAATTACTATCTCCCTGCAGTAATCTCAGCAAGGTATGGCAGGCAGCAATAACAAGGAGTGGACAGCTGCACAAAAAAAAAACAAAAGTGTGGACAAACAAACAAGATAGCTGTGCAGAAAGGAAGGAACAACAGGATTTGTGCTTTGAAAAGAAAAAAGCAGTTGGTTTGCACAGCGGCGTACACACAGCAACGCAGCTATCAGGGAGCCTTCTAGGGCAGCCCAATGAGCGACAGCGCTGGGGAAAAAAAAAAAAAGTAGCCTCCACTGTCCCTGCAAACAAAAGGTGGTGTTGGACAGTGGAAATCGCTACAGCACAAGCGGTTTGTAGCTTTATGTACCCTGCCTATCACTATCCCTGCTTCTGAAGAAGCGGCAGCAACCTCTCCCTACGCTCACATCAGCAGCAGTAAGATGGCGGTCGGCGGGAACGCCCCTTTATAGCCCCTGTGACGCCGCAGAAAGCAAGCCAATCACTGCAATGCCCTTCTCTAAGATGGTGGGGACTGAGATCTATGTCATCACGCTGCCCACACTCTGCGTCCACCTTCATTGGCTGAGAAATGGCGCTTTTAGCGTCATTGAAACGCGACTTTGGCACGAAAGTCGCGTACCGCATGGCCGACCCCACACAGGGATCGGGTCGGGTTAGATGAAACCCGACTTTGCCAAAAGTCGGCGACTTATGAAAATGAACGATCCGTTTCGCTCAACCCTAAAAAAGAGGACTTAAAAATCCTCTAAAAAATTGAAAAAAATCACAGAGAAAAAAGCAGAGATGATTACCTGCTGAAGCCTCCAAACAAATGCACTATCAGGGTGCAGCAGACCCGATTAATGATGGCAAAAACACAGGTGCAAAAAATACCGATGAAACAACCACTTTCAATCCAGTTTTGGCTGTTTGGCATTAGTGCACAAAAAGATAAGAGATGATAGTCTGTATGTGGCATTGTTCACACAGGCAATGCAGAGCATCTGGTCTACAGCCTATTACTAACGCACACACAGGCGGGCTGCCCAGTGCTACAAAATGCATGCTGTGTGAATAGAGGCCTACAGTTTACAGAGCCATCTTGGTCCGACTGCGCCCTGCAAGATAAAGTGCAAAAATAACACATATCAATGTATGTAAGGTATTAGTTTATATTGGGGCCTCAATACGTAAGCCGGCAACCCGCGTCAAGGGTCCTTACATTTTGCCAGTCCTATCACTAAACATTGAGTAAAAGCTCACAGACACAAAAAGAGGACTAAAAATCCTCCAGAAAATTGAAAAAAATCACAGAGAAAAAAGCAGAGATGTTGTTTTTGCCATCATTTATCGGGTCCGCTGCACCCTGATAGTGCATTTGTTTGGAGGCTTCAGCAGGTAATCATCTCTGCTTTTTACTCTGTGATTTTTTTCAATAGCACCCCAACAGGCAGGAAGAAGAAGTGGGGTGGCCACAGACAGAAGGCGTGCATCCGTTCCCCGTAACACCAACACGATGGAAACCGGTAAAGGTTGCACCATTGTATACCAAGAATGATTACTCTAGAACATTAAAAATGCATTACTGCCATAGAAAATAGGGAAAAAAAGCGCTATATAATGTACACATGAAATATTTATCTGCAAAAATTCCTTTGAAAAAAGGAAGGTACTTTGCGCATAAATTATCCAATGTATGTGAGCCCATTTGCCACGTCAAGGCGTCCTTGGTAATTGGGCCCCTGTCCTGTTTTGTCACCTTTCCTGGGCAAAAAAAAGCCTACAATTTATGGGTCAGGAGTGGACCAGCTAACTACTTAAAATCACCTGTGGGTATTAGCAGTGGGAGTGCACATGTCCAAAAAGGCTTAATACAAATAGAGACAAGCTTGGATGTGCTGGTCTTGTTCTCTATTTGTACCAACATGATGGAAGTTACCAGTCCAACTGTTAGGTCTTCCTGAGTCTGGTTGTTTTTTAAAGACTCTGCCGATAACCCCAAACAAGTAATTTGCAGCACCTGCCATTCCCGCATCAGCAGGGGTAGCAAAACTACCAGCCTGACCACCACCAGCATGATCAGTCACATGGCGGTAAAGCCCCCGACTGTGGGGCGAACCCCAGGCTCCAGGAACACTGTAGGTGACGTTGAGCAATCATGAGCAAGATTGACATGCATGGGTAAAAAGAACATGACCCCAGAAGGTTAGAAGAACATGTCATCTCCTGTGGGATGTAATGATGGGGAGTAGATTTTAGGCAGCGATCAGGGTTGACAGCAGGACTATCTGTCATTACATTTCATAGGAGAAATCATGTTCATTTGACATTCTAGAGACATGTTCCTTCTTTTCCTGCACACTCCCAGATACAAATCTCTTCATAAATTTTGACCTATATTTCTAAACTCATATCTCCGCAATGGAGATAAGAAATTATAAGATAAAAGCTGTGTTGTGTTCAGCTCTGCAGCCGCTATTCCATGATGAGTCCAGTTTAACACGGAGAAACTGCTAAAAGATTCTCTTTAAGGAGGAAGCAGATAATTTACCAAAACCACAGAGAAATTTCTACATTTCCCAAACTCTAATACAAATATGGGAAGTCCTGATAAATACACCAATTACTGGAGATAACGGGATAAGACATTTTTATATGTTTATTTCATACACAGGTTGATAGAGAGTCTTACATCTTACTTTAAAATGGTTTCTATGGGTCTAATGTACAGAATTAGTCACTATTATCAGGGTATGTGTCCACGTTCAGGAAACGCTGCGTCCAGATGTTACAGCATAGTGGAGGGGATTTCATGAAATCCCGTCTCCACTATGAAGTAAAAGACGCATGCAGCATACCCGCGAAAACACATGTGGCGCGTCTTTTAAGAACGCAGCATGTCCTTGCATTGCTGAAACAACGCAAGGACAATGCATGTGACCTGCCAGTGACCTCAGGTGCAGATTTGGTCAGGATTTTACCTGCATAAAATCCTGACAAAATCCTGAAGAAATCCTGAACATGGACACATACCCTCAGTGGTTCCTAATTTTGTGCAGTCATTCCTTTCTTTTTCCGAGCAGCTCCGTTTTCTTATTCATTCCAGATTTAAACAAAATAATAAAGCATTTAGGGAAAAACACACAACCTAAAAGTCCAGCACTGGAAGCCATCACTGCAAATATCTCCACGGCCACCATGTTCTTCCCTCTGGTGCTCAGATAAGCCGGGATCATGGCGATCCAGACACTGAGGAACACCAGCATGCTGAAGGTGATGTACTTGGCCTCATTGAAACTGTCCGGTAATGTCCTCACCAAGAAAGCCAGGACAAAGCTCACAGCTGCCAGGAGCCCCAGATAACCCAACATGGAGTAGAACCAGATATCTGAGCCTTCATTACACTGAATGATGAGAGTCCCAGGATAAGTCTCGATGTCCAGATCTTGGAATGGGGGAGAAATAGTCAACCAGAGAATGCAGATTGCAAGCTGAGCGGATGAACACAACAGCACTATGGTATAGGGCAGTTTCACATTCAGATATTTTCTCCAGGCGCTTCCAGGCTTGGTGGACTTAAAAGCAACACAAACCATGACAGTCTTGGCGAGAAGTGAAGAGACGGCTACTGAGAAGAAAAATCCAAAACTGGTTTCACGTAATCTACAAGTTACATCATTGGGACGACCAAGGAACAAAAACACAGATAGAAAGCTGAGAAAGATGGAGACCAGGAGGAGGTAACTCAGGTTCCGGTTATTGGCTCTAACAATAGGAGTGTCCCGGTAGGAAATAAATATCCCAAATGTGAAGCCGGTCACAAGACATCCGAAGACCGAGATACAGGAAAATACCGAAGCCATTGTGTCATTCTGGTAAGAGATGAATTCCATCACTTTAGGCAGACACTGGTCTCTCTTCTCATTTGGCCATTTGTCAGCTTGGCATTTCATGCAGCTGTCGCTGTCTGTAGAAACATTTCATAATGTATTACTTTTATTGTGGGAAGAATAACTATTATCCATCTATTATCTATTTATTTATTTGTTTTAGAAAAAATGTAACAGCACACTTTCCAAATAGGTGGGCGCACAGGCCTCCCGGCAAACAACCTGTATATTTGCCAAATATATAAAGCCAAAAAATAGGAAGCAGCACTACAAAATTTACTTAAAGAGTAAGGTGGACTTTAGTGGGTCCCCATGGCGTGGCGACAATTTGGCTCCCAAGAGCCTATATCATGCATGATAAATCCTTTTGGGAACCGAAACATCGCAACACCATGTGGACCCACTAAAGTCCACCTTACTCTTTAAGTAAATTTTGTAGTGCTGCTTCCCATTTTTTGGCTTAATCTATTTATCTATCATTATTATTATTATTATTTATTGTTATAGCGCCATTTATTCCATGGCGCTTTACATGTGAGGAGGGGTATACAGTGCCTACAAGTAGTATTCAACCCCCTGCAGACTTAGCAGGTTTACACATTTGGAATTAACTTGGCATTGTGACATTTGGACTGTAGATCAGCCTGGAAGTGTGAAATGCACTGCAGCAAAAAAGAATGTTATTTCTTTGTTTATTTTTTTTTTTTAATTGGGAAAAGTTTTTTCAGAGGGTCATTTATTATTCAACCCCTCAACCCACCAGAATTCTGTTTGGTTCCCCTAAAGTATTAAGAAGTAGTTCAGGCACAAAGAACAATGAGCTTCACATGTTTGGATTAATTATCTCTTTTTCCAGCCTTTTCTGACTATTTAAGACCCTCCCCAAACTTGTGAACAGCACTCAAACATGGTCAACATGGGAAAGACAAAGGAGCATTCCAAGGCCATCAGAGACAAGATCGTGGAGGGTCACAAGGCTGGCAAGGGGTACAAAACCCTTTCCAAGGAGTTGGGCCTACCTGTCTCCACTGTTGGGAGCATCATCCGGAAGTGGAAGGCTTATGGAACTACTGTTAGCCTTCCACGGCCTGGACAGCCTTTGAAAGTTTCCTCCCGTGCCGAGGCCAGGCTTGTCCGAAGAGTCAAGGCTAACCCAAGGACAACAAGGAAGGAGCTCCGGGAAGATCTCATGGCAGTGGGGACATTGGTTTCAGTCAATACCATAAGTAACGTACTCCACCGCAATGGTCTCCGTTCCAGACGAGCCCGTAAGGTACCTTTACTTTCAAAGCGTCATGTCAAGGCTCGTCTACAGTTTGCTCATGATCACTTGGAGGAATCTGAGACTGACTGGTTCAAGGTTCTCTGGTCTGATGAGACCATGATCGAGATCTTTGGTGCCAACCACACACGTGACGTTTGGAGACTGGATGGCACTGCATACGACCCCAAGAATACCATCCCTACAGTCAAGCATGGTGGTGGCAGCATCATGCTGTGGGGCTGTTTCTCAGCCAAGGGGCCTGCCATCTGGTCCGCATCCATGGGAAGATGGATAGCACGGCCTACCTGGAGATTTTGGCCAAGAACCTCCACTCCTCCATCAAGGATCTTAAGATGGGTCGTCATTTCATCTTCCAACAAGACAACGACCCAAAGCACACAGCCAAGAAAACCAAGGCCTGGTTCAAGAGGCAAAAAATCAAGGTGTTGCAGTGGCCTAGTCAGTCTCCTGACCTTAACCCAATTGAAAACTTGTGGAAGGAGCTCAAGATTAAAGTCCACATGAGACACCCAAAGAACCTAGATAACTTGGAGAAGATCTGCATGGAGGAGTGGGCCAAGATAACTCCAGAGACCTGTGCCAGCCTGATCAGGTCTTATAAAAGACGATTATTAGCTGTAATTGCAAACAAAGGTTATTCCACAAAATATTAAACCTAGGGGTTGAATAATAATTGACCCACACTTTTATGTTTAAAATTTATAAAAATTTAACTGAGCAACAAAACTTTTTGGTTTGTAAGATTTATGCATCTGTTAATAAATCCTGCTCTTGTTTGAAGTTTGAAGGCTCTAACTTATTTGCATCTTATTAAACCTGCTAAATCTGCAGGGGGTTGAATACTACTTGTAGGCACTGTACATAATAAAAACAAGTACAATAATCTTAAACAATAAAAGTCATAATTGGTACAGGAGGAGAGAGGACCCTGCCCGCGATATGGAAAATAGAGAATTAACCAAGCAACTAATATGGCATTAGATAATAGACTAGAGGACCAACTAATATGGTATGAGATGAAATGACCAACTGGTAAATGTAACGATAATGCCAAAAGTGCCATATTATATTGTGAGTTTAGTTTCAGAAGGACATGGCTCTCTACACACACACAATGCAGCTGCGACCCCCCTTCCCCTTTCTACATTCGACCATCGAAGGACAAAGCCTACAGCAGAGACTGGGCAACCTGATACCAATGTGTGGGCAGGGTGTGGCTTTAAACTGCAGATAACCAATCCTGTAAAGCCACTCATTGTTCATCCCCTCTCACTTAGAAATTCCTTTGTCTGAGACTTTGGAAAACTTAAATAACTAGCAGATCAGTGCATATCATTACTCAGCCCACTTAGTGATGTCACAACAGAGGGCATATCTTTTATGCCTGCTGAGTAGTGAGTCAGTCTTGGCCAGGGAAGCGATCTAACACCAGCTTGTCAAAGCTGTTCCATGCATCTGGATGCCACAGGCCAGCCAAGATGATACTATGTCATAACCTGTAAGTGTGCTATTTTCAACGATAATCCTATTTTATTTTATTTTGTAATGTATATACGAATTGTCTCCTTTTTAATATCTTTTTATACTTTGCAAACACTGCCTAATTTTTCATGGAGTAAAATATTTAATTGCTAGCTTGTCTCTTCTGCTCTATACGACTGTGCGTCCTTTGAAGTGAATTGCGTTACTGATTTGGGTTGGCTTTGGACCTGTGAATCGGAGCTGGTGGCAGCATACTTGTCTGCTTGAGAATCTTTGCAGCGATGGCGGATTTGATAATTATTGTTCCCGCCTGTGTGGGAGTAGTTATATTGCCCTCGCTGCATTGTGCCCAATAGCCAGTACATAGCAGGCAGCCTTTCTGGTGACTAATTACCATAGGTGCAGTACCTAGTCTGACCTGAGGGTAAGGGGGGCACCAGAGAGCTGCAAGTTCCAAACCGGAACTGGGAAGTGGGATATAGATAAATCCCCTTCCGAAGGAACCAGCGGCAACCAAACAGCCCTGGTTCATGACAAATTGGTGTGAGTAGTGGGGACGATAATGATATCCTCCCCGGGATCCCTGACATACTGCTAGGATCCGTGACGTAGTGTTGGCAGCACGGTGTGAAAAGTGACATATTGGTGGCAGCAGTGGGATAATAGAGCATTAGTGATCTGGTTTGAGCAATCATTCCTCTCACTAGAAACTTGCAAAGTTCTTGCGAGGACTGCACAAATAAGTTTGGAGAGCAAGCTCAGTGTTTACTAGTCCTGAGACAATTGTGTGTACTTGCGATTACCCCCTCCCTTTCTCTGTTTTTCTGTCCTATCTTTTATTTGGCAATGTTGGCCGCAAAAGGAGAAGGCTGGTATAAGCAGCATTGTTGATGCAGATTGATGCCATGGGCAAAAACAAAAGCCAACTGGTCGCGGCTCTAGTGCAACAGGAAATTGCTCAGAGCCCAGTGGATGCAGAAGCTGGCCCAAGCGAAAATGGGGCTGCAGTAGAGGTCCAACCACTGAATGCTGGCCCTACTAGCAACCAGGGTGGATTCGACCCCCAGCTGCAGGCAGCCTTGGAACAACTTCCCACTGATGACCGTGATAGATGGCTGCAGCTGATCCAGCAATACCACGATAAAGCGGAAAAGCGAGTCGAGCAGGAGACCCAAGCCCTGAGAGACCATGAACTGTGGCTGGCCAAACTCAGAGCCGTACCATCTACCACGCAGAGCAGTGAGTCAAGCAACACTCAGTTACCGAAACCCCAGCCAGAGCACTTTTCTGTGATGGAAAAGGACAGGGACTTGGACACTTTTCTGCTGGCCTTTGAGAAAGCTTGCAGACAGTATCGCCTGCCAGATGGCGAATGGGCCCAATACCTGACCCCAGGGCTAAAAGGCAAAGCTCTGGAGGCATTTGCTGCTCTCCCTCAAGAACAAGATGGTGACTATGAGGCCATCAAGCAGGCCCTGATAGCCAAGTCACAGCTTACACCTGAGTTTTACTATAGAAAGTTCCAGAACCTCCAATGTGACCCACTCAACAATTACCAGTGACCACATTTGCACAGCTGCGAGACCTGATGATCAAAGACCAGTTCTTACATCTTTGCCCAGCTGAGGTGCGACAGTTCCTGATGGACAGAGAACCCAAAGACGTGACGAAAGCAGCGCAGTTTGCCGATGCCTTTGAGGCCAACCATAAATCGGAAGTGCAGAAGCCAGTCACCGCCAGCTGGAGAGGGGGTAAGCCTGCAACCAACGCCAGTACCCCTGCCAGCCAGCTCACCAAAGGCCCTGTCCTCGTTGCCAACAGCACCAGACCTACCACCGACCTTCGCCATTGTTTTTCCTGCAAACGGACTTGTCAAATTAGCACCAACTGTCCGGAGAAGCAGAAGAACCCCCCAGCCAAGGCCCCAGGGCCTAATGCAGCAGTTCTTTGGGGTGGGTGGGGCGGTTGGGAGGATGTGTGATAACGTGCAGCACGTCACCGTGGGGGACCATGTCACTACAGGCCTCAAGGACATCGGGGCTAAACGGACCCTCATCTGACCCAAACTGGCGGTGTCACGATCCAATTTTGGATTTGTGGCAGATCTGGTTTGCCTCAGTTTGAAACCTTTTTTCCTTTTTGGTCATCGAGGGTTAATGCAGTTATCTGGTGGCCGCTGGTGTTATTGCATTGCTGCTGGGTCAGCTGATGCTTGTGGTGACTAGGGTTGAGCGAAACGGGTCGTTCATTTTCAAAAGTCGCCGACTTTTGGCTAAGTCGGCGTCTCATGAAACCCGATCCGACCCCTGTGCTTGTCGGCCATGCGGTACGCGACTTTCGCGCCAAAGTCGCGTTTCAATGACGCGAAAAGCGCCATTTCTCAGCCAATGAAGGTGAACGCAGAGTGTGGGCAGCGTGATGACATAGGTCCTGGTCCCCACCATCTTAGAGAAGGGCATTGCAGTGATTGGCTTGCTGTCTGCGGCGTCACAGGGGCTATAAAGGGGCGTTCCCGCCGACCGCCATCTTACTGCTGCTGATCTGAGCTTAGGGAGAGCTTGCTGCCGCTTCGTCAGAAGCAGGGATAGCGTTAGGCAGGGTCCACTAACCACCAAACCGCTTGTGCTGTAGCGATTTCCACTGTCCAACACCACCTTCGGTGTGCAGGGACAGTGGAAGCTAATTTTTTTTTTTTTTTTCTCAGCGCTGTAGCTCATTGGGCTGCCCTAGAAGGCTCCGTGATAGCTGTATTGCTGTGTGTACGCCGCTGTGGAAACCAACTGCTTTTTTCAAAGCACATATCCTCTTGTTCCTTCCTTTCTGCACAGCTATCTTTTTTGTTTGTCCACACTTTTTATTTAATTTGTGCATCAGTCCACTCCTATTGCTGCCTGCCATACCTGGCTTAGATTACTGCAGGGAGATAGTAATTGTAGGACAGTCCCTGTTTTTTTTTTTTGTTTTTTTTTTGTGGGAGATTAAGATTGGCATTTCTGCTACAGTGCCATCCCTGTGTGTGCCATCTCTCACTGAGTGGGCCATAGAAAGCCTATTTATTTTTTTCCTTGATTTGTGTTCTAAAATCTACCTCAACACAAAAACACTACATCAATCAGTGGGAGAAAAATATTGGCCTCAGTCAGGGCTTGTGTGCCACTCCTGTGTGTGCCGTCTCTCATTCAGTGGGCCATAGAAAGCCTATTTATTTATTTTTTTTATTATTATTTGGTTTCTAAAGTCTCCCTGAAAAAAAAAAAAAAACATAAAAAAACAGTGGGAGAGTAATATTGCCCTTTCAGCTTGTGTGCCAGTCTTGACTCCTGGGTGTGCCACCTCTCTCTCTCTAATTGTGGGCCATAGAAAGCCTATTTATTTTTTTCCTTGATTTGTGTTCTAAAATCTACCTCAACACAAAAACACTACATCAATCAGTGGGAGAAAAATATTGGCCTCAGTCAGGGCTTGTGTGCCACTCCTGTGTGTGCCATCTCTCATTCAGTGGGCCATAGAAAGCCTATTTATTTATTTTTTTTTTTATTATTATTTGGTTTCTAAAGTCTCCCTGAAAAAAAAAAAAAAAACATAAAAAAACAGTGGGAGAGTAATATTGCCCTTTCAGCTTGTGCGCCAGTCTTGACTCCTGGGTGTGCCACCTCTCTCTCTCAAATTGTGGGCCATAGAAAGCCTATTTATTTTTTTCCTTGATTTGTGTTCTAAAATCTACCTCAACACAAAAACACTACATCAATCAGTGGGAAAAAAATATTGGCCTCAGTCAGGGCTTGTGTGCCACTCCTGTGTGTGCCATCTCTCATTCAGTGGGCCATAGAAAGCCTATTTATTTTTATTTTTTTTAATATTATTTGGTTTCTAAAGTCTCCCTGAAAAAAAAAAAATACATAAAAAAACAGTGGGAGAGTAATATTGCCCTTTCAGCTTGTGTGCCAGTCTTGACTCCTGGGTGTGCCACCTCTCTCTCTCTAATTGTGGGCCATAGAAAGCCTATCTATTTTTTTCCTTGATTTGTGTTCTAAAATCTACCTCAACACAAAAACACTACATCAATCAGTGGGAGAAAAATATTGGCCTCAGTCAGGGCTTGTGTGCCACTCCTGTGTGTGCCATCTCTCATTCAGTGGGCCATAGAAAGCCTATTTATTTATTTATTTATTTTATTATTATTTGGTTTATAAAGTCTCCCTGAAAAAAAAAAATACATAAAAAAACAGTGGGAGAGTAATATTGCCCTTTCAGCTTGTGCGCCAGTCTTGACTCCTGGGTGTGCCACCTCTCTCTCTCAAATTGTGGGCCATAGAAAGCCTATTTATTTTTTTCCTTGATTTGTGTTCTAAAATCTACCTCAACACAAAAACACTACATCAATCAGTGGGAGAAAAATATTGGCCTCAGTCAGGGCTTGTGTGCCACTCCTGTGTGTGCCATCTCTCATTCAGTGGGCCATAGAAAGCCTATTTATTTATTTATTTTTTTAATATTATTTGGTTTCTAAAGTCTCCCTGAAAAAAAAAAATACATAAAAAAACAGTGGGAGAGTAATATTGCCCTTTCAGCTTGTGCGCCAGTCTTGACTCCTGGGTGTGCCACCTCTCTCTCTCTAATTGTGGGCCATAGAAAGCCTATTTATTTTTTTCCTTGACTTGTGTTCTAAAATCTACCTCAACACAAAAACACTACATCAATCAGTGGGAGAAAAATATTGGCCTCAGTCAGGGCTTGTGTGCCACTCCTGTGTGTGCCATCTCTCATTCAGTGGGCCATAGAAAGCCTATTTATTTATTTATTTTTTTTAATATTATTTGGTTTCTAAAGTCTCCCTGAAAAAAAAAAATACATAAAAAAACAGTGGGAGAGTAATATTGCCCTTTCAGCTTGTGCGCCAGTCTTGACTCCTGGGTGTGCCACCTCTCTCTCTCTAATTGTGGGCCATAGAAAGCCTATTTATTTTTTTCCTTGATTTGTGTTCTAAAATCTACCTCAACACAAAAACACTACATCAATCAGTGGGAGAAAAATATTGGCCTCAGTCAGGGCTTGTGTGCCACTCCTGTGTGTGCCATCTCTCATTCAGTGGGCCATAGAAAGCCTATTTATTTTTTTTATTTTTTTAATATTATTTGGTTTCTAAAGTCTCCCTGAAAAAAAAAAAAACATAAAAAAACAGTGGGAGAGTAATATTGCCCTTTCAGCTTGTGCGCCAGTCTTGAGTCCTGGGTGTGCCACCTCTCTCTCTCTAATTGTGGGCCATAGAAAGCCTATTTATTTTTTTCCTTGATTTGTGTTCTAAAATCTACCTCAACACAAAAACACTACATCAATCAGTGGGAGAAAAATATTGGCCTCAGTCAGGGCTTGTGTGCCACTCCTGTGTGTGCCATCTCTCATTCAGTGGGCCATAGAAAGCTTTTTTTTTTTTTTTTTTTATTAGTATTTGGTTTCTAAATTGTCCCTGAAAAAAACATTTTATCTTATTTGGTTTCTAAAGTCTCCCTGAGAAAAAAAAAAAAAAAATTAGGTGGGAGATTAATATTGACATTAGTGCTTGAGTGACAGTCCTGCGTGTGTGTCATCTCTGTGATTTGGTGCCACAGAAAACAGAGTGTGTAACATTGTGCCTGATTTTCCTTGTGGTCTCACCAACCTGTTAAGGGATATAGAAATCATACTGAAGTTATAGCTCAACGTGTAAGTTGTTTGACAGCAACAAATAAAGTTACTTTGGTTAAGTTTTTAAAACAATGAGGAAGTCTGGTGCAAGAGGTCGTGGCCGTGGGCGTTCATTGTCAGCTGGTAATGATGGTAGTGGTAGTGGAGCATCAGGTGGTCGTGGGGATAAAAATATTCCACCTAAGTCTGGAGCTGTGGAGCCAGTTTCGTCGTCTGGCTACACAAGGCCTCGAACGCTCTCTTTTCTGGGAGTAGGAAAACCGCTTTTAAAGCCGGAGCAGCAACAGCAAGTTTTGGCTTACATTGCAGACTCAGCCTCTAGCACTTTTGCCTCCTCTTCTGAAACTGGTAAATGTAAAAGCAGCGCGTCGCTTGTGGATGTTCACGGTCAGGGACAAGTCGCTTCCTTGTCCTCCTCAGCAAAAACTACAACAAGAGAGAAGGATGCAGCAGGCGACACAACGGGTCACTCCATGGAGCTCTTTACACATACCGTCCATGGCTTAGAAAGTGAAACACTTAACAGGCCATGCCCATTACAAGTAGATTCTGACATGGAGTGCACTGATGCACAGCCACAGCCAGAGTACTATGCTGCTCCTTTGACTCGGACCACCACATTGCCCTCTCAGGGTACAGATCCACAATCAGACCCTGATGAGACTATGTTGCCCCGCCACGAACCGACCGACCGACACAGTGACACAGACGAAGTTGCACACGAGCTCGAAGAGGAGGTAATAGATGACCCGGTTGTTGACCCCGATTGGCAGCCATTGGGGGAACAGGGTGCAGGCGGCAGTAGTTCAGAAGCGAAGGTGGAGGAGGGGCCGCAGCAGGCATCAACATCGCAACAGGTTCCATCTGCCGGGCCCCTATCTGGCCCAAAACGCGTGTCAAAGCCAAAACCTGTTGGAGCACAGCGTTGCCATCCGGTTAAAGCTCAGTCTGCAATCCCTGAAAAGGGATCCGATGCTAGGAAGAGTGCAGTCTGGCATTTTTTTAAACAACATCCAATTGATCAGCGCAAAGTCATCTGTCAAAAATGTTCAACTAGCTTAAGCAGAGGTCAGAATCTGAAAAGTCTCAATACTAGTTGCATGCATAGACACTTAACCACCATGCATTTTCAAGCCTGGACTAACTACCAAACGTCCCTTAAGGTTGTAGCACCCTCGGCCAATGAAGCTAGTCATCAACGCAACATCCCTTCCGTCACTGTAAGGCCACCATTTTCCGCACCACCGGCAGTATCTGTGCAGGTTTCTTTGACAGCCAAAAGCAGTCAGGGTCAGGGAATCACCAGTTTTGTAGGAGGAAATATTGCATCTAGGGCACCGGCGGAAACAATACCGTCTCCAACCGTCTCTCAGTCTGCCATGTCCACCGGCACACCCGCAAGTTCCACGATCTCCATCTCTCCAGTTCAGCTCACACTACATGAGACTCTGGTTAGAAAAAGGAAGTACTTATCCTCGCATCCGCGTACACAGGGTTTTAACGCCCACATAGCTAGACTAATCTCGTTAGAGATGATGCCCTACCGGTTAGTTGAAAGCGAAGCTTTCAAAGCCCTGATGGAGTACGCTGAACCACGATACGAGCTACCCAGTCGACACTTTTTTTCCAGAAAAGCCATCCCAGCCCTGCGCCAGCATGTTAAACAGCGCATCGTCCATGCACTCAGGCAATCTGTGAGTACAAAGGTGCACCTGACTACAGATGCATGGACCAGTAGGCATGGCCAGGGACGTTATGTGTCCATCACGGCACACTGGGTGAATGTGGTGGATGCAGGGTCCACAGGGGACATCAATTTCGGGACAGTTGTGCCTAGCCCACGGTCTAGGAAACAGTTGGCTGTGGGCGTTCGCACCCCCTCCTCCTCCTCCTCCTCGTCCTCCTGCAGAAGCTACAGCTCTTCCACAGACCGCAGTCGGCCAACCACTCCATCGGCAGATGACACTGTTGCACACCAGTTGTCCCATTATGGGCCAGCTACTGGCAAGCGTCAGCAGGCTGTATTGGCTATGAAGTGTTTGGGCGACAACAGACACACCGCGGAAGTTCTGTCCGAGTTCTTGCAACAAGAAACGCAGTCGTGGCTGGGCACAGTAGATCTTGAGGCAGGCAAGGTAGTGAGTGATAACGGAAGGAATTTCATGGCTGCCATCTCCCTTTCCCAACTGAAACACATTCCTTGCCTGGCTCACACCTTAAACCTGGTGGTGCAGTGCTTATTGAAAACTTATCCTGGGTTCTCCGACCTGCTCCTCAAAGTGCGTGGACTTTGCTCACATATCCGACGTTCGCCTGTACACGCCAGCCGTATGCAGACCTATCAGCGGTCTTTGAACCTTCCCCAGCATCGCCTAATCATAGACGTTGCAACAAGGTGGAACTCAACACTGCACATGCTTCAGAGACTGTGCCAACAGAGGCGGGCTGTTATGTTTTTGTGGGAGGAGACACATACACGGGCAGGCAGTAGGATGGCAGACATGGAGTTGTCAGGTGTGCAGTGGTTTAAGATACAAGACATGTGTGAAGTCCTTCAGTGTTTTGAGGAATGCACACGGCTGGTTAGTGCAGACAACGCCGTAATAAGCATGAGCATCCCCCTAATGCGTCTGCTGATGCAAAGTTTGACGCACATAAAGGAGCAGGCGTCTGCACCAGAGGAAGAGGAAAGCCTTGATGACAGTCAGCCATTGTCTGGTCAGGGCAGTGTACAGGACGAGGTAGCGGGCGAAGAGGAGGTGGAGGACGAGGAGGATGATGGGGATGAGTATATTTTTAATGCGGAACCTTTCCCGGGGGCACTGGAAATTGGTTGCGTGGCAAGGCCGGGTTCTGGTTTTTTGAGGGACACAAGTGACGTAGATTTGCCTGCAACTGCCCCTCAACCAATCACAACCGGAGATTTGACAACTGGAACTTTGGCCCACATGGCGGATTATGCCTTACGTATCCTAAAAAGGGACACACGCATTACGAAAATGATGAACGATGACGATTACTGGTTGGCCTGCCTCCTTGATCCACGCTATAAAGGCAAATTGCAAAATATTATGCCACATGAGAACTTGGAACTAATATTAGCAACCAAACAATCAACTCTTGTTGACCGTTTGCTTCAGGCATTCCCAGCACACAGCGCACGTGATAGTTCTCACACGAGCTCCAGGGGGCAGCAGACTAGGAGTGTTAGGGGTGCACACATCAGAAGTGGCATTGGACAGAGGGGTTTTCTGACCAGGTTGTGGAGTGATTTTGCTATGACCGCAGACAGGACAGGTACTGCTGCATCAATTGAAAGTGACAGGAGACAACATTTGTCCAGTATGGTTACTAACTATTTTTCATCCCTTATCGATGTTCTCCCTCAACCGTCATTCCCATTTGATTACTGGGCCTCCAAATTAGACACCTGGCCAGAATTGGCAGAATATGCATTGCAGGAGCTTGCTTGCCCGGCAGCAAGTGTCCTATCAGAAAGAGTATTCAGTGCTGCAGGTTCAATATTAACCGAAAAAAGGACTCGTCTGGCTACCCAAAATGTTGACGATCTAACATTCATTAAAATGAACCACAACTGGATTTCGAAATCTTTTGCCCCACCTTGCCCGGCCGACACCTAGCTTTCCTATGAAAAGCTCTTGCCTGTGGACTACTGTGAATTACTTTTCTAATGTCTAATTTGCTGCAGCTGATTGTCCAGCATACGACATGTTTACACCTCCCTAAATGGCCAAACTCCCCACACGGGGCCGTGGTATCGCGACTTGGCGCAAGCACCCGTGAGACTGCTGTTTGTCTGAAGAGGTGGGTGTACTCGCTTTTGGTCGACGGCATTGCTACTGGGTCCCTCATAGTACAATAAAGTGTCTCTGGCGGTGGTGGTGCGCACCCAACGTCAGACACACTGTTGTAACATGAGGGGCCTTGGGCCTGTACCGCCGGCCACAAGAGAGTTCACCCACCCCCAGGTCAAACATTGCTCTACCACTTCCACAGTTATCTCTCACACTTCCACCAATGTTTAGTCTATGCGCTGACATCGTTCCATACCTGCCACTGACAATACCATTGTGTTGACATGTATGATGGTACTTAACATAGTCAGGGGCAGTGTCCTCTATTTACCACAGTAAATACTTTGCGCAAAATTAGTAGGTCTAAAACAACGCAGAGGATCCCACCCCTGAACCTAATGATTGCACCCTTTAGTGTTTTTGTTTTGTTTTAATGCGAGACATTAACATTTATTTGTTGTTTTGGACTACTAACTGGCAGACACTCATTACAATCGGCCTCCGTTGACCAGACCACTGCTGCCCGTGTACCCCTGGAAACAATTCTAAAGTGCCTACAGCCAGCCCTTTTTATTATGTTAGGCCTTCGAAGCCTGTCTGCGCTCCATCCTTCCACTAGGCCTCCACTCACCTGACCACTGCTGCCCATGTACCCCTGGAACCAATAATAAAGTGCCTACAGCCAGCCCTTTTTATTATGTTAGGCCTTCGAAGCCTGTCTGCGCTCCCTCCTTCCACTAGGCCTCCACTGACCTGACCACTGCTGCCCGTGTACCCCTGGAACCAATAATAAAGTGCCTACAGCCAGCCCAATTTAATTATGTTAGGCCTTCGAAGCCTGTCTAAGGTCCCTCCTTCCACTAGGCCTCCACTCACCTGACCACTGCTGCCCGTGTACCCCTGGAACCAATTATAAAGTGCCTACAGCCAGCCCAATTTAATTATGTTAGGCCTTCGAAGCCTGTCTGCGGTCCCTCCTTCCACTAGGCCTCCACTCACCTGACCACTGCTGCCCGTGTACCCCTGGAACCAATTATAAAGTGCCTAGAGCCTATTTTTTAATTTAATTTAATATTAATAAAGCCAGGATGGACTACGATGTACCACGCTATGAGCTACCCAGTTGACAATTCTTTTGCGAGAAAAGCCATCCCACCCCTCCACCTGCATGTTAAAGACCGCATTGTCCTTGCATTCTGTCAATTTGTCAGTCCAAAGGTACACCTGACAACAGACACATGGACCTGTAGGCCTGGCCACGGAAGGTTACGTGTCCTTTGTGGCTCAATGGGTTAATGTATTGGATGCAGGGTCCACACAGGGGACAGCCTGCAAAGTCTGTCTGCAGTCCCTAATTCAAGTTGTCCTCAACTGAATAAAGCTGAGCTTCTACCTTCTGGCTCTGATTAACTGCTGTTTTTAAAAAAATTGGCTGTTCCGGCCTACTAAAGGTGTCTGCCCCTGCCTGTTGTTGTCCTCAACTGAATAAAGCTGTGCTTCAACCTTCTGTTCCAAGCTTACAACTAAAAACTGGTACAGTACAAAAATTGGCCACCAGCTACAAAAACTTTCTCCTACAAGTAGTTAACTGACAGTTTTTTTCCATTGAAAACACAGATATGGCATCCAACGAGTGTTGTCCTGTCGCGTCTTCTTTATATTATTGCCAAGAAGCTGCAACTGAATAAAGCTGTGCTTCAACCTTCTGTTCCAAATTACCATTTTTAAAAATGCAATTGGCTGTTCCGGCCTACTAAAGGTGTCTGCCCCTGCCTGGTGTTGTCCTCAACTGAATAAAGCTGTGCTTCAACCTTCTGTTCCAAACATACAACCAAAAACTGGTACAGTACAAAAATTGGCCACCAGCTACAAAAACTTTCTCCTACAAGTAGTTAACTGACAGTTTTTTTTCCATTGAAAACACAGATATGGCATCCAATGAGTGTTGTCCTGTCGCGTCTTCTTTATATTATTGCCAAGAAGCTGCAACTGAATAAAGCTGTGCTTCAACCTTCTGTTCCAAATTACCATTTTTAAAAATGCAATTGGCTGTTCCGGCCTACTAAAGGTGTCTGCCCCTGCCTGGTGTTGTCCTCAACTGAATAAAGCTGTGCTTCAACCTTCTGTTCCAAATTACCATTTTTAAAAATGCAATTGGCTGTTCCGGCCTACTAAAGGTGTCTGCCCCTGCCTGGTGTTGTCCTCAACTGAATAAAGCTGTGCTTCAACCTTCTGTTCCAAATTACCATTTTTAAAAATGCAATTGGCTGTTCCGGCCTACTAAAGGTGTCTGCCCCTGCATGGTGTTGTCCTCAACTGAATAAAGCTGTGCTTCAACCTTCTGTTCCAAACATACAACCCAAACTGTTACAGTACAAAAATTGGCCACCAGCTACAAAAACTTTCTCCTACAAGTAGTTAACTGACAGTTTTTTTTCCATTGAAAACACAGATATGGCATCCAACGAGTGTTGTCCTGTCGCGTCTTCTTTATATTATTGCCAAGAAGCTGCAACTGAATAAAGCTGTGCTTCAACCTTCTGTTCCAAATTACCATTTTTCAAAAATGCAATTGGCTGTTCCGGCCTACTAAAGGTGTCTGCCCCTGCATGGTGTTGTCCTCAACTGAATAAAGCTGTGCTTGAACCTTCTGTTCCAAATTACCATTTTTAAAAATGCAATTGGCTGTTCCGGCCTACTAAAGGTGTCTGCCCGTGCCTGGTGTTATCCTCAACTGAATAAAGCTGTGCTTCAACCTTCTGTTCCAAATTACCATTTTTAAAAATGCAATTGGCTGTTCTGGCCTACTAAAGGTGTCTGCCCCTGCCTGGTTTTGTCCTCAACTGAATAAAGCTGTGCTTCAACCTTCTGTTCCAAATTACCATTTTTAAAAATGCAATTGGCTGTTCTGGCCTACTAAAGGTGTCTGCCCCTGCCTGGTGTTGTCCTCAACTGAATAAAGCTGTGCTTCAACCTTCTGTTCCAAATTACCATTTTTAAAAATGCAATTGGCTGTTCCGGCCTACTAAAGGTGTCTGCCCCTGCCTGGTGTTGTCCTCAACTGAATAAAGCTGTGCTTCAACCTTCTGTTCCAAACATACAACCAAAAACTGGTACAGTACAAAAATTGGCCACCAGCTACAAAAACTTTCTCCTACAAGTAGTTAACTGACAGTTTTTTTTCCATTGAAAACACAGATATGGCATCCAACGAGTGTTGTCCTGTCGCGTCTTCTTTATATTATTGCCAAGAAGCTGCAACTGAATAAAGCTGTGCTTCAACCTTCTGTTCCAAATTACCATTTTTAAAAATGCAATTGGCTGTTCCGGCCTACTAAAGGTGTCTGCCCCTGCCTGGTGTTGTCCTCAACTGAATAAAGCTGTGCTTCAACCTTCTGTTCCAAATTACCATTTTTAAAAATGCAATTGGCTGTTCCGGCCTACTAAAGGTGTCTGCCCCTGCCTGGTGTTGTCCTCAACTGAATAAAGCTGTGCTTCAACCTTCTGTTCCAAATTACCATTTTTAAAAATGCAATTGGCTGTTCCGGCCTACTAAAGGTGTCTGCCCCTGCCTGGTGTTGTCCTCAACTGAATAAAGCTGTGCTTCAACCTTCTGTTCCAAACATACAACCAAAAACTGGTACAGTACAAAAATTGGCCACCAGCTACAAAAACTTTCTCCTACAAGTAGTTAACTGACAGTTTTTTTTCCATTGAAAACACAGATATGGCATCCAACGAGTGTTGTCCTGTCGCGTCTTCTTTATATTATTGCCAAGAAGCTGCAACTGAATAAACCTGTGCTTCAACCTTCTGTTCCAAATTACCATTTTTAAAAATGCAATTGGCTGTTCCGGCCTACTAAAGGTGTCTGCCCCTGCCTGGTGTTGTCCTCAACTGAATAAAGCTGTACTTCAACCTTCTGTTCCAAATTACCATTTTTAAAAATGCAATTGGCTGTTCCGGCCTACTAAAGGTGTCTGCCCCTGCCTGGTGTTGTCCTTAACTGAATAAAGCTGTGCTTCAACCTTCTGTTCCAAACATACAACCAAAAACTGGTACAGTACAAAAATTGGCCACCAGCTACAAAAACTTTCTCCTACAAGTAGTTAACTGACAGTTTTTTTTCAATTGAAAACACAGATATGGCATCCAACGAGTGTTGTCCTGTCGCGTCTTCTTTATATTATTGCCAAGAAGCTGCAACTGAATAAAGCTGTGCTTCAACCTTCTGTTCCAAATTACCATTTTTAAAAATGCAATTGGCTGTTCCGGCGTACTAAAGGTGTCTGCCCCTGCCTGGTGTTGTCCTCAACTGAATAAAGCTGTGCTTCAACCTTCTGTTCCAAATTACCATTTTTAAAAATGCAATTGGCTGTTCCGGCCTACTAAAGGTGTCTGCCCCTGCCTGGTGTTGTCCTCAACTGAATAAAGCTGTGCTTCAACCTTCTGTTCCAAATTACCATTTTTAAAAATGCAATTGGCTGTTCCGGCCTACTAAAGGTGTCTGCCCCTGCCTGGTGTTGTCCTCAACTGAATAAAGCTGTGCTTCAACCTTCTGTTCCAAACATACAACCAAAAACTGGTACAGTACAAAAATTGGCCACCAGCTACAAAAACTTTCTCCTACAAGTAGTTAACGGACAGTTTTTTTTCCATTGAAAACACAGATATGGCATCCAACGAGTGTTGTCCTGTCGCGTCTTCTTTATATTATTGCCAAGAAGCTGCAACTGAATAAAGCTGTGCTTCAACCTTCTGTTCCAAATTACCATTTTTAAAAATGCAATTGGCTGTTCCGGCCTACTAAAGGTGTCTGCCCCTGCCTGGTGTTGTCCTCAACTGAATAAAACTGTGCTTCAACCTTCTGTTCCAAATTACCATTTTTAAAAATGCAATTGGCTGTTCCGGCCTACTAAAGGTGTCTGCCCCTGCCTGGTGTTGTCCTCAACTGAATAAAGCTGTGCTTCAACCTTCTGTTCCAAACATACAACCAAAAACTGGTACAGTACAAAAATTGGCCACCAGCTACAAAAACTTTCTCCTACAAGTAGTTAACTGACCGTTTTTTTTCCATTGAAAACACAGATATGGCATCCAACGAGTGTTGTCCTGTCGCGTCTTCTTTATATTATTGCCAAGAAGCTGCAACTGAATAAAGCTGTGCTTCAACCTTCTGTTCCAAATTACCATTTTTAAAAATGCAATTGGCTGTTCCGGCCTACTAAAGGTGTCTGCCCCTGCCTGGTGTTGTCCTCAACTGAATAAAGCTGTGCTTCAACCTTCTGTTCCAAATTGCCATTTTTAAAAATGCAATTGGCTGTTCCGGCCTACTAAAGGTGTCTGCCCCTGCCTGGTGTTGTCCTCAACTGAATAAAGCTGTGCTTCAACCTTCTGTTCCAAATTACCATTTTTAAAAATGCAATTGGCTGTTCCGGCCTACTAAAGGTGTCTGCCCCTGCCTGGTGTTGTCCTCAACTGAACAAAGCTGAGCTTCCACATTCTGGCTTTCGGCCTATACTATCAGATATTAAACTGCATTTGGCCTACTAGTGTGGTTAGGCCCTTGAAACAGTGTCTGCTGCTCTTGGGTTTGCTACTCCACTGAACAAAGCAATGCCGCCTGTTTAGTCCTGTTACCAATTTTGAACTGCATTTAGCCTACTTTATTCTTTGGCCCTATATCTGTTTCCTCCTCATCCTGCCCATTGCCCAGCCACTGCTAGATGAGTCTGCTGGTACATTGACCTAGACCACTACATTCCCCTTGTACTCTACACAGCCAGAATCTGACCCTGCTGAAAGTAAGGTTCCCCTTCCCACATGTTATACCACCTTACACAGGGACAAAGAGGAAGGTGCAGATGAAAGTGCAAGTTCCTTCATCAGGTGGGGGGGGGGCATACTCGTTGGCGACGTCACTGGCACAGGGCCCCTCAGAGTACGCCAAAGTGTCGCTGCTGGTGGGAGGCGCCCCCGCCATGCAAACACACCGCCGTACTTTGAGGGGCCCTGTGCCAGTGCCAATGCGAACGAGTGGGCCCCCCCTGCTTGCTCAGGATCACAGCACTTGCAACGTTGAAATACTTACCTCTCCCTGCAACACCGCCGTGACGTAGTCCGCATTTCCTGGGCCCACGAAAAACTTGAGCCAGCCCTACTCCCCCCACAACTTTTGCCAAATGACCCCCAATTTCCTATGCCCAACTATTATTATAAAGTTAATTAAGATTGACAAGCTTCAGAAACAAGAATGGATGTTTTTGGCATTAAAATGGGCACTGTAGGTGTTTTCCTGGCCTCCACTCACTTCCGACTATGCTTCCCCATTGACTTGCATTGGGTTTCGTGTTTCGGTCGATCCCCGACTTTTAGCGATAATCGGCCGACTGCACTCGACTCGACTCTGGACAAAGTCGGGTTTCACAAAACCCGACTCGATCTTAAAAAAATGAAAGTCGCTCAACCCTAGTGGTGACCACTCCCTCCATCCTTTAAATAGTCACCTGGTTCATCAGCTGACTGTTGGTGTTAGTTCATTCTAAAGCGACCCAGCTGGAAGAAGGAGCTTGCTGGGAACTGTTGTTCTACTGCTGAGTCCAGTGAGTCTGGTGTTTCTTCCTGCTGTGCTGTGCCTTGCAGCATTAGGCTAAGTGTTGTTTACCATTACCTTGTATGTATTTCCTTACCCCGTGTTGTATTAGTGCAGCGGTGGGACCAGTGCTCTCTCCTGCCAGTTTCCTACTTAGGGATAGGTGCAGGGCAAGTGAGGGACTAGGTATCGGCGACGGGTTGAAAGAACCCATATAGGGACGGTAGCAAAATCAGAGCACATCTGCAGGCCAGTGCAGGAGGTGCCCATTCTCACAGTCCCTACTGACAGGGCCCACCATTGTAATTGTGTCCCCGGTGTTCCCTTGTGTGTTGTGCTGTTTGTGACAGACCTACGGTTGGGTCGTGTTATACCGGGTCAGTCACTTCGTGACAGGCGGCCCCTGAAGAGATCATTCTGGGGAAAACCCTGACTGTCACCGGGTTTGGGGGCATCAGCTGTCTCTTGCCAATGGCCCAGGTTTATATAGATTGGGGTGCCGGGAGTGGGGTGAAGGAAGTGTGGCTGTCCGAAATTGCATGTGCTACCTGACACTGCTTCCCTGGGTAATGATGCATTGGATAATGATTTTTCAGAAAATGCCGAAAGTAATGTTGATGATCCTAATGATGAACATAGGCATGTTTTACCTGATAACCATTTGTTTCCTAGGAATGCTGCTGAAAATGATGTAAATGTGCCAACTGAACCTGATAACCATTTTTCCGCAAAGGTTGATGTGTCCACAGGTGCAGGAGTGCTCAGCCACATCACTCCGCGGGGTGGGATGGCTGAGGAACCCCTAACAGGAGTAAGCGTCGGTGCTCAAGAAAATGGGGAGGTACATGGGAACTATGAGGAAGGTGATGCCATGCAATTGACCAGTGCCACTGAGGAAGGTAACTGGCCCATAAGTAGCACTGCTCCTGGAATATTGGGGGTGGATGGGGAGGTAGTACCCATAGCAGCGCCGGCTGATGGGTCTGTGGAAATCCCCGGGGAGACAGCCTACGTAGCTGCTGTCACCCGCAGTCAGAGTGCCCAGAACGCAGATATCGTTCTGCCTTCTGGACGCTCCTCAGTCATTATTATGACTGAACCAGAGATGGACCCAGAGCAGGTCCCAGAGGGTTTCCGTGGGGAAGGGACCCTGATGTCGCCATTGGCTTCCCCTAGCCAGTAGTTCCAGGCCGCTCTTTACTCAGATGCGAGCCTACAGAATTTGAGACAACTTGCCGAGACGCCCACCTCCGTGACTGATAAGGAGAGGGTGTTTTGGGAACGATGGAGGTTGTACCGGGAGACAGTACCCGGAAAATCGCAAAAGAAGTGGCTGAGGGAAAGACAGCTGGTTGTCCAGCATCAATTCCAGAGTGAGTTGTTGCGGATTGCCCATGAGATCCCGCTCGCTGGACACTTGTGGATCAGCAAAACAAAGGCCCGGCTGTCTCAACACTTCTATTGGCCAAAGATGAGGACAGATGTGTCAAACTATTGCCGTTCCTGTGTCACCTGTCAAAGAGTGGGGAAGGCGCGGCCTGCTCTTAAGGCTCCCCTGATCCCTTTGCCAGTGATAGAGGAGCTGTTTCAGAGGATCGTGATGGACATTGTGGGCCCGCTGGCCGTCCCCAGCAGCTCTGGAAAGCAATGCATCCTTACTGTGGTAGACTACGCTACCCGGTACCCAGAGGCAGTGGATCTGTCCTCAACTAGGGCAGATAAGGTGGCGGATGCCTGCCCTCTTGGCTAACTTTTCACAGGTAGGATTTCCCAGGGAGATGCTTACCGATCAAGGGACCCAATTCATGTCTCGCCTAATGGAGTCTCTCTGTAAAAGAATGCAGGTGAAGCATCTGGTATCGAGTGCGTATCACCCACAGACCAATATCTTGTGTGATCGCTTCAATGGTACCCTCAATCAGATGCTCTGCATGCTGGTTGAGACCCAAGGATGCAACTGGGAGCGGTACATCCCACACCTACTGTAACGGGGTCTACCAAGCTGGGGTACCTCTTTCAGTATCACCCCGTGTTTCAGGATGTCCACTTTGCATTGGCTGGAATCTGAATGAAGGACGCTGGCTGGAATTCCTTGATTACATGAGAGCATATAAAAGCTGACTGCTTCTCCACATATTTCCAGTCTCACAACACTTTATTCACAGAACACAGAATATATGTAACAACAGATACAGAGGGCAGGTCCATTCAAAAGCGGCAGGCCAGACATACATTACAATAGCCGCAGGGGGCCGGAGCCTGCTGATATTTACTGTGGGAATTACAAAGGTGGGGGGTTCTGTAACACGGCTCCCCCTTTCAGCGACGCGATCGGCATACACAGTCTGATCCTTAACGGATCGGTTTGGGGATGACCGAAGTTTATGGGGTTGGTACAAGTTCCGTTTGTCGACTTAGTCCATCGGCGTTACCGTTTTATTTGCCGGGTCTGTAGTGGATGGTGAAGTCCAGAGGTTGTAGGGCTAAACTCCACCGCAGTAATCTGGCGTTGTCTCCGGAGACCCGATTAAGCCAGACTAGGGGATTATGGTCCGTTAGGAGGGAAAACTGTTGTCCATACAAATATGGTTGTAACTTTTTGAGTGCCCATACTACTGCCAGGCACTCCTTCTCGATGGCCGCATAGCTTACTTCACAGGGCAGTAGTTTCCGACTCAGGTAAGCTACCGGGTGTTCTTGGCCATCCGGCCTGACTTGGCTCAGTACTGCCCCCAATCCAAACATAGAAGCGTCTGTGTGCACAAGGAAACGTTTAGTTGGATCGGGTGCGGCCAATACAGGGTTATTGGTGAGGGCGTCCTTTAGCTGGCGGAAGGCTTCCTCACACTCTGGGGTCCAGGTTACCTGGCGGCGTTGGTTCTTACGGGTCACATCAGTGAGGGGCTTGGCTACGCTGCTGTAATTGGGGACGATTTTCCTGTAATACCCCGCTGTCCCTAGAAATGCCATGACCTGGGTTTTAGTGCGTGGGGTGGGCCATTTGGCTATGGCCTCAATCTTGGCTGGTTCTGGTCGCTGTTTCACACTTCCCACCCAATGTCATAAATACCAAACCTCCGCTTTGCCCACGTGACACTTGTTTGGGTTCAGGGTGATTCTGGCCTTGTGGATCCTGTCTAATACTGTCTCTAGGTGATTTAGATGCTCTTCCCATGTCGCGCTGTAGATGGCGATGTCATCCAGGTAGGCACATCCATAGTCCTGGAGACCATTCAGAAGCCGGTCAGCCAGCCTCTGGAAGGTCGCCGGGGCATTCTTCATCCCGAATGGCATAACTCGAAACTGGAATAAGCCGAACGGGGCGACAAATGCAGACTTGGGAATAGCATCAGGACTAAGGGGAATCTGCCAGTAGCCTTTGCATAGATCGATGGTGGTCAAATACTTTGCCCCCGCCAGCCGGTCTGACAGCTCATCCACACATGGCATGGGATACGCATCCGTCACCGTTTTCTCATTGAGCCTGCGATAGTCTACACAATACCGTGTAGTCCCATCCTTCTTGGGCACTAACACTACGGGGGATGCCCAGGGACTATCTGATTCTTCAATGACCCCTAAATGCAACATCTCTCGTATCTCTTGTCGCATCCCTTCTCGTACAGACTCAGGGACACGGAAGGGGGGTTGTCTCAGGGGGGTCTGATCCTGGGTCTCAACCTTGTGTTGTGCCAGGTGGATGTACCCCGCTCTCTCTGAAAACATCCTCTGTCGCTGCCTCAACAACGCCTCTGCCTGCTTTCTCTCCCAGGGACCTAGGTCTTCACCCCAGTGTTCCTGGTCCCATGTTTTAGACTGAGTCCTCTCCCCTAAGACATCAGGCAAGGGGAGTCCGGCTACATCCTCTGCTTCAGGTGCACAGATGGCCACTACCCCTTCAGGGTGCTCCCGGTAGGGCTTCAGCATGTTCAAATGGAACATGCGGATAACCCTGGGGTCGTCACAATCGGCGACATTATAGGTGGTGTCGGCTATTTTCCCCACTACCTGGTAGGGCCCCTGCCATGCAGCTTGGAACTTGTTCTGCCTAGTGGGTTCTAACACCAGGACCTTCTGTCCTATCTCAAAGGTGCATTCTCTGGCCCTCTGATCGTACCATACGCGCTGGCGCCTTTGGGCCACCTGCAGGTTCCCACGTACAGCCTGGGTCAGCTCCTGTAGGCGGTCCTGGAATTCCAGCACATAGGGTACAATAGGTACCCCTTCTATGGTGCCCTCCCCTTCCCAGTGTTCTAGCACTAAGTCTAGGGGTCCCCTTACCCGTCTCCCGTATACCAGTTCGAACGGGGAGAACCCCGTGGATTCTTGAAGCACCTTCCGATAGGCAAACAGGAGGTGAGGCAAGAATTTCTCCCAGTTCCTATAGGTCCTGTTAAAAGTCCCAATGAGTTGTTTTAATGTCCCGTTAAAGCGTTCACACAACCCATTGGTTTGCGGATGGTACGGGGAGCTTCTAATGGACTTTACGCCGCACAGCTTCCACAGTTGGTTGGTCACCTCTGCTGTAAACTGGGTACCCTGGTCCTAGATAATCTCCCGGGGAAATCCAACCCGTGAGAAAACCTGGAGCAGGGCAGCCGCCACCGTATCTGCCAGTATGTTAGGTAACGCAACTGCCTCTGGATACCGTGTGGCATAATCTACCACTGTCAATATATACCTTTTCCCTGACAGACTGGGTTTGGCTAACGCCCCTATCAGATCGACCGCTACTCGGCTAAATGGTTCCTCCACAATGGGGAGGGGGCATAATTTGGCCTTGCATCGATCTCCCCTCTTGCCAATGCGCTGGCAACTGTCACAGGTCTGGCAGTACTGACGAACATCATAGGTTACCCCCGGCCAAAAGAAGTTTTGTGTCAGACGATGCCTGTTGCGACAAACGCTGAAGTGCCCGGCCAAGGGTATGTCATGAGAGATTCGCAGTAACTCCTGCCTATACTTCTTGGGAACTACCAGCTGTCATTTTATAGTGGGGCTCGTCCCTATGTGGTGCTGCTCTGTGATCCGGTAGAGGAGTCCCTGCTTCCATATAAACTGTTCCCCTTCCAGTACCCCTCTCCCCTCCTGTGCCTTCCCATGATATCCCTCCAATGAGGGAGCCTCAAGTAACTCCCTCTTAAATTCATCTGGGGTGGCCCAAGAAATGTGTCTGGCTATGGGAATATGTGTAGGGCTGGGATGTCTTACCTGGGCCCCCTCTGAGTGTGATTCCGCCTCCGCAGCTCGAGCTTGTCTCCGGGTGGTCACAGGATATGTCTCAGCCAGAGGGGCAACCGAGAAGGCAGACAACATGGGCCCCAAGTCATTTCCCAGCAAGACGTCTGCAGGCAAATCCTCCATCAAACTGACCTCAACAAGGCCATCCCCGACTCCCCAGTTCAGGTGAATCCTGCCACTGTCCGGTCCGTCTTCTTTTGGTCCCGGATGAGATGAGGCTTCACAAGGGTCAAAGTTGCTCCAGAATCTCTTAGTCCCTGCATGCGTTTCCCATTAACCCACACGACCTGTCTATGCTGTTGTTGATTATCTGCCCGGGCTGCCTGCACAGGGTCTACTTCATGCAGCACTTCCTCCATTTCTTCCACCCCTTGGTTAGTTGTAGCCCCCAATGCCGGGTCAGCTTCGCCTTGGTAGCAGTGTACAGCGGCCCGGCTGAAGGTAGCTGTTCCCGCCTTTGGCCACTGGGTATGCTGAGTCCAGTTGGGACATTGTCTTTGCAGGTGGCCCAGCTGATGGCAGGTGTGGCATCGCGCCCCAGGGGAACTGTGGTAGGCCAGGTTTCTAGCTGGTCCCCCTACAATCTTCGGTGGTTTGGGGCCCTCCAGGTCCATGGGCGGACCCTTAGTGACCATCTTTGATTCAGACAACTGAGGCCTCCTGGCGCCATGATGTTCATCGGCCAGACGAGCGGCTTCCTCAAGAGTTATTGGCCGCCTGTCCCGAAGCCATTCCTGTGTCTTGTTGGTTAGTCCATTAAAGAATCGTTCTAACAAGAAGAGCTGGAGGATGTCCTCCTTAGTGGTTGCTTGGCTCCCTTGTACCCACTGTAGCAGTGACCACCGTAATGTACAGGCCCATTCAGCGTGGGTATCGGTTACGCGTTTTATAACTCCACGTAACTTTTGGCGGTATGCCTCTGGTGTCAGCGCATACCGGGCCAAGATCACTTCTTTGATCCGCTCATAGTCCATACTGTCCTCATCAAGTACCGTGCCATAGGCGTCCGCTGCCTGGCCGATCAGCTTGCTGGCCAGAATCTGAACCCGTTCCTCCAGCTTCACTTGATGAATGGCACACTGCCGCTCAAAGTCCTGCAGAAAGCCATGAATGTCTTCCTCTGCCTCCCCCAACTGTCGGAAGGCATTATACTGGATCTTTTTGTGGCTTACTGTTGAAGGTACCTGGCAGGAGGCCAGAGCTCCCCCTGCTCGCTGACTCTCCTCTCTTTCCCTCTGCCATCTCCATCTTGGCCAGCTCCACTTTGGTCCACTCTGCCATCTCCATCTTGGTTAGCTCTATCCTGGTCTGCTCGGCCATCTTTTCCTTCAGATCAGTACGCACATCAGCCATCACCTCTCATATGATCTCTACTGCAGGGTTTGGGCCATAGAACGCCAGTCTGTTCTTTACATCCCTCTGGAATTCAATCTCCTCCATGTTCACATTGGGGGGCACTGCACCATCGTGTTCCATGATGGCTGCTATCAAATCTGCTTTTGTTTTGTTGCTGACGATTAACCCTCGGGCTTCCACCAGATCTTTTAATGTAGTCCTCTTTAACTTCTGGTAGTTGTTTTCCATTCAATCCTTTCCTCCTGTAGAAGGGGTATCAGATCCCGCTGTCTGCCACCAGTGTAATGGGGTCTACCAATACCAAGCTGGGGTACCTCTTTCAGTACCACCCTGTGTTTCAGGAGGTCCACTTTGCATTGGCTGGAGTCTGAATGAAGGACGCTGGCTGGAGTTCCTTGATTACATGAGAGCATATAAAAGCTGACTGCTTCTCCACGTATTTCAAGTCTCACAACACTTTATTCACAGAACACAGAATATATGTAACAACAGATACAGAAGGCAGGTCCATTCAAAAGCGGCAGGCCAGACATACATTATAATAGCCGCAGGGGGCCGGAGCCTGCTGATATATACTGTGGGAATACAAAGGTGGGGGAGTTTAGAAGGGGGATATCTTGTCTCCTCTGCCCAGGGGCGCACCCTGTAGGCTGATGCATTAGGGACATATATCTCACATGGAACCTATTATATATACAAATAACTGCATAACATATTATGGGTGCTGGGGGGTTCTGTAACACCTACTGTTCGCTTACCAAGAGGTTCCGCAGGCCTCGACGGGGTTCTCCCCCTTTGAGCTCATGTACGGCAGGTTATTCTGGGTACCCTTTGGGTTGGTAAGGGAATCCTGGGAAGAGGAGCTGAACCCTTCTGAAGTGTCCATAGTGGAGTATGTCATGCGCTTCTGTGACAAGGTGCAGACTCAGGCTGATCAGAAGCACTGGTACGACCAGAAAGCCCGGGAGCGGACCTACCACGTGGGTCAAAAGGTGTGGGTGCTGGTCCCTGTACCAAATGATAAGCTTCAGGCAGCTGGGGAAGGCCCATACATCATCCACCAACAGCTCAACCCGGTCACCTACGTGGTCACGCTTGACCACGCTCGTTGTAGGTGAAAGGCCTTTCACGTCAACATGATGAAGGCTCATCACGAACGTAAACCTTTCGTCCTACCGGTCTGCAGCCTGCCCAAAGATGGAGAGGAAGATCCCCTCCTGGACATGCTGGCCCAAGGCTGGTGGGTCCATTGAGGATGTGGAGGTAAGCACCTCACTAACCGAACACCAGCGGTTGCAGACCAATCTGGAACCTTCCAGGCTGTGTTCTGTAACCGTCCGGGAAGGGCTGAGTTAACGGTCCACGAGGTGGACACTGGGAATCATGCCCCACTACGGCAGACACCCTACCGGATGTCCAACGAGGTGCAGCAGGTCATGCGCCAGGAGATTGATGAGATGTTACAGCTGGGGGTGATTCAACGGTCAAAGAGCGTGTGGGCCTCACCTGTAGTTCTCGTGCCCAAGAAGGATCGGACCACCCACTTCTGCGTGGACTACAGGGGGCTCAACACCATCACAGCCTCTGATGTGCACCCAATGCCGTGCATCGAAGAGCTGCTTGAGAAGTTAGCTAGCGCAAAATACCTGACTATAATGGATCTGAGTTGGGGATACTGGCAGATTCCTCTGAGCCCCGATGCGCAGAAGTCCACCTTTATCACACCCTTCAGACTGTACGAGTCCACGGTCATGCCCTTCGGCATGAAGAATGCCCCTGTCACTTTCCAGTGGATGGTCAACCACCTGCTTCAGGGATTGGAGAAGTACACGGTGGCGTACCTGGATGACATTGACATCTTCAGTTCCTCCTGGGACGAACACCTGCAGCATCTCGAGGAGGTGCTCAGGTGACTTCACCGAGCTGGTCTGACCATCAAGCTGGGAAAGTGCCAGATGGGCATGAGTAGTCCACTATCTGGGGCACCGGGTAGGTGAGAAGTCCATAAAGCCAGAACCTGGGAAAGTGGGCGCGATCGTGTTCTGGCCCCCCCAAGACCAAGACACAGGTGATGTCCTTTATGGGTACTGCCGGGTACTGTAGGCACTTTGTACAGAACTATAGTAGCCTGGCAATACCCTCACCAGGAAGAAGTTACTCCACATCATCAACTGGACAGATGGCTGTGAGGGGGCCATCCAGGCGTTGAAAACAGCACTGTGCAATGCCCCTGTGTTGAAAGCAGTTGACAGCAGTCGACTGTTCTTGGTGCAGATTGACGCCAGCAAGTTTGGCCTCGGTGCTGTGCTTAGCCAGGTTGAATTGGAGGACCAAGAACACCCCGTGTTGTACCTGAGCCGGAAGCTTCTGCTGAGGGAAGTGGCCTATTCCACCATCGAGAATGAGTGCCTGGCCATAGTCTGGGCCCTGCAACGGTTTTAGCCTGACTTGTATGGTTGCACCTTCACTGTGGTGACCAACCACAACCCTCTGTGCTGGCTACAAGCCGTGAGTGGAACAAATGGGAGGTTGCTACGCTGGAGCCTTGCCCTCCAGCAGTACGATTTTACCATTGAGTACATAACGGGCAGGGAACATGGCAATGCAGATGGGTTGTCCCGCCAGGGTGAACCTGTTGAGGTGCGCATAGAGGAGTACCGAGAGGTTCTGCCTCCGTAGTGCAGTCCAAAAGGGGAGGTGTCACGTCAATGCCCAAAATGCCATATTATATTGTGCATTTACTTTCAAAAGGACATGGCTTTCTGCACACACACACAACGCAGCTGTGACCCCCTTTCTCCCCCCTCTGCATTCGACCATCCAAGGACAAAGCCTATAGCAGAGAATGGGCAACATGATACCGATGTGTGGGCAGGGTGTGGCTTTAAACTGCAGATGACCAATCCTGTAAAGCCTCTCATTGTCCCTCCCCTGTCAATCAGGAATTCCTTTGTCTGCGGCTTTGGAAAACGTAAATAACTAGCAGATCAGTGCATATCATTACTCAGCCCACTTAGTGATGTCAGGCAGGGGGCATATCTTTTACACCTTCTGAGTAGCGAGTCAGTCTTAGCCAAGGAAGTGATCTAACACCAGCTTGTCAAAGCTGTTCCATGCATCTGGATGTATTTATCCTCCTAAGACACAGGCCAGCCAAGATAATACCATGACATAACATGTAAGTGTGCTCTTTTCAACGTTAATCCTATTTTATTTTGTAATCTGTAATGTATATACAAATTGTTTTCTTTCTAATATCTTTTTATACTTTGCAAACACTGCCTAATTTTTCATGGAGTAAAATATTTATTTGCTAGCTTGTCTCTTCTGCTCTATATGGCTGTGCGTCCTCTGAAGTCAATTGCGCTTCAGATTTGGGTTGGCTTCGGACCCGTGAATCAGAGCTAGTGTCAGCATACTTTGTTCTGTGTGCTTGGGAATCTTTGCAGCGATGGCAGCATTGATAATTATTGTTCCCGCCTGTATGGGAGTAGTTATATTGCCCTCGCTGCAGCAGGCCCAATAACCAGTACATAGCAGGCAGCCTTTCTGGCAACTAATTACCCTAGGTGCAGTACCTAGTCTGACCTGAGGGTAAGGGGGGCACAAGAGAGATGCAAGTTCCAAACCAAAACTGGGAAGTGGGATATAGATAAATCCCCTTCAGAAGGAACCAGAGGCAACCAAACAACCCCGATTTATAAAAAATTGGTGTGAGTAGTGGGGACGATAAAGATATTCTCCCCAGGATCCCTGACATGCTGCTAGGATCCGTGACGTAGTGTTGGCAGTACGATGGAACCGTGACAGTAAGGTATTAGATTAAATAGGAGTACCAACTTATATTGTTTGAGATGAGACCAACTGGTATGAGAAAATAAACCAACTAGTATGGTATGAGATCAGGGCCGTATTTAAAGTTTATGCTGCCCTAGGCACTTTTAGTGCTGCCTCCCCCTTTGGTGAGTATGACACTATCGGCAGTGACTTTGGCAAAAATCACTGATAGTAGCCTTTTGCAGCAGATTGTGACAGTTTTTTCTGCATCTGCCGCGTAATGGATCACTTGCAATAACTGTTGTGAATTCCGTTCTTAGGCTCCCTCCGGTGGTTGTAAATCGCACTTTTGTGAGTTCTGCTCTTGGGCTCCCTCCGGTGGTTTTAAGTGGTACGGCTGCTCCTTGGATTTAGCAGTAGCAGCTGCTTCCACTGATTGTCTCTTCTGGCTCGGCTATTTAGCCTGGCTCTAATCCTCCAGCCAGTGCCAGTTGTCAATGTTTCCTGGTTGGATTCACATCTCTCCTCGGATTTCCCTGATATTCTGTCCAGTTCAGCAAAGATAAGTCCTTGCTTGTTCTTTTGCTGTCCACTTGTTGTGGACTTAATCATTCAGCTCATTCTATGTTTTTTCTCTGTGGTGGTTTTTTCTAGTTTTTAATACTGACCGCACAGTATTCTGTCCTGTCCTATCTATTTAGCTAGAAGTGGCCTCCTTTGCTAAATCCTGGTTTCATTCTGTGTATGTCATTTCCCTCTCCACTCACAGTCAATATTTGTGGGGGTCTGTCTATCCTTTGGGGATTTTCTCTGAGGCAAGATAGCTTTCCTGTTTCCATCTTTAGGGGTAGTTAGTTCTCCGGCTGTGACGAGGTGTCTAGGGAGTGACAGGAACATCCCACGGCTACTTCTAGTGTTGTGTTAAGTTCAGGAACTGCGGTCAGTACAGGTACCACCTCCTCCAGAGCTCATCCCATGTGGCTCCTTAACCACCAAACCATAACAGGAAACACTGCTTTGGCCTCATTCATTCCCTATGGGATTTGCGGCACTTGCCGCGATCTGGCAAATGCATTATCATACCTCCCAACTTCTGAAGAAGGGAAAGAGGGATAAATTTTGCGGCGTGTGTAAATTTTAGGCCACACCTCTGACCACACCCATTTCACAACTAGTCACACCCATATCCACATCCCAACCACACCCACTTAGCACTACTGATCACACTGCTTCATAAACAATAATTATAAACAAAGAAATATGGCCACACAGTGCTCCCTACTGTATAATGGCCACACATTATGCTCCATAATGTATAATGGCCACACATGATGCTCCATACTGTATTATGGCCACACATGATGCTCCATACTGTGTAATGGCCACACATGATGCTGCATACTGTATAATGGCCACACATGATGCTCAATCTATATATATAATTGTCTAAGGGTCACTTCTGTCTGTCTGTCCTTGAAATCCCTCGTCTCTGATTGGTCGAGGCCGCTAGGCCTCGACCAATCAGCGACGGGCACAGTCCGGCCAAGAATTAGTCCCTCCCTACTTCTGTCCAGACAGTGCCCGGCACCCGCTCCATACAGGGTTAATGGCAGCGTTAATGGACCGCATTATGCCGCGGGTAACGCACTCCATTAACCCCTTCATGACCTTGGGATTTTTCGTTTTTCCGCTTTCGTTTGTCACTTCCCTCCTTCCCAGAGCCATAACTTTTTTATTTTTCCGTAAATTTGGCCATGTGAGGGCTTATTTTTTGCGGGACGAGTTGTACTTTTGAACGACATCATTGGTTTTACCATGTCGTGTACTAGAAAACGGGAAAAAAATTCCAAGTGCGGTGAAATTGCAAAAAAAGTGCAATCCCACACTGGTTTTTTGCTTGGCTTCTTTGCTAGGTTCACTAAATGCTAAAACTGACCTGCCATTATGATTCTCCAGGTCAGTACGAGTTCATAGACACCTAACATGACTAGGTTTTTTTTTACCTAAGTGGTGAAAAAAAATTCCAAACTTTGCTAAAAAAAAAAAAATTGCGCCATTTTCCGATACTCGTAGCGTCTCCATTTTTCATGATCTGGGGTCGGTTGAGGGCTTATTTTTTGCGTGCTGAGCTGGCGTTTTTAATTATACCATTTCGCCTATGCAGCATCAATAGTAAAAAAAATCTATCGTTAAAAATAATAAAAAAAACAAAAAACCTGCTATTCTCACCTTCCGTTGTCCGCCAATGCAGTCTCGTGAGACTGCTAAGTCTTCTGGGTAATTTTGCTATGCATCTCTGGGAACAGAAGCTGGCGGCAGCAGCTCGTGCATTGGGACAGCTTTGCTGGATGATGGAGCGTGAGTATATAACTATTTTTTTTTTTTTTAACAGGGATATGGTGCTAACACTGCTATATACTACATAGGCTGTGTTATATACTATGTGGCCAGTGTTATATACTGCGTGGCTCATACATGCATATTGTAGGTCACTTCCGTCTCTTTGTCCCAGAAATCCCACGTCGCTGATCGGTCGGGGCCGCCAGGCCTTGACCAATCAGCGACAGGCACAGTCTGGCCCAGAATTAGTCCCTCCCTACTCCCCAGCCATCAATGCCTGCTCTATACTCCCCTCCAGTCAGCGTTCACACAGGGTTAATGGCAGCGTTAACGGACCGCGTTATGTCGCGGTGTAACGCAGTCCGTTAACGCTGCTATTAACCCTGTGTGACCAACTTTTTACTATTGATGCTGCCTATGCAGCATCAATAGTAAAAAGATGTAATGTTAAAAATAATAAAAAAAATAAAAAATAGTTATATACTCACCGTCCGTCGGCCCCCCCGGATCAGGAACAGGCCTTTCCTGCTTCTCGCGACGCTCCGGTGACCGCTCCTTGAATTGCGATCTCGCGAGATGATGACGTAGCGGTCTCGCGAGACCGCTATGTCATCATCTCGCGAGACCGCAATGTACTCTTGGGACAGGAGCGTCGCAAGGAGCATCGGTAAAGGCCTCGCTTGGATCCGGGGGCCAACGGAGGGTGAGTATAGAACAATTTTTTATTTTAATTCTTTTTTTTAACAGGGATATGGTGCCCACATTGCTATATACTACGTGGGCTGTGTTAGATACTACGTGGCTGTGCTATATACAGGTCCTTCTCAAAAAATTAGCATATAGTGTTAAATTTCATTATTTACCATAATGTAATGATTACAATTAAACTTTCATATATTATAGATTCATTATCCACCAACTGAAATTTGTCAGGTCTTTTATTGTTTTAATACTGATGATTTTGGCATACAACTCCTGATAACCCAAAAAACCTGTCTCAATAAATTAGCATATTTCACCCGTCCAATCAAATAAAAGTGTTTTTTAATAACAAACAAAAAAAACATCAAATAATAATGTTCAGTTATGCACTCAATACTTGGTCGGGAATCCTTTGGCAGAAATGACTGCTTCAATGCGGCGTGGCATGGAGGCAATCAGCCTGTGACACTGCTGAGATGTTATGGAGGCCCAGGATGCTTCAATAGCGGCCTTAAGCTCATCCAGAGTGTTGGGTCTTGCGTCTCTCAACTTTCTCTTCACAATATCCCACAGATTCTCTATGGGGTTCAGGTCAGGAGAGTTGGCAGGCCAATTGAGCACAGTAATACCATGGTCAGTAAACCATTTACCAGTGGTTTTGGCACTGTGAGCAGGTGCCAGGAAGCATGAAGTGCTCCAAAATCTCCTGATAGCTAGCTGCATTGACCCTGCCCTTGATGAAACACAGTGGACCAACACCAGCAGCTGACATGGCACCCCACACCATCACTGACTGTGGGTACTTGACACTGGACTTCAGGCATTTTGGCATTTCCTTCTCCCCAGTCTTCCTCCAGACTCTGGCACCTTGATTTCCGAATGACATGCAAAATTTGCTTTCATCAGAAAAAAGTACTTGGGACCACTTAGCAATAGTCCAGTGCTGCTTCTCTGTAGCCCAGGTCAGGCGCTTCTGCCGCTGTTTATGGTTCAAAAGTGGCTTTACCTGGGGAATGCGGCACCTGTAGCCCATTTCCTGCACACGCCTGTGCACGGTGGCTCTGGATGTTTCCACACCAGACTCAGTCCACTGCTTCCTCAGGTTCCCCAAGGTCTGGAATCGGTCCTTCTCCACAATCTTCCTCAGGGTCCGGTCACCTCCTCTCGTTGTACAGCGTTTTCTGCCACATTGTTTCCTTCCAACAGACTTACCATTGAGGTGCCTTGATACAGCACTCTGGGAACAGCCTATTTGTTGAGAAATTTCTTTCTGGGTCTTACCCTCTTGCATGAGGGTGTCAATGATGGCCTTCTTGACATCTGTCAGGTCGCTAGTCTTACCCATGATGGGGGTTTTGAGTAATGAACCAGGCAGGGAGTTTTTAAAAGCCTCAGGTATCTTTTGCATGTGTTTAGAGTTAATTAGTTGATTCAGAAGATTAGGGTAATAGGTCGTTTAGAGAACCTTTTCTTGATATGCTAATTTATTGAGACAGGTTTTTTGGGTTATCAGGAGTTGTAGGCCAAAATCATCAGTATTAAAACAATAAAAGACCTGACAAATTTCAGTTGGTGGATAATGAATCTATAATATATGAAAGTTTAATTGTAATCATTACATTATGGTAAATAATGAAATTTAACACTATATGCTAATTTTTTGAGAAGGACCTGTACTGTGTGACTGCTATATACTACGTGGGCTGTGCAATATACTAGGTGGCTGTGCAATATACTACGTGGGCTCTGCAATATACTACGTGGGCTGTGCAATATACTACATGGGCTGTGCAATATACTACGTGGGCTGTGCAATATACTACATGGGCTGTGCAATATACTACATGGGCTGTGCTATATACTACGTGGCTGGGGAATAAACTACGTGGGCTGTGCAATATACTACGTGGCTGTGCAATATACTACGTGGCCAGCCGCGAACAATCAGTGACAGGCGCAGTCTGGCCGCAAATTGGTGCGGGATTTGAACCACACTTCGCTAATTGGTCGCGCTCGGCTGGCCGAATCCTGTGTATTAAATGTATTATTTTAAAATCTTCATAAATAATCTACATATATATTCTAGAATACCCGATGCGTTAGAATCGGGCCACCATCTAGTACTGTATAATGGCCACACATAATGCTCCATACAGTATAATGGCCACACATGATGCTCAATACTGTATAATGACCCCCCTCCCATCTTGTATGCTTGGCTCATCTCCCCCCCTCCCTGTATGCATGGCTCATATCCTCCCCTCCCTGTATGCATGGCTCTTATCCCCCCTCCCATCCCATATGCATGGCTCATCCCCCTTCCCATCCCATATGCATGGCTCATCTCCCCCCTCCCTGTATGCATGTCTCATATCCCCCCTCCCTGTATGCATGGCTCATATCCCCTCTCCCATCCCGTATGCATGGCTCATCTCCCTCCCATCCCATATTCATGGCTCATCTCCCACCCCCTCCTGTATGCATGGCTCATCTCCCCCCCTCCCTGTATGCATGGCTCATATCCCCCTCCCTGTATGCATGGCTCATATCCCTCCTCCAATCCTGTATGCATGGCCCATCTCCCTCCCATCCCATATGCATGGCTCATCTCCCCCCATATGCATGACTCATATCCCCCCTCCCTGTATGCATGGCTCATCTCCCCCCTCCTGTATGCATGGCTCATATCCCCCCCTCCCATCCTATATGCATGGCTCATATCCCCAATCCCATCCTGTATGCATGGCTCATCTCCCTCCCATCCCACATGCATAGCTCATCTCCGACCCCCTCTCCTGTATGCATGGCTCATATCCCCCCTCCTTGTATGCGTGGCTCATGTCCGTCCCATCCCATATGCATGGCTCATCTCCCCCCTCCTGTATGCATGGCTCATCTCCCCCCTCCTGTATGCATGGCTCATATCTTCCCCTCCTGTATGCATGGATCATCTCCCCCCTCCTGTATGCATGGCTCATATCCCCCCTGTATGCATGGCTCATATTCCCCCCCTCCTGTATGCATGTCTCATATCCCCCCTCCTGTATGCATGACTCATATCCCCCTCTCCTGTATGCATGGCTCATATCCCCCCTCCTGTATGCATGGCTAATATCCCCCCTCCTGTATGCATGGCTCATATTCCCCCCCTCCTGTATGCATGGCTCATATCCCCCCTCCTGTATGCATGGCTCATATCCCCCCTCCTGTATGCAAGGCTCATATCCCCCCTCCTGTATGCAAGGCTCATATCCCCCCTCCTGTATGCATGGCTAATATCCCACCATCCTGTATGCATGGCTCATATCCTCCCTCCTGTATGCATGGCTCAAATCCCCCTCTCCTGTATGCATGGCTCATATCCCCCTCTCCTGTATGCATGGCTCATATCCCCCTCCTGTATGCATGGCTCATATCCCCCTCCCCCTGCTCCCGCTCCTGCTCCCATCTTGCATGGCTCGGCTCCCCATCCTCCTTTATCCCCCCATCCCCCCGGCTGTCATACTCACCTTACTTCTCCGCGCCGAACATCCCTCTATCTCTGTCCCGGCGCAGCACCTTCTTCCTGCGTGAGCGGTCAGGTGGTACCGCTCATTAAGGTCATGAATATGCCCATATTCATCACCTTAATGAGCAGTACCACGTGACCGCTCACACAGGACGAGCTGCAGGCGCTGAGACCAGGCATCGCTGGAGCAGGGTGAGCATGACGTCTTCAAGGAGGCAGGTAGGCGGGCGGGTGGCCGTGGGGGGGGGCAGTCCTTTGGAAGGTGACCCCGGACTTTAATATAAAAAAACAGAAAAGAAACTTGCTCAGGTGCCGCTCCCCCTCATCGTCCCACCCTAGGTACATGCCCTCAAGTGCCTAGTGACAAATTCGGGCCTGTATGAGATTTACATGTAGCATACCTGAAACTAAAATAAAGGTTAACAGAATTACAACAAGAGAGTGTCCGGTTTTAAATAAAGCAGGATAGAGAAATGCACAATCAAGGGTCTCCAGTTGTGGAAGATGTCAATAAGATATTATGATTTCTGCAGCGCTTACTTTAACCCCTTCATGACCCAGCCTATTTTGGCCTTAATGACCTTGCCGTTTTTTGAAATTCTGACCAGTGTCCCTTTATGAGGTAATAACTCAGGAACGCTTCAACGGATCCTAGCGATTCTGAGACTGTTTTTTCGTGACATATTGGGCTTCATGTTAGTGGTAAATTTAGGTCGATAATTTCTGAGTTTATTTGTGAAAAAAACGGAAATTTGGCAAAAAATTTTCACATTTTGAATTTTTATTCTGTTAAACCAGAGAGTTATGTGACACAAAATAGTTAATAAATAACATTTCCCACATGTCTACTTTACATCAGCACAATTTTGGAAACAATTTTTTTTTTTGCTAGGAAGTTATAAGGGTTAAAATTTGACCAGTGATTTCTCATTTTTACAACAAAATTTACAAAACCATTTTTTTTAGGGACCACCTCACATTTGAAGTCATTTTGAGGGTTCTATATGGCTGAAAATACCCAAAAGTGACACCATTCTAAAAACTGCACCCCTCAAGGTGCTCAAAACCACATTCAAGAAGTTTATTAACCCTTCAGGTGTTTCACAGCAGCAGAAGCAACATGGAAGGAAAAAATGAACATTTAACTTTTTAGTCACAAAAATGATCTTTTAGCAACAATTTTTTTATTTTCCCAGCGGTAAAAGGAGAAACTGGACCACGGACGTTGTTGTCCAATTTGTCCTGACTACGCTGATACCTCATATGTGGGGGTAAACCACTGTTTGGGCGCACGGCAGGGCTCGGAAGGGAAGGAGCGCCAGTTGACTTTTTGAATTAAAAATTGGCTCCAATCTTTAGCGGACACCATGTCACGTTTGGAGAGCCCCCGTGTGCCTAAACATTGGAGCTCCCCCACAAGTGACCCCATTTTGGAAACTAGACCCCCCAAGGAACTTATCTAGAAGCATAGTGAGCACTTTAAACCCCCAGGTGCTTCACAAATTGATCCGTAAAAATGAAAAAGTACTTTTTTTTCACAAAAACATTATTTTAGCCTCAATTTTTTCATTTTCACATGGGCAACAGGATAAAATGGATCCTAAATTTTGTTGGGCAATTTCTCCTGAGTACACCAATACCTCACATGTGGGGGTAAACCACTGTTTGGGCACATGGTAAGGCTCGGAAGGGAAGGAGCGCCATTTGACTTTTTGAATGAAAAATTATCTCCATCGTTAGCGGACACCATGTTGCGTTTGGAAAGCCCCTGTGTGCCTAAACATTGGAGCTCCTCCACAAGTGACCCCATTTTGGAAACTAGACCCCCCAAGGAACTCATCTAGAGGCATAGTGAGCACTTTAAACCCCCAGGTGCTTCACAAATTGATCCGCAAAAATGAAAAAGTACTTTTTTTTCACACAAAATTTCTTTTAGCCTCAATTCTTTCATTTTCACATGGGCAATAGGATAGAATGGATCCTAAAATTTGTTGGGCAATTTCTCCTGAGTATGCCGATACCTCATATGTGGGGGTAAACCACTGTTTGGGTGCACGGCAAGGCTCGGAAGGGGAGGCGTGCCATTTGACTTTTTGAATGGAAAATTAGCTCCAATCGTTAGCGGACACCATGTCGCGTTTGGAGAGCCCCTGTGTGCCTAAACATTGGAGCTCCCCTACAAGTGACCCCATTTTGGAAACTAGACCCCCCAAGGAACTTATCTAGATGCATAGTGAGCACTTATAACCCCCAGGTGCTTCACAGAAGTTTATAACGCAGAGCCATGAAAATAAAAAAATAATTTTTCTTTCCTCAAAAATGATTTTTAGCCCAGAATTTTTTCTTTTCCCAAGGGTAATAGGAGAAATTGGACCACAAATGTTGTTGTCCAGTTTGTCCTGAGTACGATGATACCCCATATGTGGGGGTAAACCACTGTTTGGGCGCACGGCAGGGCTCGGAAGGGAAGTAGTGACGTTTTGAAATGCAGACTTTGATGGAATGCTCTGCGGGCATCATGTTGCGTTTGCAGAGCCCCTGATGTGCCTAAACAGTAGGAACTCCCCACAAGTGACTCCATATTGGAAACTAGACCCCCAAGGGAACTTATCTAGATGTGTGGTGAGCACTTTGAACCCCCAAGTGCTTCACAGAAGTTTATAACGCAGAGCCGTGAAAATAATAAATGTGTTTCCTTTCCTCAAAAATATTTTTTTAGCCCAGAATTTTTTATTTTTGCAAGAGTAACAGGAGAAATTGGACCCCAAAAGTTGTTGTCCAGTTTCTCCTGAGTACGCTGATACCCCATATGTGGGGGTAAACCACTGTTTGGGCACATGCCGGGGCTCGGAAGGGAAGTAGTGACGTTTTGGAATGCAGACTTTGATGGAATGGTCTGCGGGCATCATGTTACGTTTGCAGAGCCCCTGATATGCCTAAACAGTAGAAACCCCCCACAAGTGACCCCATTTTGGAAACTAGACCCCCAAAGGAACTTATCTAGATGTGTGGTGAGCACGTTCAACCCCCAAGTGCTTCACAGAAGTTTACAACGCAGAGCCGTGAAAATAAAAAATCATTTTTCTTTCCTCAAAAAAGATGTTTTAGCAAGCAATTTTTTATTTTCACAAGGGTAACAGGAGAATTTGGACCCCAATATTTGTTGCCCAGTTTGTTGTGAGTATGCTGATACCCCATATGTGGGGGTAAACCACTGTTTGGGCGCACGTCAGGGCTCGGAAGGGAAGTAGTGACATTTGAAATGCAGACTTTGATGGAATGGTCTGCGGGCGTCACATTGCATTTGCAGAGCCCCTGATGTGCCTAAACAGTAGAAACACCCCACAAGTGACCCCATTTTGGAAACTAGACCCCCGAAGGAACTTATCTAGATGTGTGGTGAGCACTTTCAACCCCCAAGTGCTTCACAGAAGTTTATAACGCAGAGCCGTGAAAATAAAAAATAATTGTTCTTTCCTCAAAAATTATGTTTTAGCAAGTAATTTTTTATTTTTGCAAGGGTAACAGGAGAAATTGGACCCCAACAGTTGTTGCCCAGTTTGTCCTGAGTACGCTGGTACCCCAAATGTGGGGGTAAACCACTGTTTGGGTGCACGTCGGGGCTTGGAAGGGCGGGAGCACCATTTGACTTTTTGAACGCAAGATTGGCTGGAATCAATGGTGGCGCCATGTTGCGTTTGGAGACCCCTGATGTGCCTAAACAGTGGAAACCCCTCAATTCTAACTTCAACACTAACCCCAACACACCCCTAATCCTAATCCCAACTGTAGCCATAACCCTAATCACAACCCTAACCCCAACACACCCCTAACCACAACCCTAACCGCAACACACCCGTAACCCTAATTCCAACCCTAATCCTAACCCTAATCCCAACCGTAACCCTAATCCCAACCCTAACCACAACTGTAACCCCAACACACCCCTAACCCTATCCGTGACCCTAACCACAAGCCTAATCTTAACCCTATTTCAAACCCTAGCCCTAATTCCAACCCTAACTCTAATTCCAACCCTAACCCTAAGGCTATGTGCCCACGTTGCGGATTCGTGTGAGATTTTTCCGCACGATTTTTGAAAAATCTGCAGGTAAAAGGCACTGCGTTTTACCTGCGGATTTACAGCAGATTTCCAGTGTTTTTTTGTGCGGATTTCACCTGCGGATTCCTATTGAGGAACAGGTGTAAAACGCTGCGGAATCCGCACAAAGAATTGACATGCTGCGGAAAATACAACGCAGCGTTTCTGCACGGAATTTTCCGCACCATGGGCACAGCGGATTTGGTTTTCCTTAGGTGTACATGGTACTGTAAACCTGATGGAAAACTGCTTCGAATTCGCAGCGGCCAATCCGCTGCGGATCCGCGGCCAATCCGCTGCGGATCCGCTGTCAATCCACTGCGGATCTGCGGCCAATCCGCTGCAGATCCGCTGGCAATCTGCTGCCAATCCGCTGCGGATCCGCTGCGGATCCGCGGCCGATTTGCTGCGGATCCGCTGCCGATCCGCTGCCGATCCGCTGCCCATCCGCTGCGGATCCGTGGCCAATCCGCTGCGGATCGCTGCCGATCCGCTGCGGATCCGCTGCCGATCCGCTGCGGATCCGCTGCGGATCCGCGGCCGATCCGCTGCGGATCCGCGGCCGATCCGCTGCGGATCCGCGGCCGATCCGCTGCGGATCCGCGGCCGATCCGCTCTGTGTGCACATGCCATAACCCTACCCCTAACCCTACCCGTAACCCTAACCCTACCCCTAACCCTACCCCTAGTTCTAACCCTAACCCTAGTGGAAGAAAAAAAAAAAAAAATGTCTTTATTTTATTATTGTCCCTATGGGGGTGATAAAGGGGGGGGGTTATTTATTATTTTTTTTATTTTGATCGCTGTGATAGAACCTACCACAGCGATCAAAATGTACCTGTAAGGAATCTGCCGACTGGCAGATTCGGCGGGCGCACTGAGCATGCGCCCGCCATTTTCCAAGATGGCGGCGCCCAGCGAGGAGACAGCCGGACACCGGGAGGATCGGTAAGTATGAAGGGGTGGTGGGGGGGTGGATCGGAGCACAGGGGGGGGGATCGGAGCACAGGGGGGGTGGGTCTGAGCAAGGAGGGAGCGGACAGGAGGACGGGGGAGCCGGCAGGCGGACGGAGGGGACCGGACCCCATAACGGAGCACTGGGGGGGCGATCGGTGGGTGTGGGGGGGGGCACTTCAGTATTTCCAGCCATGGCCGATGATATTGCAGCATCGGCCATGGCTGGATTGTAATATTTCACCAGTTTTTTAGGTGAAATATTACAAATCGCTCTGATTGGCAGTTTCACTTTCAACAGCCAATCAGAGCGATCGTAGCCACGGGGGGGGTGAAGCCACCCCCCCTGGGCTGAAGTACCACTCCCCCTCTCCCTGCAGATCGGGTAAAATAGGAGTTAACCCCTTCACCCGATCTGCAGGGACGCGATCATTCCATGACGCCACATAGGCGTCATGGGTCGGATTGGCACGGGTTTTCATGACGCCTACGTGGCGTCATGGGTCGGGAAGGGGTTAAGATGTATACAAAGGTAAAATTTCAGATCTGGACCCGTGAAAGCGCTTATTGTGTGAAACGGCCGTCGTCCTTTTGCCTGCATAATCTGCACTTGTTTTACCCGCAATACCTTGTCCATGATTTTTATTATGTAATAAAGGACTAAGGTTGTTTTTTTCACCAACAATTGGAGTGCTGCTGCTTTTTTCTTGTTTTATTGGACTTTTCATGCACCTTCTTCATAGCAAGCACCTCCAGCAAGGTGAAGGTTTCTGGAATGTGTCCGTGATTCAGAGCTCATTCATCCTTTAACAGTGAGTACTAAGAGCGGTTTTTCTCAGTGCCATTCATATTTCTTCTTACTGATTTGCATATTATCCAGCTGAGCTCTGTGCTATAAATCAGAATGAAAGAGCTTGAAAAACGTTGTAGCGATGAGCGATGATGACTATACAGAGCAGGTATTAGTAGAGGACGTAGTCGCGCTGCCAGAAATACAATCAGAAGGAGGTACAATCCCGCAGTACCGGTGTGGCAGGCACATATTCCAAGTTACACTGATAAGACACATGCAAAAAATGAGCAGTACTCCTTGTGACATGCACACTCTGTGAGGCAGACAGTCATTGTCACGGATCCCAGGGAGGACAACATTATCATCCCCACTGCTCACACCAATTTGTCATGAACCCTGATTGTTTGGTTGCCCCTGGTTCCTTTCTGAAGGGGATTTATCTATATCCCACCTCCCAGTTCCGATTTGGAACTTGCAGCTCTCTTGTGCCCCCCTTACCCTCAGATCAGACAGGGTACTGCACCTAGGATAATTAGTCTCCATATAGGCTGCCTTACTTTGTACTGGCTAATGGGCATGCTGCAGTGTGGGCGATATAACTACTCCCACTCAAGCAGGAACAAGAATTATCAACGCCGTCCATCGCTAAAAAGTCTCCCAAATGCACAGGACAAAAATCCGCTACAACCAGCTCCGATTTCTTAATTAATCACGGGTCCGGAACCAACCCAAATTAGTAGCGTAATCCACTTCAGAGGATGTGACAGTACGTTATAGAGCAAGGAGAAACAAAGCTAGTAATTTTATATATTTTACTCCAAAAAGGTAGGCAGTGTTAACCGAAGTATAAAAAGATATAAAAGTAGTCAAGTATCATATGTACAGTACAAGTACAAATAAAAGGGATTAAAGTTGAAAAACAAAGTTCGTTATCTCATTTAATCTCATGGCAGACCATGTGCTGTGGGGGATGGGCATGCAGTCTTGCAGCTAGACCCAGGACTAGTGTTGAGCATTCTGATACCGCAAGTATCGGGTATCGGCCGATACTTGCCGTATCGGAATTCCGATACCGAGATCCGATACTTTTGTGGTATCGGGAATCGGTATCGGGATTAAAATCAATGTGTAAAATAAAGAATTAAAATAAAAAATAGGGATATATTCACCTCTCCGGCGGACTCTGGCGGTTACCTAAGAATGCGCGCTTGAAGGGCCTTAGATGAGGTCACTGCGCTCTGATTGGTCGCGTAGCGGTCGCGTGACCGCTACGCGACCAATCACAAAGCCGTGACATCACCTAAGGTCTTTCAAGCGCGCATTCTTAGGTTCAACGGCTCCCGGTTATGGCGGTAACAGCCAGAGGCCGCCGGAGAGGTGAGTATATCCCTATTTTTTATTTTAATTCTTTATTTTACACATTGATATGGATCCCAGGGCCTGAAGGAGAGTTTCCTCTCCTTCAGACCCTGGGATCCATCAGGATACCGTCCGATACTTGGTGTCCTATTGACTTGTATGGGTATCGGGTATCGGTATCGGATTAGATCCGATACTTTGCCAGTATCGGCCGATACTTTCCGATACCGATACTTTCAAGTATCGGACGGTATCGCTCAACACTACCCAGGACAAAAGACTAGTGAAGACTGATGCCTCACTCACTTATCTCCGTGCCCAAAACCAAGGCACTCCCCCTGTTGTGACCTCACTCAGAGGCTGAATACTCCCCTTTTTTAGAGTTAGGACAAGCCATTTCTATACATAACTTGCTGTAAGAACCTCGTAGAAGAACGACACATGATGCTCATCCCGTCAGGCGGGTTCTTTTAGGTATAAACACAATGTATATATATGACCCGCTTATGGAGAAATGCGTTCATTGCATTTCGTGGGTTTAGATCCTGGCGATTTCATTGAGTTATAGATCTCTCGATGGACATTTGGAATATGTAACCCTTATATCTCTATCCCTGATCACTTCTCAAGAACAAAAGAGTCCCATGCGGTTGAAAATTGCTGTATCAGATATGGCTGGTATCAGGGAGGAGGGGGGAAGAGGGGTTTAGGCAGGAGACTGGCTTTTCCAGCACAAAGCCATAAAAGTTCCTCAGCGACTTCAGTGAGTGTTGGTGGCACGCTGGTCTCACATTTACAGCCATATCGCAAGTGGGAGGGAGGGAGAGTGGCTTAGAATTCCAGGCTTGTGCTGGCGGGTAGAGGAAACTGCAGCTGAGAGCTCTGTATGTGTCATAGAAGTAATCAGAACTTCTTCCTATTTCCTGACAGTCATAGAGGTAAAAAGAATCTGTTTATTGCAACCTCATCTAAGAGCAGCATGATGTAGGAGCTGAGATCCTGATTCCAGCAATGTATCACAACTCTGTTTTATCTGTTGTCCATCTATCAGTTCTCAGAATGTTGAGCTCTGTATAACTCCGCCCACTCCACTGATGGGCAGCTTTCTGCCTATGCACAGTGAAAATAACTATCAATCAGTAGTAAGGGGGTGGGGTTTTACAGAGTGGATTACAGCATCATTGGATCTGACGCATGATCGTTTCCTAGATCCATGCACCACACATGGGCGGAAATGAGCTGAGGGTGCAGTGAGCTGGTGAGAAATTATTCTTAATCCTATTATGTGTTATACTTTGCATCTACGCCTGGTATCCAATGTGTGATATCATCTGCTGAGCTGTGTATCTATTCCTATCATGTGTGAGGCCATCTGCTGAGCTGTGTATCAAATCCTATTATTATTCGTGATATCATCTGTTGAGCTGTGTATCTAATCCTATTATTTGTGATACCATCTGCTGAGCTGTGTTTCTCACAGTGAAGAGTGACCGCTGCAGACAGTGCTGGGCGGTGACCGCTGCAGACAGTGTTGGGTGGTGATGTTGGCAGTGAATAGTTACAGCTGCAGACAGTGCTGGGTGGTAGCAGTGGTGGTGAAGAGTGACTAGTGCAGACAGTGCTGGGTGGTGACCGGTGCAGACAGTGCTGGGTGGTGACCGCTGCAGACAGTGCTGGGTGGTAACTGCTGCAGACAGTGCTGGGTGGTGACCTGTGTAGACAGTGGTGGGTGGTAACTGCTGCAGACAGTGCTGGGTGGTGACCGCTGCAGACAGTGCTAGGTGGTGACCAGTGCAGACAGTGCTGGGTGGTGACCGCTGCAGACAGTGCTGGGTGGTGACCGGTGCAGACAGTGCTGGGTGGTGACCGCTGCAGACAGTGCTGGGTGGTAACTGCTGCAGACAGTGCTGGGTGGTGACCTGTGTAGACAGTGGTGGGTGGTAACTGCTGCAGACAGTGCTGGGTGGTGACCGCTGCAGACAGTGCTAGGTGGTGACCGGTGCAGACAGTGCTGGGGCTAAAATCCCACACACCGATCCCTGAGTGATGTCCTGCTCTGCAGTGTGTGTGTAAGGGGGTAACTGTTTCATAGCTTCAGTTAGCTTGTTGTGAATTGTTATACTGTTTGCTTTATCTCTACTAACCCCTTCTGTTTTCTTCCTGCGAGGAGAATCTTACTCCTGTTAACAAATCCCCCTCAACAGTTGGTCTGTCTGTTCCGTGGTGACATACTCAACCCTGCACCCTATTACATGTGAATGTAGTCGATGCGGAGTCCATCTTCCTGTGTGAATGTGGTCGATGCGGAGTCCATCTTCCTGTGTGAATGTGGTCGATGCGGAGTCCATCTTCCTGTGTGAATGTGGTCGATGCGGAGTCCATCATCCTGTGTGAATGTGGTAGATGCGCAGTCCATCTTCCTGTGTGAATGTGGTCGATGCGGAGTCCATCATCCTGTGTGAATGTGGTCGATGCGGAGTCCATCTTCCTGTGTGAATGTGGTCGATGCGGAGTCCATCTTCCTGTGTGAATGTGGTCGATGCGGAGTCCATCTTCCTGTGTGAATGTGGTCGATGCGGAGTCCATCTTCCTGTGTGAATGTGGTCGATGCGGAGTCCATCTTCCTGTGTGAATGTGGTCGATGCAGAGTCCATCTTCGCGTGTGAATGTGGTCGATGTGGAGTCCATCTTCCTGTGTGAATGTGGTCGATGCAGAGTCCATCTTCCTGTGTGAATGTGGTCGATGCGGAGTCCATCTTCCTGTGTGAATGTGGTCGATGCGGAGTCCATCATCCTGTGTGAATGTAGTCGATGTGGAGTCCACCATCCTGTGTGAATGTGGTCGATGCAGAGTCCATCTTCCTGTGTGAATGTGGTCGATGCGCAGTCCATCTTCCTGTGTGAATGTGGTCGATGCGGAGTCCATCATCCTGTGTGAATGTGGTCGATGCGGAGTCCATCTTCCTGTGTGAATGTGGTCGATGCGGAGTCCATCTTCCTGTGTGAATGTGGTCGATGCGGAGTCCATCTTCCTGTGTGAATGTGGTCGATGCGGAGTCCATCTTCCTGTGTGAATGTGGTCGATGCAGAGTCCATCTTCCTGTGTGAATGTGGTCGATGCAGAGTCCATCTTCCTGTGTGAATGTGGTCGATGCGGAGTCCATCATCCTGTGTGAATGTAGTCGATGTGGAGTCCACCATCCTGTGTGAATGTGGTCGATGCAGAGTCCATCTTCCTGTGTGAATGTGGTCGATGTGGAGTCCATCATCCTGTGTGAATGTGGTCGATGCGGAGTCCATCATCCTGTGTGAATGTAGTCGATGCAGAGTCCATCTTCCTGTGTGAATGTGGTCGATGCAGAGTCCATCTTCCTGTGTGAATGTGGTCGATGCAGAGTCCATCTTCCTGTGTGAATGTGGTCGATGCGGAGTCCATCTACCTGTGTGAATGTGGTCGATGCGGAGTCCATCTTCCTGAGTGCATATGATCGATGCGTAGTCCATCTTCCTGTGTGAATGTGGTCGATGCGGAGTCCATCATCCTGCGTGAATGTGGTCGATGCAGAGTCCATCTTCCTGTGTGAATGTGGTCGATGCGGAGTCCATCTTCCTGTGTGAATGTGGTCGATGCGGAGTCCATCTTCCTGTGTGAATGTGGTTGATGCGGAGTCCATCTTCCTATGTGAATGTGGTCGATGCGGAGTCCATCTTCCTGTGTGAATGTGGTCAATGCAGAGTCCATCTTCCTGTGTGAATGTGGCCGATGCAGAGTCCATCTTCCTGTGTGAATGTGGCCGATGCGGAGTCCATCTACCTGAGTGAATATGATCGATGCGGAGTCCATCTTCCTGTGTGAATGTGGTCGATGCGGAGTCCATCTTCCTGTGTGAATGTGGTTGATGCGGAGTCCATCTCCTATAAGAAGGTGCCGGACGCCGGTTACACCCCTCAGACTGTACTTACCGGTTATATTGGAGATCTCGCCTTCTGAACACGGGATGCAGTCATAGCAGCAGGTGTGAATTGTCGGTTTCGCCTTTTTCCAGCTTCCAGATGAGCAGGGATCTGAGCAGCGGGATACTGGGACCTGAGAAGCAGAAGAGAACTTTACCGGAGGGACAAAGTCTGAAAGCTGATAAATGAGACAAGTGACGGAGCCGCAGGGTGGATGGGCCTCATGACAATCTAGAGGGTGGGATTGAAGGGGTTAACTAATGTGACAATAAGGATGGGAGAGATTTTTGGTGGTGTACGTGCAAGGAGTCTGATTGGTGGGAGGGAGTTTTGGAGGCGGGGTTGTGGGGGGTTATATAAGGGATAGGTGGGTTCCTGCCTTCTCTTGCATCCTGGATCCAGCTGCCCACCCACCATCAGTTTTTTGATTTCCTGTTTTTATAAAAAAAAATTAAAAAGCCTTTTTCCTGTCACATCTGACTGCGGGGGGATAGTTCCGGGTTAGGGGCTGGTCCAGTGTGATGGCGTTTGGTGGGAAGACACTAGTAGGGTGTGGTGGCTTCTGTGACAGGCCAAGGCATCTTAGGGGCATAAGTCTTGTGAAGTTAGAGGTGCTAATTCAGTGCTATTAATACCTCTTGCTCTGGGCTGGTGCAGTGCGAGCGGTGAAAATTAGGAAGAATGTGGGTTATGCCTCTGCACCAGACCTATCAGCTAGTTAATGTTGCCAGGGTTGTGGGCGCCCCAAATTTGTGGAAATGTTTAATAAGAGGCTGCTGCGGCCATTTTACCCAAGTCACAGGCAGTCATGTGTTTATTTCAAGGATATTAGTTATACTGGTACGACCCATAATCCCTCTTTAACTTATCATGAGTAAAGCCGAATGTATTGATCGTCAGAAATCAAATTTGTGATGAATTTTAAGAAGTTTGCAGGTCCCAGCCAATGCAAACAATTTGTGATTTGATTGATTCATTCAAACCCCCCAAAAATGCTGCCTGCATTTTACACATTGCACGAGATTACATTAGCAAAAGACTTCAGTTACCTCATCACATGGTATAGCTCATACAATCAGCACAGACAATCACAGGCAGTATAAAAGCTGAGGCAGGGAATGCAGCAGACATTTTAGAGTGATTTAGAATAGTGAGAGAACAGCAACACTCACAGCTCAGCAGCAGAGATCAGAAGAGAAAGCTCTAAACTATTGGATTAATACTCCTGACAGTAACATGTTGTGCAATTGGAGCTCTGAAGACAATGAGAGTAGTATTCTGTAAAAAGAACAGAAATTCAAATGACAGGTGGGAGAGATATGAGAGGAACCAGCAGAAGCAGTGTCATACTCTGTGTGATCAACCAATGAGCTGGGGAGCTGGTATCTGTGCTGCTACATTTACTTTACTATTACACAGGGTTTTGTTCATTCTTATTGTACTAGAAAGCAGATGCAAGTCATAATGCAGCGCCCCAGAGTCCTGGTCGTTGCAGTAATGTCGCTCTGCCGCTAAGGGGAGTGATATTACGTCTGATTGCACTAAAGGAGTTTCTCTGACCAGGTATCACTCACACTACACTTCACACTCCGGCCACCAGGGGGGGTGGTTCTATCTACTAGGCCACTCCTCACACTCTGGTAAAACTGGGGGTTGGACAGGAAGACAGGGAGAGAAGTAGCTGGGAAGAGCTAGTGAGAGGACCTGTCAGGGATGGGATCCTGGCAGACTCCTCAGAGCAGAACTAACCAGTAAACAACGGGAATACAGAAAAGGAGAAATACCAGAAGGGGTCTTGCTGTTAGACCGAGGCAACATCCTTCTGAGGCGCAAACAGTCGGTGGCCGGAACGCCGAGCAAGTAAGAGACTTTAAGTACATTGCAAACCACGGCAGGGCAGCTAACTACAGGTTGGCTGTCTCACTTAACACCTAAGCAGACAACGGAGGCAGCTGTGGGAGAGGGGCGACTCTAGGGTCCCGGAAGAACTCCAGGCCTACCCCGTCATACGGGTGCGTCCTACCATATCACCTGGGGGACGGAGAGAACGAACATCAGACAGACAGGAACAGTTGTGAGGACTATCCCGGGGGCTCAGCAGGGAAGGACTACAACACACAGCGCTAGAAGGTAGACACTGATTCCCACCTGTAAAGAGAACTCCTGATGTGCCTTTGGACCGGCCGGTCTCAAACAGCCCTGTTGACAGCGCTCTGGACTGAGGACTCTAAAACCTTCAGTAAAGAGGTAAAGAGACTGCAACCTGGTGTCCTCGTTATTTACTGCACCGCACTACAACAACATCATCATCTCAGACCTTCACCTTTATTGTGCGCCCCACGGCAGGGTCACGGACCGGGTCTAGCCACCGTGACACCCCATCAGAGCAGAGACTCAGAGGCCCGGAACCGGGTGCCCCTCGGCCCTGCGGCAGTGGGGGCGCTCCATTTTGGCGTCACGAACAGGATCTACTTAAGCCTGAAGAGTCAGGTTATGTGTGCCTTGGAACTCTGATTTATTGTGCAAGGACTGTGCTTTACTGCAAGGACTGTGTGTTGCCAATTGCCGCCAAGAGTTCCCGCCACAATTCGCCATTGCCGCGCGCGGAGGGAGGAGCCTCAGCTTCGTGGGCGGAACCGGCCAAAAGAAGCGCGGAACGAGAAAGCGCGGTAACGTGCCGATCCCGGAAGAGGAACTCCGACCTGCAGCAGGTTAGTGGGAGGAAGGGACAACCATGTCCGATTCGGGAGGAGAAGAGGTGGCGATCGCAGCCGCGGATGCAGGGGCACCTCCAGTCCCCGCGGCGGGTGAAGCCGTGGCCCTAATACCATCACTGGTTGCCGCAGAACCCGCTGCCCCCCTCAGTCAGTCGGACGCTGCCGCTAACACAAAGGCCATAATGCCATTCTCTATGCCGTACCTGCCCGGAGCGGCCTGGCTCCCACGATACTCTGGGGAGTCGCATACATTCACTGACTTTAAGGAAGGGATCTGCAGCCTGCTCGAGTTCTATCTCCTGACAGAGCCGCAGAAAGTTCATATGATAACTGGCCAACTCTTTGGGGCGGCTCTGAGAGAATTGAAATCCTGGCCCGCCGAGGATAAGGGAACTGCACAACAGATCTTTACAAAGCTTAAAGCCACCTTCGATACTCGCACTGCTACAGAAATTAAACTGACTTTCTATGGATGCAAACAGAGACCGCAGGATAGCTTACGAGACTATGCCCTTAATCTCCAGGAGGCGATGCGGGCCATTAAGCAGAGTGACCCTGGCAGCATGCAGGATGAGGATAAACTCCTGAAGGAGCGGTTCATTGAGGGGCTCCTGTGCAGTCACCAGCGGGGCCAATTGCACTTCCTGGCCATGCAAAATCCAGACTTGACTTTTGCGCAATTCAAAGATAAAGCTATCCAGGCATTGCAGGAGCGCCAGCCCAGCCTTGCAGCACCTCCCCGGCGCCCCGCTCTCACATATCACCAGGAGGTGGCGTCGGATGCCCCAGTCGCCGCCGAAGCAGATGCCCAGAGCCTAGAGGACGACTCCCCTGCAGGACTCCGCCTCCAGATGCAAGAGCTAACCAAGAGCGTTGCTGCCCTGGCCCGGACGATGCAGTCCCTACAGGAGGCCCCCAAGGAGAAGATCCAGTTGGCCTCCAGACCAGAGGATGTCCCTTGGATGCGACAGAGGAGGACTCCACCGACCAGAGCCCGGAACGACGACCGCTTCCACCAGGACGGACGACCCATCTGCCGCCGCTGTCACCAGGTGGGCCACCTGGCAAGGTACTGTCCTTTAAACGAGCAACCCCTGGGGCAAAGGGCCAACCCCCAGGAGTAGGACGGTCAGGCCCGCAGCATTGGAGAACCAAGTATATTGGAGGACGACCAGTTCTCCCTGTAGTGGTTGATGGAATCCCCTTGAACGCTTTGCTGGACACCGGTTCTCAGGTGACGACTATACCTTACGTGCTTTATAAACGGTATTGGGAGGACACCGATATTACTCGTGGCCCTGACGATGATTTCACCATAATAGCCAGTAATGGTCAGCCGTTGCCACAAGTGGGGTATAAGGAGGTCACCATCAAGGTGGGGCGGGTGGAATTGAAAGCCCAAGGGATTGTGATTGTTGATATTGATCGTCGAGAAAGTAATCCCATGATGACTCTTGTTACTAATGTTATAGAAAATTGTCTTGCAGAAGTTATTGTTTTGTTGCAACAGGTGGCAGAAACCGCTGGCCACAGTGAACAACGCGCCCTGCAAAAAGAAATCAGAGCTCTGATGCAGAGACAGCAGGTAGAGCTGACTGGTGGTGAGATTGGTCGTGTCACTGTGAGTGATTCAAACCCCATCGCGATACCCCCCAGGAGTGAAATGTTAATATGGTGTCGGGCAGCCATAGGCCTCAGGGGAAAGGACTACCAGGCCTTGGTAGAGCCAGTATATTCAGACAATAGGCCTACTATCCTGACAGCCCGGGGGGTGGTCGACGTTCACCAGGGGAGAGTGCCCGTACGTGTCCTCAATTGTGGGGAGGAAGAGGTTCACCTCACCAAATATGCCATGCTCGCCAAATTGTTCACTGTTAACAATAGTGTGATACAGACACCCGAACCCTTGGTCCCGTCAAACGTGGCGGAGGACAACGGTTCTGCAGAGCACTCGAAAGATTGGTGTCGGGAATTGCATGTGGGCACTGACTCTACCCCATCCCATCTAAAACAGGGGGCCTACAGGGTGGTACACGAGTACCAGCAGGTATTCAGCAAACACCCCTTAGATTTTGGGCAGGTGAAAGGGATCCAACATCATATCCCCACGGGAGATCACCGACCCATAAAAGAGAGATATCGCCCTGTACCCCCAGCTCATTACCAGTGTGCCAAGGACATGTTGCGGGAAATGAAGGAGGCTGGGGTGGTGAGAGACAGCTGTAGCCCCTGGGCAGCTCCGTTAGTCCTTGTTAAAAAGAAAGATGGTACAATGAGGATGTGTGTTGATTATAGACAGTTGAATCGCATTACACATAAAGACGCATACCCGCTGCCCAGGATAGAGGAGTCTCTGGCTGCCTTAAAATCTGCTAACTACTTCTCTACCTTAGATCTCACCAGTGGGTACTGGCAGGTTCCTGTGGCGGAGGCGGACAAGGAGAAGACAGCCTTCACGACCCCAATGGGTCTCTGCGAGTTCAACTACATGCCCTTCGGATTGTGCAATGCTCCCGGGACGTTCCAGAGGATGATGGAGTGCTGCTTGGGACACATGAACTTTGAAACCGTGCTGCTGTATTTGGATGATGTCATTGTCTTCTCTAAGACCTACGAAGACCATCTGAAGCACCTGGCCGAGGTGTTTGAAGCCCTGTCCAACTTCGGCTTAAAGGTGAAACCGTCCAAGTGTCATCTGCTGAAACCTAAAGTGCAGTACCTGGGCCATGTGGTGAGCGCTGAAGGAGTGGCCCCAGACCCTGACAAGGTCACAGTGATCAAGGACTGGCCAAAGCCCAGTGACCTCCACAAAGTCCGGCAGTTCCTCGGGCTGGTAGGCTATTACCAGAGGTTCATTAAAGACTTTACCAAGAAGGCCGCACCCTTGCAAAACCTGCTGGTGGGCCAACCAAAGAAGACCAAGGGGAGGAACACCCCCTTTGATTGGAACGAGGAGCTGGAGGGATCCTTCACTTGTTTGAAGTCGGCACTGATGGGAGAAGAGGTACTGGCTTACCCCGAATATGACAAACCGTTCGTGCTGTACACAGATGCCAGCAATGTGGGATTAGGAGCTGTGCTGTCCCAGGTCCAGGAAGGCAAAGAAAGGGTGATCGCTTACGCCAGCAGGAAACTCCGTCCCATGGAAAGGAACCCTGACAACTACAGTTCCTTTAAGCTGGAATTCCTTGCTGTCGTCTGGGCAGTGACAGAGAGGTTCAAACACTACCTGGCCTGTTGTGAATTCGGTTTGTGGGCTCCCCCGGTGGTCTGTTATGGTAGTGTCTCTTATGTGCCTTCCTCCATCTCTGATTACCTGTCGCCACCCTCTTGGGGAGTTTCCTATTTAAGGCTGCTTGGCTGTTAGTCACATGCCGGCCAACAATGTGCTAGTAGCATTCTGTTGCATTCACCTGCCTCAAGTTCCAGTTCAGCTAAGTTGAATTTTGTTTCTTGTTTTGCTATTTTTGTCCAGCTATCTGCAATGTGACTCTTCAGTGCTGGAAGCTCTTGTGGACAGAAAATTACTACTCCAGTGGCATGAGTTGTCACTGGAGTTTAAAGTATTTTCTGGATGGTGTTTTTGAATAGTGATTTTTAGGTCGACCGTGAAGTAACACTTTCCTGTCCTTCTGCTATCTAGTAAGCGGACCTCACTGTGCTAAATCTGCTGTTCATCCTACGTATGTCATTTCCTCTGAACTCACCGTCAATATCTGTGGGGGTCTACTATCATCTTTTGGGGTTCCTCACTGGAGGTAAGGCAGGCCTGTATATTCCTCTTATAGGGGTAGTTAGATCTCCGGCTGGCGCGTGGTGTCTAGGGCATCGTAGGTACATCCCCCGGCTACTGTAAGTGTTGGGTCAGGTTCAGGTCACGGTCGACCTTAGTTTCCATCACCCGAGAGCTAGTCCGTTTTGTATTCTTTTTCCCATGGTCATTGGGGTAACCATAACAGTTTGGCCGGCCTATAAAAAATCTATGTGTTAAAATATGCACTAAAGTAGGAAGGAGAAGAAAAGGTTTTTTTTTTTTTTTTTTTTTTTTTTTTTTTTTTCTGTGTTTGAAAGTGCACCTTAGTTTGATCATTTGTATTCCTTGCTTAAACTGCAGTCTTCAGACTTTTTTTTCTCTCCTCTCCTCTTAACCTCTGAATGCTTGGGTTACACCCATTTGAAACATGGATCCACAGAGTTTAGTTGCAGGTTTGAATAACCTTGCGACAAAAGTACAGAACCTACAAGAGTTTGTTATACGTGCTCCAATGTCTGAACCTAAGATTCCTCTGCCTGAATACTTTACCGGAGACAGATCCCGGTTTTTGAGTTTCAGAGAAAATTGCAAATTGTTTTTGTCTCTGAGATCTCACTCTGCTGGTGATCAGACTCAACAAGTTAAAATTGTTATCTCTCTACTGCGCGGCGACCCACAAAGTTGGGCATTTGCATTATCGCCAGGGGATCCTGCGTTGTTAAATGTAGATGCGTTTTTTCAGGCTTTGGGGTTGCTTTATGAAGAACCTAATTTGGAGATTTTGGCTGAGAAAGCCTTGATAGCTCTTTCCCAAGGGCAAGATGAAGCTGAGATATACTGCCAGAAATTCCGTAAATGGTCGGTGCTTACTAAATGGAATGAGTGCGCTTTAGCAGCTAATTTCAGAGAAGGTCTCTCTGATGCCGTGAAGGATGTCATGGTGGGGTTCCCTGTGCCTACAGGTCTGAATGATGCCATGAAATTGGCTATCCAGATTGATCGGCGTTTGCGGGAGCGCAAATCTGTGCACCATATGGCGGGGTCTTCTGAGGAAGAATCTGGGCACCATATGGCGGTATCTTCTGAGCAAAAACCTGTGCACCATATGGCGGTGTCTTCTGAGCAAAGACCTGTGCACCATTTGGCGGTGACCTCTGAAAAGGCATTAGAGCATATGCAATGCGATCGTGTTTTGTCTAGAGGCGAACGTCAAAATTACAGGCGCAAAAATGGATTGTGCTTCTACTGTGGAGATCCAGCTCATGTTATATCAGCATGCTCTAAACGTATAAATAAGGTTGATAAAAAGGTTGATAAATCTTTTTCTACAGGTACCTTGCAGTCAAAATTTCTTTTGTCCGTGACATTGATTTGTACCTTATCATCTGTGACTGTGAATGCTTATGTGGATTCTGGCGCCGCTCTGAGTCTCATGGATTGGTCCTTTGCCAAGCGTTGTGGGTTTGATTTGGAGCCGTTGGAAGTTTCTATTCCCCTGAAGGGTATTGATTCTACACCTTTGGCTAGCAATAAACCACAATATTGGACACAAGTGACTATGCGTCTTACCCCAGACCATCAGGAGATTATTCGTTTCCTTGTATTATATAACCTACATGATGTCTTAGTGCTTGGATTACCATGGTTACAGATTCATAATCCCGTCTTGGACTGGAAATCTATGTCTGTGTTGAGCTGGGGATGTCGGGGTATTCATGGGGATGCACCTTTGGTTCCTATTTCTTCATCTACTCCCTCTGAGATCCCAGCATTTCTGTCAGATTTTTATGATGTCTTTCAAGAGCCTAAAGTTGATTCTCTCCCTCCCCACAGAGAGTGTGACTGCGCTATTGAATTGATCCCCGGTAGTAAGTTTCCTAAGGGTCGCTTGTTTAATTTGTCTGTACCTGAACATACTGCTATGCGGGAGTATATCAGAGAATCCTTGGAAAAGGGTCATATTCGCCCCTCGTTGTCTCCACTAGGGGCAGGATTTTTCTTTGTAGGTAAAAAGGATGGTTCATTGAGACCTTGTATCGACTATCGACTTTTGAATAAGATTACAGTTAAATACCAGTACCCGTTACCTTTACTTACTGATCTGTTTGCTCGTATAAAGGGGGCTAAGTGGTTCACTAAGATCGATCTACGTGGTGCGTATAATTTGGTGCGGATTAAGCAGGGGGATGAGTGGAAGACCGCATTTAATACGCCTGAAGGCCATTTTGAGTATTTGGTAATGCCTTTCGGTCTCGCAAATGCCCCTTCCGTTTTTCAGTCCTTTATGCACGATATTTTCCGTGAATATCTGGATAAGTTTATGATTGTGTATTTGGATGATATTCTTGTTTTTTCGGAGGACTGTGAATCTCACGTTCAACAGGTCAGGAGAGTTTTTCAGGTTTTGCGAGCTAATTCTCTTTTTGTAAAGGGCTCAAAGTGTAGTTTTGGAGTTCAGAGAATTTCCTTTTTGGGATATATTTTTTCCCCTTCATCTATGGAGATGGACCCTGTCAAGGTTCAGGCTATTTGTGATTGGATGCAACCTACTTCTTTGAAGAGTCTGCAAAAGTTCTTGGGTTTTGCTAATTTCTATCGCCGATTTATAGCGGGTTTTTCTGCCATTGCTAAACCTTTGACTGATTTGACCAAAAAGGGTGCTGATGTTGCTAATTGGTCCTCTGCGGCTGTGGAGGCCTTTCAAGAGCTTAAGCGCCGCTTTTCTTCCGCCCCTGTGTTGCGCCAACCTGATGTGTTACTTCCGTTCCAGGTTGAGGTGGATGCTTCGGAGATCGGAGCAGGTGCAGTTTTGTCGCAGAAAGATCCTGACTGCTCAGTAATGAGACCATGTGCGTTTTTCTCCCGAAAGTTTTCGCCCGCTGAGCGAAATTATGATGTGGGAAATCGGGAACTTCTGGCCATGAAGTGGGCGTTTGAGGAGTGGCGTCATTGGCTTGAGGGTGCTAGACACCAGGTGGTGGTCCTCACTGACCACAAGAATCTAATTTATCTTGAGTCGGCCAGGCGTCTGAATCCTAGACAGGCGCGCTGGTCGTTGTTTTTCTCCCGATTTAACTTTGTGGTGTCATATCTGCCTGGGTCCAAGAATGTGAAGGCGGATGCCCTCTCTAGGAGTTTTGAGCCTGACTCGCCTGGTGATTCCGAACCTACCGGCATCCTGAAGGATGGGGTGATATTGTCAGCTGTCTCCCCAGACCTGCGGCGTTCTTTGCAGGAGTTTCAGGTGGATAGGCCTGATCGCTGTCCGCCTGGTAGACTGTTTGTCCCTGATGATTGGACCAGTAGAGTTATCTCGGAGGTTCATTCTTCCGCGTTGACAGGTCATCCTGGAATTTTTGGCACCAGGGATTTGGTGTCTAGGTCCTTCTGGTGGCCTTCTTTGTCTCGAGATGTGCGCATGTTTGTGCAGTCTTGTGATGTTTGTGCTCGGGCCAAGCCCTGCTGTTCTAAGGCCAGTGGGTTGTTGTTGCCCTTGCCTATTCCTAAGAGGCCTTGGACGCACATTTCTATGGACTTTATTTCTGACCTTCCGGTTTCTCGTAGGATGTCTGTCATCTGGGTGATTTGTGACCGTTTTTCCAAGATGGTTCATTTGGTACCTTTGCCCAAATTGCCCTCCTCCTCTGAGTTGGTTCCTCTATTTTTTCAGAATGTGGTGCGTTTGCATGGTATTCCTGAGAATATAGTGTCTGACAGGGGTACTCAGTTTGTGTCTAGATTTTGGCGGACGTTCTGTGCCAGGATGGGTATCGATTTGTCTTTTTCGTCTGCATTCCATCCTCAGACTAATGGCCAGACTGAGCGTACTAATCAGACCTTGGAGACTTACTTGAGGTGTTTTGTGTCCGCTGATCAGGATGATTGGCTTGACTTTTTGCCATTGGCAGAGTTTGCCCTTAACAATCGGGCTAGTTCTGCCACTTTGGTTTCTCCATTTTTTTGTAATTCAGGGTTTCACCCTCGGTTTTCGTCCGGTCAATTGGAGTCTTCGGATTGTCCTGGAGTGGATGCTGTGGTTGATAGGATGCATCAGATTTGGGGACAGGTTGTGGACAATCTGAAGTTGTCCCAGGAGAAGACTCAACAGTTCACTAATCGTCATCGGCGTATTGGTCCTCGTCTTGGTGTTGGGGACCTGGTGTGGCTGTCTTCTCGATTTGTTCCTATGAAGATCTCGTCTCCTAAGTTTAAGCCTCGGTTTATCGGCCCTTATAGGATTCTGGAGGTTCTTAATCCTGTGTCCTTTCGTTTGGACCTCCCAGCATCTTTTAATATCCATAATGTTTTCCATCGGTCATTATTGCGGAGGTATGAGGTACCGGTTGTTCCTTCTGCTGATCCACCTGCTCCTGTGTTGGTTGAGGGTGAATTGGAGTATGTGGTGGAAAAGATCTTGGACTCCCGTGTTTCCAGACGGAGACTTCAGTATCTGGTTAAGTGGAAAGGTTATGGCCAGGAGGATAATTCTTGGGTGACAGCATCCGATGTTCATGCTCCCGATTTGGTTCGTGCATTTCATAGTGCTCATCCAGGTCGCCCTGGTGGTTCTGGTGAGGGTTCGGTGCCCCCTCCTTAAGGGGGGGGTACTGTTGTGAATTCGGTTTGTGGGCTCCCCCGGTGGTCTGTTATGGTAGTGTCTCTTATGTGCCTTCCTCCATCTCTGATTACCTGTCGCCACCCTCTTGGGGAGTTTCCTATTTAAGGCTGCTTGGCTGTTAGTCACATGCCGGCCAACAATGTGCTAGTAGCATTCTGTTGCATTCACCTGCCTCAAGTTCCAGTTCAGCTAAGTTGAATTTTGTTTCTTGTTTTGCTATTTTTGTCCAGCTATCTGCAATGTGACTCTTCAGTGCTGGAAGCTCTTGTGGACAGAAAATTACTACTCCAGTGGCATGAGTTGTCACTGGAGTTTAAAGTATTTTCTGGATGGTGTTTTTGAATAGTGATTTTTAGGTCGACCGTGAAGTAACACTTTCCTGTCCTTCTGCTATCTAGTAAGCGGACCTCACTGTGCTAAATCTGCTGTTCATCCTACGTATGTCATTTCCTCTGAACTCACCGTCAATATCTGTGGGGGTCTACTATCATCTTTTGGGGTTCCTCACTGGAGGTAAGGCAGGCCTGTATATTCCTCTTATAGGGGTAGTTAGATCTCCGGCTGGCGCGTGGTGTCTAGGGCATCGTAGGTACATCCCCCGGCTACTGTAAGTGTTGGGTCAGGTTCAGGTCACGGTCGACCTTAGTTTCCATCACCCGAGAGCTAGTCCGTTTTGTATTCTTTTTCCCATGGTCATTGGGGTAACCATAACACTGGCCTCTGCGAAATTCACCGTCTTCACGGATAACAACCCGCTAACGCATCTGGATACTGCCAAACTCGGGGCCTTGGAACAGCGGTGGATGGCCCGGCTGTCCAACTACGATTTCACCATCAAGTACCGGGCAGGACACAAGAATGCCAATGCCGATGCCTTGTCCCGAATGCCCAATTTGCCAGAAACGGGAGAAGACCCGGAGGCACTTGAAGAGGTGGAGCTGCCTGCATTCCATCGCTCCAAAGCCACTCAGCACTCTCATCATGTGAAGAACAGGCACAGGAACCAACTGGATGCCACGCTGAATCCCCTGCCCCATCACGGGTGGGCGGAAACCCAGGATGGTGACCCCGCGGTCCGTCGGGTGAAAGAGCTCTTGACGCAGGCAGGGTTGCATCCCGGCCCAGATGATCCACAGGAAACCCAACAGCTGTGGAAGGGGAGAAGCAAACTGTTTATCCATGATGGCAAGCTGTGCAGGAGGAGCATTGACCCACGTACTCATGAATTGGTGTGGCAGATAGTGGTGCCAAGGCGAGATGCGCCCATGGTTCTGGGGGCCTACCATGATGGAGCCGGACACTTCGGATGGAGGAAGCTAGAAAGGCTACTCCAAGGGAGGTTCTATTGGATTGGCATGAAGAGAACCATTGAGAAGTGGTGTCGGGAGTGTGGTCCATGTAGTCTGCGCAGGAAGGACCGTGACAGTCAACGGGCTCCCCTGCGGCCTATCATCACCAAACGGCCGCTCGAACTGGTCGCACTGGATCATGTGAAGCTGACACCTAGCCGGTCAGGCTATATCTACGCCCTTACCATCATGGACCACTACTCCAGGTTTTTGGTGGTTGTACCTGTCAAGGATCTAACGGCCAGGACTGCCGCCAGGGCCTTCCAGCAGTACTTTTGTAGGCCCCATGGCTACCCAGAGAAGGTACTGACCGATCAGGGACCTGCATTCGAAGCAGAAGTGTTCCAAGAATTCTGCCAACTGTATGGGTGTAAGAAGATCAGAACCACACCGTACCATCCTCAAACCAACGGGATGTGCGAGAAGATGAACCAAGTGGTAATCGATTTATTGAAGACCTTGCCTGTGGAGGAACGGAATCTGTGGCCGACAAAGTTGCCTGACTTGGTGGATATCTACAATCACATCCCAGTAAATTCCACCAACTGTACTCCAGCGTACCTAATGAGGGGAAGGCCTAGCCAGTTACCCGTTGATCTGGACATGGGGGTCCTAGTCCCCGAAGATACCTCACCGGATGCAGATTGGGATGCAGAAAGGCAGCGAAGGTACCGCAAAGTACAGGAGTGCGTGGAAAGAAGTCTCGCCCAGGCTAGGCAAAAACAAGAAAGGGACTACAACCAGCACGCTCCTGCGACTCCCCTGTCACCTGGTGAGCAAGTACTTAAACGAAAGAGGAGACTACACAAGCTCGATGACCAATGGGAAGCGGAACCGTATACCATCCTGCCATCCGATTTCGATAACAAGAAGGTCTGTCTCATCAGCAAGGACAGAGGGGAGACCTCGACAGCGGTATCCAGGGATCACCTTAAGGTCTGCCCCGATAAGTTGAGAGAGAGGGACACGGCCCCAGGAATCTCCCCGCCGGTGGAAAAGGAGATGATCCATACCGTCCTTGGTGACTTTCCCCAGTCCCGGACTCAGATAAATCAGGCCATCGTGGTACCTGATCTAATGTTTCCACAGCCGGACCCACCAGAAACAATGGTGGTACCAGATCATCCGGCCCCGCAACCTCAACAAGCCTTACCTGAAGATGCCATGCCAACCGTTGAACCGGCAAATCCTCCCTCTGCTATCGGTGAATCTGCCGTACCCACTGTTGATAGCAGCAGCTCTGAGAGCCCTAACCTGCCAGTGCTACCCAGACTCACTAGAAGTGTAGCTAGAAGACAGTGCACTGCACCAGCGGTAGCAAGCATAGTGGGCCCTGTTAGGCCAGTAGCAACCCCTGCGCTGCGAAGGTCCACACGCAGCACTCAAAATCAAACTCCCCTCTGCTACAAAACTTGGAGGTATTAATAAGGGCTGCTATTTAGTTGAAAATGTTTGTGTGCATATCTTTTGTTACAGGTTTTAAAATGGACAATAGAGTAATGGACGGTGAATTGCTCAAAAACTTTAAAAAGGGGGACCCCTTTGTTTACCCGGGGTCCCCGCTGTTTCAACCACTGAACTGAGAGTCATAAACTGTGCATGACCTAACTTTCGCAACGTTCAAGAGTCCTCACCTCCCCTAAAGGGAAGCACTGTTATGTTTAATTGTTTATGCTATTTAAAAATTTTGTGTGTTTTCTGTTAACATGTATTGTTGTTCTTGTTTTCCCAGTCCGGGAGTACTGGATTTAACCGGGGGGAGTGCAGCGCCCCAGAGTCCTGGTCGTTGCAGTAATGTCGCTCTGCCGCTAAGGGGAGTGATATTACGTCTGATTGCACTAAAGGAGTTTCTCTGACCAGGTATCACTCACACTACACTTCACACTCCGGCCACCAGGGGGAGTGGTTCTATCTACTAGGCCACTCCTCACACTCTGGTAAAACTGGGGGTTGGACAGGAAGACAGGGAGAGAAGTAACTGGGAAGAGCGAGTGAGAGGACCTGTCAGGGATGGGATCCTGGCAGACTCCTAAGAGCAGAACTAACCAGTGAACAACGGGAATACAGTAAAGAGGAATTAGGACCAGAAGGAGTCGTGCTGTTAGACCGAGGCAACATCCTTCTGAGGCGCAAACAGTCGGTGGCCGGAACGCCGAGCAAGTAAGAGACTCTATGTACTACTGCAAACCACGGCCGGACAGCCAATTACAGGTTGGCTGTCTCACTTAACACCTAAGCAGACAACGGAGGCAGCTGTGGGAGAGGGGCGACTCTAGGGTCCCGGAAGAACTCCAGGCCTACCCCGTCATATGGGTGCGTCCTACCATATCACCTGGGGGACGGAGAGAACGAACATCAGACAGACAGGAACAGTTGTGAGGACTATCCTGGGGGCTCAGCAGGGAAGGACTACAACACACAGCGCTAGAAGGTAGACACTGATTCCCACCTGTAAAGAGAACTCCTGATGTGCCTTTGGACCGGCCGGTCTCAAACAGCCCTGTTGACAGCGCTCTGGACTGAGGACTCTAAAACCTTCAGTAAAGAGGTAAAGAGACTGCAACCTGGTGTCCTCGTTATTTACTGCACCGCACTACAACAACATCATCATCTCAGACCTTCACCTTTATTGTGCGCCCCACGGCAGGGTCACGGACCGGGTCTAGCCACCGTGACACCCCATCAGAGCAGAGACTCAGAGGCCCGGAACCGGGTGCCCCTCGGCCCTGCGGCAGTGGGGGCGCTCCAATAACAATAAAATCTGTAATATGTGTCAGTCAGAGCAGGTGAGCTTGCTAGAATTTCACATCTGAACATGTCACGGCATGAATACTGTGCAATATTGTAGGAGCTATTGTAGGAACCCTTTTTTAGGCTGAAAAGTGCCCCTCCCGGCTTATACTCGAGAATTGTCCCAGGGATCAGAGGGGGATCAGCAGGAGTGGCGGCTGTCACATCATATTCACCCTCCCGGTGCAGTCTCTGCATCTCCCTTCTTCTCAGATGGTCTCTGGTGCCTGCAGCTCTTCCTGTGTTCAGCAGTCACGTGGTACCGCTCATTAAAGTAATGAATATGGACACGACTCCACTCCCATAGGCACGGCATGCATATTCATTACTTTAATGAGCGGTACCATGTGACCACTGAACACAGGAATACGCTGTCAGTGCAGAGAAGCAGGGACTTGCAGAGAGAACGTGCCAGGATGGGGTGAGTAGAACGGGGGAGGGAGCCATGCGATATTCACCTTTTCCCATTCCACCGAGGTGAGTATGTCTTTTTTTTTTCTTATCGCAGCAGCAGCATATGGGGCATATTATGCTATGGAGCATCTTATGGGGCCATCAACCTTTATGGAGCAACACATGGGGCATATTATTCTATGGAGCATCCTATGGGGCCATCAACTTTTATGGAGCAGCATATGGGGCATATTATGCTATGAAGCATGTTAAGGGGGCCATCAACCTTTATGGATCAGCATATGGGGCTTATTATTCTATGGAGCATCTTATGGGGCCATTATTAACCTTTGTGCAGCATTATATGTGGCACATTTTTGTATGGAGCATCTTATGGGACCCGTCATAAACTTTATGGAGCATTATATGGGGCGTATTTTGTATGGAGCATCTTATGGGGCTAATGATTCAATATGGATATTCAAAAACATTTAACGTACTGATTACTCAATCAATTTTACTTTTATTGGTATCTATTTTTATTTCTTAAATTTACCAGTAGCTGCTGCATTTCCCACCCTAGGCTTATACTGGAGTCAATACGTTTTCCCAGTTTTTTGTGGCAAAACTAGGGGGTCTTGGCTTATATTCGGGTCGGCTTATACTCGAGTATATATGGTAATTGAATTTTGTTAAAAAAGTAGAAAACATGCTGAAAACTAAAAACATGTAGACATTTAACTGCACGCATCTATTTTTTCACACTTGTGTTACTAGTCCAATATGACAACATATGAGCCGCACCTTGGCTGCTTCCACATTGTCTTTTTACCTAACTATCAGAACTTTTTACGTCTGCTTTAGACAGGAAATGGTGAGTTTTCTCTGAGCACCATCTCCTATTTACGTCAGCCCTGTCCTTCCTTTCACTCTCTGCAGACTAGGATAGAGAGTGGAGGGGCCACAGGTCTCTATAGCACTTAATCTCCTATTACATACGATTCCCCTGATGATTATGCTAGAATGAAACGCGTTGGACATTGGGACACCACCTGAGGGAGCGCGCAAGGCATGTTTAGCACAGGGGTAGATGTGGACTGCCCTTGTCAGGGCGGGAGTCTGAGGAATAGGCCATTGCTAGCCCCATAGGGACCGACAGGGTATTGTCTGTTCCACAAATTGACTGAGGATCAATCTACAAAACAAGATTTACTACCCCCCTCCATACGGTCATCTGATTGGGTGAGAAGGTTTCCTTTTATTTTCTTCTCACCATGGATTTCTCTGTATTTGACCATTACTGGCAGTAACATCATGCTGCCATATATGTTATACTACTCTGTTTCCATGCAGACAGGATTATACTGCCGTGTCTTTGGGGACTAGGCTCAATCTATCGGAGCACAGGTTTTTGCCTCATGAAGGTATTTCTTGTAGTCTTGTAGATTCTTATCCCGGCTACTGCAGGTTGAATCCTTTTTATCCTGGGTAGGTTTTTTCCTCGGTTTTTGTCTCACTGACCATCATCAACCGTGATTAACACCCCACCTTTTTGCACATTAAGGCCGGGGTCACACATGCGTGTTTTACGGACGTAAGAGCGCAGAAACTACATCCGTAAAACTCGCATTACATACGGCACAATGATTCTCAATGGGGCTGCTCCTATTAGCCGTATATTACGGTTCAGTATTATACGGCTTTCTACGGCCGTACAAAATCGCAGCATGCTGCTTTTGTCAGCGTATTGTGCAAAAAAATCACCAATGAAAGTCTATGGGGGCGAGAAAAATACGGATTCCACACGGACCAGCAGTGTGACTTTCAAGAAATACGCAGCCGTGTTCTATAGAAAAGCCGGTAATTCAATTGCCGGCTTTTCATTTCTCCTGCACAAACCCGACAGGATATGAGACATGGTTTACATACAGTAAACCATCTCATATCCCCTTTTTTTTTGCATATTCCACACTACTAATGTTAGTTGTGTGTATGTGCAAAATTTCAGCGCTGTAGCTGCTAAAATAAAGGGTTAAATGGTGGAAAAAATTGACGTGGGCTCCAGCGCAATTTTCTCCACCAGAATGGTAAAGCCAGTGACTGAGGGCAGATATTAATAGCCAGGAGAGGGTCCATGGTTATTGGCCCCCCGTGGCTACAAACATCTGCCCCCAGCCACCCCAGAAAAGGCACATCTGGAAGATGCGCCTATTCTGGCACTTGGCCACTCTCTTCCCACTCCCTGTAGCGGTGGGATATGGGGTAATGAAGGGTTAATGCCACCTTGCTATTGTAAGGTGACATTAAGCCAGATTGATAATGGGGAGGCGTCAATTATGACACCTATCCATTATTAATCCAATTGTCTGAAAGGGTTAAAAAACACACACACACACATGATTTAAAAGTATTTAATGAAATAAACACAGCGGTTGTTGTAATAATTTATTGCTCTCTCAATCCATTTGTAGGCCCTCGCTTGGCAAAATAATAAACGCACAAGATACATACCTTCTGATGTCCTATCACGTCCAACGAAGTAATCCATCTGAAGGGGTAACTAATATTACAGGCAGGAGCTGCGATTAAACCACTCGCTCGTGCCTGTAATCCCCGGGTGCTGAAAGGAAAGCTGGATCTGTACTTACATTGAGTCGCGGTGATGCGCCCCTGCTGGATGTTCTCATGAACTGCAGCCTGGGAACTTTTCCCACGCTCCAGGTCATATGAGGACATCCACCAGGGGGCGCATCACCGCGACTGAAGGAAATGTAGGTCAATGACCTACATTTCATTCATTCGCCGGGGAATTACAAGCAGGAGCACACCGCTGCATTAGCAGGGCTCCTGCCTGTAATATTAGTTAACCCCTTCAGATGGATTACTTCGTGGGACGTGACGGTTCACCAGAAGGTATGTATCTTGTGCGTTTATTATTTTGCCAAGCGAGGGCCTGGAAATGGATTGAGAGAACAATAAATTATTACAACAACCGCTGTGTTTATTTCATTAAAATACTTTTAAATCATGTGTGTGTGTGTTTTTTAACCCTTTCAAACAATTGGATTAATAATGGATAGGTGGCATAATTGACACCTCCCCATTATTAATCTGGCTTAATGTCACCTTACAATAGCAAGGTGGCATTAACCCTTCATTACCCCATATCCCACCGCTACAGGGAGTGGGAAGAGAGTGGCCAAGTGCCAGAATAGGCGCATCTTCCAGATGTGCCTTTTCTGGGGTGGCTGGGGGCAGATGTTTTTAGCAACGGTGGGGCCAATAACCATGGACCCTCTCCTGGCTATTAATATCTGCCCTCAGTCACTGGCTTTACCATTCTGGCGGAGAAAATTGCGCGGGAGCCCACGCCAATTTTTTCCGCCATTTAACCCTTTATTTTAGCAGCTACAGCGCTGAAATTTTGCACATACACACTACTAACATTAGTAGTGTGGAATATGCAAAAAAAAGGGGATATGAGATGGTTTACTGTATGTAATCATGTCTCATATCATGTCGGGTTTGTGCAGGAGAAATGAAAAGCCGGCAATTGAATTACCGGCTTTTCACAGATATCGCGCAGAATGAAATATAAATACAGAATATATATATGTGTCTCAATGACATATATATATATATATATATACTGTATATATGTTTTCCCGAACATTTGAGCACATAAATCCATTAGATGTTGGTTTTGCAAGCCTGCGCGAAAATCTCGCAGTACGGATGCCATACGGATTACATACGGAGGATGCCATGCGCAAAATACGCTGACACACCCTGCCTACGGATCAATATTTTGGGAACATTTCTCCGTATTACGGCCGTAGTACGGACGTATAATACGTGGCGTATTGTCTTACGCCAAGTGTGACCCCAGCCTAATAGGTGGCACTTATTGTTTCTACATTTTAGCAGGTACATTACAAGCGCTAGAGCTTGCCGAATAAACAGGGACCCGATCAAGTTCGCTCTTCTCTACTCTCCATCCCTATTACCATCACTTGGGCTCCTACATTCTCGATCTTGCTTTTATCATTATTTTCAGTTTTTCGGGGGTGTATGATTTTAATTTTGGATTTGTTCTGTCAGACTAAAACAGAAATACAGGCAATGAATTATAAAGTAAAGAAATTATGTAGATGAATTATATGTAAATATATGAGTTTACATACAGAATTCACATTGATGGTAAAGGGAATGACAGAGGCTGTATATGATCACATATAGAATATAACGCTTCTCACCTTTGCGTGTTTCCATGTTATAGACTGGGTGTTCATGTGAAGCTCTTGGCCACTGACCGCCCATGGGGTAAAATGTCCTACTTCGATATTTTGCACAACCCTAAGACCGGGATTATCAGTAAATATCCAGTTTGTTATCTTATATGAATGGACAGCTTCCCCTTGTTCATTGAAGTAATATGTAGGCTTCATTGGATCCGGTGAAGTCTTCGCCATTTGGAGGAAGCGCTGTAGCTTCCGTGTGTATTGTAGAAATCTGGTTGTGGAATTTTCTTGATATTTTTCTTTTACGAATAAGAGCATTTCATGTAGAGCTTTAGCCAGAACTTCTACTGCATAATATAATCTCGGAGAAAACCCTGATGAGAGGTAATTCCTTACACTTGGCACAGTAAACTCAACCGAACCATAATGATCGGACTCTGTCCAATTGACTGAAATGAAGGAATCTTTATCTCCATTCTCTGATATCGAATCTAATATTTTCAAAAATTCCTTATTTTGGGTTATGATGGGAATTTTCCTGTAGTTTTTCACAATGTCTTCCACAGCAGGGAAAGGTTGTGATGAAATGTCCACTACTAGACTTCCATTCAATACTGGAAAGTCTTCATCATTAATGATGTAACTGGAGACCCAGAATGGTGGAAAGATGAAAGTTTTGTCAATAAACAGAGAAGCGAAGTGCTCTATTACATTTACCTCATAAGAGAAGGTCCCACAAATGATGATGATACTGACTTTTGGATACTTAAAAACTGCTAAATTATCATACAAATCTATATTCCTTTTAAGTTTTATGGTGAAGGCCACACAGATCCCATGTTCTCTCATGTACTTTGTTAGTATCTGCAGTTCATTCTCTCCATTATCATCATCTGAGACTAAAATCCCAACCCAGGTCCAGCCAAAATGCTTCAACAGTTTGGTGATTGCCATATTGTGGATGTGGTGATTTTGTGTTGTTCGGAAAACATGTGGATAGAGGCGTCTATCAGATAAGGAGCGATCGGTGGATCCATAACTGATCTGCAAATCACAAAAAAAACAGTTTTTGGGCGACTGATTAATGTGCTGGAAAAACATCTTCATAAGTCGCAATTTGTTTTAGCAAAAAGGCAGTTTGTAGTGATCATCAAATCTTTTTGAATGGAAAAATGGTAAGAAACATTATTCCATTCACAATTACATGTTTATAGTGCAAAATAAAGAAAAAAATATATATAATGTATATACAGTGGGTACAGAAAGTATTCAGACGCCTTTACATTTTTTCACTCTTTGTTTCATTGCAGCCATTTGGTGAATACAGTAAAGTTCATTACATTAATGTCCACTCTGCACCCCATCTTGACTGAAAAAAAACAGAAATGTAGAAATCTTAGCAAATTTATTAAAAAGCAAAACTGAAATGTCACATGGCCATAAGTATTCAGCCCCTTTGCTCAGACACTCATATGTAAGTCACATGCTGTCCATTTCCTTGTGATCCTCCTTGAGATGGTTCCACTCCTTCATTGGAGTCCAGCTGTGTATAATTAAACTGATAGGACTTGATTTGGAAAGGCGCACACCTGTCTATATAAGACCGCACAGCTCACAGTGCATGTCAGACCCAATGAGGATCATGAGGTCAAAGGAACTGGCCAAGGAGCTCAGAGACAGAATTGTGGCAAGGCACAGATCTGGCCAAGGTTACAACAGAATTTCTGCAGTACTCAAGGAAGAAGTTTGTGACCACCAGAAGTCTTCCTAGACCTGGCCGTCCAGCCAAACTGAGCAATCGTGGGAAGAGCCTTGGTGAGAGAGGTAAAGAAGAACCCCAAGATCACTGTGGCTGAGCTCCAGAGATGCAGTAGGGAGATTAGAGAAAGTTCCACAAAGTCAACTATCACTGCAGCCCTCCAACAGTCGGGCCTTTATGGCAGAGTGGCCCAACGGAAGCCTCTCCTCAGTGCAAGACACATGAAAGCCCCATAGAGTTTGTTAAAAAATATATGAAGGACTCCCAGACTATGAGAAATGAGATTCTCTGGTCTGATAAAGATGAAGATAGACCTTTTTGGTGATAATTCTAAGCAGTATGTGTGGAGAAAACCAGGCACTGCTCATCACCTGCCCAATACAATCCCAACAGTGAAACATGGTGGTGGCAACATCATACTATGGGGGTGTTGCCATTGAAGGAAACATGAATGTGGCCAAGTACAGAGATATCCTGGATGAAAATCTCTTCCAGAGTGCTCTGGACCTCAGACTTGGCTGAAGGTTCACCTTCCAACAAGACAATGACCCTAAGCACACAGCTATAATAACAAAGGAGTGTGTTATGATCCGGTGACCCTGGAGCCGCATGAGACTATCTCTGGAGTAGGTGGTACCTGTACTGACCGTAACCCTAAACTGACACCACAACTAGAAGTAGCCGTGGGGTGTACCTAACAAGGCCTAGACACCTCGACACAGCCGGAGGATTAAATACCCCTAAAGTTGGAAATGGGAATTCTATCTTGCCTCAGAGCAGAGCCCCAAAGGATAGACAGCCCCCACAAATATTGACTGTGAGTTAAGAGGAAGGACGTACGCAGGCAGAAAAACAGGATTTAGCAAAAGAGGCACTTCTAGCTAAATAGAAAAGGATAGGACAGAAATCTAAGCGGTCAGTATTAAAATGCTAAAAAACATCCACAGCAGATAATACTATAATCTACATCTAACTAAAGACATAGAATGTATATCTGCATCTCCAGAGAATCCAGCATGACAGAAAAATCCAAAGTCTAAGCTGGACAAAAACACAATAAATTGCACTGAACAGTAAAGCACACTGCAAGTATGCTGCAGGGACAAAAAACCAGACACTTATCTTAGCTGAATTGATAGCAGGGCATGAGGAGCCAGACAGAGATGCAATCCCTCCAAGAACAATTGACAACTGGCAATGACTAATGAATCCTGCAGACCTAAATAGTCCATTCAGAGCTGCAATCAGCAGAGACACCTGCCCAGGATTGCAATCCAGGGACACCTGCACTACCACTAACAACCACGGAGGGAGCCCAAGAGCAGAATTCACAACAGTACCCCCCCTTGAAGAGGGGTCACCGAACCCTCACCAAAGCCCCCAGGCCGATCAGGACGAGCCAGATGAAAGGCACAGACCAAATCAGCAGCATGGACATCAGAGGCAAAAACCCAAGAATTATCCTCCTGGCCATAACCCTTCCATTTGACAAGGCACTGAAGCTTCCACCTCGAAAAACGAGAATCCAAAATCTTCTCAACCACATACTCCAACTCCCCATCAACCAACACAGGGGCCGGAGGATCAACAGAGGGAACAGCTGGTACCACATATCTCCGCAATAAAGATCTATAGAAAACATTATGGATGGCAAAAGAGGCCGGAAGGGCCAAACGAAAAGACACTGGATTGATAATCTCAGAAATCCTATAAGGACCAATAAACCGAGGCTTAAACTTAGGGGAAGAAACTTCATAGGAACATGACGGGAAGACAACCAGACCAAATCCCCAAGCCGCAGCCGGGAACCAACACACCGACGACAGTTAGCAAAACGCTGAGCCTCCTCCTGAAACAAAACCAAATTGTCCACCACATGAGCCCAAATTTGCTGCAACCTGTCAACCACAGAATCCACACCAGGACAATCAGAAGGCTCAACCTGCCCTGAAGAAAAACGAGGATGAAAACCAAAATTACAAAAGAAGGGTGAAACCAAGGTAGCCGAACTAGCCCGATTATTAAGGGCAAACTCGGCCAATGGCAAGAAAGCCACCCAATCATCCTGATCAGCAAACACAAAGCATCTCAAATAAGTTTCCAAAGTCTGATTAGTTCGCTCGGTCTGGCCATTTGTCTGAGGATGAAATGCGGAAGAAAAAGACAAATCAATGCCCAGCCTAGCACAAAAGGCCCGCCAAAACCTAGAAACAAACTGAGAACCTCTGTCGGACACAATATTCTCCGGAATACTATGCAAATGAACCACATGATGAAAAAACAACGGAACCAAATCAGAAGAGGAAGGCAATTTAGGTAAAGTGTTATGGTCTGGTGGTTAAGGAGCAACATGGGACGAGCTCTGGAGGAGGTGGTACCTGTACTGATTGCAGTTCCTGAACCTAACACAACACTAAAAGAAGCCGTGGGATGTTCCTGTCACTCCCTAGACACCTCGTCACAGCCGGAGAACTAACTACTAGTGTTGAGCGATACTTTCCGATATCGGAAAGTATCGGTATCGGAAAGTATCGGCCGATACCGTCAAAATATCGGATCCAATCCGATACCGATACCCGATCCCAATGCAAGTCAATGGGACGAAAATATCGGAATTAAAATAAACCCTTTATAAACTTGTAGGTTCATTCTACATGAAGGAAAACAACTAAGAATAATGTAGGATGTATTGGGGGACGTGGCGGAGATATTAAAGGGACAGAGGTTTAGCCCAATGTAATAGAATAGCAGGATTTTTAATTTTTTTTTAAGAAGTTCGGCGTTAGAAAGAATTTGACTATGTTATTTTTTTTTTTTTTATGTCAGATATTGATGTTTCACTACTTCCACGCCCTTCACCTTCTTTTTTACTTCTCCCACGCTTTCTTCTTAATTATCCTCATCATCAGCTTCTTTGACATCAACTTCTTCACCTTATTCATCTTCTTCTTCATCTTCTACCTATTATTTTTTGGGTTACATTGTTCATATTCTTTTTATTTTACTATTATCTTCATCATATTCAACTTCTTCATCATATTCTTATTTGTGACAGGCATTCCCGTAGTTGTTATCTATAAAAGTTTGAAGATTACACCTTCCGTTCTGCCTGTCACAAAACAGTTACATTTGTCCGCGTTCAGTTTGGCCTGCAGCATCAGGCTTTATCCAGGGGCACCACGAGGAGGAACGGACTCACCCCCATACACTGCTTAGTCTTCTTCTGCTTATAATTTACATAATATTTTTTTGCTCTGATATTTTGTGTTATGCTTAATGTCCTTCTGCTCTTTGTTCTGCAGCCTCTTGTTCTTCTGCTTCTCGGTCTTCCAGGTCGTCGTCGTCTCCAGGGTCGTCGTCTCCGGGGTCGTCGTCATCGGGGTGGTCTCCGGGGTCGTCGTCATCGGGGTGGTCTTCAGGGTCATCGTCTCCAGGGTCGTCGTCATCACGGTGGTTGTCGTCTCTGGTGTCGTCGTCATCTTAGGGGTGTTCTTCCGGGTCATCGTGTTTAGTCTCTTGAACTTGGAAATGTAGCAGAAGGTACAAGAAGGCTGAGAAAATGCCGAGAACCAGCTGATGGAACTGGAACTCGGATGGCTACCCGAAGGTCCAAGAGCCAATGGAACTACCGAGGACCAGCTGACGTTACTGGAACCCGGTTACTAAGCAGGAGGTACCCGTGCCTGAAAGCACTACCAAGGACCACCTGACGTTGGTGGAACTCGGATACCCAGAGGGAGGCACCTAAGCCAAAGGCTCTGCCCGGAACCAGCTGACGGTACTGGAACCAGGATGGGGAGCAGAAGGTACAAGAGCAAAAGACACTGCCGAGAACCAGCTGACGGTGCTGGAACCCGGATGGGTAGCCGAAGGTCCAAGAGCCAATGGAACTACCGAGGACCAGCTGACGTTACTGGAACCCGGTTACTAAGCAGGAGGTACCCGTGCCTGAAAGCACTACCAAGGACCACCTGACGTTGGTGGAACTCGGATACCCAGAGGGAGGCACCTAAGCCAAAGGCTCTGCCCGGAACCAGCTGACGGTACTGGAACCAGGATGTGGAGCAGAAGGTACAAGAGCAAGTGTCTGCGTGGCTTTTGCAGGACACGTTGCCGGCTGCACAGCAGGGGAACAGCTGGCGGTGCTGGACCCCACTGACACATTGGCGAGGTGTTTGGCTCTGTGCAGCCAGCACTTCCGGACAGCAACGAGCGGTGTTGTAGCCCGGGCTCTGCAGGGGGAGCAGAGTGTAGGCCGAAGCCTACTTGAACCAATTTCAAAGGTAACCTTTAACCCCCCCTCAGGGGTTAGAAAGTAGAAGAGCCACAGCTTATGCAGCAGTAGTGCTGCACAAGTCAAAGGTTGCTCTTTTAATTTCGCTCCTTGCACACGCTGAATGAAACACGTATAACATTTAGCCCTTTATACAGTCAAACTGTGTTGGAGGCGCGAGTTCCCTTTGTAATGAGACGCAGCACAGATGTCAAGAATCCCACCTTGGTGCTGGGTGCAGCCTCCTGAGCGTTGTTATTTGCTGTACAGGAGTCTGCGCTGTCGTGTTATCCCCTGGCCTAGCGCTGTTAGCGCTGCCCATCTTCTGACCTCATTTAATGTTGGCCGGTGCGGTTCGCGATGCCCATGAATCACAGCCCCGCAGTGTATTGACATAGTTTAAACACTGCGGGGCTGGGATTCAGGGCCTGGCGCAGCACATATGTTCGCCTCTCACACTCGGGTCCTTACACCCGCTTCAGACTGTGCGGCGTCATCTGATCCCTTATCGCATGCCACGGCCATGAAGCCGCACAGTCCGAAGAAGGCGGAAGGAGAGGAGGGACAGGCGAACTGATGCACTGATCCTGCCCATCAATCACACCCTCGCAGTCCCAATAAATAAGACACCGAGGGGCGTTGTGTGGGTCAGGGCGGCCGCAGAGGCGCAGGCAGCCAAACAATGATGCCAGAAGACGGGCAGCGCTACCAAGGGGGTTGCAGCGTGTCATTACAAAGGAAAGTCACACCACCGGGACGGTTAAATGGTCACACAGAGGACACATTGCAGACGTGTTTTCAGTTCCACATGTGCGAGGAGAATACGTTTCTGAGCCACCTTGCACACATGCAGCATTACCGCTGTACAAGGTGGCTGGATAACGTAAAAACGCCTGGGGGAGGGGGGACAGGTTCCCTTCAATTTCAGTTCTTGTGTCTGCGTGGCTTTTGCAGGACACGTTGCCGGCTGCACAGCAGGGGAACAGCTGGCGGTGCTGGACCCCACTGACACATTGGCTGGTGTTTTTCTCTGTGCAGCTAGCACATCTGGGCAAAAACTGGCGGTGTGTTAGAGCCCAGGGACAGCAGGAGGAGGAGCAGGAGGAGGAGGAGCAGGGGGAGGGGAGTGTAGGCCGAAGCCTGCACAGGCGGCAGCTTTGGGTGTGTTGTGTCTGCGTGGCTTTTGCAGGACACGTTGCCGGCTACACAGCAGGGGAACAGCTGGCGGTGCTGGACCCCACTGACACATTGGCGAGGTGTTTGGCTCTGTGCAGCCAGCACTTCCGGACAGCAACTAGCGTTGTTGGAGCCCGGGCTCTGCAGGTGGAGCAGAGTGTAGGCCGAAGCCTAATTGAACCGATTTCAAAAGTCACCTTTAACCCCCCCTCAGGGGTTACAAAGTAGAAGAGCCACAGCTTATGCAGCAGCAGTGCTGCGCAAGTCAAAGGTTGCTCTTGTAATTTTTCTCCTTGCACACGCTGAATGGAACACGTATAACATTTAGCCCTTTAGACAGTCAAACTGTGTAATGGAGGCGAGAGTTCCCTTTGTAATGAGACGCAGCACAGGTGTCAAGAATCCCACCTTGGTGCTGGGTGCAGCCTCCCGAGCGTTGTTATTTGCTGTACAGGAGTCTGCGCTGTCGTGTTATCCCCTGGCCTAGCGCCGTTAGCGCTGCCCATCTTCTGGCATCATGTAATGTCGGCCGGTGCGGTTCGCGATGCCCATGAATCCCAGCCCCGCAGTGTCTTAACATTGTTAAAACACTGCGGGGCTGGGATTCAGGGCCTGGCGCAGCACATATGTTCGCCTCTCACACTCGGGTCCTTACACCCGCTTCAGACTGTGCGGCGTCATCTGATCCCTTATCGCATGCCACGGCCATGAAGCCGCACAGTCCGAAGAAGGCGGAAGGAGAGGAGGGACAGGCGAACTGATGCACTGATCCTGCCCATCAATCACACCCTCGCAGTCCCAATAAATAAGACACCGAGGGGCGTTGTGTGGGTCAGGGCGGCCGCAGAGGCGCAGGCAGCCAAACAATGATGCCAGAAGACGGGCAGCGCTACCAAGGGGGTTGCAGCGTGTCATTACAAAGGAAAGTCACACCACCGGGACGGTTAAATGGTCACACAGAGGACACATTGCAGACGTGTTTTCAGTTCCACATGTGCGAGGAGAATACGTTTCTGAGCCACCTTGCACACATGCAGCATTACCGCTGTACAAGGTGGCTGGATAACGTAAAAACGCCTGGGGGAGGGGGGACAGGTTCCCTTCAATTTCAGTTCTTGTGTCTGCGTGGCTTTTGCAGGACACGTTGCCGGCTGCACAGCAGGGGAACAGCTGGCGGTGCTGGACCCCACTGACACATTGGCTGGTGTTTTTCTCTGTGCAGCTAGCACATCTGGGCAAAAACTGGCGGTGTGTTAGAGCCCAGGGACAGCAGGAGGAGGAGCAGGAGGAGGAGGAGCAGGGGGAGGGGAGTGTAGGCCGAAGCCTGCACAGGCGGCAGCTTTGGGTGTGTTGTGTCTGCGTGGCTTTTGCAGGACACGTTGCCGGCTACACAGCAGGGGAACAGCTGGCGGTGCTGGACCCCACTGACACATTGGCGAGGTGTTTGGCTCTGTGCAGCCAGCACTTCCGGACAGCAACTAGCGTTGTTGGAGCCCGGGCTCTGCAGGTGGAGCAGAGTGTAGGCCGAAGCCTAATTGAACCGATTTCAAAAGTCACCTTTAACCCCCCCTCAGGGGTTACAAAGTAGAAGAGCCACAGCTTATGCAGCAGCAGTGCTGCGCAAGTCAAAGGTTGCTCTTGTAATTTTTCTCCTTGCACACGCTGAATGGAACACGTATAACATTTAGCCCTTTAGACAGTCAAACTGTGTAATGGAGGCGCGAGTTCCCTTTGTAATGAGACGCAGCACAGGTGTCAAGAATCCCACCTTGGTGCTGGGTGCAGCCTCCCGAGCGTTGTTATTTGCTGTACAGGAGTCTGCGCTGTCGTGTTATCCCCTGGCCTAGCGCCGTTAGCGCTGCCCATCTTCTGGCATCATGTAATGTCGGCCGGTGCGGTTCGCGATGCCCATGAATCCCAGCCCCGCAGTGTCTTAACATTGTTAAAACACTGCGGGGCTGGGATTCAGGGCCTGGCGCAGCACATATGTTCGCCTCTCACACTCGGGTCCTTACACCCGCTTCAGACTGTGCGGCGTCATCTGATCCCTTATCGCATGCCACGGCCATGAAGCCGCACAGTCCGAAGAAGGCGGAAGGAGAGGAGGGACAGGCGAACTGATGCACTGATCCTGCCCATCAATCACACCCTCGCAGTCCCAATAAATAAGACACCGAGGGGCGTTGTGTGGGTCAGGGCGGCCGCAGAGGCGCAGGCAGCCAAACAATGATGCCAGAAGACGGGCAGCGCTACCAAGGGGGTTGCAGCGTGTCATTACAAAGGAAAGTCACACCACCGGGACGGTTAAATGGTCACACAGAGGACACATTGCAGACGTGTTTTCAGTTCCACATGTGCGAGGAGAATACGTTTCTGAGCCACCTTGCACACATGCAGCATTACCGCTGTACAAGGTGGCTGGATAACGTAAAAACGCCTGGGGGAGGGGGGACAGGTTCCCTTCAATTTCAGTTCTTGTGTCTGCGTGGCTTTTGCAGGACACGTTGCCGGCTGCACAGCAGGGGAACAGCTGGCGGTGCTGGACCCCACTGACACATTGGCTGGTGTTTTTCTCTGTGCAGCTAGCACATCTGGGCAAAAACTGGCGGTGTGTTAGAGCCCAGGGACAGCAGGAGGAGGAGCAGGAGGAGGAGGAGCAGGGGGAGGGGAGTGTAGGCCGAAGCCTGCACAGGCGGCAGCTTTGGGTGTGTTGTGTCTGCGTGGCTTTTGCAGGACACGTTGCCGGCTACACAGCAGGGGAACAGCTGGCGGTGCTGGACCCCACTGACACATTGGCGAGGTGTTTGGCTCTGTGCAGCCAGCACTTCCGGACAGCAACTAGCGTTGTTGGAGCCCGGGCTCTGCAGGTGGAGCAGAGTGTAGGCCGAAGCCTAATTGAACCGATTTCAAAAGTCACCTTTAACCCCCCCTCAGGGGTTACAAAGTAGAAGAGCCACAGCTTATGCAGCAGCAGTGCTGCGCAAGTCAAAGGTTGCTCTTGTAATTTTTCTCCTTGCACACGCTGAATGGAACACGTATAACATTTAGCCCTTTAGACAGTCAAACTGTGTAATGGAGGCGAGAGTTCCCTTTGTAATGAGACGCAGCACAGGTGTCAAGAATCCCACCTTGGTGCTGGGTGCAGCCTCCCGAGCGTTGTTATTTGCTGTACAGGAGTCTGCGCTGTCGTGTTATCCCCTGGCCTAGCGCCGTTAGCGCTGCCCATCTTCTGGCATCATGTAATGTCGGCCGGTGCGGTTCGCGATGCCCATGAATCCCAGCCCCGCAGTGTCTTAACATTGTTAAAACACTGCGGGGCTGGGATTCAGGGCCTGGCGCAGCACATATGTTCGCCTCTCACACTCGGGTCCTTACACCCGCTTCAGACTGTGCGGCGTCATCTGATCCCTTATCGCATGCCACGGCCATGAAGCCGCACAGTCCGAAGAAGGCGGAAGGAGAGGAGGGACAGGCGAACTGATGCACTGATCCTGCCCATCAATCACACCCTCGCAGTCCCAATAAATAAGACACCGAGGGGCGTTGTGTGGGTCAGGGCGGCCGCAGAGGCGCAGGCAGCCAAACAATGATGCCAGAAGACGGGCAGCGCTACCAAGGGGGTTGCAGCGTGTCATTACAAAGGAAAGTCACACCACCGGGACGGTTAAATGGTCACACAGAGGACACATTGCAGACGTGTTTTCAGTTCCACATGTGCGAGGAGAATACGTTTCTGAGCCACCTTGCACACATGCAGCATTACCGCTGTACAAGGTGGCTGGATAACGTAAAAACGCCTGGGGGAGGGGGGACAGGTTCCCTTCAATTTCAGTTCTTGTGTCTGCGTGGCTTTTGCAGGACACGTTGCCGGCTGCACAGCAGGGGAACAGCTGGCGGTGCTGGACCCCACTGACACATTGGCTGGTGTTTTTCTCTGTGCAGCTAGCACATCTGGGCAAAAACTGGCGGTGTGTTAGAGCCCAGGGACAGCAGGAGGAGGAGCAGGAGGAGGAGGAGCAGGGGGAGGGGAGTGTAGGCCGAAGCCTGCACAGGCGGCAGCTTTGGGTGTGTTGTGTCTGCGTGGCTTTTGCAGGACACGTTGCCGGCTACACAGCAGGGGAACAGCTGGCGGTGCTGGACCCCACTGACACATTGGCGAGGTGTTTGGCTCTGTGCAGCCAGCACTTCCGGACAGCAACTAGCGTTGTTGGAGCCCGGGCTCTGCAGGTGGAGCAGAGTGTAGGCCGAAGCCTAATTGAACCGATTTCAAAAGTCACCTTTAACCCCCCCTCAGGGGTTACAAAGTAGAAGAGCCACAGCTTATGCAGCAGCAGTGCTGCGCAAGTCAAAGGTTGCTCTTGTAATTTTTCTCCTTGCACACGCTGAATGGAACACGTATAACATTTAGCCCTTTAGACAGTCAAACTGTGTAATGGAGGCGAGAGTTCCCTTTGTAATGAGACGCAGCACAGGTGTCAAGAATCCCACCTTGGTGCTGGGTGCAGCCTCCCGAGCGTTGTTATTTGCTGTACAGGAGTCTGCGCTGTCGTGTTATCCCCTGGCCTAGCGCCGTTAGCGCTGCCCATCTTCTGGCATCATGTAATGTCGGCCGGTGCGGTTCGCGATGCCCATGAATCCCAGCCCCGCAGTGTCTTAACATTGTTAAAACACTGCGGGGCTGGGATTCAGGGCCTGGCGCAGCACATATGTTCGCCTCTCACACTCGGGTCCTTACACCCGCTTCAGACTGTGCGGCGTCATCTGATCCCTTATCGCATGCCACGGCCATGAAGCCGCACAGTCCGAAGAAGGCGGAAGGAGAGGAGGGACAGGCGAACTGATGCACTGATCCTGCCCATCAATCACACCCTCGCAGTCCCAATAAATAAGACACCGAGGGGCGTTGTGTGGGTCAGGGCGGCCGCAGAGGCGCAGGCAGCCAAACAATGATGCCAGAAGACGGGCAGCGCTACCAAGGGGGTTGCAGCGTGTCATTACAAAGGAAAGTCACACCACCGGGACGGTTAAATGGTCACACAGAGGACACATTGCAGACGTGTTTTCAGTTCCACATGTGCGAGGAGAATACGTTTCTGAGCCACCTTGCACACATGCAGCATTACCGCTGTACAAGGTGGCTGGATAACGTAAAAACGCCTGGGGGAGGGGGGACAGGTTCCCTTCAATTTCAGTTCTTGTGTCTGCGTGGCTTTTGCAGGACACGTTGCCGGCTGCACAGCAGGGGAACAGCTGGCGGTGCTGGACCCCACTGACACATTGGCTGGTGTTTTTCTCTGTGCAGCTAGCACATCTGGGCAAAAACTGGCGGTGTGTTAGAGCCCAGGGACAGCAGGAGGAGGAGCAGGAGGAGGAGGAGCAGGGGGAGGGGAGTGTAGGCCGAAGCCTGCACAGGCGGCAGCTTTGGGTGTGTTGTGTCTGCGTGGCTTTTGCAGGACACGTTGCCGGCTACACAGCAGGGGAACAGCTGGCGGTGCTGGACCCCACTGACACATTGGCGAGGTGTTTGGCTCTGTGCAGCCAGCACTTCCGGACAGCAACTAGCGTTGTTGGAGCCCGGGCTCTGCAGGTGGAGCAGAGTGTAGGCCGAAGCCTAATTGAACCGATTTCAAAAGTCACCTTTAACCCCCCCTCAGGGGTTACAAAGTAGAAGAGCCACAGCTTATGCAGCAGCAGTGCTGCGCAAGTCAAAGGTTGCTCTTGTAATTTTTCTCCTTGCACACGCTGAATGGAACACGTATAACATTTAGCCCTTTAGACAGTCAAACTGTGTAATGGAGGCGAGAGTTCCCTTTGTAATGAGACGCAGCACAGGTGTCAAGAATCCCACCTTGGTGCTGGGTGCAGCCTCCCGAGCGTTGTTATTTGCTGTACAGGAGTCTGCGCTGTCGTGTTATCCCCTGGCCTAGCGCCGTTAGCGCTGCCCATCTTCTGGCATCATGTAATGTCGGCCGGTGCGGTTCGCGATGCCCATGAATCCCAGCCCCGCAGTGTCTTAACATTGTTAAAACACTGCGGGGCTGGGATTCATGGCCTGGCGCAGTACATATGTTCGCCTCTCACACTCGGGTCCTTACACCCGCTTCAGACTGTGCGGCGTCATCTGATCCCTTATCGCATGCCACGGCCATGAAGCCGCACAGTCCGAAGAAGGCGGAAGGAGAGGAGGGACAGGCGAACTGATGCACTGATCCTGCCCATCAATCACACCCTCGCAGTCCCAATAAATAAGACACCGAGGGGCGTTGTGTGGGTCAGGGCGGCCGCAGAGGCGCAGGCAGCCAAACAATGATGCCAGAAGACGGGCAGCGCTACCAAGGGGGTTGCAGCGTGTCATTACAAAGGAAAGTCACACCACCGGGACGGTTAAATGGTCACACAGAGGACACATTGCAGACGTGTTTTCAGTTCCACATGTGCGAGGAGAATACGTTTCTGAGCCACCTTGCACACATGCAGCATTACCGCTGTACAAGGTGGCTGGATAACGTAAAAACGCCTGGGGGAGGGGGGACAGGTTCCCTTCAATTTCAGTTCTTGTGTCTGCGTGGCTTTTGCAGGACACGTTGCCGGCTGCACAGCAGGGGAACAGCTGGCGGTGCTGGACCCCACTGACACATTGGCTGGTGTTTTTCTCTGTGCAGCTAGCACATCTGGGCAAAAACTGGCGGTGTGTTAGAGCCCAGGGACAGCAGGAGGAGGAGCAGGAGGAGGAGGAGCAGGGGGAGGGGAGTGTAGGCCGAAGCCTGCACAGGCGGCAGCTTTGGGTGTGTTGTGTCTGCGTGGCTTTTGCAGGACACGTTGCCGGCTACACAGCAGGGGAACAGCTGGCGGTGCTGGACCCCACTGACACATTGGCGAGGTGTTTGGCTCTGTGCAGCCAGCACTTCCGGACAGCAACTAGCGTTGTTGGAGCCCGGGCTCTGCAGGTGGAGCAGAGTGTAGGCCGAAGCCTAATTGAACCGATTTCAAAAGTCACCTTTAACCCCCCCTCAGGGGTTACAAAGTAGAAGAGCCACAGCTTATGCAGCAGCAGTGCTGCGCAAGTCAAAGGTTGCTCTTGTAATTTTTCTCCTTGCACACGCTGAATGGAACACGTATAACATTTAGCCCTTTAGACAGTCAAACTGTGTAATGGAGGCGAGAGTTCCCTTTGTAATGAGACGCAGCACAGGTGTCAAGAATCCCACCTTGGTGCTGGGTGCAGCCTCCCGAGCGTTGTTATTTGCTGTACAGGAGTCTGCGCTGTCGTGTTATCCCCTGGCCTAGCGCCGTTAGCGCTGCCCATCTTCTGGCATCATGTAATGTCGGCCGGTGCGGTTCGCGATGCCCATGAATCCCAGCCCCGCAGTGTCTTAACATTGTTAAAACACTGCGGGGCTGGGATTCAGGGCCTGGCGCAGCACATATGTTCGCCTCTCACACTCGGGTCCTTACACCCGCTTCAGACTGTGCGGCGTCATCTGATCCCTTATCGCATGCCACGGCCATGAAGCCGCACAGTCCGAAGAAGGCGGAAGGAGAGGAGGGACAGGCGAACTGATGCACTGATCCTGCCCATCAATCACACCCTCGCAGTCCCAATAAATAAGACACCGAGGGGCGTTGTGTGGGTCAGGGCGGCCGCAGAGGCGCAGGCAGCCAAACAATGATGCCAGAAGACGGGCAGCGCTACCAAGGGGGTTGCAGCGTGTCATTACAAAGGAAAGTCACACCACCGGGACGGTTAAATGGTCACACAGAGGACACATTGCAGACGTGTTTTCAGTTCCACATGTGCGAGGAGAATACGTTTCTGAGCCACCTTGCACACATGCAGCATTACCGCTGTACAAGGTGGCTGGATAACGTAAAAACGCCTGGGGGAGGGGGGACAGGTTCCCTTCAATTTCAGTTCTTGTGTCTGCGTGGCTTTTGCAGGACACGTTGCCGGCTGCACAGCAGGGGAACAGCTGGCGGTGCTGGACCCCACTGACACATTGGCTGGTGTTTTTCTCTGTGCAGCTAGCACATCTGGGCAAAAACTGGCGGTGTGTTAGAGCCCAGGGACAGCAGGAGGAGGAGCAGGAGGAGGAGGAGCAGGGGGAGGGGAGTGTAGGCCGAAGCCTGCACTGGCGGCAGCTTTGGGTCTGTTGTGTCTGCGTGGCGGTCGCAGGACACGATGCCGGCTGCACAGCAGGGGAACAGCTGGCGGTGCTGAACCCCACTGACACATTGGCGAGGTGTTTTTCTCTGTGCAGCTAGCAGTACCGGGCCCCAACTGGCGGTGTTGGAGCCCAGGGTCAGCAGGAGGAGCAGGGGGAGCGGAGTGTAGGCCGAAGCCTGCACTCGAGCAAGTTGAAAGGAAACCTTTAACCCCCCCCCCCCCAGGCGTTTGTAGCTGAAAGAGCCATTGTGTACAGCACTAATGCTGGAAAAGGTAAACTTAGCTCTTTTAATTATGGTCCTTGCACATGCGGAACCTAACAGTTATGAAATGTGTCCCCTCACAGCGTTCAACCGTCCGGTAGGTGGAACTTTCCTTTGTCGTGTGACGCAGCACAGCCATCATTTTTACCCCCTTGGCGCCGTGCGCCGCCTCCTCAGCGTTGTTTTAATCTGTCCCGGAGCCTGCGCTGTTAGGTTAGCCCTTGGCCATGCACACATTTTGCGCTGCCCGTCTTCTGACCTCATTTGGTGTCAGGCTGGCTGCGCCTGTGCGGGTGCGCTGGCCGAGATCCCGCCTCGCAGTGTCGTCTAATGTAATCCCACCGCGGGCCTGTGATCCGTGCCCGTGCGCAGTGCATATCCTCTCCTCTCACTCCCCTCCCTACGGCTTTTTCAGACTGTGCGGTGTCACGGCCGTGGCATGGTATTAGGGACCAGCTGACATCGCACAGTCTGAAGAAGCCGTAGGGAGGGGAGTGAGAGGAGAGGATATGCACTGCGCACGGGCACGGATCACAGGCCCGCGGTGGGATTACATTAGACAACACTGCGAGGCGGGATCTCGGCCAGCGCACCCGCACAGGCGCAGCCAGCCTGACACCAAATGAGGTCAGAAGACGGGCAGCGCAACATGTGTGCATGGCCAAGGGCTAACCTAACAGCGCAGGCTCCGGGACAGATTAAAACAACGCTGAGGAGGCGGCGCACGGCGCCAAGGGGGTAAAAATGATGGCTGTGCTGCGTCACACGACAAAGGAAAGTTCCACCTACCGGACGGTTTAACGCTGTGAGGGGACACATTTCATAACTGTTAGGTTCCGCATGTGCAAGGAGCATCACGAAAAGAGGCACTTTTTCCCTTTGCATCATTACTGCTGCACAAGGTGGCTCCTTCAGTAACAAACGCCTGGGGGGGGGGGGGGTCAGGTTCCCTTACATTTAACTTGTTGTGCCTGCGTGGCGGTCGCAGTACACGTTGCCGTATACACAGCAGGGGAACAGCTGGCGGTGCTGAACCCCACTAACACATTGGCGAGGTGTTTGGCTCTGTGCGTACAGCACTTCTGGACGGCAACTGGCGGTGTTGGAGCCCAGGGGCAGGTGGAGGAGGAGGAGGTTGGAGGAGGTAGGAGGAGGTAGGAGGGATTGCCACACACACAGCAGGGGAACAGCTGACGTTACTGAACCCCAATAACAGAGGAGGGACTGTTGACTGTGCGTACAGCACTTCTGGACGGCAACTGGCGGTGTTGGAGCCCAGGGGCAGGTGGAGGAGGAGGAGGTTGGAGGAGGTAGGAGGAGGTAGGAGGGATTGCCACACACACAGCAGGGGAACAGCTGACGTTACTGAACCCCAATAACAGAGGAGGGACTGTTGACTGTGCGTACAGCACTTCTGGACGGCAACTGGCGGTGTTGGAGCCCAGGGGCGGGTGGAGGAGGAGGAGGTTGGAGGAGGTAGGAGGAGGTAGGAGGGATTGCCACACACACAGCAGGGGAACAGCTGACATTACTGAACCCCAATAACAGAGGAGGGACTGTTGACTGTGCGTACAGCACTTCTGGACGGCAACTGGCGGTGTTGGAGCCCAGGGACGGGTGGAGGAGGAGGAGGTTGGAGGAGGTAGGAGGGATTGCCACACACACAGCAGGGGAACAGCTGACGTTACTGAACCCCAATAACAGAGGAGGGACTGTTGACTGTGCGTACAGCACTTCTGGACGGCAACTGGCGGTGTTGGAGCCCAGGGGCAGGTGGAGGAGGAGGAGGTTGGAGGAGGTAGGAGGAGGTAGGAGGGATTGCCACACACACAGCAGGGGAACAGCTGACGTTACTGAACCCCAATAACAGAGGAGGGACTGTTGACTGTGCGTACAGCACTTCTGGACGGCAACTGGCGGTGTTGGAGCCCAGGGACGGGTGGAGGAGGAGGAGGTTGGAGGAGGTAGGAGGGATTGCCACACACACAGCAGGGGAACAGCTGACGTTACTGAACCCCAATAACAGAGGAGGGACTGTTGACTGTGCGTACAGCACTTCTGGACGGCAACTGGCGGTGTTGGAGCCCAGGGACGGGTGGAGGAGGAGGAGGTTGGAGGAGGTAGGAGGGATTGCCACACACACAGCAGGGGAACAGCTGACGTTACTGAACCCCAATAACAGAGGAGGGACTGTTGACTGTGCGTACAGCACTTCTGGACGGCAACTGGCGGTGTTGGAGCCCAGGGGCAGGTGGAGGAGGAGGAGGTTGGAGGAGGTAGGAGGAGGTAGGAGGGATTGCCACACACACAGCAGGGGAACAGCTGACGTTACTGAACCCCAATAACAGAGGAGGGACTGTTGACTGTGCGTACAGCACTTCTGGACGGCAACTGGCGGTGTTGGAGCCCAGGGACGGGTGGAGGAGGAGGAGGTTGGAGGAGGTAGGAGGGATTGCCACACACACAGCAGGGGAACAGCTGACGTTACTGAACCCCAATAACAGAGGAGGGACTGTTGACTGTGCGTACAGCACTTCTGGACGGCAACTGGCGGTGTTGGAGCCCAGGGGCAGGTGGAGGAGGAGGAGGTTGGAGGAGGTAGGAGGAGGTAGGAGGGATTGCCACACACACAGCAGGGGAACAGCTGACGTTACTGAACCCCAATAACAGAGGAGGGACTGTTGACTGTGCGTACAGCACTTCTGGACGGCAACTGGCGGTGTTGGAGCCCAGGGACAGGTGGAAAAGCAGAGGAACACAATGTAGGCCGAAGCCTGAGAAAGTCGAAAGGGAACCTTTAACCCCCCCCCAAGGCGTTTGTAGCTGAAAGAGCCAGCTTGTGCAGCACAAAAGATGCAAAAGGAAAAGGTGGCTCTTTTCATCATGCTCCTTGCAAACACAGAACTAAACACTTATAAAATGTGTCCCCTGCAACCGTAAAACCGTCCCGGAGGTGGGACTTTCCTTCGTAATGTGACGCAGCCCAGCCGTCATTCCTACCCCCCCGGCGCCGCGCACCGGCTCCTCAGCGTTGTTTTATTCCGTCAAGGAGCCTGCGCTGTTATGTTATCCCGTGGCCAGGCACACTTAGCGCTGCCCGTCTTCTGGCATCATTTGGTGTCTGGATGGCTGCGCCTGTGCGGCCGCGCTGGCAGAGAGCCCGCCTCGCAGTGTCTTCTGATTTAATCCCACTGGGGGCCTGGGATCCATGGACATGCGCAGTGCATATCTGAACCTCCACCTCTCACTCATCTCCCTATGGCTTCTTCAGACTGTGCGGTGTCACGGCCGTGGCATGCTGTTAGGGACCAGCTGACACCGAACAGTCTGAAGAAGCCATAGGGAAATGAGTGAGAGGTGGAGGTTCAGATATGCACTGCGCATGTCCATGGATCCCAGGCCCCCAGTGGGATTAAATCAGAAGACACTGCGAGGCGGGCTCTCTGCCAGCGCGGCCGCACAGGCGCAGCCATCCAGACACCAAATGATGCCAGAAGACGGGCAGCGCTAAGTGTGCCTGGCCACGGGATAACATAACAGCGCAGGCTCCAGGACGGAATAAAACAACGCTGAGGAGCCGGTGCGCGGCGCCGGGGGGGTAGGAATGACGGCTGGGCTGCGTCACATTACGAAGGAAAGTCCCACCTCCGGGACGGTTTTACGGTATCAGTGGACACATTTTATAAGTGTTAAGTTCTGCGTGTGCAAGGAGCTAAACAAAAATAGCTACCTTTTCCTTGGGCAGCATTACTGCTGCACAAGGTGGCTCTTTCAGTAACAAACGCCTTGGGGGGGGGGGGACAGATTCCCTTACATTTCAGTTGTTGTGTCAGCGTGGCGGTCGCATGACACATTGCCGGCTACACAGCTGGGGATCAGCTGACGTTACTGAAACCCAATAACACTGGGTCGTATGTTTTGACTGTGCAGACGGCACGTCTGAGCCTCAACTGGCGGTGTTGGAGCCCAGGAATTTAAGTTCAGGTGGTAGAAAGATGAACACAACAGGAGACCTGGATAACGTATACAGTGACCTAATTATTCAATCAGGAGGAGGAGTGGCAAATTCCGGCGAGATCCAGGCCTTGTTCATTTTCAGGAAAGTAAGCCGGTCAACGTTATCGGAGGATAGTCGCATGCGACGGTCAGTTAGTACACCACCTGCAGCACTAAAGACACGTTCCGATAATACACTGGCCGCAGGGCAAGACAGCACCTCCAATGCATACTGGCTTAGCTCTGGCCATGTATCCAGCTTTGAGACCCAAAACTTGAAAGGGGAAGAGCCGTCTGGGAGTACAGCAAGAGGGCAAGACATGTAGTCTGTCACCATCTGACGGAACCGTTGCCTCCTGCTGACTGGAGCCGTCTGTGATGGTGTAGACTTTTGTGGCGGGCACAGAAAACTGTGCCACAGTTCGGCCATACTGGTCTTGCCTTGGGCAGAGGCACTGCTTCTGCTCCCTCTTTGTGCAGAGCCTCCACCACGGCCTGGACGCACTGAGCTGCTTTGGAATGCACTAGCAGCACTTCTCTCAGTTGGAATGGAGAAGATGATGGAATTGACCAGTGTGTCTTGGTACTCCCGCATTTTTCGCTCCCGGTTCAACGGTGTGATGAGGCTTTCTACGTTGTCCCGGTAGCGAGGATCGAGGAGGGTGAACACCCAATAATCAGACATGTTGAGAATGTGGGCGATGCGGCGGTCGTTTCTCAGGCACTGCAGCATGTAATCCACCATGTGCTGCAGACTGCCAACTGCCCAAGAAACGCTGTCCCCTGCTGGAGGCGTGATCTCTGCCCGCTCGTCATCACCCCACCCTCGCTGTACACACTGAGTACTGGACAATTGTGTAACTCCCTCCTCTGGACGGATGTCTTCCTCCTCCATTGACTCCTCCTCATCCTCCTCACAAACGGTCCCCTGCCTACGCGTTTGTGAGGAACCACGTGGCGCTGACTGTCCAGAAGATGATGGAAATGGTGAATCCTCATCCTCCACCTCTTCCACAACATCATCCCTTAGCGCTTGCAGTGATTTTTCAAGCAGGCAGATAAGGGGGACAGTCATGCTGACTAGTGCATCATCTGCACTCGCCATCCGCGTGGAATAATCAAAGGGACGCAAAACCTGGCAGACGTCATTCATAGTGGCCCACTCTGTGGTTGTGAAGTCTGTACGGCGCTGACTGCGACTTTTTTGCGCCTGAAGCAGCTGGTACTCCATTACAGCTTGCTGCTGCTCACACAACCGCTCCAACATATGTAACGTGGAATTCCACCTGGTAGGTAGGTCACATATGATGCGATGTTCCGGCAGGCGGTGTCGGCGCTGCAGAGCCGCAATGCGCGCTTTTGCCGTGCTGGAACGCCGCAAGTGAGCACACTCTAGGCGGACCTTGTGCAGCAGTGCATCAAGATCCGGATAGTCCCTCAAAAAGCTCTGCACGACCAAATTGAGCACATGTGCCAGACATGGGATGTGAGTGAGGTTGCCGAGGCCCAGAGCTGCCACCAGATTTCGGCCATTATCACACACTACCATGCCTGGCTGGAGATTCGCTGGCACAAACCACACATCGCTCTCCTGCTTGATGGCATTCCAGAGCTCCTGCGCTGTGTGGCTACGATTCCCCAAGAAAATTAATTTCAAGACGGCCTGTTGACGTTTGGCCACTGCTGTGCTCATGTCGGTCGTAACAGGTACACGTTCATCACGGGTCCATGTGGAGGTGGACTGTGACGGCTCCTGCAGCGATGATTCTGAGGAACTGGTGTAGGAGGAGGAGTCAATGCGTACAGAATGGATTCCTGCAATCCTTGGAGTGGGCAGGACACGTCCTGCGCCACTCGCACGGTCTGTACCCGGCTCAACGACATTAACCCAATGGGCAGTGAGGGAAAGGTATCGCCCCTGTCCATGTTGACTGGTCCACGCATCGGTGGTGAGGTGGACCTTGCTACTGACGGCGTTCAGTAGCGCGTGTTTTATGTGTCCCTCCACATGCTTCTGCAGGGCAGGGACGGCTTGCCTGCTGAAGTAAAAGCGGCTGGGCACATTGTACTGTGGGACTGCCAATGACATGAAGTCACGGAAGCTGTCAGTCTCCACCAGCCTGAATGACAGCATTTCCAGTGACAGAAGTTTGGCAATGCCTGCAGTCAGAGCCTGTGCTCGTGGGTGGTTTGACGAGAAAGGCCGCCTTTTCTCCCATGCCTGTACTACCGATGGCTGTAGACTGGGCTGGGAGTGTGTGGATGACTGGGAAAGTGGCGCTGCGGGTGGAATTACAGCGGGTCTCTGGACAACAGGGCCAGAGGTTCTTCCACGGCGATCCTGGGAGGACGCCGAACCAGCTGCGTGTGAGGTAGAGGAAGAGGCAACACGAGCTGAAGAGGTGGTAGCTGCCGCTGTTGGTTGGCCTACCTCTTCAGTGTGTTTTTCTAACTCCGCCGGGTGCCTGTTGCGCACATGTTTCCACATGTTGGAGGTATTGAGGTTGCTGACATTTTTCCCTCTTTTGACTTTTTGATGACACACGTTGCATCTGACATAGCAAATGTCATCTGCAACTGTGTCAAAAAAGGACCAGGCACTGCAAGTCTTGGGAGCGCCCTTTTTGGCTTTTGGAAGAGACATGCTCCTAACGGGTGCCAAAGCGGAGGCTGCAGGATCCGCAGTCTTCCCCCTCCCTCTCCCTCTTTGGGCCGTACGGGGAATCTCTTCCTCAGAGCTGCTCCCACCACCTTCCTGTCCCTCACGCCAAGATGGGTCGAGGACCTCATCATCTACACTACCCTCTGCCCCCAACTGCTCCTCCTGGGTAGTCTCAGCAGCAGAGCACGCACCAGTAAGTGGCACCTGAGTGTCATCATCAGCTGATGCGGCCTGCGATGTGGTGACCGGAGCCACTGGCCCACCCGCCTCTTCAGAGGAAGACAGAAAAAGCTGTTGGGCATCACTGCACCCTGCCTCTTCTTCCATTTCTCCAATGCTGCTTGGCTGGCCCCCTGTTTCCAAGCCAAGAGATTCAGAGAACAGAAGTAGAGACGGCTCCTGTCCTGGGCTCTCTGTCTGCCTGGGCAATTTGGCAGGTGGTGAAGAGACAGATGGCTGCTCTCCAGTGCTCTGTGTCTGAGAGGATGTGGCACTAATGGAAGTTGATGCATTAGCTGCCATCCATCCGACAACAGCTTCAATTTGTTCTTCACGCAGCAGCGGTGTACGGCGCTCGGACACAAAGCTTCGCATGAACGACTGTTGCCTGGTGAAAGTGGGTGCTGATGAGTCACCGGTGCCCGCAGCAGGCACAGAATCCCCACGTCCCCTCCCTGCTCCGCGACGGCTCCCACGCCCCCGTGCCTTACTCACTGCCTTCTTCATCTTGGTTGACTGATAAAGATAAGCAGAAAAGTACTAACGGATTTGTGTGCTTATTCCTGAGCAACTCCTCCTAACAGGTATAAGAAGCACTAATTATCTAAAGTGTGGACTAGACACAAATATGAGCTAATGTGGCCTACAGAAATGTAAAGTGGTGTAACTGGTGTGTTTGGTGAACTTTATTATTTATTTATTTTTTGGGGGCTGAACTGACAACAGATAGAGCTGCAGTCACACGGAGACCGTGCAGACAGACGTAAACGGCGCTGCAAGGCCCAAAAACCCTCCTCTACTTTATCCTATGTAGTGTTTTTCCACAAATTAGCTGGAGACGGGTGGAAAGACACTAATAGGATTTTTTTAAATTAATTAGCAGCAGACTACACTACTTTGAAAAAAAAGAAAATTGATTTGGCGGTATGACGCAGTGAAAAACCCTGAGCTGGAGACAACCAGGCTATAGCTGCTCACAGATTACAGGGCGAGCTGCAGTCACACGGAGACCGTGCAGACAGCCGTAAACGGCGCTGCAAGCCCCAAAAACCCTCCTCTACTTTATCCTATGTAGTGTTTTTCCACAAATTAGCTGGAGACGGGTGGAAAGACACTAATAGGATTTTTTTAAATTAATTAGCAGCAGACTACACTACTTTGAAAAAAAAGAAAATTGATTTGGCGGTATGACGCAGTGAAAAACCCTGAGCTGGAGACAACCAGGCTACAGCTGCTCACAGATTACAGGGCGAGCTGCAGTCACACGGAGACCGTGCAGACAGCCGTAAACGGCGCTGCAAGGCCCAAAAACCCTCCTCTACTTTATCCTATGTAGTGTTTTTCCACAAATTAGCTGGAGACGGGTGGAAAGACACTAATAGGATTTTTTTAAATTAATTAGCAGCAGACTACACTACTTTGAAAAAAAAGAAAATTGATTTGGCGGTATGACGCAGTGAAAAACCCTGAGCTGGAGACAACCAGGCTATAGCTGCTCACAGATTACAGGGCGAGCTGCAGTCACACGGAGACCGTGCAGACAGCCGTAAACGGCGCTGCAAGCCCCAAAAACCCTCCTCTACTTTATCCTATGTAGTGTTTTTCCACAAATTAGCTGGAGACGGGTGGAAAGACACTAATAGGATTTTTTTAAATTAATTAGCAGCAGACTACACTACTTTGAAAAAAAAGAAAATTGATTTGGCGGTATGACGCAGTGAAAAACCCTGAGCTGGAGACAACCAGGCTACAGCTGCTCACAGATTACAGGGCGAGCTGCAGTCACACGGAGACCGTGCAGACAGCCGTAAACGGCGCTGCAAGGCCCAAAAACCCTCCTCTACTTTATCCTATGTAGTGTTTTTCCACAAATTAGCTGGAGACGGGTGGAAAGACACTAATAGGATTTTTTTGAATAAATTAGCAGCAGACTACACTACTTGGGAAAAAAAAAAAAAAAAGGACAGTATGAGGCAATGAACCACCCTCCCTGAACTGAATACAACCAACTATGGATGGCCTATGTGGCTGCACTCAGACTGGAGACTGGGCTGCACTCACACACACACACACACAGACCCTGCAGATCGCTGTGAAAACAGCGCTACAAGGCAAAAGCAAGGTGAATAGTAGGTGAACACAGCGGTTGCTAAATTAGCCTTTGGAAAGCACAAAGAAGCAAATCGCTATCTCTAAACTGTCCCTCAGTCAGCAAACAGCGTCCTGTCACTAACTGAATTCACAGCAGAGTGATCGCAAAATGGCGCCAGCGACTTTTAAACTGCATCATGACATCATTACACCAGCCAATCACAGCCTTGCCAGTAGTTTCATGCCCTCCATGCTAAACAGGATGTGCCCACACTTGGAATCAATCTCATTGGCTGAATTTCTGCTTTTTGAATCTTAGAACTTCCGATTCCGGTATCCGATACGCGGCAAGTAGGGTTGAGCGAAACGGGTCGATCATTTTCAAAAGTCGCCGACTTTTGGCTAAGTCGGCGTCTCATGAAACCCGATCCGACCCCTGTGCTTGTCGGCCATGCGGTACGCGACTTTCGCGCCAAAGTCGCGTTTCAATGACGCGAAAAGCGCCATTTCTCAGCCAATGAAGGTGAACGCAGAGTGTGGGCAGCGTGATGACATAGATCCTGGTCCCCACCATCTTAGAGAAGGGCATTGCAGTGATTGGCTTGCTGTCTGCGGCGTCACAGGGGCTATAAAGGGGCGTTCCCGCCGACCGCCATCTTACTGCTGCTGATCTGAGCTTAGGGAGAGGTTGCTGCCGCTTCGTCAGAAGCAGGGAGAGCGTTAGGCAGGGTCCACTAACCACCAAACCGCTTGTGCTGCAGCGATTTCCACTGTCCAACACCACCTTCGGTGTGCAGGGACTGTGGAAGCTATTTTTTTTTTTTTTTCCCCTCAGCGCTGTAGCTCATTGGGCTGCCCTAGAAGGCTCCGTGATAGCTGTATTGCTGTGTGTACGCCACTGTGGAAACCAACTGCTTTTTTCAAAGCACATATCCTCTTGTTCCTTCCTTTCTGCACAGCTATCTTTTTTGTTTGTCCACACTTTTTATTTAATTTGTGCATCAGTCCACTCCTATTGCTGCCTGCCATACCTGGCTTACATTACTGCAGGGAGATAGTAATTGTAGGACAGTTTTTTTTTTTTTTTTTTTTTTTTTTTGTGGGAGATTAAGATTGGCATTTCTGCTACAGTGCCATCCCTGTGTGTGCCATCTCTCACTGAGTGGGCCATAGAAAGCCTATTTATTTTTTCCGTGATTTGTGTTCTAAAATCTACCTCAACACAAAAACACTACATCAATCAGTGGGAGAAAAATATTGGCCTCAGTCAGGGCTTGTGTGCCACTGCTGTGTGTGCTATCTCTCATTCAGTGGGCTATAGCAAGCCTATTTTTTTTTTTTTTTTTTAATATTATTTGGTTTCTAAAGTCTCCCTGAAAAAAAAAAAAAACCTAAAAAAACAGTGGGAGAGTAATATTGCCCTTTCAGCTTGTGTGCCAGTCTTGACTCCTGGGTGTGCCACCTCTCTCCCTCTCATTCAGTGGGCCATAGAAAGCCTATTTATTTTTTTTAAAAAATATTATTGGGTTTCTAAAGTCTCCCTGAAAAAACAAAAAATACATAAAAAAACAGTGGGAGAGTAATATTGCCCTTTCAGCTTGTGTGCCAGTCTTGACTCCTGGGTGTGCCACCTCTCTCCCTTTCATTCAGTGGGCCATAGAAAGCCTATTTATTTTTTCCGTGATTTGTGTTCTAAATTCTACCTCAACACAAAAACACTACATCAATCAGTGGGAGAAAAATATTGGCCTCAGTCAGGGCTTGTGTGCCACTGCTGTGTGTGCTATCTCTCATTCAGTGGGCTATAGCAAGCCTATTTTTTTTTTTTTTTTTTTTTTTTTTAATATTATTTGGTTTCTAAAGTCTCCCTGAAAAAAAAAAAAAAACCTAAAAAAACAGTGGGAGAGTAATATTGCCCTTTCAGCTTGTGTGCCAGTCTTGACTCCTGGGTGTGCCACCTCTCTCCCTCTCATTCAGTGGGCCATAGAAAGCCTATTTATTTTTTTTTTTAAATATTATTGGGTTTCTAAAGTCTCCCTGAAAAAACAAAAAATACATAAAAAAACAGTGGGAGAGTAATATTGCCCTTTCAGCTTGTGTGCCAGTCTTGACTCCTGGGTGTGCCACCTCTCTCCCTTTCATTCAGTGGGCCATAGAAAGCCTATTTATTTTTTCCGTGATTTGTGTTCTAAATTCTACCTCAACACAAAAACACTACATCAATCAGTGGGAGAAAAATATTGGCCTCAGTCAGGGCTTGTGTGCCACTGCTGTGTGTGCTATCTCTCATTCAGTGGGCTATAGCAAGCCTATTTTTTTTTTTTTTTTTTATATTATTTGGTTTCTAAAGTCTCCCTGAAAAAAAAAAAAAAACCTAAAAAAACAGTGGGAGAGTAATATTGCCCTTTCAGCTTGTGTGCCAGTCTTGACTCCTGGGTGTGCCACCTCTCTCCCTCTCATTCAGTGGGCCATAGAAAGCCTATTTATTTTTTTTTTTAAATATTATTGGGTTTCTAAAGTCTCCCTGAAAAAACAAAAAATACATAAAAAAACAGTGGGAGAGTAATATTGCCCTTTCAGCTTGTGTGCCAGTCTTGACTCCTGGGTGTGCCACCTCTCTCCCTCTCATTCAGTGGGCCATAGAAAGCCTATTTATTTTTTTTTTTTAATATTATTTGGTTTCTAATTCTCCCTGAAAAAAAAAAAAAAACCTAAAAAAACAGTGGGAGAATAATATTGCCCTTTCAGCTTGTGTGCCAGTCTTGACTCCTGGGTGTGCCACCTCTCTCCCTCTCATTCAGCGGGCCATAGAAAGCCTATTTATTTTTTTTTAAAAATATTATTGGGTTTCTAAAGTCTCCCTGAAAAAACAAAAAATACATAAAAAAACAGTGGGAGAGTAATATTGCCCTTTCAGCTTGTGTGCCAGTCTTGACTCCTGGGTGTGCCACCTCTCTCCCTCTCATTCAGTGGGCCATAGAAAGCCTATTTATTTTTTTTTTAAAATATTATTGGGTTTCTAAAGTCTCCCTGAAAAAACAAAAAATACATAAAAAAACAGTGGGAGAGTAATATTGCCCTCTCAGCTTGTGTGCCAGTCTTGACTCCTGGGTGTGCCACCTCTCTCTCTCTAATTGTGGGCCATAGAAAGCCTTTTTTTTTTTTTTTTTTAATATTATTTGGTTTCTAAAGTCTCCCTGAGAAAAAAAAAAAAATAAATTAGGTGGGAGATTAATATTGACATTAGTGCTTGAGTGACAGTCCTGCGTGTGTGTCATCTCTGTGATTTTGTGCCACAGAAAACAGAGTGTGTAACATTGTGCCTGATTTTCCTTGTGGTCTCACCAACCTGTTAAGGGATATTGAAATCATACTGAAGTTATAGCTCACCGTGTAAGTTGTTTGACAGCAACAAATAAAGTTACTTTGGTTAAGATTTTAAAACAATGAGGAAGTCTGGTGCAAGAGGTCGTCGTGGGCGTTCATTGTCAGCTGGTAATGATGGTAGTGGTAGAGGAGCATCAGGTGGTCGTGGGGATAAAAATATTCCACCTAAGTCTGGAGCTGTGGAGCCAGTTTCGTCGTCAGGCTACACAAGGCCTCGAACGCTCTCTTTTCTGGGAGTAGGAAAACCGCTTTTAAAGGCGGAGCAGCAACAGCAAGTTTTGGCTTACATTGCAGACTCAGCCTCTAGCTCTTTTGCCTCCTCTTCCGAAACTGGTAAATGTAAAAGCAGCGCGTCGCTTGTGGATGTTCACGGTCAGGGACAAGTCGCTTCCTTGTCCTCCTCAGCAAAAACTACAACAAGAGAGAAGGATGCAGCAGGCGACACAACGGGTCACTCCATGGAGCTCTTTACACATACCGTCCCTGGCTTAGAAAGTGAAACATTTAACAGGCCATGCCCATTACAAGTATATTCTGACATGGAGTGCACTGATGCACAGCCACAGCCAGAGTACTATGCTGCTCCTTTGACTCAGACCACCACATTGCCCTCTCAGGGTACAGATCCACAATCAGACCCTGATGAGACTATGTTGCCCCGCCACGAACGCTATACCACCGACCGACACAGTGACACAGACGAAGTTGCACACGAGCTCGAAGAGGAGGTAATAGATGACCCAGTTATTGACCCCGATTGGCAGCCATTGGGGGAACAGGGTGCAGGCGGCAGTAGTTCAGAAGCGGAGGTGGAGGAGGGGCCGCAGCAGGCATCAACATCGCAACAGGTTACATCTGCCGGGCCCGTATCTGGCCCAAAACGCGTGTCAAAGCCAAAACCTGTTGGAGCACAGCGTTGCCATCCGGTTAAAGCTCAGTCTGCAATCCCTGAAAAGGGATCCGAGTCTAGGAAGAGTGCAGTCTGGCATTTTTTTAAACAACATCCAACTGATCAGCGCAAAGTCATCTGTCAAAAATGTTCAACTAGCTTAAGCAGAGGTCAGAATCTGAAAAGTCTAAATACTAGTTGCATGCATAGACACTTAACCACCATGCATTTTCAAGCCTGGACTAACTACCAAACGTCCCTCAAGGTTGTAGCACCCTCGGCCAATGAAGCTAGTCAGCAACGCAACATCCCTTCCGTCACTGTAAGGCCACCATTTTCCGCACCACAGGCAGTATCTGTGCAGGTTTCTTTGCCAGCCAAAAGCAGTCAGGGTCAGGGAATCACCAGTTTTGTAGGAGGAAATATTGCATCTAGGGCACCGGCGGAAACAATACCGTCTCCAACCGTCTCTCAGTCTGCCATGTACACCGGCACACCCGAAAGTTCCACGATCTCCAGCTCTCCAGTCCAGCTCACCCTACATGAGACTCTGGTTAGAAAAAGGAAGTACTTATCCTCGCATCCGCGTACACAGGGTTTTAACGCCCACATAGCTAGACTAATCTCGTTAGAGATGATGCCCTACCGGTTAGTTGAAAGCGAAGCTTTCAAAGCCCTGATGGAGTACGCTGAACCACGATACGAGCTACCCAGTCGACACTTTTTTTCCAGAAAAGCCATCCCAGCCCTGCACCAGCATGTTAAACAGCGCATCGTCCATGCACTCAGGCAATCTGTGAGTACAAAGGTGCACCTGACTACAGATGCATGGACCAGTAGGCATGGCCAGGGACGTTATGTGTCCATCACGGCACACTGGGTGAATGTGGTGGATGCAGGGTCCACAGGCGACATCAATTTAGGGACAGTTGTGCCTAGCCCACGGTCTAGGAAACAGTTGGCTGTAGGCGTTCGCACCCCCTCCTCCTCCTCCTCCTCGTCCTCCTGCAGAAGCTACAGCTCTTCCACAGAACGCAGTCTGCCAACCACTCCATCGGCAGATGACACTGTTGCACACCAGTTGTCCCATTATGGGCCAGCTACTGCCAAGCGTCAGCAGGCTGTATTGGCTATGAAGTGCTTGGGCGACAATAGACACACCGCGGAAGTTCTGTCCGAGTTCTTGCAACAAGAAACGCAGTCGTGGCTGGGCACAGTAGATCTTGAGGCAGGCAAGGTAGTGAGTGATAACGGAAGGAATTTCATGGCTGCCATCTCCCTTTCCCAACTGAAACACATTCCTTGCCTGGCTCACACCTTAAACCTGGTGGTGCAGTGCTTATTGAAAACTTATCCTGGGTTCTCCGACCTGCTCCTCAAAGTGCGTGCACTTTGCTCACATATCCGACGTTCGCCTGTACACGCCAGCCGTATGCAGACCTATCAGCGGTCTTTGAACCTTCCCCAGCATCGCCTAATCATAGACGTTGCAACAAGGTGGAACTCAACACTGCACATGCTTCAGAGACTGTGCGAACAGAGGCGTGCTGTTATTTATTTGTGGGAGGATACACGGGCAGGCAGTAGGATGGCAGACATGGAGTTGTCAGGTGTGCAGTGGTCTAAGATACAAGACATGTGTCAAGTCCTTCAGTGCTTTGAGGAATGCACACGGCTGGTTAGTGCAGACAACGCCGTAATAAGCATGAGCATCCCCCTAATGCGTCTGCTGATGCAAAGTTTGACGCACATAAAGGAGCAGGCGTCTGCACCAGAGGAAGAGGAAAGCCTTGATGACAGTCAGCCATTGTCTGGTCAGGGCAGTGTACAGGACGAGGTAGCGGGCGAAGAGGAGGTGGAGGACGAGGAGGATGATGGGGATGAGTATATTTTTAATGCCGAACCTTTCCCGGGGGCACAGGAATTTGGTTGCGTGTCACGGCCGGGTTCTGGTTTTTTGAGGGACACAAGTGACGTAGATTTGCCTGCAACTGCCCCTCAACCAATCACAACCGGAGATTTGACAACTGGAACTTTGGCCCACATGGCGGATTATGCCTTACGTATCCTAAAAAGGGACACACGCATTACGAAAATGATGAACGATGACGATTACTGGTTGGCCTGCCTCCTTGATCCACGCTATAAAGGCAAATTGCAAAATATTATGCCACATGAGAACTTGGAACTAATATTAGCAACCAAACAATCAACTCTTGTTGACCGTTTGCTTCAGGCATTCCCAGCACACAGCGCACGTGATCGTTCTCACACGAGCTCCAGGGGGCAGCAGACTAGGAGTGTTAGGGGTGCACACATCAGAAGTGGCATTGGACAGAGGGGTTTTCTGACCAGGTTGTGGAGTGATTTTGCTATGACCGCAGACAGGACAGGTACTGCTGCATCAATTGAAAGTGACAGGAGACAACATTTGTCCAGTATGGTTACTAACTATTTTTCATCCCTTATCGATGTTCTCCCTCAACCGTCATTCCCATTTGATTACTGGGCCTCCAAATTAGACACCTGGCCAGAATTGGCAGAATATGCATTGCAGGAGCTTGCTTGCCCGGCAGCAAGTGTCCTATCAGAAAGAGTATTCAGTGCTGCAGGTTCAATATTAACCGAAAAAAGGACTCGTCTGGCTACCCAAAATGTTGACGATCTAACATTCATTAAAATGAACCACAACTGGATTTCGAAATCTTTTGCCCCACCTTGCCCGGCCGACACCTAGCTTTCCTATGAAAAGCTCTTGCCTGTGAATTACTTTTCTAATGTCTAATTTGCTGCAGCTGATTGTACAGCATACGACATGTTTACACCTCCCTAAATGGCAAAACTCCCCACACGGGGCCGTGGTATCGCGACTTGGCGCAAGCACCCGTGAGACTGCTGTTTGTCTGAAGAGGTGGGTGTGCTCGCTTTTGGTTGACGGCATTGCTACTGGGTCCCTCATAGTACAATGTAGTGTCTCTGGCGGTGGTGGTGCGCACCCAACGTCAGACACACCGTTGTAACATGAGGGGCCCTGGGGCGGTCCCGCCGGCCTCAAGAGAGTTCCCCCCTACCCCAGCTCAAAATGTGCTCTACCACGTGCAAAATTATGTCGCACAGCTCCACCAATCTTTAGTCTATTCGCTGACATCATTCAATGTCTGGCACTGACAATACAAATTTGTAGACATCTATGATGCAACTTAAAGTAGTCTGTGTCTGTGTCCTATATTGGCACCATTAAATAGTTACTGCCAAATTACTATGTCAGAAACTCAGTAGATGAGCCCACCCCTGTACCTAAGTATGCCACCTTTTTTTTTTGTTTTGGTTGTTTTGCGAGACATTAACATCTATTTATATTTTGGGAGTACTGGGACAGACACTCCTTGCACTACTCCTCCACTCACCACCAAGCTGCCTGTGTATCCATGTAACCGCTGTAAAACTGCCATGAGCCTATTGTTTGTTATTTTAGGCCTTTGATAGCCTGTCTGCGGCCCCTACTTGCAATACTCCTCCACTGACCACCAAGCTGCCTGCCCGTGTATCCATGTAACCGCTGTGAAACTGCCATGAGCCTATTGTTTGTTATGTTAGGCCTTTGATAGCCTGTCTGCGGTCCCTACTTTAAATACTCCTCCACTGACCAGACCACTGCTGCCCGTGTACCCCTGGAACCAATTATAAAGTGCCTACAGCCAGCCCATTTTCTTATGTTAGGCCTTTGAAGCCTGTCTGCGGTCCCTACTTTAAATACTCCTCCACTGACCACCAAGCTGCCTGCCCGTGTATCCATGTAACCGCTGTAAAACTGCCATGAGCCTATTGTTTGTTATTTTAGGCCTTTGATAGCCTGTCTGCGGCCCCTACTTGCAATACTCCTCCACTGACCACAATGCTGCCTGGAGTGCCTGCCTGTGTATCCATGTAACCGATGTAAAACTGCCATGACTGCCTACTGTTTGTTATTTTAGGCCTTTGATAGCCTGTCTGCAGCCCCTACTTGCAATACTCCTCCACTGACCACCAAGCTGCCTGCCCGTGTATCCATGTAACCGCTGTGAAACTGCCATGAGCCTATTGTTTGTTATGTTAGGCCTTTGATAGCCTGTCTGCGGTCCCTACTTTAAATACTCCTCCACTGACCAGACCACTGCTGCCCGTGTACCCCTGGAACCAATTATAAAGTGCCTACAGCCAGCCCATTTTCTTATGTTAGGCCTTTGAAGCCTGTCTGCGGTCCCTACTTTAAATACTCCTCCACTGACCACCAAGCTGCCTGCCCGTGTATCCATGTAACCGCTGTAAAACTGCCATGAGCCTATTGTTTGTTATTTTAGGCCTTTGATAGCCTGTCTGCGGCCCCTACTTGCAATACTCCTCCACTGACCACAATGCTGCCTGGAGTGCCTGCCTGTGTATCCATGTAACCGATGTAAAACTGCCATGACTGCCTACTGTTTGTTATTTTAGGCCTTTGATAGCCTGTCTGCAGCCCCTACTTGCAATACTCCTCCACTGACCACACCAATGCTGCCCGTGTACCCCTGGAACCTATTTAAAAGTTCATAGAGCCTAGTTATATATTTTATTTACTATTAATAAGGCCATGATGGACTACGCTGTACCACGCTACAAGCTAACCAGTCGACACTTCTTTTGCGAGAAAAGCCATCCCAACCCTCCACCAGCATGTAGAAGACCGCATTGTCCATGCACTCTGGCAATCTGTGAGTACAAAGGTGCACCTGACAACAGACGCATGGACCTGTAGGCATGGCCACGGAAGATTACGTGTCCATTACGGCGCAATGGGTTAATGTGGTGGATGCATGGTCCACAGGGGACAGCCTACTAAGTCTGTCTGCAGTCCCTAATTCAAATTGTCCTCCACTGTCTAAATCGGAACTTCCACCTTCTGGCTTTCGGCCTATAGTATCAGAAATTAAACTGCATTTGGCCTTCAACTTTGGTTAGGGCCTACTAACGGCTTCTGCCCCTCCCTGGTGTTGCCCTCAACTAAATAAAGCTGAGCTTCAACCTTCCGGCTCTCATTATGTGGTTTAAAAAAAAAAAATGGTGGTTAGGGCCTACTAACGGCTTCTGCCCCTCCCTGGTGTTGCCCTCAACTAAATAAAGCTGAGCTTCAACCTTCTGCTCCAAATTACCATTTTAAAAAATGCAATAGGCTTTTCAGGCCTACTAAAGGTGTCTGTCTGTGTGCCCCTCCCTGGTGTTGTCCTCAACTAAATAAAGCTGAGCTTCAACCTTCCGGCTCTCATTATGTGGTTTTAAAAAAAAAAATGGTGGTTAGGGCCTACTAACGGCTTCTGCCCCTCCCTGGTGTTGTCCTCAACTAAATAAAGCTGAGCTTCAACCTTCCGGCTCTCATTATGTGGTTTTAAAAAAAAAATGGTGGTTAGGGCCTACTAACGGCTTCTGCCCCTCCCTGGTGTTGCCCTCAACTAAATAAAGCTGAGCTTCAACCTTCTGCTCCAAATTACCATTTTGAAAAATGCAATAGGCTTTTCAGGCCTACTAAAGGTGTCTGTCTGTGTGCCCCTCCCTGGTGTTGTCCTCAACTAAATAAAGCTGAGCTTCAACCTTCCGGCTCTCATTATGTGGTTTAAAAAAAAAAAATGGTGGTTAGGGCCTACTAACGGCTTCTGCCCCTCCCTGGTGTTGCCCTCAAGTAAATAAAGCTGAGCTTCAACCTTCTGCTCCAAATTACCATTTTAAAAAATGCAATAGGCTTTTCAGGCCTACTAAAGGTGTCTGTCTGTGTGCCCCTCCCTGGTGTTGTCCTCAACTAAATAAAGCTGAGCTTCAACCTTCCGGCTCTCATTATGTGGTTTTAAAAAAAAAAATGGTGGTTAGGGCCTACTAACGGCTTCTGCCCCTCCCTGGTGTTGCCCTCAACTAAATAAAGCTGAGCTTCAACCTTCTGCTCCAAATTACCATTTTAAAAAATGCAATAGGCTTTTCAGGCCTACTAAAGGTGTCTGTCTGTGTGCCCCTCCCTGGTGTTGTCCTCAACTAAATAAAGCTGAGCTTCAACCTTCCGGCTCTCATTATGTGGTTTAAAAAAAAAAAATGGTGGTTAGGGCCTACTAACGGCTTCTGCCCCTCCCTGGTGTTGCCCTCAACTAAATAAAGCTGAGCTTCAACCTTCTGCTCCAAATTACCATTTTAAAAAATGCAATAGGCTTTTCAGGCCTACTAAAGGTGTCTGTCTGTGTGCCCCTCCCTGGTGTTGTCCTCAACTAAATAAAGCTGAGCTTCAACCTTCCGGCTCTCATTATGTGGTTTTAAAAAAAAAAATGGTGGTTAGGGCCTACTAACGGCTTCTGCCCCTCCCTGGTGTTGTCCTCAACTAAATAAAGCTGAGCTTCAACCTTCCGGCTCTCATTATGTGGTTTTAAAAAAAAAAATGGTGGTTAGGGCCTACTAACGGCTTCTGCCCCTCCCTGGTGTTGTCCTCAACTAAATAAAGCTGAGCTTCAACCTTCCGGCTCTCATTATGTGGTTTTAAAAAAAAAATGGTGGTTAGGGCCTACTAACGGCTTCTGCCCCTCCCTGGTGTTGCCCTCAACTAAATAAAGCTGAGCTTCAACCTTCTGCTCCAAATTACCATTTTAAAAAATGCAATAGGCTTTTCCGGCCTACTAAAGGTGTCTGCCCCTCCCTGGTGTTGTCCTCAACTGAACAAAGCTGAGCTTCAACCTTCCGGCTCTCATTATGTGGTTTTAAAAAAAAAATGGTGGTTAGGGCCTACTAACGGCTTCTGCCCCTCCCTGGTGTTGCCCTCAACTAAATAAAGCTGAGCTTCAACCTTCTGCTCCAAATTACCATTTTGAAAAATGCAATAGGCTTTTCAGGCCTACTAAAGGTGTCTGTCTGTGTGCCCCTCCCTGGTGTTGTCCTCAACTAAATAAAGCTGAGCTTCAACCTTCCGGCTCTCATTATGTGGTTTAAAAAAAAAAAATGGTGGTTAGGGCCTACTAACGGCTTCTGCCCCTCCCTGGTGTTGCCCTCAAGTAAATAAAGCTGAGCTTCAACCTTCTGCTCCAAATTACCATTTTAAAAAATGCAATAGGCTTTTCCGGCCTACTAAAGGTGTCTGCCCCTCCCTGGTGTTGTCCTCAACTGAACAAAGCTGAGCTTCCACATTCTGGCTTTCGCCCTATACTATCAGATATTAAACTGCATTTGGCCTACTAGTGTGGTTAGGCCCTTGAAACAGTGTCTGCTGCTCTTGGGTTTGCTACTCCACTGAACAAAGCAATGCCGCCTGTTTAGTCCTGTTACCAATTTTGAACTGCATGTAGCCTACTTTATTCTTTGGCCCTATATCTGTTTCCTCCTCATCCTGCCCATTGCCCAGCCACTGCTAAATGAGTCTGCTGGTACATTGACCTAGACCACTACATTCCCCTTGTACTCTACACAGCCAGAATCTGTCCCTGCTGAAAGTAAGGTTCCCCTTCCCGCATGTTATACCACCTTACACAGGGACAAAGAGGAAGGTGCAGATGAAAGTGCAGGTTCCTTCATCAGGTGGGGGGGCATACTCGTTGGCGACGTCACTGGCACAGGGCCCCTCAGAGTACGCAAAAGTGTCGCTGCTGGTGGGAGGCGCCCCCGCCATGCAAACACACCGCCGTACTTTGAGGGGCCCTGTGCCAGTGGCAATGCGAACGAGTGGGCCCCCCCTGCTTGCTCAGGATCACAGCACTTGCAACTTTTAAATACTTACCTTTCCCTGCAACACCGCCGTGACGTAGTCCGCATTTCCTGGGCCCACGAAAAACTTGAGCCAGCCCTACTCCCCCCACAACTTTCCCCCAATTCCCTATGCCCAACTATTATTATACAGTTAATTAAGATTGGCAAGCTTCAGAAACAAGAATGGATGTTTTTGGCATTAAAATGGGCACTGTAGGTGTTTTCCTGGCCTCCACTCACTGCCGACTATGCTTCCCCATTGACTTGCATTGGGTTTCGTGTTTCGGTCGATCCCCGACTTTTAGCGATAATCGGCCGACTGCACTCGACTCGACTCTGGACAAAATCGGGTTTCCCAAAACCCTACTCGATCTTAAAAAAATGAAAGTCGCTCAACCCTAGCGGCAAGTATCGGAATCCCGGTATCGGAATTCCGATACCGCAAGTATCGGCCGATACCCGATACTTGCGGTATCGGAATGCTCAACACTACTAACTACCCCTAAAGATGGAAACAGGAAAGCTATATTGCCTCAGAGAAAATCCCCAAAGGATAGACAGACCCCCACAAATATTGACTGTGAGTGGAGAGGGAAATGACATACACAGAATGAAACCAGGATTTAGCAAAGGAGGCCACTTCTAACTAGATAGATAGAACAGGACAGAATACTGTGCGGTCAGTATTAAAAACTAGAAAAATCCACCACAGAGTTTACAAAAATCTCCACACCTGACTAAAGGTGTGGAGGGCAAATCTGCTTCCCCAGAGCTTCCAGCTTAACTGAATATATACATACTGACAAGCTGGACTAGAAAAAACATAGAATGAGCTGAACGATTAAGTCCACAACAAGTGGACAGCAAAAGAACAAGCAAGGACTTATCTTTGCTGAACTGGACAGAATATCAGGGAAATCCGAGGAGAGATGTGAATCCAACCAGGAAACATTGACAACTGGCACTGGCTGAAGATTAGAGCCAGGCTAAATAGCCGAGCCAGAAGAGACAATCAGTGGAAGCAGCTACTACTGCTAAATCCAAGGAGCAGCCGTTCCACTTAAAACCACCGGGGGGAGCCCAAGAGCAGAACTCACAAAAGTGCAATTTACAACCACTGGAGGGAGCCCAAGAGCAGAACTCACAAAAGTGCGATTTACAACCACCGGAGGGAGCCCAAGAGCGGAATTCACAACAGTACCCCCCCTTGAGGAGGGGTCACCGAACCCTCACCAGAGCCCCCAGGCCGATCAGGACGAGCCAAGTGAAAAGCATGAACCAAATCGGCAGCATGGACATCGGAGGCAACAACCCAAGAATTATCCTCCTGGCCATAACCCTTCCACTTGACAAGATATTGAAGCTTCCGCCTCGAAAAACGAGAATCCAAAATTTTCTCCACCACATATTCCAACTCCCCCTCAACCAACACCGTGGCAGGAGGATCAACAGAGGGAACAACGGGCACCACATATCTCCGCAACAAAGATCTATGGAAAACATTATGGATGGCAAAAGAGGCTGGAAGGGCCAAACGAAAAGATACCAGATTGATAATCTCAGAAATCTTATGAGGTCCAATAAACCGAGGCTTGAACTTAGGGGAAGAAACCTTCATAGGAACATGACGAGAAGACAACCAGACTAAATCCCCAACCATAAGCCGGGGACCAACACACCGACGGCGGTTAATAAAACGCTGAGCCCTTTCCTGAGACAACTTCAAATTGTCTACCACATGAGTCCAAATCTGCTGTAACCTGTCCACCACAGAATCCACACCAGGACAATCAGAAGGCTCAACCTGCCCTGAAGAAAAACAAGGATGAAAATCAAAATTACAAAAGAAAGGCGAAACCAAAGTAGCCAAACTAGCCCGATTATTAAGGGCAAACTCAGCCAACGGCAAGAAAGCCACCCAATCATCCTGATCAGCAGACACAAAGCATCTCAAATAGGTTTCCAAGGTCTGATTGGTTTGCTCAGTTTGGCCATTTGTCTGAGGATGAAACGCCGAAGAAAAAGACAAATCAATGCCCATCCTAGCACAAAAGGACCGCCAAAACCTAGAAACAAACTGGGAACTAGGGTTGAGCGAAACGGGTCGTTCATTTTCAAAAGTCGCCGACTTTTGGCTAAGTCGGCGTCTCATGAAACCCGATCCAACCCCTGTACTTGTCGGCCATGCGGTACGCGACTTTCGCGCCAAAGTTGCATTTCAATGACGCGAAAAGCGCCATTTCTCAGCCAATGAAGGTGAACGCAGAGTGTGGGCAGCGTGATGACATAGGTCCTGGTCCCCACCATCTTAGAGAAGGGCATTGCAGTGATTGGCTTGCTGTCTGCGGCGTCACAGGGGCTATAAAGGGGCGTTCCCGCCGACCGCCATCTTACTGCTGCTGATCTGAGCTTAGGGAGAGGTTGCTGCCGCTTCGTCAGAAGCAGGGATAGCGTTAGGCAGGGTCCACTAACCACCAAACCGCTTGTGCTGTAGCGATTTCCACTGTCCAACACCACCTTCGGTGTGCAGGGACAGTGGAAGCTATTTTTTTTTTTTTCCTCAGCGCTGTAGCTCATTGGGCTGCCCTAGAAGGCTCCCTGATAGCTGTATTGCTGTGTGTACGCCACTGTGGAAACCAACTGCTTTGCTGCCTGCCATACCTGGCTTAGATTACTGCAGGGAGATAGTAATTGTAGGACAGTCCCTGTTTTTTTTTTGTTTTTTGTTTTTGTGGGAGATTAAGATTGGCATTTCTGCTACAGTGCCATCCCTGTGTGTGCCATCTCTCACTGAGTGGGCCATAGAAAGCCTATTTATTTTTTCCGTGATTTGTGTTCTAAAATCTACCTCAACACAAAAACACTACATCAATCAGTGGGAGAAAAATATTGGCCTCAGTCAGGGCTTGTGTGCCACTCCTGTGTGTGCTATCTCTCATTCAGTGGGCCATAGAAAGCCTATTTATTTTTATTTATTTTTTTATTATTATTTGGTTTCTAAAGTCTCCCTGAAAAAAAAAAAAATACATAAAAAAACAGTGGGAGAGTAATATTGCCCTTTCAGCTTGTGTGCCAGTCTTGACTCCTGGGTGTGCCACCTCTCTCTCTCTAATTGTGGGCCATAGAAAGCCTATTTATTTTTTTGCTTTTTTTAATATTATTTGGTTTCTAAAGTCTCCCTGAAAAAAAAAAAATACATAAAAAAACAGTGGGAGAGTAATATTGCCCTTTCAGCTTGTGTGCCAGTCTTGACTCCTGGGTGTGCCACCTCTCTCTCTCTCTCATTCAGTGGGCCATAGAAAGGCTATTTTTTTTTTTTTTTTTTTTTTTTTTTTTTAAATTAGTATTTGGTTTCTAAATTGTCCCTGAAAAAAACATTTTATCTTATTTGGTTTCTAAAGTCTCCCTGACAAAAAAAAATAAAAAAAAAATTAGGTGGGAGAATAATATTGACATTAGTGCTTGAGTGACAGTCCTGCGTGTGTGTCATCTCTGTGATTTTGTGCCACAGAAAACAGAGTGTGTAACATTGTGCCTGATTTTCCTTGTGGTCTCACCAACCTGTTAAGGGATATAGAAATCATACTGAAGTTATAGCTCACCGTGTAAGTTGTTTGACAGCAACAAATAAAGTTACTTTGGTTAATTTTTTAAAACAATGAGGAAGTCTGGTGCAAGAGGTCGTGGCCGTGGGCGTTCATTGTCAGCTGGTAATGATGGTAGTGGTAGTGGAGCATCAGGTGGTCGTGGGGATAAAAATATTCCACCTAAGTCTGGAGCTGTGGAGCCAGTTTCGTCGTCTGGCTACACAAGGCCTCGAACGCTCTCTTTTCTGGGAGTAGGAAAAACGCTTTTAAAGCCGGAGCAGCAACAGCAAGTTTTGGCTTACATTGCAGACTCAGCCTCTAGCTCTTTTGCCTCCTCTTCTGAAAGTGGTAAATGTAAAAGCAGCGCGTCGCTTGTGGATGTTCACGGTCAGGGACAAGTCGCTTCCTTGTCCTCCTCAGCAAAAACTACAACAAGAGAGAAGGATGCAGCAGGCGACACAACGGGTCACTCCATGGAGCTCTTTACACATACCGTCCCTGGCTTAGAAAGTGAAACACTTAACAGGCCATGCCCATTACAAGTAGATTCTGACATGGAGTGCACTGATGCACAGCCACAGCCAGAGTACTATGCTGCTCCTTTGACTCAGACCACCACATTGCCATCTCAGGGTACAGATCCACAATCAGACCCTAATGAGACTATGTTGCCCCGCCACGAACGCTATACCACAGACCGACACAGTGACACAGACGAAGTTGCACACGAGCTCGAAGAGGAGGTAATAGATGACCCGGTTGTTGACCCCGATTGGCAGCCATTGGGGGAACAGGGTGCAGGCAGCAGTAGTTCAGAAGCGAAGGTGGAGGAGGGGCCGCAGCAGGCATCAACATTGCAACAGGTTCCATCTGCCGGGCCCTTATCTGGCCCAAAACACGTGTCAAAGCCAAAACCTGTTGGAGCACAGCGTTGCCATCCGGTTAAAGCTCAGTCTGCAATCCCTGAAAAGGGATCCGATGCTAGGAAGAGTGCAGTCTGGCATTTTTTTAAACAACATCCAATTGATCAGCGCAAAGTCATCTGTCAAAAATGTTCAACTAGCTTAAGCAGAGGTCAGAATCTGAAAAGTCTCAATACTAGTTGCATGCATAGACACTTAACCACCATGCATTTTCAAGCCTGGACTAACTACCAAACATCCCTTAAGGTTGTAGCACCCTCGGCCAATGAAGCTAGTCATCAACGCAACATCCCTTCCGTCACTGTAAGGCCACCATTTTCCGCACCACCGGCAGTATCTGTGCAGGTTTCTTTGACAGCCAAAAGCAGTCAGGGTCAGGGAATCACCAGTTTTGTAGGAGGAAATATTGCATCTAGGGCACCAGCGGAAACAATACCATCTCCAACCGTCTCTCAGTCTGCCATGTCCACCGGCACACCCGCAAGTTCCACGATCTCCATCTCTCCAGTTCAGCTCACACTACATGAGACTCTGGTTAGAAAAAGGAAGTACTTATCCTCGCATCCGCGTACACAGGGTTTTAACACCCACATAGCTAGACTAATCTCGTTAGAGATGATGCCCTACCGGTTAGTTGAAAGCGAAGCTTTCAAAGCCCTGATGGAGTACGCTGAACCACGATACGAGCTACCCAGTCGACACTTTTTTTCCAGAAAAGCCATCCCAGCCCTGCACCAGCATGTTAAACAGCGCATCGTCCATGCACTCAGGCAATCTGTGAGTACAAAGGTGCACCTGACTACAGATGCATGGACCAGTAGGCATGGCCAGGGACGTTATGTGTCCATCACGGCACACTGGGTGAATGTGGTGGATGCAGGGTCCACAGGGGACATCAATTTAGGGACAGTTGTGCCTAGCCCACGGTCTAGGAAACAGTTGGCTGTAGGCGTTCGCACCCCCTCCTCCTCCTCCTCCTCGTCCTCCTGCAGAAGCTACAGCTCTTCCACAGACCGCAGTCGGCCAACCACTCCATCGGCAGATGACACTGTTGCACACCAGTTGTCCCATTATGGGCCAGCTACTGGCAAGCGTCAGCAGGCTGTATTGGCTATGAAGTGTTTGGGCGACAACAGACTCACCGCGGAAGTTCTGTCCGAGTTCTTGCAACAAGAAACGCAGTCGTGGCTGGGCACAGTAGATCTTGAGGCAGGCAAGGTAGTAAGTGATAACGGAAGGAATTTCATGGCTGCCATCTCCCTTTCCCAACTGAAACACATTCCTTGCCTGGCTCACACCTTAAACCTGGTGGTGCAGTGCTTATTGAAAACTTATCCTGGGTTCTCCGACCTGCTCCTCAAAGTGCGTGGACTTTGCTCACATATCCGACGTTCGCCTGTACACGCCAGCCGTATGCAGACCTATCAGCGGTCTTTGAACCTTCCCCAGCATCGCCTAATCATAGACGTTGCAACAAGGTGGAACTCAACACTGCACATGCTTCAGAGACTGTGCCAACAGAGGCAGGCTGTTGTTTTTATGGGAGGATACACATACACGGGAAGGCAGTAGGATGGCAGACATGGAGTTGTCAGGTGTGCAGTGGTCCAAGATACAAGACATGTGTCAAGTCCTTCAGTGTTTTGAGGAATGCACACGGCTGGTTAGTGCAGACAACGCCGTAATAAGCATGAGCATCCCCCTAATGCGTCTGCTGATGCAAAGTTTGACGCACATAAAGGAGCAGGCGTCTGCACCAGAGGAAGAGGAAAGCCTTGATGACAGTCAGCCATTGTCTGGTCAGGGCAGTGTACAGGACGAGGTAGCGGGCGAAGAGGAGGTGGAGGACGAGGAGGATGATGGGGATGAGTATATTTTTAATGCGGAACCTTTCCCGGGGGCACTGGAAATTGGTTGCGTGTCAAGGCCGGGTTCTGGTTTTTTGAGGGACACAAGTGACGTAGATTTGCCTGCAACTGCCCCTCACCCAATCACAACCGGAGATTTGACAACTGGAACTTTGGCCCACATGGCGGATTATGCCTTACGTATCCTAAAAAGGGACGCACGCATTACGAAAATGATGAACGATGACGATTACTGGTTGGCCTGCCTCCTTGATCCACGCTATAAAGGCAAATTGCAAAATATTATGCCACATGAGAACTTGGAACTAATATTAGCAACCAAACAATCAACTCTTGTTGACCGTTTGCTTCAGGCATTCCCAGCACACAGCGCACGTGATCGTTCTCACACGAGCTCCAGGGGCCAGCAGACTAGGAGTGTTAGGGGTGCACACATCAGAAGTGGCGTTGGACAGAGGGGTTTTCTGACCAGGTTGTGGAGTGATTTTGCTATGACCGCAGACAGGACAGGTACTGCTGCATCAATTGAAAGTGACAGGAGACAACATTTGTCCAGTATGGTTACTAACTATTTTTCATCCCTTATCGATGTTCTCCCTCAACCGTCATTCCCATTTGATTACTGGGCATCAAAATTAGACACCTGGCCAGAATTGGCAGAATATGCATTGCAGGAGCTTGCTTGCCCGGCAGCAAGTGTCCTATCAGAAAGAGTATTCAGTGCTGCAGGTTCAATATTAACCGAAAAAAGGACTCGTCTGGCTACCCAAAATGTTGACGATCTAACATTCATTAAAATGAACCACAACTGGATTTCGAAATCTTTTGCCCCACCTTGCCCGGCCGACACCTAGCTTTCCTATGAAAAGCTCTTGCCTGTGGACTACTGTGAATTACTTTTCTAATGTCTAATTTGCTGCAGCTGATTGTCCAGCATACGACATGTTTACACCTCCCTAAATGGCCAAACTCCCCACACGGGGCCGTGGTATCGCGACTTGGCGCAAGCACCCGTGAGACTGCTGTTTGTCTGAAGAGGTGGGTGTACTCGCTTTTGGTCGACGGCATTGCTACTGGGTTCCTCATAGTACAATAAAGTGTCTCTGGCGGTGGTGGTGCACACCCAACGTCAGACACACTGTTGTAACATGAGGGGCCCTGGGGCGGTCCCGCCGGCCACAAGAGAGTTCACCCACCCCCAGGTCAAACATTGCTCTACCACTTCCACAGTTATCTCTCACACTTCCACCAATGTAAAGTCTATGCGCTGACATCCTTCCATACCTGCCACTGACAATACCATTGTGTTGACATGTATGATGGTACTTAACATAGTCAGGGGCAGTGTCCTCTATTTACCACAGTAAATACTTTGCGCAAAATTAGTAGGTCTGAAACAACGCAGAGAATCCCACCCCTGAACCTAATGATTGCACCCATTAGTGTTTTTGTTTTGTTTTAATGCGAGACATTCACATTTAGTTGTTGTTTTGGACTACTAACTGGCAGACACTCATTACAATCGGCCTCCGTTGACCAGACCACTGCTGCCCGTGTACCCCTGTAACTAATAATAAAGTGCCTACAGCCAGCCCATTTTTTTATGTTAGGCCTTCGAAGCCTTTCTGCGCTCCCTCCTTCCACTAGGCCTCCACTGACCAGACCACTGCTGCCCGTGTACCCCTGTAACTAATAATAAAGTGCCTACAGCCAGCCCATTTTTTTATGTTAGGCCTTCGAAGCCTTTCTGCGCTCCCTCCTTCCACTAGGCCTCCACTGACCAGACCACTGCTGCCCGTGTACCCCTGGAACCAATTATAAAGTGCCTAGAGCCTATTTTTTTATTTAATTTAATATTAATAAAGCCAGGATGAACTACGATATACCACGCTATGAGCTACCCAGTTGACAATTCTTTTGCGAGAAAAGCCATCCCACCCCTCCACCTGCATGGTAAAGACCGCATTGTCCTTGCATTCTGTCAATTTGTCAGTCCAAAGGTATACCTGACAACAGACACATGGACCTGTAGGCCTGGCCACGGAAGGTTACGTGTCCTTTGTGGCTCAATGGGTTAATGTATTGGATGCATGGTCCACACAGGGGACAGCCTGCAAAGTCTGTCTGCAGTCCCTAATTCAAGTTGTCCTCAACTGAATAAAGCTGTGCTTCAACCTTCTGTTCCAAATTACCATTTTTAAAAATGCAATTGGCTGTTCCGGCCTACTAAAGGTGTCTGTCTGTCTGCCCCTGCCTGGTGTTGTCCTCAACTGAATAAAGCTGAGCTTCAACCTTCAGTTCCAAACATACAACAAAAAACTGGTACAATACAAAATGTGGCCTCCAGCTACAAAAACTTTCTCCTACAAGTAGTTAACTGACAGTTTTTTTTCCTGTGAAAACACAGATATGGCATCCAACGACGAGTGTTGTCCTGTCTCGTCTTCTTTATATTATTGCCAAGAAGCTGCAACTGAATAAAGCTGTGCTTCAACCTTCTGTTCCAAATTACCATTTTAAAAATGCAATTGGCTGTTCCGGCCTACTAAAGGTGTCTGCCCCTCCCTGGTGTTGTCCTCAACTGAACAAAGCTGAGCTTCCACATTCTGGCTTTCGCCCTATACTATCAGATATTAAACTGCATTTGGCCTACTAGTGTGGTTAGGCCCTTGAAACAGTGTCTGCTGCTCTTGGGTTTGCTACTCCACTGAACAAAGCAATGCCGCCTGTTTAGTCCTGTTACCAATTTTGAACTGCATGTAGCCTACTTTATTCTTTGGCCCTATATCTGTTTCCTCCTCATCCTGCCCATTGCCCAGCCACTGCTAAATGAGTCTGCTGGTACATTGACCTAGACCACTACATTCCCCTTGTACTCTACACAGCCAGAATCTGTCCCTGCTGAAAGTAAGGTTCCCCTTCCCGCATGTTATACCACCTTACACAGGGACAAAGAGGAAGGTGCAGATGAAAGTGCAGGTTCCTTCATCAGGTGGGGGGGCATACTCGTTGGCGACGTCACTGGCACAGGGCCCCTCAGAGTACGCAAAAGTGTCGCTGCTGGTGGGAGGCGCCCCCGCCATGCAAACACACCGCCGTACTTTGAGGGGCCCTGTGCCAGTGGCAATGCGAACGAGTGGGCCCCCCCTGCTTGCTCAGGATCACAGCACTTGCAACTTTTAAATACTTACCTTTCCCTGCAACACCGCCGTGACGTAGTCCGCATTTCCTGGGCCCACGAAAAACTTGAGCCAGCCCTACTCCCCCCACAACTTTCCCCCAATTCCCTATGCCCAACTATTATTATACAGTTAATTAAGATTGGCAAGCTTCAGAAACAAGAATGGATGTTTTTGGCATTAAAATGGGCACTGTAGGTGTTTTCCTGGCCTCCACTCACTGCCGACTATGCTTCCCCATTGACTTGCATTGGGTTTCGTGTTTCGGTCGATCCCCGACTTTTAGCGATAATCGGCCGACTGCACTCGACTCGACTCTGGACAAAATCGGGTTTCCCAAAACCCTACTCGATCTTAAAAAAATGAAAGTCGCTCAACCCTAGCGGCAAGTATCGGAATCCCGGTATCGGAATTCCGATACCGCAAGTATCGGCCGATACCCGATACTTGCGGTATCGGAATGCTCAACACTACTAACTACCCCTAAAGATGGAAACAGGAAAGCTATATTGCCTCAGAGAAAATCCCCAAAGGATAGACAGACCCCCACAAATATTGACTGTGAGTGGAGAGGGAAATGACATACACAGAATGAAACCAGGATTTAGCAAAGGAGGCCACTTCTAACTAGATAGATAGAACAGGACAGAATACTGTGCGGTCAGTATTAAAAACTAGAAAAATCCACCACAGAGTTTACAAAAATCTCCACACCTGACTAAAGGTGTGGAGGGCAAATCTGCTTCCCCAGAGCTTCCAGCTTAACTGAATATATACATACTGACAAGCTGGACTAGAAAAAACATAGAATGAGCTGAACGATTAAGTCCACAACAAGTGGACAGCAAAAGAACAAGCAAGGACTTATCTTTGCTGAACTGGACAGAATATCAGGGAAATCCGAGGAGAGATGTGAATCCAACCAGGAAACATTGACAACTGGCACTGGCTGAAGATTAGAGCCAGGCTAAATAGCCGAGCCAGAAGAGACAATCAGTGGAAGCAGCTACTACTGCTAAATCCAAGGAGCAGCCGTTCCACTTAAAACCACCGGGGGGAGCCCAAGAGCAGAACTCACAAAAGTGCAATTTACAACCACTGGAGGGAGCCCAAGAGCAGAACTCACAAAAGTGCGATTTACAACCACCGGAGGGAGCCCAAGAGCGGAATTCACAACAGTACCCCCCCTTGAGGAGGGGTCACCGAACCCTCACCAGAGCCCCCAGGCCGATCAGGACGAGCCAAGTGAAAAGCATGAACCAAATCGGCAGCATGGACATCGGAGGCAACAACCCAAGAATTATCCTCCTGGCCATAACCCTTCCACTTGACAAGATATTGAAGCTTCCGCCTCGAAAAACGAGAATCCAAAATTTTCTCCACCACATATTCCAACTCCCCCTCAACCAACACCGTGGCAGGAGGATCAACAGAGGGAACAACGGGCACCACATATCTCCGCAACAAAGATCTATGGAAAACATTATGGATGGCAAAAGAGGCTGGAAGGGCCAAACGAAAAGATACCAGATTGATAATCTCAGAAATCTTATGAGGTCCAATAAACCGAGGCTTGAACTTAGGGGAAGAAACCTTCATAGGAACATGACGAGAAGACAACCAGACTAAATCCCCAACCATAAGCCGGGGACCAACACACCGACGGCGGTTAATAAAACGCTGAGCCCTTTCCTGAGACAACTTCAAATTGTCTACCACATGAGTCCAAATCTGCTGTAACCTGTCCACCACAGAATCCACACCAGGACAATCAGAAGGCTCAACCTGCCCTGAAGAAAAACAAGGATGAAAATCAAAATTACAAAAGAAAGGCGAAACCAAAGTAGCCAAACTAGCCCGATTATTAAGGGCAAACTCAGCCAACGGCAAGAAAGCCACCCAATCATCCTGATCAGCAGACACAAAGCATCTCAAATAGGTTTCCAAGGTCTGATTGGTTTGCTCAGTTTGGCCATTTGTCTGAGGATGAAACGCCGAAGAAAAAGACAAATCAATGCCCATCCTAGCACAAAAGGACCGCCAAAACCTAGAAACAAACTGGGAACTAGGGTTGAGCGAAACGGGTCGTTCATTTTCAAAAGTCGCCGACTTTTGGCTAAGTCGGCGTCTCATGAAACCCGATCCAACCCCTGTACTTGTCGGCCATGCGGTACGCGACTTTCGCGCCAAAGTTGCATTTCAATGACGCGAAAAGCGCCATTTCTCAGCCAATGAAGGTGAACGCAGAGTGTGGGCAGCGTGATGACATAGGTCCTGGTCCCCACCATCTTAGAGAAGGGCATTGCAGTGATTGGCTTGCTGTCTGCGGCGTCACAGGGGCTATAAAGGGGCGTTCCCGCCGACCGCCATCTTACTGCTGCTGATCTGAGCTTAGGGAGAGGTTGCTGCCGCTTCGTCAGAAGCAGGGATAGCGTTAGGCAGGGTCCACTAACCACCAAACCGCTTGTGCTGTAGCGATTTCCACTGTCCAACACCACCTTCGGTGTGCAGGGACAGTGGAAGCTATTTTTTTTTTTTTCCTCAGCGCTGTAGCTCATTGGGCTGCCCTAGAAGGCTCCCTGATAGCTGTATTGCTGTGTGTACGCCACTGTGGAAACCAACTGCTTTGCTGCCTGCCATACCTGGCTTAGATTACTGCAGGGAGATAGTAATTGTAGGACAGTCCCTGTTTTTTTTTTGTTTTTTGTTTTTGTGGGAGATTAAGATTGGCATTTCTGCTACAGTGCCATCCCTGTGTGTGCCATCTCTCACTGAGTGGGCCATAGAAAGCCTATTTATTTTTTCCGTGATTTGTGTTCTAAAATCTACCTCAACACAAAAACACTACATCAATCAGTGGGAGAAAAATATTGGCCTCAGTCAGGGCTTGTGTGCCACTCCTGTGTGTGCTATCTCTCATTCAGTGGGCCATAGAAAGCCTATTTATTTTTATTTATTTTTTTATTATTATTTGGTTTCTAAAGTCTCCCTGAAAAAAAAAAAAATACATAAAAAAACAGTGGGAGAGTAATATTGCCCTTTCAGCTTGTGTGCCAGTCTTGACTCCTGGGTGTGCCACCTCTCTCTCTCTAATTGTGGGCCATAGAAAGCCTATTTATTTTTTTGCTTTTTTTAATATTATTTGGTTTCTAAAGTCTCCCTGAAAAAAAAAAAATACATAAAAAAACAGTGGGAGAGTAATATTGCCCTTTCAGCTTGTGTGCCAGTCTTGACTCCTGGGTGTGCCACCTCTCTCTCTCTCTCATTCAGTGGGCCATAGAAAGGCTATTTTTTTTTTTTTTTTTTTTTTTTTTTTTAAATTAGTATTTGGTTTCTAAATTGTCCCTGAAAAAAACATTTTATCTTATTTGGTTTCTAAAGTCTCCCTGACAAAAAAAAATAAAAAAAAAATTAGGTGGGAGAATAATATTGACATTAGTGCTTGAGTGACAGTCCTGCGTGTGTGTCATCTCTGTGATTTTGTGCCACAGAAAACAGAGTGTGTAACATTGTGCCTGATTTTCCTTGTGGTCTCACCAACCTGTTAAGGGATATAGAAATCATACTGAAGTTATAGCTCACCGTGTAAGTTGTTTGACAGCAACAAATAAAGTTACTTTGGTTAATTTTTTAAAACAATGAGGAAGTCTGGTGCAAGAGGTCGTGGCCGTGGGCGTTCATTGTCAGCTGGTAATGATGGTAGTGGTAGTGGAGCATCAGGTGGTCGTGGGGATAAAAATATTCCACCTAAGTCTGGAGCTGTGGAGCCAGTTTCGTCGTCTGGCTACACAAGGCCTCGAACGCTCTCTTTTCTGGGAGTAGGAAAAACGCTTTTAAAGCCGGAGCAGCAACAGCAAGTTTTGGCTTACATTGCAGACTCAGCCTCTAGCTCTTTTGCCTCCTCTTCTGAAAGTGGTAAATGTAAAAGCAGCGCGTCGCTTGTGGATGTTCACGGTCAGGGACAAGTCGCTTCCTTGTCCTCCTCAGCAAAAACTACAACAAGAGAGAAGGATGCAGCAGGCGACACAACGGGTCACTCCATGGAGCTCTTTACACATACCGTCCCTGGCTTAGAAAGTGAAACACTTAACAGGCCATGCCCATTACAAGTAGATTCTGACATGGAGTGCACTGATGCACAGCCACAGCCAGAGTACTATGCTGCTCCTTTGACTCAGACCACCACATTGCCATCTCAGGGTACAGATCCACAATCAGACCCTAATGAGACTATGTTGCCCCGCCACGAACGCTATACCACAGACCGACACAGTGACACAGACGAAGTTGCACACGAGCTCGAAGAGGAGGTAATAGATGACCCGGTTGTTGACCCCGATTGGCAGCCATTGGGGGAACAGGGTGCAGGCAGCAGTAGTTCAGAAGCGAAGGTGGAGGAGGGGCCGCAGCAGGCATCAACATTGCAACAGGTTCCATCTGCCGGGCCCTTATCTGGCCCAAAACACGTGTCAAAGCCAAAACCTGTTGGAGCACAGCGTTGCCATCCGGTTAAAGCTCAGTCTGCAATCCCTGAAAAGGGATCCGATGCTAGGAAGAGTGCAGTCTGGCATTTTTTTAAACAACATCCAATTGATCAGCGCAAAGTCATCTGTCAAAAATGTTCAACTAGCTTAAGCAGAGGTCAGAATCTGAAAAGTCTCAATACTAGTTGCATGCATAGACACTTAACCACCATGCATTTTCAAGCCTGGACTAACTACCAAACATCCCTTAAGGTTGTAGCACCCTCGGCCAATGAAGCTAGTCATCAACGCAACATCCCTTCCGTCACTGTAAGGCCACCATTTTCCGCACCACCGGCAGTATCTGTGCAGGTTTCTTTGACAGCCAAAAGCAGTCAGGGTCAGGGAATCACCAGTTTTGTAGGAGGAAATATTGCATCTAGGGCACCAGCGGAAACAATACCATCTCCAACCGTCTCTCAGTCTGCCATGTCCACCGGCACACCCGCAAGTTCCACGATCTCCATCTCTCCAGTTCAGCTCACACTACATGAGACTCTGGTTAGAAAAAGGAAGTACTTATCCTCGCATCCGCGTACACAGGGTTTTAACACCCACATAGCTAGACTAATCTCGTTAGAGATGATGCCCTACCGGTTAGTTGAAAGCGAAGCTTTCAAAGCCCTGATGGAGTACGCTGAACCACGATACGAGCTACCCAGTCGACACTTTTTTTCCAGAAAAGCCATCCCAGCCCTGCACCAGCATGTTAAACAGCGCATCGTCCATGCACTCAGGCAATCTGTGAGTACAAAGGTGCACCTGACTACAGATGCATGGACCAGTAGGCATGGCCAGGGACGTTATGTGTCCATCACGGCACACTGGGTGAATGTGGTGGATGCAGGGTCCACAGGGGACATCAATTTAGGGACAGTTGTGCCTAGCCCACGGTCTAGGAAACAGTTGGCTGTAGGCGTTCGCACCCCCTCCTCCTCCTCCTCCTCGTCCTCCTGCAGAAGCTACAGCTCTTCCACAGACCGCAGTCGGCCAACCACTCCATCGGCAGATGACACTGTTGCACACCAGTTGTCCCATTATGGGCCAGCTACTGGCAAGCGTCAGCAGGCTGTATTGGCTATGAAGTGTTTGGGCGACAACAGACTCACCGCGGAAGTTCTGTCCGAGTTCTTGCAACAAGAAACGCAGTCGTGGCTGGGCACAGTAGATCTTGAGGCAGGCAAGGTAGTAAGTGATAACGGAAGGAATTTCATGGCTGCCATCTCCCTTTCCCAACTGAAACACATTCCTTGCCTGGCTCACACCTTAAACCTGGTGGTGCAGTGCTTATTGAAAACTTATCCTGGGTTCTCCGACCTGCTCCTCAAAGTGCGTGGACTTTGCTCACATATCCGACGTTCGCCTGTACACGCCAGCCGTATGCAGACCTATCAGCGGTCTTTGAACCTTCCCCAGCATCGCCTAATCATAGACGTTGCAACAAGGTGGAACTCAACACTGCACATGCTTCAGAGACTGTGCCAACAGAGGCAGGCTGTTGTTTTTATGGGAGGATACACATACACGGGAAGGCAGTAGGATGGCAGACATGGAGTTGTCAGGTGTGCAGTGGTCCAAGATACAAGACATGTGTCAAGTCCTTCAGTGTTTTGAGGAATGCACACGGCTGGTTAGTGCAGACAACGCCGTAATAAGCATGAGCATCCCCCTAATGCGTCTGCTGATGCAAAGTTTGACGCACATAAAGGAGCAGGCGTCTGCACCAGAGGAAGAGGAAAGCCTTGATGACAGTCAGCCATTGTCTGGTCAGGGCAGTGTACAGGACGAGGTAGCGGGCGAAGAGGAGGTGGAGGACGAGGAGGATGATGGGGATGAGTATATTTTTAATGCGGAACCTTTCCCGGGGGCACTGGAAATTGGTTGCGTGTCAAGGCCGGGTTCTGGTTTTTTGAGGGACACAAGTGACGTAGATTTGCCTGCAACTGCCCCTCACCCAATCACAACCGGAGATTTGACAACTGGAACTTTGGCCCACATGGCGGATTATGCCTTACGTATCCTAAAAAGGGACGCACGCATTACGAAAATGATGAACGATGACGATTACTGGTTGGCCTGCCTCCTTGATCCACGCTATAAAGGCAAATTGCAAAATATTATGCCACATGAGAACTTGGAACTAATATTAGCAACCAAACAATCAACTCTTGTTGACCGTTTGCTTCAGGCATTCCCAGCACACAGCGCACGTGATCGTTCTCACACGAGCTCCAGGGGCCAGCAGACTAGGAGTGTTAGGGGTGCACACATCAGAAGTGGCGTTGGACAGAGGGGTTTTCTGACCAGGTTGTGGAGTGATTTTGCTATGACCGCAGACAGGACAGGTACTGCTGCATCAATTGAAAGTGACAGGAGACAACATTTGTCCAGTATGGTTACTAACTATTTTTCATCCCTTATCGATGTTCTCCCTCAACCGTCATTCCCATTTGATTACTGGGCATCAAAATTAGACACCTGGCCAGAATTGGCAGAATATGCATTGCAGGAGCTTGCTTGCCCGGCAGCAAGTGTCCTATCAGAAAGAGTATTCAGTGCTGCAGGTTCAATATTAACCGAAAAAAGGACTCGTCTGGCTACCCAAAATGTTGACGATCTAACATTCATTAAAATGAACCACAACTGGATTTCGAAATCTTTTGCCCCACCTTGCCCGGCCGACACCTAGCTTTCCTATGAAAAGCTCTTGCCTGTGGACTACTGTGAATTACTTTTCTAATGTCTAATTTGCTGCAGCTGATTGTCCAGCATACGACATGTTTACACCTCCCTAAATGGCCAAACTCCCCACACGGGGCCGTGGTATCGCGACTTGGCGCAAGCACCCGTGAGACTGCTGTTTGTCTGAAGAGGTGGGTGTACTCGCTTTTGGTCGACGGCATTGCTACTGGGTTCCTCATAGTACAATAAAGTGTCTCTGGCGGTGGTGGTGCACACCCAACGTCAGACACACTGTTGTAACATGAGGGGCCCTGGGGCGGTCCCGCCGGCCACAAGAGAGTTCACCCACCCCCAGGTCAAACATTGCTCTACCACTTCCACAGTTATCTCTCACACTTCCACCAATGTAAAGTCTATGCGCTGACATCCTTCCATACCTGCCACTGACAATACCATTGTGTTGACATGTATGATGGTACTTAACATAGTCAGGGGCAGTGTCCTCTATTTACCACAGTAAATACTTTGCGCAAAATTAGTAGGTCTGAAACAACGCAGAGAATCCCACCCCTGAACCTAATGATTGCACCCATTAGTGTTTTTGTTTTGTTTTAATGCGAGACATTCACATTTAGTTGTTGTTTTGGACTACTAACTGGCAGACACTCATTACAATCGGCCTCCGTTGACCAGACCACTGCTGCCCGTGTACCCCTGTAACTAATAATAAAGTGCCTACAGCCAGCCCATTTTTTTATGTTAGGCCTTCGAAGCCTTTCTGCGCTCCCTCCTTCCACTAGGCCTCCACTGACCAGACCACTGCTGCCCGTGTACCCCTGTAACTAATAATAAAGTGCCTACAGCCAGCCCATTTTTTTATGTTAGGCCTTCGAAGCCTTTCTGCGCTCCCTCCTTCCACTAGGCCTCCACTGACCAGACCACTGCTGCCCGTGTACCCCTGGAACCAATTATAAAGTGCCTAGAGCCTATTTTTTTATTTAATTTAATATTAATAAAGCCAGGATGAACTACGATATACCACGCTATGAGCTACCCAGTTGACAATTCTTTTGCGAGAAAAGCCATCCCACCCCTCCACCTGCATGGTAAAGACCGCATTGTCCTTGCATTCTGTCAATTTGTCAGTCCAAAGGTATACCTGACAACAGACACATGGACCTGTAGGCCTGGCCACGGAAGGTTACGTGTCCTTTGTGGCTCAATGGGTTAATGTATTGGATGCATGGTCCACACAGGGGACAGCCTGCAAAGTCTGTCTGCAGTCCCTAATTCAAGTTGTCCTCAACTGAATAAAGCTGTGCTTCAACCTTCTGTTCCAAATTACCATTTTTAAAAATGCAATTGGCTGTTCCGGCCTACTAAAGGTGTCTGTCTGTCTGCCCCTGCCTGGTGTTGTCCTCAACTGAATAAAGCTGAGCTTCAACCTTCAGTTCCAAACATACAACAAAAAACTGGTACAATACAAAATGTGGCCTCCAGCTACAAAAACTTTCTCCTACAAGTAGTTAACTGACAGTTTTTTTTCCTGTGAAAACACAGATATGGCATCCAACGACGAGTGTTGTCCTGTCTCGTCTTCTTTATATTATTGCCAAGAAGCTGCAACTGAATAAAGCTGTGCTTCAACCTTCTGTTCCAAATTACCATTTTAAAAATGCAATTGGCTGTTCCGGCCTACTAAAGGTGTCTGTCTGCCCCTGCCTGGTGTTGTCCTCAACTGAATAAAGCTGTGCTTCAACCTTCTGTTCCAAATTACCATTTTAAAAATGCAATTGGCTGTTCCGGCCTACTAAAGGTGTCTGTCTGTCTGCCCCTGCCTGGTGTTGTCCTCAACTGAATAAAGCTGTGCTTCAACCTTCTGTTCCAAATTACCATTTTAAAAAATGCAATTGGCTGTTCCGGCCTACTAAAGGTGTCTGTCTGCCCCTGCCTGGTGTTGTCCTCAACTGAATAAAGCTGAGCTTCAACCTTCTGTTCCAAATTACCATTTTAAAAAATGCAATTGGCTGTTCCGGCCTACTAAAGGTGTCTGTCTGCCCCTGCCTGGTGTTGTCCTCAACTGAATAAAGCTGAGCTTCAACCTTCTGTTCCAAATTACCATTTTAAAAATGCAATTGGCTGTTCCGGCCTACTAAAGGTGTCTGTCTGTCTGCCCCTGCCTGGTGTTGTCCTCAACTGAATAAAGCTGAGCTTCAACCTTCTGTTCCAAATTACCATTTTTAAAAATGCAATTGGCTGTTCCGGCCTACTAAAGGTGTCTGCCCCTGCCTGGTGTTGTCCTCAACTGAATAAAGCTGAGCTTCAACCTTCTGTTCCAAATTACCATTTTTAAAAATGCAATTGGCTGTTCCGGCCTACTAAAGGTGTCTGTCTGCCCCTGCCTGGTGTTGTCCTCAACTGAATAAAGCTGAGCTTCAACCTTCAGTTCCAAACATACAACAAAAAACTGGTACAATACAAAATGTGGCCTCCAGCTACAAAAACTTTCTCCTACAAGTAGTTAACTGACAGTTTTTTTTCCTGTGAAAACACAGATATGGCATCCAACGACGAGTGTTGTCCTGTCTCGTCTTCTTTATATTATTGCCAAGAAGCTGCAACTGAATAAAGCTGTGCTTCAACCTTCTGTTCCAAATTACCATTTTAAAAATGCAATTGGCTGTTCCGGCCTACTAAAGGTGTCTGTCTGCCCCTGCCTGGTGTTGTCCTCAACTGAATAAAGCTGTGCTTCAACCTTCTGTTCCAAATTACCATTTTTAAAAATGCAATAGGCTTTTCCGGCCTACTAAAGGTGTCTGTCTGCCCCTGCCTGGTGTTGTCCTCAACTGAATAAAGCTGTGCTTCAACCTTCTGTTCCAAATTACCATTTTAAAAATGCAATTGGCTGTTCCGGCCTACTAAAGGTGTCTGTCTGTCTGCCCCTGCCTGGTGTTGTCCTCAACTGAATAAAGCTGTGCTTCAACCTTCTGTTCCAAATTACCATTTTAAAAAATGCAATTGGCTGTTCCGGCCTACTAAAGGTGTCTGTCTGCCCCTGCCTGGTGTTGTCCTCAACTGAATAAAGCTGAGCTTCAACCTTCTGTTCCAAATTACCATTTTAAAAAATGCAATTGGCTGTTCCGGCCTATTAAAGGTGTCTGTCTGCCCCTGCCTGGTGTTGTCCTCAACTGAATAAAGCTGAGCTTCTACCTTCTGTTCCAAATTACCATTTTAAAAATGCAATTGGCTGTTCCGGCCTACTAAAGGTGTCTGTCTGTCTGCCCCTGCCTGGTGTTGTCCTCAACTGAATAAAGCTGTGCTTCAACCTTCTGTTCCAAATTACCATTTTAAAAAATGCAATTGGCTGTTCCGGCCTACTAAAGGTGTCTGTCTGTCTGCCCCTGCCTGGTGTTGTCCTCAACTGAATAAAGCTGAGCTTCAACCTTCTGTTCCAAACATACAACCAAAAACTGGTACAATACAAAATGTGGCCTCCAGCTACAAAAACTTTCTCCTACAAGTAGTTAACTGACAGTTTTTTTTCCTGTGAAAACACAGATATGGCATCCAACGACGAGTGTTGTCCTGTCTCGTCTTCTTTATATTATTGCCAAGAAGCTGCAACTGAATAAAGCTGTGCTTCAACCTTCTGTTCCAAATTACCATTTTAAAAATGCAATTGGCTGTTCCGGCCTACTAAAGGTGTCTGTCTGCCCCTGCCTGGTGTTGTCCTCAACTGAATAAAGCTGAGCTTCAACCTTCTGTTCCAAATTACCATTTTAAAAAATGCAATTGGCTGTTCCGGCCTACTAAAGGTGTCTGTCTGCCCCTGCCTGGTGTTGTCCTCAACTGAATAAAGCTGTGCTTCAACCTTCTGTTCCAAATTACCATTTTAAAAAATGCAATTGGCTGTTCCGGCCTACTAAAGGGGTCTGCCCCTGCCTGGTGTTGTCCTCAACTGAATAAAGCTGAGCTTCTACCTTCTGCCTCTTATTAACTGCTGTTTTTTTAAAAAATTGGCTGTTCCGGCCTACTAAAGGTGTCTGCCCCTCCCTGGTGTTGTCCTCAACTGAACAAAGCTGAGCTTCCACATTCTGGCTTTCGCCCTATACTATCAGATATTAAACTGCATTTGGCCTACTAGTGTGGTTAGGCCCTTGAAACAGTGTCTGCTGCTCTTGGGTTTGCTACTCCACTGAACAAAGCAATGCCGCCTGTTTAGTCCTGTTACCAATTTTGAACTGCATTTAGCCTACTTTATTCTTTGGCCCTATATCTGTTTCCTCCTCATCCTGCCCATTGCCCAGCCACTGCTAGATCAGTCTGCTGGTACATTGACCTAGACCACTACATTCCCCTTATACTCTACACAGCCAGAATCTGACCCTGCTGAAAGTAAGGTTCCCCTTCCCGAATGTTATACCACCTTACACAGGGACAAAGAGGAAGGTGCAGATGAAAGTGCAGGTTCCTTCATCAGGTGGGGGGGCATACTCGTTGGCGACGTCACTGGCACAGGGCCCCTCAGAGTACGCAAAAGTGTCGCTGCTGGTGGGAGGCGCCTCCGCCATGCAAACACACCGCCGTACTTTGAGGGGCCCTGTGCCAGTGCCAATGCGAACGAGTGGGCCCCCCCCTGCTTGCTCAGGATCACAGCACTTGCAACGTTGAAATACTTACCTTTCCCTGCAACACCGCCGTGACGTAGTCCGCATTTCCTGGGCCCACGAAAAACTTGAGCCAGCCCTACTCCCCCCACAACTTTTGCCAAATGACCCCCAATTCCCTATGCCCAACTATTATTATAAAGTTAATTAAGATTGGCAAGCTTCAGAAACAAGAATGGATGTTTTTGGCATTAAAATGGGCACTGTAGGTGTTTTCCTGGCCTCCACTCACTGCCGACTATGCTTCCCCATTGACTTGCATTGGGTTTCGTGTTTCGGTCGATCCCCGACTTTTAGCGATAATCGGCCGACTGCACTCGACTCGACTCTGGACAAAATCGGGTTTCACAAAACCCGACTCGATCTTAAAAAAATGAAAGTCGCTCAACTCTACTGGGAACCTCTGTCAGACACAATATTCTCCGGAATGCCATGCAAACGAACCACATGCTGAAAAAACAATGGAACCAAATCAGAGGAGGAAGGCAATTTAGGCAAAGGTACCAAATGGACCATCTTAGAAAACCAGTCACAAACCACCCAGATAACAGACATCTTCTGGGAAACAGGAAGATCCAAAATAAAATCCATGGAAATATGCGTCCAGGGCCTCTCAGGGACCAGCAAAGGCAAAAGCAACCCACTAGCGCGGGAACAGCAAGGCTTGGCCCGGGCACAAGTCCTACAGGACTGCACAAAAGAACGCACATCCCGCGACAAGGAAGGCCACCAAAAGGACGTAGCAACCAAATCTCTGGTACCAAAAATCCCAGGAAGACCAGCCAACATCGAACAATGAACCTCAGAAATTACCTTACTAGTCCATCTATGAGGAACAAACAGTTTCCCCACTGGACAGAGGTCAGGTTTATCAGCCTGAAATTCCTGAAGCACCCGCCGTAAATCAGGGGAGATGGCAGAAAGAGTCACCCCCTCTTTGAGAATGCCAACCGGCTCAAGGACTCCCGGAGAATCAGGCAAAAAACTCCTAGAGAGGGCATCAGCCTTAACATTCTTAGATCCCGGAAGATACGAGACCACAAAATCAAAACGGGAGAAAAACAGGGACCATTGAGCCTGTCTAGGATTCAACCGCTTGGCAGACTCGAGGTAAATCAGATTCTTATGATCGGTCAAGACCACAACCCGGTGCTTGGCTCCCTCAAGCCAATGTCGCCACTCCTCAAATGCCCACTTCATAGCCAACAACTCCCGATTGCCGACATCATAATTACGCTCCGCAGGCGAAAACTTTTTGGAAAAGAAGGCACACGGTTTCATCAAAGAACCATCAGAACTCCTCTGAGACAAAACGGCCCCTGCCCCAATCTCAGAAGCGTCAACCTCAACCTGAAAAGGAAGAGAAACATCCGGCTGATGCAACACAGGGGCAGAAGTAAATCGGCGTTTAAGCTCCTGAAAGGCCTCAACAGCTGCAGAGGACCAATTCGTCACATCAGCGCCTTTCTTCGTCAAATCGGTCAGGGGCTTAACCACACTGGAAAAGTTGGCAATGAAACGGCGATAAAAATTAGCAAAGCCCAAAAATTTCTGAAGGCTCTTCACAGATGTGGGTTGAATCCAATCATGAATGGCTTGGACCTTAACAGGATCCATTTCTATAGACGAGGGAGAAAAAATGAAACCCAAAAAAGAAACCTTCTGAACTCCAAATAGACACTTAGACCCCTTCACAAATAAAGCATTATCACGAAGGATCTGAAATACCATCCTGACCTGTTTCACATGAGACTCCCAATCATCGGAAAAAATCAAAATATCATCCAAATATACAATCATGAATTTATCAAGATAATTCCGGAAGATATCATGCATGAAGGACTGAAACACAGATGGAGCATTAGAGCCCGAATGGCATCACAAGTAGTGTTGAGCGATACTTTCCGATATCGGAAAGTATCGGTATCGGAAAGTATCGGCCGATACCGTCAAAATATCGGATCCAATCCGATACCGATACCCGATCCCAATGCAAGTCAATGGGACGAAAATATCGGAATTAAAATAAACCCTTTATACACTTGTAGGTTCATTCTACATGAAGGAAAACAACTAAGAATAATGTAGGATGTATTGGGGGACGTGGCGGAGATATTAAAGGGACAGAGGTTTAGCCCAATGTAATAGAATAGCAGGATTTTTAATTTTTTTTTTATGAAGTTCGGCGTTAGAAAGAATTTGACTATGTTATTTTTTTTTTTTTTTATGTCAGATATTGATGTTTCACTACTTCCACGCCCTTCACCTTCTTTTTTACTTCTCCCACGCTTTCTTCTTAATTATCCTCATCATCAGCTTCTTTGACATCAACTTCTTCACCTTATTCATCTTCTTCTTCATCTTCTACCTATTATTTTTTGGGTTACATTGTTCATATTCTTTTTATTTTACTCTTATCTTCATCATATTCAACTTCTTCATCATATTCTTATTTGTGACAGGCATTCCCGTAGTTGTTATCTATAAAAGTTTGAAGATTACACCTTCCGTTCTGCCTGTCACAAACCAGTTACATTTGTCCGCGTTCAGTTTGGCCTGCAGCATCAGGCTTTATCCAGGGGCACCACGAGGAGGAACGGACTCACCCCCATACACTGCTTAGTCTTCTTCTGCTTATAATTTACATTATATTTTTTTGCTCTGATATTTTGTGTTATGCTTAATGTCCTTCTGCTCTTTGTTCTGCAGCCTCTTGTTCTTCTGCTTCTCGGTCTTCCAGGTCGTCGTCGTCTCCAGGGTCGTCGTCTCCGGGGTCGTCGTCATCGGGGTGGTCTCCGGGGTCGTCGTCATCGGGGTGGTCTTCAGGGTCATCGTCTCCAGGGTCGTCGTCATCACGGTGGTTGTCGTCTCTGGTGTCGTCGTCATCTTAGGGGTGTTCTTCCGGGTCATCGTGTTTAGTCTCTTGAACTTGGAAATGTAGCAGAAGGTACAAGAAGGCTGAGAAAATGCCGAGAACCAGCTGATGGAACTGGAACTCGGATGGCTACCCGAAGGTCCAAGAGCCAATGGAACTACCGAGGACCAGCTGACGTTACTGGAACCCGGTTACTAAGCAGGAGGTACCCGTGCCTGAAAGCACTACCAAGGACCACCTGACGTTGGTGGAACTCGGATACCCAGAGGGAGGCACCTAAGCCAAAGGCTCTGCCCGGAACCAGCTGACGGTACTGGAACCAGGATGGGGAGCAGAAGGTACAAGAGCAAAAGACACTGCCGAGAACCAGCTGACGGTGCTGGAACCCGGATGGGTAGCCGAAGGTCCAAGAGCCAATGGAACTACCGAGGACCAGCTGACGTTACTGGAACCCGGTTACTAAGCAGGAGGTACCCGTGCCTGAAAGCACTACCAAGGACCACCTGACGTTGGTGGAACTCGGATACCCAGAGGGAGGCACCTAAGCCAAAGGCTCTGCCCGGAACCAGCTGACGGTACTGGAACCAGGATGGGGAGCAGAAGGTACAAGAGCAAGTGTCTGCGTGGCTTTTGCAGGACACGTTGCCGGCTGCACAGCAGGGGAACAGCTGGCGGTGCTGGACCCCACTGACACATTGGCGAGGTGTTTGGCTCTGTGCAGCCAGCACTTCCGGACAGCAACGAGCGGTGTTGTAGCCCGGGCTCTGCAGGGGGAGCAGAGTGTAGGCCGAAGCCTACTTGAACCGATTTCAAAGGTAACCTTTAACCCCCCCTCAGGGGTTAGAAAGTAGAAGAGCCACAGCTTATGCAGCAGTAGTGCTGCACAAGTCAAAGGTTGCTCTTTTAATTTCGCTCCTTGCACACGCTGAATGAAACACGTATAACATTTAGCCCTTTATACAGTCAAACTGTGTAATGGAGGCGAGAGTTCCCTTTGTAATGAGACGCAGCACAGGTGTCAAGAATCCCACCTTGGTGCTGGGTGCAGCCTCCCGAGCGTTGTTATTTGCTGTACAGGAGTCTGCGCTGTCGTGTTATCCCCTGGCCTAGCGCCGTTAGCGCTTTTCATGTTCTGGCATCATGTAATGTCGGCCGGTGCGGTTCGCGATGACCATGAATCCCAGCCCCGCAGTGTCTTAACATTGTTAAAACACTGCGGGGCTGGGATTCAGGGCCTGGCGCAGCACATATGTTCGCCTCTCACACTCGGGTCCTTACACCCGCTTCAGACTGTGCGGCGTCATCTGATCCCTTATCGCATGCCACGGCCATGAAGCCGCACAGTCCGAAGAAGGCGGAAGGAGAGGAGGGACAGGCGAACTGATGCACTGATCCTGCCCATCAATCACACCCTCGCAGTCCCAATAAATAAGACACCGAGGGGCGTAGTGTGGGTCAGGGCGGCCGCAGAGGCGCAGCCAGCCAAACAATGATGCCAGAAGACGGGCAGCGCTACCAAGGGGGTTGCAGCGTGTCATTACAAAGGAAAGTCACACCACCGGGACGGTTAAATGGTCACACAGAGGACACATTGCGGACGTGTTTTCAGTTCCACATGTGCGAGGAGAATACGTTTCTGAGCCACCTTGCACACATGCAGCATTACCGCTGTACAAGGTGGCTGGATAACGTAAAAACGCCTGGGGGAGGGGGGACAGGTTCCCTTCAATTTCAGTTCTTGTGTCTGCGTGGCTTTTGCAGGACACGTTGCCGGCTGCACAGCAGGGGAACAGCTGGCGGTGCTGGACCCCACTGACACATTGGCTGGTGTTTTTCTCTGTGCAGCTAGCACATCTGGGCCCCAACTGGCGGTGTGTTAGAGCCCAGGGACAGCAGGAGGAGGAGCAGGAGGAGGAGGAGCAGGGGGAGGGGAGTGTAGGCCGAAGCCTGCACTGGCGGCAGCTTTGGGTGTGTTGTGTCTGCGTGGCTTTTGCAGGACACGTTGCCGGCTACACAGCAGGGGAACAGCTGGCGGTGCTGGACCCCCCTGACACATTGGCGAGGTGTTTGGCTCTGTGCAGCCAGCACTTCCGGACAGCAACTAGCGTTGTTGGAGCCCGGGCTCTGCAGGTGGAGCAGAGTGTAGGCCGAAGCCTAATTGAACCGATTTCAAAAGTCACCTTTAACCCCCCCTCAGGGGTTACAAAGTAGAAGAGCCACAGCTTATGCAGCAGTAGTGCTGCACAAGTCAAAGGTTGCTCTTTTAATTTCGCTCCTTGCACACGCTGAATGAAACACGTATAACATTTAGCCCTTTATACAGTCAAACTGTGTAATGGAGGCGAGAGTTCCCTTTGTAATGAGACGCAGCACAGGTGTCAAGAATCCCACCTTGGTGCTGGGTGCAGCCTCCCGAGCGTTGTTATTTGCTGTACAGGAGTCTGCGCTGTCGTGTTATCCCCTGGCCTAGCGCCGTTAGCGCTTTTCATGTTCTGGCATCATGTAATGTCGGCCGGTGCGGTTCGCGATGACCATGAATCCCAGCCCCGCAGTGTCTTAACATTGTTAAAACACTGCGGGGCTGGGATTCAGGGCCTGGCGCAGCACATATGTTCGCCTCTCACACTCGGGTCCTTACACCCGCTTCAGACTGTGCGGCGTCATCTGATCCCTTATCGCATGCCACGGCCATGAAGCCGCACAGTCCGAAGAAGGCGGAAGGAGAGGAGGGACAGGCGAACTGATGCACTGATCCTGCCCATCAATCACACCCTCGCAGTCCCAATAAATAAGACACCGAGGGGCGTAGTGTGGGTCAGGGCGGCCGCAGAGGCGCAGCCAGCCAAACAATGATGCCAGAAGACGGGCAGCGCTACCAAGGGGGTTGCAGCGTGTCATTACAAAGGAAAGTCACACCACCGGGACGGTTAAATGGTCACACAGAGGACACATTGCGGACGTGTTTTCAGTTCCACATGTGCGAGGAGAATACGTTTCTGAGCCACCTTGCACACATGCAGCATTACCGCTGTACAAGGTGGCTGGATAACGTAAAAACGCCTGGGGGAGGGGGGACAGGTTCCCTTCAATTTCAGTTCTTGTGTCTGCGTGGCTTTTGCAGGACACGTTGCCGGCTGCACAGCAGGGGAACAGCTGGCGGTGCTGGACCCCACTGACACATTGGCTGGTGTTTTTCTCTGTGCAGCTAGCACATCTGGGCCCCAACTGGCGGTGTGTTAGAGCCCAGGGACAGCAGGAGGAGGAGCAGGAGGAGGAGGAGCAGGGGGAGGGGAGTGTAGGCCGAAGCCTGCACTGGCGGCAGCTTTGGGTGTGTTGTGTCTGCGTGGCTTTTGCAGGACACGTTGCCGGCTACACAGCAGGGGAACAGCTGGCGGTGCTGGACCCCCCTGACACATTGGCGAGGTGTTTGGCTCTGTGCAGCCAGCACTTCCGGACAGCAACTAGCGTTGTTGGAGCCCGGGCTCTGCAGGTGGAGCAGAGTGTAGGCCGAAGCCTAATTGAACCGATTTCAAAAGTCACCTTTAACCCCCCCTCAGGGGTTACAAAGTAGAAGAGCCACAGCTTATGCAGCAGTAGTGCTGCACAAGTCAAAGGTTGCTCTTTTAATTTCGCTCCTTGCACACGCTGAATGAAACACGTATAACATTTAGCCCTTTATACAGTCAAACTGTGTAATGGAGGCGAGAGTTCCCTTTGTAATGAGACGCAGCACAGGTGTCAAGAATCCCACCTTGGTGCTGGGTGCAGCCTCCCGAGCGTTGTTATTTGCTGTACAGGAGTCTGCGCTGTCGTGTTATCCCCTGGCCTAGCGCCGTTAGCGCTGCCCATGTTCTGGCATCATGTAATGTCGGCCGGTGCGGTTCGCGATGACCATGAATCCCAGCCCCGCAGTGTCTTAACATTGTTAAAACACTGCGGGGCTGGGATTCAGGGCCTGGCGCAGCACATATGTTCGCCTCTCACACTCGGGTCCTTACACCCGCTTCAGACTGTGCGGCGTCATCTGATCCCTTATCGCATGCCACGGCCATGAAGCCGCACAGTCCGAAGAAGGCGGAAGGAGAGGAGGGACAGGCGAACTGATGCACTGATCCTGCCCATCAATCACACCCTCGCAGTCCCAATAAATAAGACACCGAGGGGCGTAGTGTGGGTCAGGGCGGCCGCAGAGGCGCAGCCAGCCAAACAATGATGCCAGAAGACGGGCAGCGCTACCAAGGGGGTTGCAGCGTGTCATTACAAAGGAAAGTCACACCACCGGGACGGTTAAATGGTCACACAGAGGACACATTGCGGACGTGTTTTCAGTTCCACATGTGCGAGGAGAATACGTTTCTGAGCCACCTTGCACACATGCAGCATTACCGCTGTACAAGGTGGCTGGATAACGTAAAAACGCCTGGGGGAGGGGGGACAGGTTCCCTTCAATTTCAGTTCTTGTGTCTGCGTGGCTTTTGCAGGACACGTTGCCGGCTGCACAGCAGGGGAACAGCTGGCGGTGCTGGACCCCACTGACACATTGGCTGGTGTTTTTCTCTGTGCAGCTAGCACATCTGGGCCCCAACTGGCGGTGTGTTAGAGCCCAGGGACAGCAGGAGGAGGAGCAGGAGGAGGAGGAGCAGGGGGAGGGGAGTGTAGGCCGAAGCCTGCACTGGCGGCAGCTTTGGGTGTGTTGTGTCTGCGTGGCTTTTGCAGGACACGTTGCCGGCTACACAGCAGGGGAACAGCTGGCGGTGCTGGACCCCCCTGACACATTGGCGAGGTGTTTGGCTCTGTGCAGCCAGCACTTCCGGACAGCAACTAGCGTTGTTGGAGCCCGGGCTCTGCAGGTGGAGCAGAGTGTAGGCCGAAGCCTAATTGAACCGATTTCAAAAGTCACCTTTAACCCCCCCTCAGGGGTTACAAAGTAGAAGAGCCACAGCTTATGCAGCAGTAGTGCTGCACAAGTCAAAGGTTGCTCTTTTAATTTCGCTCCTTGCACACGCTGAATGAAACACGTATAACATTTAGCCCTTTATACAGTCAAACTGTGTAATGGAGGCGAGAGTTCCCTTTGTAATGAGACGCAGCACAGGTGTCAAGAATCCCACCTTGGTGCTGGGTGCAGCCTCCCGAGCGTTGTTATTTGCTGTACAGGAGTCTGCGCTGTCGTGTTATCCCCTGGCCTAGCGCCGTTAGCGCTGCCCATCTTCTGGCATCATGTAATGTCGGCCGGTGCGGTTCGCGATGCCCATGAATCCCAGCCCCGCAGTGTCTTAACATTGTTAAAACACTGCGGGGCTGGGATTCAGGGCCTGGCGCAGCACATATGTTCGCCTCTCACACTCGGGTCCTTACACCCGCTTCAGACTGTGCGGCGTCATCTGATCCCTTATCGCATGCCACGGCCATGAAGCCGCACAGTCCGAAGAAGGCGGAAGGAGAGGAGGGACAGGCGAACTGATGCACTGATCCTGCCCATCAATCGCACCCTCGCAGTCCCATTAAATAAGACAACGAGGGCTGTTGTGTGGGTCAGGGCGGCCGCAGAGGCACAGCCAGCCAAACAATGATGCCAGAAGACGGGCAGCGTTACCAAGGAGCTTGTTGCGTGTGTCAATACAAAGTCAAATCACACCTGAGGGACGTTTTAATGGTCACAGAGGACACATTTTAGACGTGTTCACTTCAACATGGGCAAGGAGAATAAGTTTCTGAGCCACCTTGAACACATGCAGCATTACTGCTGTTCAAGGTAGCTGTAAAACATAGAAACACCTGGGGGAGGGGGGACAGGTTCCCTTCAATTTCAGTTCTTGTGTCTGCGTGGCGGTCGCAGGACACGTTGCCGGCTACACAGCAGGGGAACAGCTGGCGGTGCTGGACCCCACTGACACATTGGCTGGTGTTTTTCTCTGTGCAGCTAGCACATCTGGGCAAAAACTGGCGGTGTTAGAGCCCAGGGTCAGCAGGAGGAGCAGGGGGAGCGGAGTGTAGGCCGAAGCCTGCACTCGAGCAAGTTGAAAGGAAACCTTTAACCCCCCCCCCCCCCAGGCGTTTGTAGCTGAAAGAGCCATTGTGTACAGCACTAATGCTGGAAAAGGTAAACTTAGCTCTTTTAATTATGGTCCTTGCACATGCGGAACCTAACAGTTATGAAATGTGTCCCCTCACAGCGTTAAACCGTCCGGTAGGTGGAACTTTCCTTTGTCGTGTGACGCAGCACAGCCATCATTTTTACCCCCTTGGCGCCGTGCGCCGCCTCCTCAGCGTTGTTTTAATCTGTCCCGGAGCCTGCGCTGTTAGGTTAGCCCTTGGCCATGCACACATTTTGCGCTGCCCGTCTTCTGACCTCATTTGGTGTCAGGCTGGCTGCGCCTGTGCGGGTGCGCTGGCCGAGATCCCGCCTCGCAGTGTCGTCTAATGTAATCCCACCGCGGGCCTGTGATCCGTGCCCGTGCGCAGTGCATATCCTCTCCTCTCACTCCCCTCCCTACGGCTTTTTCAGACTGTGCGGTGTCACGGCCGTGGCATGCTATTAGGGACCAGCTGACATCGCACAGTCTGAAGAAGCCGTAGGGAGGGGAGTGAGAGGAGAGGATATGCACTGCGCACGGGCACGGATCACAGGCCCGCGGTGGGATTACATTAGACGACACTGCGAGGCGGGATCTCGGCCAGCGCACCCGCACAGGCGCAGCCAGCCTGACACCAAATGAGGTCAGAAGACGGGCAGCGCAAAATGTGTGCATGGCCAAGGGCTAACCTAACAGCGCAGGCTCCGGGACAGATTAAAACAACGCTGAGGAGGCGGCGCACGGCGCCAAGGGGGTAAAAATGATGGCTGTGCTGCGTCACACGACAAAGGAAAGTTCCACCTACCGGACGGTTTAACGCTGTGTGGGGACACATTTCATAAGTGTTTGGTTCAGCATGTGCAAGGAGCATCACGAAAAGAGGCACTTTTTCCCTTTGCATCATTACTGCTGCACAAGGTGGCTCCTTCAGTAACAAACGCCTGGGGGGGGGGGGGGGGGGTCAGGTTCCCTTACATTTAACTTGTTGTGCCTGCGTGGCGGGCGCAGTATACGTTGCCGTATACACAGCAGGGGAACAGCTGGCGGTGCTGAACCCCACTAACACATTGGCGAGGTGTTTGGCTCTGTGCGTACAGCACTTCTGGACGGCAACTAGCGGTGTTGGAGCCCAGGGACAGGTGGAGGAGGAGGAGGTTGGAGGAGGTTGGAGGAGGTAGGAGGGATTGCCACACACACAGCAGGGGAACAGCTGACGTTACTGAACCCCAATAACAGAGGAGGGACTGTTGACTGTGCGTACAGCACTTCTGGACGGCAACTGGCGGTGTTGGAGCCCAGGGACGGGTGGAGGAGGAGGAGGTTGGAGGAGGTAGGAGGGATTGCCACACACACAGCAGGGGAACAGCTGACGTTACTGAACCCCAATAACAGAGGAGGGACTGTTGACTGTGCGTACAGCACTTCTGGACGGCAACTGGCGGTGTTGGAGCCCAGGGACGGGTGGAGGAGGAGGAGGTTGGAGGAGGTAGGAGGGATTGCCACACACACAGCAGGGGAACAGCTGACGTTACTGAACCCCAATAACAGAGGAGGGACTGTTGACTGTGCGTACAGCACTTCTGGACGGCAACTGGCGGTGTTGGAGCCCAGGGACAGGTGGAGGAGGAGGAGGTTGGAGGAGGTAGGAGGAGGTAGGAGGGATTGCCACACACACAGCAGGGGAACAGCTGACGTTACTGAACCCCAATAACAGAGGAGGGACTGTTGACTGTGCGTACAGCACTTCTGGACGGCAACTGGCGGTGTTGGAGCCCAGGGACGGGTGGAGGAGGAGGAGGTTGGAGGAGGTAGGAGGGATTGCCACACACACAGCAGGGGAACAGCTGACGTTACTGAACCCCAATAACAGAGGAGGGACTGTTGACTGTGCGTACAGCACTTCTGGACGGCAACTGGCGGTGTTGGAGCCCAGGGACGGGTGGAGGAGGAGGAGGTTGGAGGAGGTAGGAGGGATTGCCACACACACAGCAGGGGAACAGCTGACGTTACTGAACCCCAATAACAGAGGAGGGACTGTTGACTGTGCGTACAGCACTTCTGGACGGCAACTGGCGGTGTTGGAGCCCAGGGACGGGTGGAGGAGGAGGAGGTTGGAGGAGGTAGGAGGGATTGCCACACACACAGCAGGGGAACAGCTGACGTTACTGAACCCCAATAACAGAGGAGGGACTGTTGACTGTGCGTACAGCACTTCTGGACGGCAACTGGCGGTGTTGGAGCCCAGGGACAGGTGGAGGAGGAGGAGGTTGGAGGAGGTAGGAGGGATTGCCACACACACAGCAGGGGAACAGCTGACGTTACTGAACCCCAATAACAGAGGAGGGACTGTTGACTGTGCGTACAGCACTTCTGGACGGCAACTGGCGGTGTTGGAGCCCAGGGACGGGTGGAGGAGGAGGAGGTTGGAGGAGGTAGGAGGGATTGCCACACACACAGCAGGGGAACAGCTGACGTTACTGAACCCCAATAACAGAGGAGGGACTGTTGACTGTGCGTACAGCACTTCTGGACGGCAACTGGCGGTGTTGGAGCCCAGGGACAGGTGGAGGAGGAGGAGGTTGGAGGAGGTAGGAGGAGGTAGGAGGGATTGCCACACACACAGCAGGGGAACAGCTGACGTTACTGAACCCCAATAACAGAGGAGGGACTGTTGACTGTGCGTACAGCACTTCTGGACGGCAACTGGCGGTGTTGGAGCCCAGGGACGGGTGGAGGAGGAGGAGGTTGGAGGAGGTAGGAGGGATTGCCACACACACAGCAGGGGAACAGCTGACGTTACTGAACCCCAATAACAGAGGAGGGACTGTTGACTGTGCGTACAGCACTTCTGGACGGCAACTGGCGGTGTTGGAGCCCAGGGACGGGTGGAGGAGGAGGAGGTTGGAGGAGGTAGGAGGGATTGCCACACACACAGCAGGGGAACAGCTGACGTTACTGAACCCCAATAACAGAGGAGGGACTGTTGACTGTGCGTACAGCACTTCTGGACGGCAACTGGCGGTGTTGGAGCCCAGGGACAGGTGGAAAAGCAGAGGAACACAATGTAGGCCGAAGCCTGAGAAAGTCGAAAGGGAACCTTTAACCCCCCCCCAAGGCGTTTGTAGCTGAAAGAGCCAGCTTGTGCAGCACAAAAGATGCAAAAGGAAAAGGTGGCTCTTTTCATCATGCTCCTTGCAAACACAGAACTAAACACTTATAAAATGTGTCCCCTGCAACCGTAAAACCGTCCCGGAGGTGGGACTTTCCTTCGTAATGTGACGCAGCCCAGCCGTCATTCCTACCCCCCCGGCGCCGCGCACCGGCTCCTCAGCGTTGTTTTATTCCGTCAAGGAGCCTGCGCTGTTATGTTATCCCGTGGCCAGGCACACTTAGCGCTGCCCGTCTTCTGGCATCATTTGGTGTCTGGATGGCTGCGCCTGTGCGGCCGCGCTGGCAGAGAGCCCGCCTCGCAGTGTCTTCTGATTTAATCCCACTGGGGGCCTGGGATCCATGGACATGCGCAGTGCATATCTGAACCTCCACCTCTCACTCATCTCCCTATGGCTTCTTCAGACTGTGCGGTGTCACGGCCGTGGCATGCTGTTAGGGACCAGCTGACACCGAACAGTCTGAAGAAGCCATAGGGAAATGAGTGAGAGGTGGAGGTTCAGATATGCACTGCGCATGTCCATGGATCCCAGGCCCCCAGTGGGATTAAATCAGAAGACACTGCGAGGCGGGCTCTCTGCCAGCGCGGCCGCACAGGCGCAGCCATCCAGACACCAAATGATGCCAGAAGACGGGCAGCGCTAAGTGTGCCTGGCCACGGGATAACATAACAGCGCAGGCTCCAGGACGGAATAAAACAACGCTGAGGAGCCGGTGCGCGGCGCCGGGGGGGTAGGAATGACGGCTGGGCTGCGTCACATTACGAAGGAAAGTCCCACCTCCGGGACGGTTTTACGGTATCAGTGGACACATTTTATAAGTGTTAATTTCTGCGTGTGCAAGGAGCTAAACAAAAATAGCTACCTTTTCCTTGGGCAGCATTACTGCTGCACAAGGTGGCTCTTTCAGTAACAAACGCCTTGGGGGGGGGGGACAGATTCCCTTACATTTCAGTTGTTGTGTCAGCGTGGCGGTCGCATGACACATTGCCGGCTACACAGCTGGGGATCAGCTGACGTTACTGAAACCCAATAACACTGGGTCGTATGTTTTGACTGTGCAGACGGCACGTCTGAGCCTCAACTGGCGGTGTTGGAGCCCAGGAATTTAAGTTCAGGTGGTAGAAAGATGAACACAACAGGAGACCTGGATAACGTATACAGTGACCTAATTATTCAATCAGGAGGAGGAGTGGCAAATTCCGGCGAGATCCAGGCCTTGTTCATTTTCAGGAAAGTAAGCCGGTCAACGTTATCGGAGGATAGTCGCATGCGACGGTCAGTTAGTACACCACCTGCAGCACTAAAGACACGTTCCGATAATACACTGGCCGCAGGGCAAGACAGCACCTCCAATGCATACTGGCTTAGCTCTGGCCATGTATCCAGCTTTGAGACCCAAAACTTGAAAGGGGAAGAGCCGTCTGGGAGTACAGCAAGAGGGCAAGACATGTAGTCTGTCACCATCTGACGGAACCGTTGCCTCCTGCTGACTGGAGCCGTCTGTGATGGTGTAGACTTTTGTGGCGGGCACAGAAAACTGTGCCACAGTTCGGCCATACTGGTCTTGCCTTGGGCAGAGGCACTGCTTCTGCTCCCTCTTTGTGCAGAGCCTCCACCACGGCCTGGACGCACTGAGCTGCTTTGGAATGCACTAGCAGCACTTCTCTCAGTTGGAATGGAGAAGATGATGGAATTGACCAGTGTGTCTTGGTACTCCCGCATTTTTCGCTCCCGGTTCAACGGTGTGATGAGGCTTTCTACGTTGTCCCGGTAGCGAGGATCGAGGAGGGTGAACACCCAATAATCAGACATGTTGAGAATGTGGGCGATGCGGCGGTCGTTTCTCAGGCACTGCAGCATGTAATCCACCATGTGCTGCAGACTGCCAACTGCCCAAGAAACGCTGTCCCCTGCTGGAGGCGTGATCTCTGCCCGCTCGTCATCACCCCACCCTCGCTGTACACACTGAGTACTGGACAATTGTGTAACTCCCTCCTCTGGACGGATGTCTTCCTCCTCCATTGACTCCTCCTCATCCTCCTCACAAACGGTCCCCTGCCTACGCGTTTGTGAGGAACCACGTGGCGCTGACTGTCCAGAAGATGATGGAAATGGTGAATCCTCATCCTCCACCTCTTCCACAACATCATCCCTTAGCGCTTGCAGTGATTTTTCAAGCAGGCAGATAAGGGGGACAGTCATGCTGACTAGTGCATCATCTGCACTCGCCATCCGCGTGGAATAATCAAAGGGACGCAAAACCTGGCAGACGTCATTCATAGTGGCCCACTCTGTGGTTGTGAAGTCTGTACGGCGCTGACTGCGACTTTTTTGCGCCTGAAGCAGCTGGTACTCCATTACAGCTTGCTGCTGCTCACACAACCGCTCCAACATATGTAACGTGGAATTCCACCTGGTAGGTAGGTCACATATGATGCGATGTTCCGGCAGGCGGTGTCGGCGCTGCAGAGCCGCAATGCGCGCTTTTGCCGTGCTGGAACGCCGCAAGTGAGCACACTCTAGGCGGACCTTGTGCAGCAGTGCATCAAGATCCGGATAGTCCCTCAAAAAGCTCTGCACGACCAAATTGAGCACATGTGCCAGACATGGGATGTGAGTGAGGTTGCCGAGGCCCAGAGCTGCCACCAGATTTCGGCCATTATCACACACTACCATGCCTGGCTGGAGATTCGCTGGCACAAACCACACATCGCTCTCCTGCTTGATGGCATTCCAGAGCTCCTGCGCTGTGTGGCTACGATTCCCCAAGAAAATTAATTTCAAGACGGCCTGTTGACGTTTGGCCACGGCTGTGCTCATGTCGGTCGTAACAGGTACACGTTCATCACGGGTCCATGTGGAGGTGGACTGTGACGGCTCCTGCAGCGATGATTCTGAGGAACTGGTGTAAGAGGAGGAGTCAATGCGTACAGAATGGATTCCTGCAATCCTTGGAGTGGGCAGGACACGTCCTGCGCCACTCGCACGGTCTGTACCCGGCTCAACGACATTAACCCAATGGGCAGTGAGGGAAAGGTATCGCCCCTGTCCATGTTGACTGGTCCACGCATCGGTGGTGAGGTGGACCTTGCTACTGACGGCGTTCAGTAGCGCGTGTTTTATGTGTCCCTCCACATGCTTCTGCAGGGCAGGGACGGCTTGCCTGCTGAAGTAAAAGCGGCTGGGCACTTTGTACTGTGGGACTGCCAATGACATGAAGTCACGGAAGCTGTCAGTCTCCACCAGCCTGAATGACAGCATTTCCAGTGACAAAAGTTTGGCAATGCCTGCAGTCAGAGCCTGTGCTCGTGGGTGGTTTGACGAGAAAGGCCGCCTTTTCTCCCATGCCTGTACTACCGATGGCTGTAGACTGGGCTGGGAGTGTGTGGATGACTGGGAAAGTGGCGCTGCGGGTGGAATTACAGCGGGTCTCTGGACGACAGGGGCAGAGGTTCTTCCACGGCGATCCTGGGAGGACGCCGAACCAGCTGCGTGTGAGGTAGAGGAAGAGGCAACACGAGCTGAAGAGGTGGTAGCTGCCGCTGTTGGTTGGCCTACCTCTTCAGTGTGTTTTTCTAACTCCGCCGGGTGCCTGTTGCGCACATGTTTCCACATGTTGGAGGTATTGAGGTTGCTGACATTTTTCCCTCTTTTGACTTTTTGATGACACACGTTGCATCTGACATAGCAAATGTCATCTGCAACTGTGTCAAAAAAGGACCAGGCACTGCAAGTCTTGGGAGCGCCCTTTTTGGCTTTTGGAAGAGACATGCTCCTAACGGGTGCCAAAGCGGAGGCTGCAGGATCCGCAGTCTTCCCCCTCCCTCTCCCTCTTTGGGCCGTACGGGGAATCTCTTCCTCAGAGCTGCTCCCACCACCTTCCTGTCCCTCACGCCAAGATGGGTCGAGGACCTCATCATCTACACTACCCTCTGCCCCCAACTGCTCCTCCTGGGTAGTCTCAGCAGCAGAGCACGCACCAGTAAGTGGCACCTGAGTGTCATCATCAGCTGATGCGGCCTGCGATGTGGTGACCGGAGCCACTGGCCCACCCGCCTCTTCAGAGGAAGACAGAAAAAGCTGTTGGGCATCACTGCACCCTGCCTCTTCTTCCATTTCTCCAATGCTGCTTGGCTGGCCCCCTGTTTCCAAGCCAAGAGATTCAGAGAACAGAAGTAGAGACGGCTCCTGTCCTGGGCTCTCTGTCTGCCTGGGCAATTTGGCAGGTGGTGAAGAGACAGATGGCTGCTCTCCAGTGCTCTGTGTCTGAGAGGATGTGGCACTAATGGAAGTTGATGCATTAGCTGCCATCCATCCGACAACAGCTTCAATTTGTTCTTCACGCAGCAGCGGTGTACGGCGCTCGGACACAAAGCTTCGCATGAACGACTGTTGCCTGGTGAAAGTGGGTGCTGATGAGTCACCGGTGCCCGCAGCAGGCACAGAATCCCCACGTCCCCTCCCTGCTCCGCGACGGCTCCCACGCCCCCGTGCCTTACTCACTGCCTTCTTCATCTTGGTTGACTGATAAAGATAAGCAGAAAAGTACTAACGGCTTTGTGTGCTTATTCCTGAGCAACTCCTCCTAACAGGTATAAGAAGCACTAATTATCTAAAGTGTGGACTAGACACAAATATGAGCTAATGTGGCCTACAGAAATGTAAAGTGGTGTAACTGGTGTGTTTGGTGAACTTTATTATTTATTTATTTTTTGGGGGCTGAACTGACAACAGATAGAGCTGCAGTCACACGGAGACCGTGCAGACAGACGTAAACGGCGCTACAAGGCCCAAAAACCCTCCTCTACTTTATCCTATGTAGTGTTTTTCCACAAATTAGCTGGAGACGGGTGGAAAGACACTAATAGGATTTTTTTGAATAAATTAGCAGCAGACTACACTATTTGGAAAAAAAAGAAAATTGATTTGGCGGTATGACACAGTGAAAAACCCTGAGCTGGAGACAACCAGGCTATAGCTGCTCACAGATTACAGGGCGAGCTGCAGTCACACGGAGACCGTGCAGACAGCCGTAAACGGCGCTGCAAGGCCCAAAAACCCTCCTCTACTTTATCCTATGTAGTGTTTTTCCACAAATTAGCTGGAGACGGGTGGAAAGACACTAATAGGATTTTTTTAAATTAATTAGCAGCAGACTACACTACTTTGAAAAAAAAGAAAATTGATTTGGCGGTATGACGCAGTGAAAAACCCTGAGCTGGAGACAACCAGGCTACAGCTGCTCACAGATTACAGGGCGAGCTGCAGTCACACGGAGACCGTGCAGACAGCCGTAAACGGCGCTGCAAGGCCCAAAAACCCTCCTCTACTTTATCCTATGTAGTGTTTTTCCACAAATTAGCTGGAGACGGGTGGAAAGACACTAATAGGATTTTTTTAAATTAATTAGCAGCAGACTACACTACTTTGAAAAAAAAGAAAATTGATTTGGCGGTATGACGCAGTGAAAAACCCTGAGCTGGAGACAACCAGGCTACAGCTGCTCACAGATTACAGGGCGAGCTGCAGTCACACGGAGACCGTGCAGACAGCCGTAAACGGCGCTGCAAGGCCCAAAAACCCTCCTCTACTTTATCCTATGTAGTGTTTTTCCACAAATTAGCTGGAGACGGGTGGAAAGACACTAATAGGATTTTTTTAAATTAATTAGCAGCAGACTACACTACTTTGAAAAAAAAGAAAATTGATTTGGCGGTATGACGCAGTGAAAAACCCTGAGCTGGAGACAACCAGGCTACAGCTGCTCACAGATTACAGGGCGAGCTGCAGTCACACGGAGACCGTGCAGACAGCCGTAAACGGCGCTGCAAGGCCCAAAAACCCTCCTCTACTTTATCCTATGTAGTGTTTTTCCACAAATTAGCTGGAGACGGGTGGAAAGACACTAATAGGATTTTTTTAAATTAATTAGCAGCAGACTACACTACTTTGAAAAAAAAGAAAATTGATTTGGCGGTATGACGCAGTGAAAAACCCTGAGCTGGAGACAACCAGGCTACAGCTGCTCACAGATTACAGGGCGAGCTGCAGTCACACGGAGACCGTGCAGACAGCCGTAAACGGCGCTGCAAGGCCCAAAAACCCTCCTCTACTTTATCCTATGTAGTGTTTTTCCACAAATTAGCTGGAGACGGGTGGAAAGACACTAATAGGATTTTTTTAAATTAATTAGCAGCAGACTACACTACTTTGAAAAAAAAGAAAATTGATTTGGCGGTATGACGCAGTGAAAAACCCTGAGCTGGAGACAACCAGGCTACAGCTGCTCACAGATTACAGGGCGAGCTGCAGTCACACGGAGACCGTGCAGACAGCCGTAAACGGCGCTGCAAGGCCCAAAAACCCTCCTCTACTTTATCCTATGTAGTGTTTTTCCACAAATTAGCTGGAGACGGGTGGAAAGACACTAATAGGATTTTTTTAAATTAATTAGCAGCAGACTACACTACTTTGAAAAAAAAGAAAATTGATTTGGCGGTATGACGCAGTGAAAAACCCTGAGCTGGAGACAACCAGGCTACAGCTGCTCACAGATTACAGGGCGAGCTGCAGTCACACGGAGACCGTGCAGACAGCCGTAAACGGCGCTGCAAGGCCCAAAAACCCTCCTCTACTTTATCCTATGTAGTGTTTTTCCACAAATTAGCTGGAGACGGGTGGAAAGACACTAATAGGATTTTTTTGAATAAATTAGCAGCAGACTACACTACTTGGGAAAAAAAAAAAAAAAGGAACAGTATGAGGCAATGAACCACCCTCCCTGAACTGAATACAACCAACTATGGATGGCCTATGTGGCTGCACTCAGACTAGAGAGTGGGCTGCACTCACACACACACACACACAGACCCTGCAGATCGCTGTGAAAACAGCGCTACAAGGCAAAAGCAAGGTGAATAGTAGGTGAACACAGCGGTTGCTAAATTAGCCTTTGGAAAGCACAAAGAAGCAAATCGCTATCTCTAAACTGTCCCTCAGTCAGCAAACAGCGTCCTGTCACTAACTGAATTCACAGCAGAGTGATCGCAAAATGGCGCCAGCGACTTTTAAACTGCATCATGACATCATTACACCAGCCAATCACAGCCTTGCCAGTAGTTTCATGCCCTCCATGCTAAACAGGATGTGCCCACACTTGGAATCAATCTCATTGGCTGAATTTCTGCTTTTTGAATCTTAGAACTTCCGATTCCGGTATCCGATACGCGGCAAGTATCGGAATCCCGGTATCGGAATTCCGATACCGCAAGTATCGGCCGATACCCGATACTTGCGGTATCGGAATGCTCAACACTAATCACAAGGTATTCAAAATGGCCTTCGGGTGTATTAAATGCAGTTTTCCATTCGTCACCCTGTTTAATACGAACAAGATTATACGCCCCTCGAAAGTCAATCTTAGTAAACCAACTAGCCCCCTTAATCCGAGCAAACAAATCAGAAAGCAAAGGTAAAGGGTATTGGAATTTGACCTTGATCTTATTAACGGGAACCTGTCACCCCCAAAATGGCTGGTGAGGTAAGCTCACCGGCATCAGGGGCTTATCTACAGCATTCTGTAATGCTGTAGATAAGCCCCCAATGTTACCTGAAAGAGGAGAAAAAGACGTTAGATTATACTCACCCAGGGGCGGTCCCGCTCTGGTCCGCGTCCGATGGGTGTCTCCGGTCCGCTCCGGCGCCTCCCATCTTCATTCCATGGCGTCCTCTTCGGGTCTTTACGCCGCGGCTCCGGCGCAGGCGTACTTTGTCTGCCCTGTTGAGGGCAGAGCAAAGTACTGCAGTGCGCAGGCGCCGGAAAGGTCAGAGAGGCCCGGCGCCTGCGCAATGCAGTACTTTGCTCTGCCCTCAATAGGGCAGACAAAGTACGCCTGCGCCGGAGCCGCGGCGCGAAGACCCGAAGAGGATGTCATGGAACGAAGATGGGAGGCGCTGGAGCGGACCGGAGACACCCATCGGACGCGGACCAGAGCGGGACCCCCCCGGGTGAGTATAATCTAACGTCTTTTTCTCCTCTTTCAGGTAACATCGGCGGCTTATCTACAGCATTACAGAATGCTGTAGATAAGCCCCTGATGCCGGTGAGCTTACCTCACCAGCCATTTTGGGGGTGACAGGTGCCCTTTAAGAAGGCGATAATCAATACAGGGTCTCAAGGAGCCATCCTTCTTGGCAACAAAAAAGAATCCTGCTCCCAATGGTGACGAAGACGGACGAATATGCCCCTTCTCCAAAGACTCCTTAACATAACTCCGCATGGCGGCATGCTCTGGCACAGACAGATTGAAAAGTCGGCCCTTAGGGAACTTACAGCCAGGAATCAAGTTAATAGCACAATCACAGTCCCTATGTGGAGGAAGGGCACTGGATTTGGTCTCATCAAATACATCCTGGAAATCCGACAAAATCTCAGGAACTTCAGAGGACGGGAAGAGGAAATTGACATCAAAGGAACGTCACTATGTACCCCTTGACAACCCCAACTAGTCACAGACATAGATTTCCAATCCAGCACCGGATTATGTACCTGTAACCATGGAAAACCCAGTTGTTGTGAACTCTGTTTTCAGGCTCCCTCTTGTGGTCACAGGTGGTATGGTTTGACTTTTGCTTTGGGCTCCCCCTGGTGGCCTTATTTGTTATCCTGCTGGTCAGCTATCTCGTTATCCTCTGGGAGGTTCCTATATAGCTGTGTTTCACTTCCACTTGTTGCCGGCTGTCGTTGTAATCAGTGCTACTCAGATTCCTTCTGACTACCTTGCTCCCAGTTCATCCAAGTCAAGCTAAGTTTTGTTTGCTCATTTTTTTTGATCAGCAGTGTTTATCATGTTTTCTTGTCCAGCTTGCTAAAATGTGATTCCCTCGCTTGCTGGTTACTCTAGTGGACTGAGTTTCTCCCCACACACCGTTAGTTGGTGCGTGGGTTCTTGAAATCTCAGGATGGATATTTTGTAAGGGTTTTTTATTGATCGCATAGACCCCTGCTCTATTTTCTGCTTTCTAGTACTAGTGGGCCTCTTTTGCTGAATCTGATTTCATCCCTATGTATGTGCCTTCCTCTTACTTCACCGTTAATATTTGTTGGGGGCTTCTATATCTTTGGGGATTATTTCTCTGGAGGCAAGCGTGGTCTTTCTTTCTCTTTAGGGGTAGCTAGTTCCTCAGGCTGGCTCGAGATGTCTAGGAATTTTTTAGGCACGTTCACCGGCTACCTCTAGTTGTGTTGGATAGGTTCAGATTTGCAATCAGTCCAGTTACCATCTCCCTAGAGCTTGTCCTAAGTTTAATCACTTGCTGGTCTATTTGTGATCCTCGGCCACTAAGGATCATAACAGTACAGCCGGCCTTCAAAGTGTTAATTGCATGGCAGAAGCAGGAGAAAAGAAGCCTTGAGAAATTTTTTTTTTCTTTTTTTGTTGTTGCCGTGTGTCTAGCTGCTGTGGCTAGCTTCTCTCCTCCTCTTAATCTTGGTGTGGCTCTGAGTTCAGCTGCTGACATGGATGTCCAGAGCTTGGCTTCCAGTCTGGATCATCTTGCTGCTAGGGTTCAAAGTATTCAGAATTTTGTTGTTCACAGTCCTATGTCAGAGCCTAGAATACCTATTCCGGAGTTGTTTTCTTGAGATAGATCTAGGTTCCTGAATTTCAAGAACAATTGTAAGTTGTTTATTTCTTTGAAACCTTGTTCCTCTGGTGATGGCGTTCAGCAAGTTAAGATTATCATTTCTTTTTTGCGTGGTGACCCTCAAGATTGGGCCTTCGCATTGGCGCCAGGGGATCCTGCATTGCTTAGTGTAGATGCGTTTTTTCTGGCCCTTGGATTGCTCTATGAGGAACCTAATCTTGAGAACCAGGCTGAAAAAGCGTTATTGGCCCTCTCGCAGGGGCAAGATGAAGCAGAGGTGTACTGCCAGAAATTTCGGAAATGGTCGGTGCTTACTCAGTGGAATGAGTGTGCCCTGGCTGCAAATTTCAGAGATGGTCTTTCTGAAGCCATTAAGAATGTCATGGTGGGGTTCCCTACGCCTGCAGGTCTGAATGAGTCAATGACTCTGGCCATTCAGATTGATCGGCATTTGCGGGAGTGCAAACCTGTGCACCATTTGGCGGTGTCTTCTGAACAGACACCTGAATCTATGCAATGTGACAGAATTCTGACCAGAAGTGAACGGCAAAATTATAGACGGCAAAATGGGTTGTGCTTTTACTGTGGTGACTCAGCTCATGTTATCTCAGCATGCTCTAAGCGCAAAAAAAAGGTTGATAAATCTGTCACTATTGGTACTTTACAGCCTAAGTTCATTTTGTCTGTTACCCTGATTTGTTCCCTGTCATCTTACCCAGTTAATGCTTTTGTAGATTCAGGTGCTGCCCTGAGTCTGATGGATTGGTCATTTGCCAGGCGCTGTGGTTTTGATTTGGAGCCTTTAAAATTCCCTATTCCACTAAGGGGAATTGATTCTACATCATTGGCTACTAATAAACCTCAGTACTGGACACAGGTGACCATGTGCATGACTCCTGTTCATCAGGAGGTGATTCGCTTTCTAGTACTGCATAATTTGCATGATGTTGTCGTGTTGGGTCTACCATGGTTGCAGACTCATAATCCAGTCCTGGATTGGAAAGCAATGTCTGTGTCAAGTTGGGGTTGTCAGGGAATTCATGGTGACGCTCCTGTGGTGTCAACTGCTTCGTCCACTCCTTCTGAAGTCCCTACGTTTTTGTCTGACTACCAGGATGTATTTGAGGAGCCCAAACTCAATTCTCTACCTCCTCATAGGGATTGTGATTGTGCTATAAATTTGATTCCTGGTAGTAAGTTTCCTTAGGGACAACTTTTCAATTTGTCAGTGCCGGAGCATGCTGCTATGCGGAGTTATATAAAGGAGTCTTTGGAGAAAGGACTTATTCGCCCCTCCTCCTCCCCTCTTGGTGCGGGATTCTTTTTTGTGGCTAAGAAGGATGGTTCCCTGAGACCTTGTATTGATTATCGCCTTTTGAATAAAATCACGGTCAAATTTCAGTATCCTTTGCCATTGTTAACTGATTTGTTTGCTCGCATTAGGGGGTCTAGTTGGTTCACCAAGATAGATCTTCGCGGTGCGTATAACCTGGTGCGTATAAAACAGGGTGATGAATGGAAAACTGCATTTAATACGCCTGAAGGCCATTTTGAGTACTTGGTGATGCCTTTTGGACTTTCTAATGCTCCTTCAGTCTTTCAGTCCTTTATGCACGACATCTTCCGTGAATATCTGGATAAGTTTTTGATTGTGTATCTGGATGATATTCTGTTTTTTTCGGATGATTGGGAGTCTCATGTTAAGCAGGTCAGGATGGTCTTTCAGGTCCTGCGTGACAATGCTTTATTTGTGAAGGGCTCAAAATGTCTTTTTGGAGTCCAGAAGATTTCTTTTTTGGGTTTCATTTTTTCTCCTTCTACTATTGAGATGGACCCAGTCAAGGTTCAGGCTATTCATGACTGGACGCAGCCTACGTCTGTTAAGAGTCTTCAGAAGTTCTTGGGTTTTGCTAATTTTTACCGTCGCTTCATAGCTAATTTTTCTGGTGTTGTTAAGTCTTTGATGGATTTGACCAAGAAAGGTTCTGATGTGACTAATTGGTCTTCTGCGGCTGTGGAGGCCTTTTGGGAGCTGAAGCATCGGTTTTCTTCGGCTCCGGTCTTATGTCAGCCAGATGTCTCACTTCCCTTCCAGGTGGAGATTGATGCTTCCGAGATTGGAGCGGGGGCTGTTTTGTTGCAGAGAAGCTCCGATGGCTCTGTGATGAAGCCATGTGCTTTCTTTTCAAGAAAGTTTTCGCCTGCCGAGCGGAATTATGATGTCGGTAATCGGGAGCTGTTGGCTATGAAGTGAGCATTTGAGGAGTGGCGACATTGGCTCGAGGGAGCTAAGCATCGTGTGGTGGTCTTGACTGATCACAGGAATTTAATCTATCTCGAGTCGGCCAAGCGGCTGAATCCCAGACAGGCTCGTTGGTCGTTGTTTTTCTCTCGTTTTGATTTCGTGGTCTCGTACCTGCCTGGTTCGAAGAATGTGAAGGCTGATGCTCTTTCTAGGAGTTTTGTGCCTGACTCTCCTGGAGATTCAGAGCCGGCTGGTATCCTTAGAGAAGGGGTGATTTTGTCTGCCATCTCCCCAGATTTGCGACGTGTGCTGCAGGAGTTTCAGGCGGATAGACCTGACCGCTGTCCACCGGAGAGACTGTTTGTCCCGGATAGATGGACTAACAGAGTCATCTCCGAGGTTCATTCTTCGGTGTTGGCGGGTCATCCTGGAATATTTGGTACCAGAGACTTGGTGGCCAGGTCTTTTTGGTGGCCTTCCTTGTCGCGGGATGTGCGTTCCTTTGTGCAGTCTTGTGGAATTTGTGCTCGGGCTAAGCCTTGCTGTTCTCGTGCCAGTGGTTTGCTGTTACCTTTGCCTGTCCCGAAGAGGCCTTGGACGCACATTTCCATGGATTTTATTTCAGATCTCCCTGTCTCTCAGAGAATGTCTGTCATCTGGGTGGTGTGTGATCGTTTTTCTAAGATGGTCCATTTGGTGCCCTTGCCTAAGTTGCCTTCCTCCTCTGAGTTGGTTCCACTGTTTTTTCAAAATGTGGTTCGTTTGCACGGGATTCCTGAGAACATTGTTTCTGACAGAGGATCCCAGTTTGTGTCTAGATTTTGGCGGACCTTTTGTGCTAAGTTGGGCATTGATTTGTCTTTTTCGTCGGCCTTCCATCCTCAGACGAATGGCCAAACCGAGCGAACTAATCAGACCTTGGAGACTTATTTAAGATGTTTTGTTTCTGCTGATCAGGACGACTGGGTTACTTTTTTGCCGTTGGCCGAGTTTGCCCTTAATAATCGGGCTAGTTCTGCTACTTTGGTTTCTCCTTTTTTTTGTAATTCGGGGTTTCATCCTCGTTTTTCCTCGAGTCAGATGGAGCCTTCTGACTGTCCTGGAGTGGATGTTGTGGTGGATAGGTTGCATCAGATTTGGAATCATGTGGTGGACAATTTGAAGCTGTCACAAAAAAAGGCTCAGCTCTTTGCCAACCGACCTCGCTGTGTGGGTCCCCGACTTCGCGTTGGGGACTTGGTGTGGTTGTCTTCTCGCTTCGTTCCTATGAAGGTCTCCTCTCCTAAGTTCAAGCCTCGGTTTATCGGTCCTTATTAGTGTTGAGCGATACCTTCCGATATCGGAAAGTATCGGTATCGGAAAGTATCGGCCGATACCGTCAAAATATCGGATCCAATCCGATACCGATACCCGATCCCAATGCAAGTCAATGGGACGAAAATATCGGAATTAAAATAAACCCTTTATAAACTTGTAGGTTCATTCTACATGAAGGAAAACAACTAAGAATAATGTAGGATGTATTGGGGGAGGTGGCGGAGACATTAAAGGCACAGAGGTTTACCCCAAACAAATAGAATAGCAGGTTTTTTTGTTTTTTTTATGACGGTCGGCGTTAGAAAGATTTTGACTATTTTTTTTTTTATTTTGTCAGATATTGATGTTTCACTACTTCCACGTCCTTCACCTTCTTTTTTACTTCTCCCACACTTTCTTCTTCATTATCCTCATCATCAGCTTCTTTGACATCAACTATCTTCACCTTATTCATCTTCTTCTACCTCTAATTTTTTTTTTTTTACATTGTTCATATTCTTTTTATTTAACTATTATCTTTTTCATATTCAACTTCTTCATCATATTCTTATTTGTGACAGGCATTCCCGTAGTTGTTATCTATAAAAGTTTGAAGATTACACCTTCCGTTCTGCCTGTCACAAAACAGTTACATTTGTCCGCGTTCAGTTTGGCCTGCAGCATCAGGCTTTATCCAGGGGCACCACGAGGAGGAAAGGACTCACCCCCATACACTGCTTAGTCTTCTTCTGCTTATAATTTAGATAATATTTTTTGCTCTGATATTTTGTGTTATGCTTAATGTTCTTCTGCTATTTGTTCTGCAGCCTCTTGTTCTTCTGCTTCTCGGTCTTCCAGGTCGTCGTCGTCTCCAGGGTCGTCGTCTCCGGGGTCGTCGTCATCGGGGTGGTCTTCAGGGTCATCGTCTCCAGGGTCGTCGTCATCACGGTGGTTGTCGTCTCTGGTGTCGTTGTCATCTTAGGGGTGGTCTTCCGGGTCATCGTGTTTAGTCTCTTGAACTTGGAAATGTAGCAGAAGGTACAAGAAGGCTGAGAAAATGCCGAGAACCAGCTGATGGAACTGGAACTCGGATGGCTACCCGAAGGTCCAAGAGCCAATGGAACTACCGAGGACCAGCTGACGTTACTGGAACCCGGTTACTAAGCAGGAGGTACCCGTGCCTGAAAGCACTACCAAGGACCACCTGACGTTGGTGGAACTCGGATACCCAGAGGGAGGCACCTAAGCCAAAGGCTCTGCCCGGAACCAGCTGACGGTACTGGAACCAGGATGGGGAGCAGAAGGTACAAGAGCAAAAGACACTGCCGAGAACCAGCTGACGGTGCTGGAACCCGGATGGGTAGCCGAAGTTCCAAGAGCCAATGGAACTACCGAGGACCAGCTGACGTTACTGGAACCCGGTTACTAAGCAGGAGGTACCCGTGCCTGAAAGCACTACCAAGGACCACCTGACGTTGGTGGAACTCGGATACCCAGAGGGAGGCACCTAAGCCAAAGGCTCTGCCCGGAACCAGCTGACGGTACTGGAACCAGGATGGGGAGCAGAAGGTACAAGAGCAAGTGTCTGCGTGGCTTTTGCAGGACACGATGCCGGCTGCACAGCAGGGGAACAGCTGGCGGTGCTGAACCCCACTGACACATTGGCGAGGTGTTTTTCTCTGTGCAGCTAGCAGTACCGGGCCCCAACTGGCGGTGTTAGAGCCCGGGGTCAGCAGGAGGAGGAGATGGAGCAGAGTGTAGGCCGAAGCCTGCACTGGCGGCAGCTTTTGGGTCTGTTGTGCCTGCGTGGCAGTTGCAGGACACGTTGCCGGCTGCACAGCAGGGGAACAGCTGGCGGTGCTGAACCCCACTGACTCATTGGCGAGGTGTTTTTCTCTGTGCAGCTAGCAGTACCGGGCCCCAACTGGCGGTGTTGGAGCCCGGGCTCTGCAGGGGGAGCAGAGTGTAGGCCGAAGCCTAATTGAACCAATTTCAAAGGTAACCTTTAACCCCCCCTCAGGGGTTACAAAGTAGAAGAGCCACAGCTTATGCAGCAGTAGTGCTGCACAAGTCAAAGGTTGCTCTTTTAATTTCGCTCCTTGCACACGCTGAATGAAACACGTCTAACATTTAGCCCTTTATACAGTCAAACTGTGTTGGAGGCGCGAGTTCCCTTTGTAAGGAGACGCAGCACAGATGTCAAGAATCCCACCTTGGTGCTGGGTGCAGCCTCCTGAGCGTTGTTATTTGCTGTACAGGAGTCTGCGCTGTCGTGTTGTCCCCTGGCCTAGCGCTGTTAGCGCTGCCCATCTTCTGACATCATTTAATGTCGGCCGGTGCGGTTCGCGATGACCATGAATCCCAGCCCCGCAGTGTCTTAACATTGTTAAAACACTGCGGGGCTGGGATTCAGGGCCTGGCGCAGCACATACGTTCGCCTCTCACACTCGGGTCCTTACACCCGCTTCAGACTGTGCGGCGTCATCTGATCCCTTATCGCATGCCACGGCCATGAAGCCGCACAGTCCGAAGAAGGCGGAAGGAGAGGAGGGACAGGCGAACTGATGCACTGATCATGCCCATCAATCACACCCTCGCAGTCCCAATAAATAAGACACCGAGGGGCGTTGTGTGGGTCAGGGCGGCCGCAGAGGCGCAGCCAGCCAAACAATGATGCCAGAAGACGGGCAGCGCTACCAAGGGGGTTGCAGCGTGTCATTACAAAGGAAAGTCACACCACCGGGACGGTTAAATGGTCACACAGAGGACACATTTCAGACGTGTTTTCAGTTCCACATGTGCGAGGAGAATACGTTTATGAGCCACCTTGCACACATGCAGCATTACCGCTGTACAAGGTGGCTGGATAACGTAAAAACGCCTGGGGGAGGGGGGACAGGTTCCCTTCAATTTCAGTTCTGGTGTCTGCGTGGCTTTTGCAGGACACGATGCCGGCTGCACAGCAGGGGAACAGCTGGCGGTGCTGAACCCCACTGACACATTGGCGAGGTGTTTTTCTCTGTGCAGCTAGCAGTACCGGGCCCCAACTGGCGGTGTTAGAGCCCGGGGTCAGCAGGAGGAGGAGATGGAGCAGAGTGTAGGCCGAAGCCTGCACTGGCGGCAGCTTTTGGGTCTGTTGTGCCTGCGTGGCTGTTGCAGGACACGTTGCCGGCTGCACAGCAGGGGAACAGCTGGCGGTGCTGAACCCCACTGACACATTGGCGAGGTGTTTTTCTCTGTGCAGCTAGCAGTACCGGGCCCCAACTGGCGGTGTTGGAGCCCGGGCTCTGCAGGGGGAGCAGAGTGTAGGCCGAAGCCTAATTGAACCAATTTCAAAGGTAACCTTTAACCCCCCCTCAGGGGTTACAAAGTAGAAGAGCCACAGCTTATGCAGCAGTAGTGCTGCACAAGTCAAAGGTTGCTCTTTTAATTTGGCTCCTTGCACACGCTGAATGAAACACGTCTAACATTTAGCCCTTTATACAGTCAAACTGTGTTGGAGGCGCGAGTTCCCTTTGTAATGAGACGCAGCACAGATGTCAAGAATCCCACCTTGGTGCTGGGTGCAGCCTCCTGAGCGTTGTTATTTGCTGTACAGGAGTCTGCGCTGTCGTGTTGTCCCCTGGCCTAGCGCTGTTAGCGCTGCCCATCTTCTGACATCATTTAATGTCGGCCGGTGCGGTTCGCGATGACCATGAATCCCAGCCCCGCAGTGTCTTAACATTGTTAAAACACTGCGGGGCTGGGATTCAGGGCCTGGCGCAGCACATATGTTCGCCTCTCACACTCGGGTCCTTACACCTGCTTCAGACTGTGCGGCGTCATCTGATCCCTTATCGCATGCCACGGCCATGAAGCCGCACAGTCCGAAGAAGGCGGAAGGAGAGGAGGGACAGGCGAACTGATGCACTGATCATGCCCATCAATCACACCCTCGCAGTCCCAATAAATAAGACACCGAGGGGCGTTGTGTGGGTCAGGGCGGCCGCAGAGGCGCAGCCAGCCAAACAATGATGCCAGAAGACGGGCAGCACTACCAAGGGGGTTGCAGCGTGTCATTACAAAGGAAAGTCACACCACCGGGACGGTTAAATGGTCACACAGAGGACACATTTCAGACGTGTTTTCAGTTCCACATGTGCGAGGAGAATACGTTTATGAGCCACCTTGCACACATGCAGCATTACCGCTGTACAAGGTGGCTGGATAACGTAAAAACGCCTGGGGGAGGGGGGACAGGTTCCCTTCAATTTCAGTTCTGGTGTCTGCGTGGCTTTTGCAGGACACGATGCCGGCTGCACAGCAGGGGAACAGCTGGCGGTGCTGAACCCCACTGACACATTGGCGAGGTGTTTTTCTCTGTGCAGCTAGCAGTACCGGGCCCCAACTGGCGGTGTTAGAGCCCGGGGTCAGCAGGAGGAGGAGATGGAGCAGAGTGTAGGCCGAAGCCTGCACTGGCGGCAGCTTTTGGGTCTGTTGTGCCTGCGTGGCAGTTGCAGGACACGTTGCCGGCTGCACAGCAGGGGAACAGCTGGCGGTGCTGAACCCCACTGACACATTGGCGAGGTGTTTTTCTCTGTGCAGCTAGCAGTACCGGGCCCCAACTGGCGGTGTTGGAGCCCGGGCTCTGCAGGGGGAGCAGAGTGTAGGCCGAAGCCTAATTGAACCAATTTCAAAGGTAACCTTTAACCCCCCCTCAGGGGTTACAAAGTAGAAGAGCCACAGCTTATGCAGCAGTAGTGCTGCACAAGTCAAAGGTTGCTCTTTTAATTTCACTCCTTGCACACGCTGAATGAAACACGTCTAACATTTAGCCCTTTATACAGTCAAACTGTGTTGGAGGCGCGAGTTCCCTTTGTAATGAGACGCAGCACAGATGTCAAGAATCCCACCTTGGTGCTGGGTGCAGCCTCCTGAGCGTTGTTATTTGCTGTACAGGAGTCTGCGCTGTCGTGTTGTCCCCTGGCCTAGCGCTGTTAGCGCTGCCCATCTTCTGACATCATTTAATGTCGGCCGGTGCGGTTCGCGATGACCATGAATCCCAGCCCCGCAGTGTCTTAACATTGTTAAAACACTGCGGGGCTGGGATTCAGGGCCTGGCGCAGCACATACGTTCGCCTCTCACACTCGGGTCCTTACACCCGCTTCAGACTGTGCGGCGTCATCTGATCCCTTATCGCATGCCACGGCCATGAAGCCGCACAGTCCGAAGAAGGCGGAAGGAGAGGAGGGACAGGCGAACTGATGCACTGATCATGCCCATCAATCACACCCTCGCAGTCCCAATAAATAAGACACCGAGGGGCGTTGTGTGGGTCAGGGCGGCCGCAGAGGCGCAGCCAGCCAAACAATGATGCCAGAAGACGGGCAGCGCTACCAAGGGGGTTGCAGCGTGTCATTACAAAGGAAAGTCACACCACCGGGACGGTTAAATGGTCACACAGAGGACACATTTCAGACGTGTTTTCAGTTCCACATGTGCGAGGAGAATACGTTTATGAGCCACCTTGCACACATGCAGCATTACCGCTGTACAAGGTGGCTGGATAACGTAAAAACGCCTGGGGGAGGGGGGACAGGTTCCCTTCAATTTCAGTTCTGGTGTCTGCGTGGCTTTTGCAGGACACGATGCCGGCTGCACAGCAGGGGAACAGCTGGCGGTGCTGAACCCCACTGACACATTGGCGAGGTGTTTTTCTCTGTGCAGCTAGCAGTACCGGGCCCCAACTGGCGGTGTTAGAGCCCGGGGTCAGCAGGAGGAGGAGATGGAGCAGAGTGTAGGCCGAAGCCTGCACTGGCGGCAGCTTTTGGGTCTGTTGTGCCTGCGTGGCTGTTGCAGGACACGTTGCCGGCTGCACAGCAGGGGAACAGCTGGCGGTGCTGAACCCCACTGACACATTGGCTGGTGTTTTTCTCTGTGCAGCTAGCACATCTGGGCCCCAACTGGCGGTGTTAGAGCCCAGGGTCAGCAGGAGGAGCAGGGGGAGCGGAGTGTAGGCCGAAGCCTGCACTGGAGCAAGTTGAAAGGAAACCTTTAACCCCCCCCCCCCCAGGCGTTTGTAGCTGGAAGAGCCATCGTGTACAGCACTAATGCTGGAAAAGGTAAACTTAGCTCTTTTAATTATGGTCCTTGCAGATGCTGAACCTAACACTTATGAAATGTGTCCCCTCACAGCGTTCAACCGTCCGGTAGGTGGAACTTTCCTTTGTCATGTGACGCAGCACAGCCGTCATTTTTACCCCCTTGGCGCCGTGCGCCGCCTCCTCAGCGTTGTTTGAATCTGTCCCGGAGCCTGCGCTGTTAGGTTACCCCTTGGCCATGCACACATTTTGCGCTGCCCGTCTTCTGACATCATTTGCTGTCAGGCTGGCTGCGCCTGTGTGGGTGCGCTGTCCGAGATTCAGCCTCGCGGTGTCGTCTAATGTAATCCCACCGCGGGCCTGGGATCCGTGGCCATGCGCAGTGCATATCCTCACCTCTCACTCCCCTCCCTACGGCTTCTTCAGACTGTGCGGTGTCACGGCCGTGGCATGCTATTAGGGATCAGCTGACACCGAACAGTCTTTAGAAGCCGTAGGGAGGGGAGTGAGAGGCGAGGATATGCACTGCGCATGGCCACGGATCCCAGGCCCGCGGTGGGATTACATTACACGACACCGCGAGGCTGAATCTCGGACAGCGCACACACACAGGCGCAGCCAGCCTGACAGCAAATGATGTCAGAAGACAGGCAGCGCGAAATGTGTGCATGGCCAAGGGGTAACCTAACAGCGCAGGCTCCGGGACAGATTCAAACAACGCTGAGGAGGCGGCGCACGGCGCCAAGGGGGTAAAAATGACGGCTGTGCTGCGTCACATGACAAAGGAAAGTTCCACCTACCGGACGGTTGAACGCTGTGAGGGGACACATTTCATAAGTGTTAGGTTCAGCATCTGCAAGGAGCACCACGAAAAGAGGCACTTTTTCCCTTTGCATCATTACTGCTGCACAAGGTGGCTCCTTCAGTAACAAACGCCTGGGGGGGGGGGACAGGTTCCCTTAAATGTAACTTGTTGTGCCTGCGTGGCGGTCGCAGTACACGTTGCCGTATACACAGCAGGGGAACAGCTGGCGGTGCTGAACCCCACTAACACATTGGCGAGGTGTTTGGCTCTGTGCGTACAGCACTTCTGGACGGCAACTGGCGGTGTTGGAGCCCAGGGACAGGTGGAGGAGGAGGAGGTTGGAGGAGGTTGGAGGAGGTAGGAGGGATTGCCACACACACAGCAGGGGAACAGCTGACGTTACTGAACCCCAATAACAGAGGAGGGACTGTTGACTGTGCGTACAGCACTTCTGGACGGCAACTGGCGGTGTTGGAGCCCAGGGACAGGTGGAGGAGGAGGAGGTTGGAGGAGGTAGGAGGGATTGCCACACACACAGCAGGGGAACAGCTGACGTTACTGAACCCCAATAACAGAGGAGGGACTGTTGACTGTGCGTACAGCACTTCTGGACGGCAACTGGCGGTGTTGGAGCCCAGGGACAGGTGGAGGAGGAGGAGGTTGGAGGAGGTAGGAGGGATTGCCACACACACAGCAGGGGAACAGCTGACGTTACTGAACCCCAATAACAGAGGAGGGACTGTTGACTGTGCGTACAGCACTTCTGGACGGCAACTGGCGGTGTTGGAGCCCAGGGACAGGTGGAGGAGGAGGAGGTTGGAGGAGGTAGGAGGGATTGCCACACACACAGCAGGGGAACAGCTGACGTTACTGAACCCCAATAACAGAGGAGGGACTGTTGACTGTGCGTACAGCACTTCTGGACGGCAACTGGCGGTGTTGGAGCCCAGGGACAGGTGGAGGAGGAGGAGGTTGGAGGAGGTAGGAGGGATTGCCACACACACAGCAGGGGAACAGCTGACGTTACTGAACCCCAATAACAGAGGAGGGACTGTTGACTGTGCGTACAGCACTTCTGGACGGCAACTGGCGGTGTTGGAGCCCAGGGACAGGTGGAGGAGGAGGAGGTTGGAGGAGGTAGGAGGGATTGCCACACACACAGCAGGGAAACAGCTGACGTTACTGAACCCCAATAACAGAGGAGGGACTGTTGACTGTGCGTACAGCACTTCTGGACGGCAACTGGCGGTGTTGGAGCCCAGGGACAGGTGGAGGAGGAGGAGGTTGGAGGAGGTAGGAGGGATTGCCACACACACAGCAGGGGAACAGCTGACGTTACTGAACCCCAATAACAGAGGAGGGACTGTTGACTGTGCGTACAGCACTTCTGGACGGCAACTGGCGGTGTTGGAGCCCAGGGACAGGTGGAGGAGGAGGAGGTTGGAGGAGGTAGGAGGGATTGCCACACACACAGCAGGGGAACAGCTGACGTTACTGAACCCCAATAACAGAGGAGGGACTGTTGACTGTGCGTACAGCACTTCTGGACGGCAACTGGCGGTGTTGGAGCCCAGGGACAGGTGGAGGAGGAGGAGGTTGGAGGAGGTAGGAGGGATTGCCACACACACAGCAGGGGAACAGCTGACGTTACTGAACCCCAATAACAGAGGAGGGACTGTTGACTGTGCGTACAGCACTTCTGGACGGCAACTGGCGGTGTTGGAGCCCAGGGACAGGTGGAGGAGGAGGAGGTTGGAGGAGGTAGGAGGGATTGCCACACACACAGCAGGGGAACAGCTGACGTTACTGAACCCCAATAACAGAGGAGGGACTGTTGACTGTGCGTACAGCACTTCTGGACGGCAACTGGCGGTGTTGGAGCCCAGGGACAGGTGGAGGAGGAGGAGGTTGGAGGAGGTAGGAGGGATTGCCACACACACAGCAGGGGAACAGCTGACGTTACTGAACCCCAATAACAGAGGAGGGACTGTTGACTGTGCGTACAGCACTTCTGGACGGCAACTGGCGGTGTTGGAGCCCAGGGACAGGTGGAGGAGGAGGAGGTTGGAGGAGGTAGGAGGGATTGCCACACACACAGCAGGGGAACAGCTGACGTTACTGAACCCCAATAACAGAGGAGGGACTGTTGACTGTGCGTACAGCACTTCTGGACGGCAACTGGCGGTGTTGGAGCCCAGGGACAGGTGGAGGAGGAGGCGGTTGGAGGAGGTAGGAGGGATTGCCACACACACAGCAGGGGAACAGCTGACGTTACTGAACCCCAATAACAGAGGAGGGACTGTTGACTGTGCGTACAGCACTTCTGGACGGCAACTGGCGGTGTTGGAGCCCAGGGACAGGTGGAGGAGGAGGAGGTTGGAGGAGGTAGGAGGGATTGCCACACACACAGCAGGGGAACAGCTGACGTTACTGAACCCCAATAACAGAGGAGGGACTGTTGACTGTGCGTACAGCACTTCTGGACGGCAACTGGCGGTGTTGGAGCCCAGGGACAGGTGGAGGAGGAGGAGGTTGGAGGAGGTAGGAGGGATTGCCACTAGTGTTGAGCGATACCGTCCGATACTTGAAAGTATCGGTATCGGAAAGTATCGGCCGATACCGGCAAAATATCGGATCCAATCCGATACCGATACCCGATACCAATACAAGTCAATGGGACTCATGTATCGGACGGTATTCCTGATGGTTCCCAGGGTCTGAAGGAGAGGAAACTCTCCTTCAGGCCCTGGGAACCATATAAATGTGTAAAAGAAAGAATTAAAATAAAAAATATCGCTATACTCACCTCTCCGACGCAGCCGGGACTTCAGCGAGGGAACCGGCAGCGTTGTTTGTTTAAAATTCGCGCTATTACTTGGTTACGTGAATTCCCGGCTTGTGATTGGTCAGGTCGGCCATGTTGCCGGGACGCGGACCAATCACAGCAAGCTGTGACGAAATTACGTCACGGCTTGCTGTGATTGGTCCGCGTCCCGGCAATATGGCCGCCCTGACCAATCACAAGCCGTGACGTCACGGGAGGCTGGACACGCGCTCATTTTAAAATGGGCGCGTGTCCAGCCTCCCGTGACGTCACGGCTTGTGATTGGTTGCGCCGCGGTCAACCAATCACAAGCCGGGAGGCTGGACGCGCTCATTTTAAAATGGGCGCGTGTCCAGCCTCCCGTGACGTCACGGCTTGTGATTGGTTGCGCCGCAGTCAACCAATCACAAGCCGGGAGGCTGGACGCGCTCATTTTAAAATGGGCGCGTGTCCAGCCTCCCGTGACGTCACGGCTTGTGATTGGTTGCGCCGCGGTCAACCAATCACAAGCCGGGAGGCTGGACGCGCTCATTTTAAAATGGGCGCGTGTCCAGCCTCCCGTGACGTCACGGCTTGTGATTGGTCAGGGCGGCCATATTGCCGGGACGCGGACCAATCACAGCAAGCCGTGACGTAATTTCGTCACGGCTTGCTGTGATTGGTCCGCGTCCCGGCAACGTGGCCGACCTGACCAATCACAAGCCGGGAATTCACGTAACCAAGTAATAGCGCGAATTTTAAACAAACAACGCTGCCGGTTCCCTCGCTGAAGTCCCGGCTGCGTCGGACAGGTGAGTATAGCGATATTTTTTATTTTAATTCTCTCTTTTACACATTTTAACATTAATGTTGTTGCGATACCCGATACCCGATACCACAAGAGTATCGGAATCCCGGTATCGGAATTCCGATACAGCAAGTATCGGCCGATACCCGATACTTGCAGCATCGGAATGCTCAACACTAATTGCCACACACACAGCAGGGGAACAGCTGACGTTACTGAACCCCAATAACAGAGGAGGGACTGTTGACTGTGCGTACAGCACTTCTGGACGGCAACTGGCGGTGTTGGAGCCCAGGGACAGGTGGAGGAGGAGGAGGTTGGAGGAGGTAGGAGGGATTGCCACACACACAGCAGGGGAACAGCTGACGTTACTGAACCCCAATAACAGAGGAGGGACTGTTGACTGTGCGTACAGCACTTCTGGACGGCAACTGGCGGTGTTGGAGCCCAGGGACAGGTGGAGGAGGAGGAGGTTGGAGGAGGTAGGAGGGATTGCCACACACACAGCAGGGGAACAGCTGACGTTACTGAACCCCAATAACAGAGGAGGGACTGTTGACTGTGCGTACAGCACTTCTGGACGGCAACTGGCGGTGTTGGAGCCCAGGGACAGGTGGAGGAGGAGGAGGTTGGAGGAGGTAGGAGGGATTGCCACACACACAGCAGGGGAACAGCTGACGTTACTGAACCCCAATAACAGAGGAGGGACTGTTGACTGTGCGTACAGCACTTCTGGACGGCAACTGGCGGTGTTGGAGCCCAGGGACAGGTGGAGGAGGAGGAGGTTGGAGGAGGTAGGAGGGATTGCCACACACACAGCAGGGGAACAGCTGACGTTACTGAACCCCAATAACAGAGGAGGGACTGTTGACTGTGCGTACAGCACTTCTGGACGGCAACTGGCGGTGTTGGAGCCCAGGGACAGGTGGAGGAGGAGGAGGTTGGAGGAGGTAGGAGGGATTGCCACACACACAGCAGGGGAACAGCTGACGTTACTGAACCCCAATAACAGAGGAGGGACTGTTGACTGTGCGTACAGCACTTCTGGACGGCAACTGGCGGTGTTGGAGCCCAGGGACAGGTGGAGGAGGAGGAGGTTGGAGGAGGTAGGAGGGATTGCCACACACACAGCAGGGGAACAGCTGACGTTACTGAACCCCAATAACAGAGGAGGGACTGTTGACTGTGCGTACAGCACTTCTGGACGGCAACTGGCGGTGTTGGAGCCCAGGGACAGGTGGAGGAGGAGGAGGTTGGAGGAGGTAGGAGGGATTGCCACACACACAGCAGGGGAACAGCTGACGTTACTGAACCCCAATAACAGAGGAGGGACTGTTGACTGTGCGTACAGCACTTCTGGACGGCAACTGGCGGTGTTGGAGCCCAGGGACAGGTGGAGGAGGAGGAGGTTGGAGGAGGTAGGAGGGATTGCCACACACACAGCAGGGGAACAGCTGACGTTACTGAACCCCAATAACAGAGGAGGGACTGTTGACTGTGCGTACAGCACTTCTGGACGGCAACTGGCGGTGTTGGAGCCCAGGGACAGGTGGAGGAGGAGGAGGTTGGAGGAGGTAGGAGGGATTGCCACACACACAGCAGGGGAACAGCTGACGTTACTGAACCCCAATAACAGAGGAGCGACTGTTGACTGTGCGTACAGCACTTCTGGACGGCAACTGGCGGTGTTGGAGCCCAGGGGCAGGTGGAAAAGCAGAGGAACACAATGTAGGCCGAAGCCTGAGAAAGTCGAAAGGGAACCTTTAACCCCCCCCCCAAGGCGTTTGTAGCTGAAAGAGCCAGCTTGTGCAGCACAAAAGATGCAAAAGGAAAAGGTGGCTCTTTTCATCATGCTCCTTGCAAACACAGAACTAAACACTTATAAAATGTGTCCCCTGAAGCCGTGAAACCGTCCCGGAGGTGGGACTTTCCTTCGTAATATGACGCAGCACAGCCGTCATTCCTACCCCCCCGCCGCCGTGCCCCGGCTCCTCAGCGTTGTTTGATTCCGTCCCGGAGCCTGCGCTGTTATGTTATCCCGTGGACAGGCACACTTAGCGCTGCCCGTCTTCTGACATCATTTGGTGTCAGGCTGGCTGCGCCTGTGCGGCCGCACTGGCCGAGAGCCCGCCTCGCAGTGTCTTCTGATTTAATCCCACTGGGGGCCTGGGATCCATGGACATGCGCAGTGCATATCTGAACCTCTCACTCCCCTCCCTATGGCTTCTTAAGACTGTGCGGTGTCACGGCCGTGGCATGCTATTAGGGACCAGCTGACACCGAACAGTCTGAAGAAGCCATAGGGAGATGAGTGAGAGGTGGAGGTTCAGATATGCACTGCGCATGTCCATGGATCCCAGGCCCCCAGTGGGATTAAATCAGAAGACACTGCGAGGCGGGCTCTCGGCCAGCGCGGCCGCACAGGCGCAGCCAGCCTGACACCAAATGATGCCAGAAGACGGGCAGCGCTAAGTGTGCCTGGCCACGGGATAACATAACAGCGCAGGCTCCGGGACGGAATCAAACAACGCTGATGAGCCGGGGCGCGGCGCCGGGGGGGTAGGAAGGACGGCTGTGCTGCGTCATATTACGAAGGAAAGTCCCACCTCCGGGACGGTTTTACGGTATCAGTGGACACATTTTATAAGTGTTAAGTTTTGCGTGTGCAAGGAGCAAAACCAAAATAGCTACCTTTTTCCTTGTGCAGCATTACTGCTGTACAAGGTGGCTCTTTCAGTAACAAACGCCTTGGGGGGGGGGGACAGATTCCCTTACATTTCAGTTGTTGTGTCAGCGTGGCGGTCGCATGACACATTGCCGGCTACACAGCTGGGGATCAGCTGACGTTACTGAAACCCAATAACACTGGGTCGTATGTTTTGACTGTGCAGACGGCACTTCTGAGCCTCAACTGGCGGTGTTGGAGCCCAGGAATTTAAGTTCAGGTGGTAGAAAGATGAACACAACAGGAGACCTGGATAACGTATACAGTGACCTAATTAGTTAATCAGGAGGAGGAGTGGCAAATTCATGCGAGATCCAGGCCTTGTTCATTTTCAGGAAAGTAAGCCGGTCAACATTATCGGAGGATAGTCGCATGCGACGGTCAGTTAGTACACCACCTGCAGCACTAAAGACACGTTCCGATAATACACTGGCCGCAGGGCAAGACAGCACCTCCAATGCATACTGGCTTAGCTCTGGCCATGTATCCAGCTTTGAGACCCAAAACTTGAAAGGGGAAGAGCCGTCTGGGAGTACAGCAAGAGGGCAAGACATGTAGTCTGTCACCATCTGACGGAACCGTTGCCTCCTGCTGACTGGAGCCGTCTGTGATGGTGTAGACTTTTGTGGCGGGCACAGAAAACTGTGCCACAGTTCGGCCATACTGGTCTTGCCTTGGGCAGAGGCACTGCTTCTGCTCCCTCTTTGTGCAGAGCCTCCACCACTGCCTGGACGCACTGAGCTGCTTTGGAATGCACTAGCAGCACTTCTCTCAGTTGGAATGGAGAAGATGATGGAATTGACCAGTGTGTCTTGGTACTCCCGCATTTTTCGCTCCCGGTTCAACGGTGTGATGAGGCTTTCTACGTTGTCCCGGTAGCGAGGATCGAGGAGGGTGAACACCCAATAATCAGACATGTTGAGAATGTGGGCAATGCGGCGGTCGTTTCTCAGGCACTGCAGCATGTAATCCACCATGTGCTGCAGACTGCCAACTGCCCAAGAAACGCTGTCCCCTGCTGGAGGCGTGGTCTCTGCCCGCTCGTCATCACCCCACCCTCGCTGTACACACTGAGTACTGGACAATTCGGTAACTCCCTCCTCTGGACGGATGTCTTCCTCCTCCATTGACTCCTCCTCATCCTCCTCACAAACTGTCCCCTGCCTACGCGTTTGTGAGGAACCACGTGGCGCTGACTGTCCAGAAGATGATGGAAATGGTGAATCCTCATCCTCCACCTCTTCCACAACATCATCCCTTAGCGCTTGCAGTGATTTTTCAAGCAGGCAGATAAGGGGGACAGTCATGCTGACTAGTGCATCATCTGCACTCGCCATCCGCGTGGAATAATCAAAGGGACGCAAAACCTGGCAGACGTCATTCATAGTGGCCCACTCTGTGGTTGTGAAGTCTGTACGGCGCTGACTGCGACTTTTTTGCGCCTGAAGCAGCTGGTACTCCATTACAGCTTGCTGCTGCTCACACAACCGCTCCAACATATGTAACGTGGAATTCCACCTGGTAGGTAGGTCACATATGATGCGATGTTCCGGCAGGCGGTGTCGGCGCTGCAGAGCCGCAATGCGCGCTTTTGCCGTGCTGGAACGCCGCAAGTGAGCACACTCTAGGCGGACCTTGTGCAGCAGTGCATCAAGATCCGGATAGTCCCTCAAAAAGCTCTGCACGACCAAATTGAGCACATGTGCCAGACATGGGATGTGAGTGAGGTTGCCGAGGCCCAGAGCTGCCACCAGATTTCGGCCATTATCACACACTACCATGCCTGGCTGGAGATTCGCTGGCACAAACCACACATCGCTCTCCTGCTTGATGGCATTCCAGAGCTCCTGCGCTGTGTGGCTACGATTCCCCAAAAAAATTAATTTCAAGACGGCCTGTTGACGTTTGGCCACGGCTGTGCTCATGTCGGTCGTAACAGGTACACGTTCATCACGGGTCCATGTGGAGGTGGACTGTGACGGCTCCTGCAGCGATGATTCTGAGGAACTGGTGTAAGAGGAGGAGTCAATGCGTACAGAATGGATTCCTGCAATCCTTGGAGTGGGCAGGACACGTCCTGCGCCACTCGCACGGTCTGTACCTGGCTCAACAACATTAACCCAATGGGCAGTGAGGGAAAGGTATCGCCCCTGTCCATGTTGACTGGTCCACGCATCGGTGGTGAGGTGGACCTTGCTACTGACGGCATTCAGTAGCGCGTGTTTTATGTGTCCCTCCACATGCTTGTGCAGGGCAGGGACGGCTTGCCTGCTGAAGTAAAAGCGGCTGGGCACATTGTACTGTGGGACTGCCAATGACATCAAGTCACGGAAGCTGTCAGTCTCCACCAGCCTGAATGACAGCATTTCCAGTGACAGAAGTTTGGCAATGCCTGCAGTCAGAGCCTGTGCTCGTGGGTGGTTTGACGAGAAAGGCCGCCTTTTCTCCCATGCCTGTACTACCGATGGCTGTAGACTGGGCTGGGAGTGTGTGGATGACTGGGAAAGTGGCGCTGCGGGTGGAATTACAGCGGGTCTCTGGACAACAGGGCCAGAGGTTCTTCCACGGCGATCCTGGGAGGAAGCCGAACCAGCTGCGTGTGAGCTGGAGGAAGAGGCAACACGAGCTGAAGAGGTGGTAGCTGCCGCTGTTGGTTGGCCTACCTCTTCAGTGTGTTTTTCTAACTCCGCCGGGTGCCTGTTGCGCACATGTTTCCACATGTTGGAGGTATTGAGGTTGCTGACATTTCGACCTCTTTTGACTTTTTGATGACACACGTTGCATCTGACATAGCAAATGTCATCTGCAACTGTGTCAAAAAAGGACCAGGCACTGCAAGTCTTGGGAGCGCCCTTTTTGGCTTTTGGAAGAGACATGCTCCTAACGGGTGCCAAAGCGGAGGCTGCAGGATCCGCAGTCTTCCCCCTCCCTCTCCCTCTTTGGGCCGTACGGGGAATCTCTTCCTCAGAGCTGCTCCCACCACCTTCCTGTCCCTCACGCCAAGATGGGTCGAGGACCTCATCATCTACACTACCCTCTGCCCCCAACTGCTCCTCCTGGGTAGTCTCAGCAGCAGAGCACGCACCAGTAAGTGGCACCTGAGTGTCATCATCAGCTGATGCGGCCTGCGATGTGGTGACCGGAGCCACTGGCCCACCCGCCTCTTCAGAGGAAGACAGAAAAAGCTGTTGGGCATCACTGCACCCTGCCTCTTCTTCCATTTCTCCAATGCTGCTTGGCTGGCCCCCTGTTTCCAAGCCAAGAGATTCAGAGAACAGAAGTAGAGACGGCTCCTGTCCTGGGCTCTCTGTCTGCCTGGGCAATTTGGCAGGTGGTGAAGAGACAGATGGCTGCTCTCCAGTGCTCTGTGTCTGAGAGGATGTGGCACTAATGGAAGTTGATGCATTAGCTGCCATCCATCCGACAACAGCTTCAATTTGTTCTTCACGCAGCAGCGGTGTACGGCGCTCTGACACAAAGCTACGCATGAATGACTGTTGCCTGGTGAAAGTGGGTGCTGATGAGTCACCGGTGCCCGCAGCAGGCACAGAATCCCCACTTCCCCTCCCTGCTCCGCGACGGCTCCCACGCCCACGTGCCTTACTCACTGCCTTCTTCATCTTGGTTGACTGATAAAGATAAGCAGAAAAGTACTAACGGATTTGTGTGCTTATTCCTGAGCAACTCCTCCTAACAGGTATAAGAAACACTAATTTTCTAAAGTGTGGACTAGACTTTAATATGAGCTAATGTGGCCTACACAAATGTAAAGTGGTGTAACTGGTGTGTTTGGTGAACTTTATTATTTATTTATTTTTTGGGGGCTGAACTGACAACAGATAGAGCTGCAGTCACACGGAGACTGTGCAGACAGACGTAAACGGCGCTACAAGGCCCAAAAACCCTCCTCTACGTTATCCTATGTAGTGTTTTTCCACAAATTAGCTGGAGACGGGTGGAAAGACACTAATAGGATTTTTTTGAATAAATTAGCAGCAGACTACACTACTTGAAAAAAAATGAAAATTGATTTGGCGGTATGACGCAGTGAACAACCCTGAGCTGGAGACAACCAGGCTACGGCTGCTCACAGACTACAGGGCGAGCTGCAGTCACACGGAGACCGTGCAGACAGCCGTAAACGGCGCTGCAAGGCCCAAAAACCCTCCTCTACTTTATCCTATGTAGTGTTTTTCCACAAATTAGCTGGAGACGGGTGGAAAGACACTAATAGGAATTTTTTTGAAGAAATTAGCAGCAGACTACACTACTTGAAAAAAAATGAAAATTGATTTGGCGGTATGACGCAGTGAACAACCCTGAGCTGGAGACAACCAGGCTATAGCTGCTCACAGACTACAGGGCGAGCTGCAGTCACACGGAGACCGTGCAGACAGCCGTAAACGGCGCTGCAAGGCCCAAAAACCCTCCTCTACTTTATCCTATGTAGTGTTTTTCCACAAATTAGCTGGAGACGGGTGGAAAGACACTAATAGGATTTTTTTGAATAAATTAGCAGCAGACTACACTACTTGAAAAAAAAAAAAAAAAAAAAGAACAGTATGAGGCAATGAACCACCCTCCCTGAACTGAATACAACCAGCTATGGATGGCCTATGTGGCTGCACTCAGACTAGAGAGTGGGCTGCACTCACACACACACACACACAGACCTTGCAGATCGCTGTGAAAACAGCGCTACAAGGCAAAAGCAAGGTGAATAGTAGGTGAACACAGCGGTTGCTAAATTAGCCTTTGGAAAGCACAAAGAAGCAAATCGCTATCTCTAAACTGGCCCTCAGTCAGCAAACAGCGTCCTGTCACTAACTGAATTCACAGCAGAGTGATCGCAAAATGGCGCCAGCGACTTTTAAACTGCATCATGACATCATTTCAGCAGCCAATCACAGCCTTGCCAGTAGTTTCATGCCCTCCATGCTAAACAGGATGTGCCCACACTTGGAATCATTCTCATTGGCTGAATTTCTGCATTTTGAATCTTGGAACTTCCGATTCCGGTATCCGATACGCGGCAAGTATCGGAATCCCGGTATCGGAATTCCGATACCGCAAGTATCGGCCGATACCCGATACTTGCGGTATCGGAATGCTCAACACTAGTCCTTATAAGATTCTGGAAGTCCTTGGCCCTGTGTCATTTCGTCTGGACCTCCCGGCATCATTTGCTATTCATAATGTGTTCCATCGCTCGTTGTTGCGGAGGTATGTGGTGCCTGTGGTTCCTCCGGTTGAGCCTCCTGCCCCGGTGCTGGTTGAGGGAGAATTGGAATATGTGGTGGAGAAGATCTTGGATTCTCATATTTCTAGACAGAGGCTCAAGTATTTGGTTAAGTGGAAGGGCTATGGTCAGGAGGATAATTCTTGGGTTGTCGCCTCTGATGTTCATGCGGCCGATTTGGTTCGTGCCTTCCATGTGGCTCATCCTGATTGCCCTGGGGGTTTTCATGAGGGTTCGGTGACCCCTCCTCAAGGGGGGGGTACTGCTGTGAACTCTGTTTTCAGGCTCCCTCTTGTGGTCACAGGTGGTATGGTTTGACTTTTGCTTTGGGCTCCCCCTGGTGGCCTTATTTGTTATCCTGCTGGTCAGCTGTCTCGTTATCCTCTGGGAGGTTCCTATATAGCTCTGTTTCACTTCTACTTGTTGCCGGCTGTCGATGTAATCAGTGCTACTCAGATTCCTTCTGACTACCTTGCTCCCAGTCCATCCAAGACAAGCTAAGTTTTGTTTGCTCATTTTTTGATCAGCAGTGTTTATCATGTTTTCTGGTCCAGCTTGCTAAAATGTGATTCCCTAGCTTGCTGGTTGCTCTAGTGGACTGAGTTTCTCCCCACACACCGTTAGTTGGTGCGTGGGTTCTTGAAATCTCAGGATGGATATTTTGTAAGGGTTTTTTATTGATCGCATAGACCCCTGCTCTATTTTCTGCTTTCTAGTACTAGTGGGCCTCTTTTGCTGAATCTGATTTCATCCCTACGTATGTGCCTTCCTCTTACTTCACCGTTGATATTTGTTGGGGGCTTCTATATCTTTGGGAATTATTTCTCTGGAGGCAAGTGAGGTCTTTCTTTCTCTTTAGGGGTAGCTAGTTCCTCAGGCTGGCTCGAGACGTCTAGGAATTTTTTAGGCACGTTCACTGGCTACCTCTAGTTGTGTTGGATAGGTTCAGATTTGCGATCAGTCCAGTTACCATCTCCCTAGAGCTTGTCCTAAGTTTAATCGCTTGCTGGTCTATTTGTGATCCTCAGCCACTAAGGATCATAACAGGTGCCTCCTTCTGGGTATCCGAGTTCCACCAACGTCAGGTGGTCCTTGGTAGTGCTTTCTGGCACGGGTACCTCCTGCTTAGTATCTGGGTTCCAGTACCGTCAGCTGGTCCTCCATAGTTCCATTGGCTCTTGGACCTTCGGGTAGCCATCCGGGTTCCAGTACCATCAGCTGGTTCTCTGCTTTTTCTCAGCCTTCTTGTACCTTCTGCTACATTTCCAAGCTCAAGACCCTAAAGACGATGACCCTGAAGTTCACCCCTAAGACGACGACGACCCCAGAGACGACGACCCCTGAGACGACGATCCTGGAGACGATGACCCTGAAGACCACCCCGAAGATGACGACGACACCGGAGACACGGACCCTGGAGACAACGACCCTGAAGACCGAGAAGCAGAAGAACAAGAAGCTGCAGAACAAAGAGCAGAAGAACATTAAGCATAAGACTAAACATCAGAGCAAAAGATATTATCTAAATTTTAAGCAGAAGAAGACTAAGCAGTGTATGGGGGTGAGTCCGTTCCTCCTTGTGGTGCCCCTGGAAAAAGCCTGCTGCTGCAGGCCAAACTGAACACAGACAAATCCTGTTGTAACTCTTTTGTGACAGGCAGAACGGAAGGTGTAATCTTCAAACTTTTATAGATAACAACTACAGGAATGCCTGTCACAAATAAGAATATGACGAAGAAGTAGAATATGAAGAAGAATAATAGTTGACTAAAAAGAATATGAAGAATGTAACAAAAAAAAAATAGGTAGAAGATGAAGAAGAAGATGAATAAGGTGAAGAAGAAGTAGATGTAAAAGATGCTGCTGCTGAGGATGATGAAGAAGAAAGTGTCGGAGAAGTAAAAAAGAAGGTGAAGAGCTTGGAATTAGTGAAACATCAATATCTGACAAAATATAAAAAATCTTAAGGCTGGTTTCACATTTGCGTTTCCCTGATCTGCGGACGGCTGCGGACTTCCTCCGTGAAGCCCCGCCCTCGGCCGCACCTCCACCGCTAGCTCCGCCTACTTCTGCATGCGGCCCGCAAGCGACCTGCGTACCTATCTTTAACATTAGGTACGCAGGTCGTGCGGCTGTATGCGGAGGCTGCTGCATGCGTTGTTTTGACGATGCGGCGACCAGTGTCATGTTCTCAATGGCAAGAGAACATAGCATCAGCATATATAGGAACTAGCTCTTGGAAGATGGGAACTGAGCTGACCATGAACTAAACCTAACACACAACTAGCAGTGGCCGGGTAGCATGCCTACGTTGATTCTAGATGCCCAGCACCAGCCGGAGGACTAAATAATGCTAGCAGAGGAAAATATTAGTCCTAGCTCACCTCTAGAGAAATACCCCAAAAGGAGACAGAGGCCCCCCACATGTATTGGCGGTGAATTAAGATGAAATAACAAACGTAGTATGAAAATAGGTTTAGCAAATTTGAGGTCCACTTACTACATAGCAGAAGACAGAAAGGACACTTTCATGGTCAGCTGAAAACCCTATCAAAACACCATCCAGGAATTACTTTAAAACTCTGGCATTAACTCATAACACCAGAGTGGCAATTCCTGTTCACAAGAGCTTTCCAGACACAGTAACGAAACTACAGCTGTGAACTGGAACAAAAATGCAAAAACAAACATGGACAAGAGTCCAACTTATCTAGTAGTTGTCTAGGAGCAGGAACAAGCACAGAGAGGCTTCTGATAACATTGTTGACCGGCAAGCAACTAACAGAGCAGCAAGGTTATATAGCGACTCCCACATCTTGATGGGAACAGGTGAACAGAGAAGATGAAAACACCAGTTCAATTCCACCAGTAGCCACCGGGGGAGCCCAGAATCCAAATTCACAACAGTACCCCCCCCTCAAGGAGGGGGCACCGAACCCTCACCAGAACCACCAGGGCGATCAGGATGGGCCCTATGAAAGGCACGAACCAGATCAGAGGCATGAACATCAGATGCATTCACCCAAGAATTATCCTCCTGGCCGTATCCCTTCCACTTGACCAGATACTGGAGTCTCCGTCTGGAAACACGAGAGTCTAAGATTTTCTCCACAACGTACTCCAACTCACCCTCAACCAACACCGGAGCAGGAGGCTCAACGGAAGGCACAACCGGTACCTCATACCTGCGCAATAATGACCGATGAAAAACGTTATGAATAGAGAAGAATGCAGGGAGGTCCAAACGGAAGGAAACAGGGTTAAGAATCTCCAATATCTTATACGGGCCGATGAACCGAGGCTTAAACTTAGGAGAAGAGACCCTCATAGGGACAAAACGAGAAGACAACCACACCAAATCCCCAACACAAAGCCGAGGACCAACACGACGGTGGCGGTTGGCAAAAAGCTGAGTCTTCTCCTGGGACAACCTCAAATTGTCCACCACCTGCCCCCAGATCTGATGCAATCTCTCCACCACAGCATCCACTCCAGGACAATCCGAAGATTCCACCTGACCAGAGGAAAATCGAGGATGAAACCCCGAATTACAGAAAAACGGGGACACCAAAGTGGCAGAGCTGGCCCGATTATTGAGAGCGAACTCTGCCAATGGCAAAAAAGCAACCCAATCATCCTGGTCAGCAGACACAAAACACCTCAGATATGTCTCCAGGGTCTGATTAGTCCGCTCGGTCTGGCCATTCGTCTGAGGATGGAAAGCGGACGAAAAAGATAAATCTATGCCCATCCTAGCACAGAATGCCCGCCAAAATCTAGACACGAATTGGGTCCCTCTGTCAGAAATGATATTCTCAGGAATACCATGCAAACGAACAACATTTTGAAAAAACAGAGGAACCAACTCGGAAGAAGAAGGCAACTTGGGCAGAGGAACCAAATGGACCATCTTAGAGAAACGGTCACACACCACCCAGATGACAGACATCTTCTGAGAAACAGGCAGATCTGAAATAAAATCCATCGAGATGTGCGTCCAAGGTCTCTTAGGAATGGGCAAGGGCAACAATAATCCACTAGCCCGAGAGCAACAAGGCTTGGCCCGAGCACAAACGTCACAAGACTGCACAAAGCCTCTCACATCTCGTGACAGGGAAGGCCACCAGAAGGACCTTGCCACCAAATCCCTGGTACCAAAAATGCCAGGATGACCTGCCAACGCAGAAGAATGAACCTCAGAGATGACTCTACTGGTCCAATCATCAGGAACAAACAGTTTATCAGGTGGGCAACGATCCGGTCTATCCGCCTGAAACTCCTGCAAGGCCCGCCGCAGGTCTGGAGAAACGGCTGACAATACCACTCCATCCTTAAGGATACCTGTGGGCTCAGAGTTACCAGGCGAGTCAGGCTCAAAACTCCTAGAAAGGGCATCCGCCTTAACATTCTTAGAACCCGGTAGGTATGACACCACAAAATTAAACCGAGAGAAAAATAATGACCAGCGCGCCTGTCTAGGATTCAGGCGCCTGGCGGTCTCAAGATAAATCAAGTTTTTGTGGTCAGTCAATACCACCACCTGATGTCTGGCCCCCTCAAGCCAATGACGCCACTCCTCAAAAGCCCACTTCATGGCCAAAAGCTCCTGATTCCCAACATCATAATTCCGCTCAGCGGGCGAAAATTTACGGGAAAAGAAGGCACAAGGCCTCATCACGGAGCAGTCAGAACTTTTCTGCGACAACACTGCCCCAGCTCCGATCTCAGAAGCGTCGACCTCAACCTGAAAAGGTAGAGCAACATCAGGCTGACGCAACACAGGGGCAGAGGAAAAACGGCGCTTAAGCTCCCGAAAGGCCTCCACAGCGTCAGGGGACCAATCAGCAACATCAGCACCCTTCTTAGTCAAATCGGTCAATGGCTTAGCAATATCCGAAAAACCAGCAATAAATCGACGATAAAAGTTAGCAAAGCCCAAAAATTTCTGAAGACTCTTAAGAGAAGAGGGCTGCGTCCAATCACAAATAGCTTGAACCTTGACAGGATCCATTTCAATGGAAGAGGGAGAAAAAATATATCCCAAAAAGGAAATCCTCTGTACCCCAAAAACACACTTAGAACCCTTCACACACAAAGAATTAGACCGCAAAACCTGGAAAACCCTCCTGACTTGCTGGACATGAGAGTCCCAGTCATCCGAAAAAATCAGAATATCATCCAGATACACAATCATAAATTTATCCAAATAATCGCGAAAAATATCATGCATAAAGGACTGGAAAACTGACGGAGCATTTGAAAGACCAAAAGGCATCACTAAATACTCAAAGTGGCCCTCGGGCGTATTAAATGCGGTTTTCCACTCATCCCCCTGCCTGATTCGCACCAAATTATACGCCCCACGAAGGTCAATCTTAGAGAACCACTTGGCCCCCTTTATGCGAGCAAACAAATCAGTCAGCAACGGCAATGGGTATTGATATTTTACAGTGATTTTATTCAAAAGCCGATAATCGATACATGGTCTCAAAGAGCCGTCTTTTTTTGACACAAAGAAAAAACCGGCTCCTAAGGGAGATGACGATGGACGAATATGTCCCTTTTCCAAGGACTCCTTTATATATTCTCGCATAGCAGCATGTTCAGGCACAGACAGATTAAATAAACGACCCTTTGGGTATTTACTACCCGGGATTAAATCTATGGCACAATCGCACTCTCGGTGCGGAGGTAATGAACCAAGCTTGGATTCTTCAAAGACGTCACGATAGTCAGACAGGAACTCAGGAATTTCAGAGGGAATAGATGATGAAATGGAAACCACAGGTACATCCCCATGAGCCCCCTTACATCCCCAGCTCAACACAGACATAGCTCTCCAGTCGAGGACTGGGTTGTGAGATTGCAGCCAAGGCAATCCTAGCACCAAATCATCATGTAGATTATACAGCACCAGAAAGCGAATAATCTCCTGGTGATCCGGATTAATACGCATAGTTACTTGTGTCCAGTATTGTGGTTTATTATTAGCCAATGGGGTGGAGTCAATCCCCTTCAGAGGAATAAGAGTCTCCAAAGGCTCTAAATCATACCCACAGCGTTTGGCAAAGGACCAATCCATAAGACTCAAAGCGGCGCCAGAGTCGACATAGGCGTCCGTGGTAATAGATGACAAAGAGCAAATCAAGGTCACAGATAGAATAAACTTAGACGGTAAGGTGCAAATGGAAACAGATTTATCAAGCTTTTTAGTGCGCTTAGAGCATGCTGATATAACATGAGTAGAATCACCACAATAGAAACACAACCCATTTTTCCGTCTAAAATTCTGCCGCTCGCTTCGGGACAGAATTCTATCACACTGCATACTCTCTGGCGACTTCTCAGTGGACACCGCCAGATGGTGCACTGGTTTGCGCTCCCGCAAACGCCTATCGATCTGAATAGCCATTGTCATGGACTCATTCAGACCCGCAGGCACAGGGAACCCCACCATAACATCCTTAATGGCATCAGAGAGACCCTCTCTGAAAGTCGCCGCCAGGGCGCACTCATTCCACTGAGTAAGCACAGACCATTTACGGAATCTTTGACAGTAAATTTCCGCTTCATCTTGCCCCTGAGATAGGGACATCAAAGTTTTTTCTGCCTGAAGCTCCAAATGAGGTTCGTCATAAAGCAACCCCAAGGCCAGAAAAAACGCATCCACATTGAGCAACGCAGGATCCCCTGGTGTCAATGAAAAAGCCCAGTCTTGAGGGTCGCCCCGGAGCAAGGAAATCACAATCCTGACCTGCTGTGCAGGGTCTCCGGCAGAGCGAAATTTCAGGGACAAAAATAATTTGCAATTATTTCGAAAATTCTGAAACCCAGATCTATTTCCCGAGAAAAATTCCGGCCAAGGAATTCTCGGCTCAGATACAGGTGCATGAAAAACAAAGTCTTGCAAATTTTGTACCTTCGTGGCGAGATTATTCAAACCTGCAGTTACACTCTGAAGATCCATTACAAACAGGTGGACACAGAGCCATTCAAGGGTTAAGAGGAGGTAAGAAGCAGCTAGACAGCAATTAAGGGCTAGGCAGCAAAACTCTGAGGGGAAAAAAAAAAAAAAAAATTCCCTTAAACACTTCTTTTTCTCCTGCTTCAGCCCAAACAATTAACACTTTGTGGGCCGGTCAAACTGTCATGTTCTCAATGGCAAGAGAACATAGCATCAGCATATATAGGAACTAGCTCTTGGAAGATGGGAACTGAGCTGACCATGAACTAAACCTAACACACAACTAGCAGTGGCCGGGTAGCATGCCTACGTTGATTCTAGATGCCCAGCACCAGCCGGAGGACTAAATAATGCTAGCAGAGGAAAATATTAGTCCTAGCTCACCTCTAGAGAAATACCCCAAAAGGAGACAGAGGCCCCCCACATGTATTGGCGGTGAATTAAGATGAAATAACAAACGTAGTATGAAAATAGGTTTAGCAAATTTGAGGTCCACTTACTACATAGCAGAAGACAGAAAGGACACTTTCATGGTCAGCTGAAAACCCTATCAAAACACCATCCAGGAATTACTTTAAAACTCTGGCATTAACTCATAACACCAGAGTGGCAATTCCTGTTCACAAGAGCTTTCCAGACACAGTAACGAAACTACAGCTGTGAACTGGAACAAAAATGCAAAAACAAACATGGACAAGAGTCCAACTTATCTAGTAGTTGTCTAGGAGCAGGAACAAGCACAGAGAGGCTTCTGATAACATTGTTGACCGGCAAGCAACTAACAGAGCAGCAAGGTTATATAGCGACTCCCACATCTTGATGGGAACAGGTGAACAGAGAAGATGAAAACACCAGTTCAATTCCACCAGTAGCCACCGGGGGAGCCCAGAATCCAAATTCACAACAGACCAGCGTGGGACGCAGCCTGTAGCATTTTTTTTATCTGCATCGTCAAAACGACGCATGCGGCAGCCTCCGCATACAGCCGCACGACCTGCGTACCTAATGTTAAAGATAGGTACGCAGGTCGCATGCGGGCCGCATGCAGAAGTAGGTGGAGCTAGCGGCGGAGGTGTGGCCGAGGGCGGGGCTTCACGGAGGAAGTCCGCAGCCGTCCGCAGATCAGGGAAACGCAAATGTGAAACCAGCCTAACATAGTCAATATCTTTGTAACTCCGAACGTCTTAAAAAAAATTTAAATTCCTGCTATTCCATTTTATTGGACTAAACCTCTGTGCCTTTAATGTCTCCGCCACCTCCCCCAATACAGCCTACATTATTCTTAGTTGTTTTCCTTCATGTAGAATGAACCTACAAGGAAAGAAAGGGTTTATTTTAATCCTGATATTTTGGTCCCATTGATTTGCATTGGTATCGGGTATCGGTATCGGCGAGATCCGATATTTTTCGAATATCGGACGATCCAATCCAATAAGGATATTTTCAAATATCGGAAGGTATCGCTCAACACTAATCATGATGAAGACCCTCCAGTGCCACCGCTGACAGTGAACCTTAAACCACCAACAAAAGGGAGGACAGCCAGAGCTGACCGGGAAATAATAGGAGAAATGCGAGCTGAGCTAATGGAGGTGAAAGAGTTCATTCATTCCCAGCCAGAATCTTTATCTCTCAGACCAAGAGTGGGTTCCAAAACAGAAGATACCCAGCTTGTGAGGCGTGACGTTCATCAAATCAGAGGGCGGTATGTGTCCACTGTTTAAGATGTGGTGAGGAAGGATATTATGCCAAGGAATGCCAATGATTACGGTCGTTTGGGTTAACCCCTTAATGACAGCCAATACGTCTTTTAACTGACCTGAGATATAAGAGAATAGCCTCCCCATACAGGTGACAATCCAGCAGCTGTCGGCTGTCCACTATAGCTGACAACTTGCTGTATCATCCACGATCAGTGTTTGCACCGTCCATATCTGTTTAACCCCTTAAATGCTGCTGTCAATAGTGACTACATCATTATAAATGGTTAGCAGAGTGTGGGGGCTTCCTCTTTATTCCAATTGGTGCCCTCAGATCATGATTCTGAGGTCTTGATATTTGCCATGGCAATTTCACAACCAAATAGTGGCCTAAGAATCTAACGGCTGTAGTAATCTGTTCAGAAGCTAGAGACATTTAGTTGATAAAAATATACATTTTCATTTCTGTTATGCCACTTTGCAATAATTCCTGTAAAGCACCTGAAGAGTTAATAAACTACCTGACTGCAGTTTTCAATACGTCAGGGGGTGCTGATTTAAAAATGGTATCAAGTTTGGGGGTTTCCCAAAATATGGGACCCCTAAAGTCACTTCAAACATGGATAAGTCTCTAAAAAAATAAATTTTGTAAATTTCCTTGAAAAAATGAAAAATTGCTGCTACATTTTTAATCCTCCTAAAATGCTAGCAAAATAAAATAACATTTTACAAATGGTGCTGATGTAAAGCCGACATGTGGAAAATATTATTTATTAATGGTTTGCTATGGTATGGCCATCTGGATTAAAGGGATAATCATTCAAAGTTTGAAAATTGCTAATTTTTTAACATTTTTCTCAAATTTTTTATATTTTTTATAAATAAACACAAAACATATTGACCTAAATTTACCATTATCATAAAGTATATTGTGTCACGAAAAAACAATCTCAAAATCACTGGGATTTCTTGAAGCGTTGCAGAGTTATTACCACATAAAGGGACACTGGTCAGATTTCAAAAATTTGGCTCCGTCACTAAGTTAAAAGACAGGAGGTTGCCAGTGCTGGGCGACTTGTAACCGCGACACAGAGGAAGCCCCAGAAGCAAATCAAAATTCCAGCAACCCCCAGAATGGCACATGAGGTAAAACAGCTGTGTCAGCACTATCCCCAAGTGTGTTCTCATCTACAACAGCTGCAAGAGACACAGGGGCATCAGTTACTTAGTGCCCAGTGCGGAGGTCTAATGTCATACTCCTGGGAGGAGGATTCCTCAGTCAGTAAAGATAGCCTCATCAGCCTAATCGGTGAAAGGTGCTATATACAGTGCAAGCTAGATGGACTCCTGGTAAAAGCACTGTGGGACACAGGAGCCCAAGCGAGCCTTTTAAATGAAGAATGGAGAAGGCTCCACCTGCCACATACCTGCCTTAGGTCACTACAGGGACTCTTAGGACCAGTGGAACTCCATGGCAAAGCCGTCAACCAGACCAAAATTCCTTTTATAGGCTGGGTGGAAGTGACTTTCCAACTTAGGGTCCTGAAAAATAGCAACACCATCGAGATTTTGGTTACTTTTCTAATGACCTGTGATACGAACGTGGCAGAGGATCCTATCCTGGGTTATAATGTAATTAATGAGGTCATCAAGAAACACAAGTCAGGGAGACTGATGGTGGATTCAATTGCCACTTTGTTCACCATGCCCAACGCTGTGGCAGAAAACTTGATTCATAGAGTAAAGAAAGCACAGAATACAATGGACCTGAAAGAAGTCAAGGTATTCCTGTACCCAACCATCATCCCTGCAAACCAAATGGTGGGAGTGAGGTGTGGAGTCCGCATGGAAACAGGAAGAAAAGTCCAGAAGAGACTGTTCGTTACAAAAGACTCCTCTGAACTTCCAGAAGGCCTAGTTTAAGGTGAGACTGTGCTTACGATTCCTACTGGTGGGTTTGCCCGAGTGACAGTGCCGGTGATGTATACCATAGGTCACATTGAAACCGTCAAAGTGCTATATCCAGCCAGCGTGAGACACACCCAGTGGTCTACCATGAATTTAGTCCCCCACCAAGGAACAGGAGTTGTCCAGGGAAGGTAATTGCACAACCCACCTCAGGATCCTGGGATCCCCTAGTACCCCTGGAACACTTGTGTGCTGAAGATGCTGAGAGAAGAGTGTCATGCATTCTCTAAAGATGACTCTGATATAGGCTGTATTCCTTCGTTGCAGTTGAAAATGAATTTGAAAGACACAACCCCAGTAACCAAAAGTTACATGTTGGTGCCGAAACCATTACACCATAAAGTGAAAGAGTATTTACAAAATCTAATCAACAGAGGTTGGATCCAAAAGTTGAAGTCATCTTATTCCTCTCCTGTTGTCTGTGTTAGGAAGATGGACGGTACGTTGAGACTCTTCTGTGATTTACAGGGAACTAAACCGAAAGTCAGTTACTGATAGACACCCGATACCAAAGATCCAATATATGCTGTATAGCCTGTCAGGAAGTACCTGGTTCTCTGTTCTCGATCAGGGTAAGGCATACCACCAAGGGTTTGTCGAGCAGTTCAGTACACCCTTGACAGCATTCATCACACCATGGGGATTATACAAGTGGATCTGCATACAGTTTGGGCTCAGTTCAGCTCCAGCAGAATTCCAGAGAGCATGGAGACATGTTTAGAAGGATTGAGGGACAATATCTGTCAGCTGTACTTGGATGACAATGTGGTACACAGCAAAACCTTCCAAGAGCATGTTGAACATGTGAGGACCGTACTTCAGCGATCAACAACACGGAGTTAAGCTGACCCCAAAGAATTGTGAACTGTTCAAAAGACAAGTCCGGTTTCTAGGGAAAATTGGGTCCGTAGAAGGATATACCATGGACCCAGCAGAAATCGCTCTGGTACTGGCTTTAAAAGACAAGCGTCCTTCTACTGTCGGGGAGGTGAGGCAGATCATAGGATTCCTCTCCTACTATCGTACTTATATCCAAAACTTCTTCAGGATTGCCATCCCACTATATCTCCTCTTGGGGCGGACGACAGAGTCAACAGCACTCATGGACAAAAAGAATGCGGCCAGGACCAGACTTAAAAGATACAACGCCGTTTCATCCCAGCATTGTCTGGATATGGGAGCACCAGGAGGTATTGGAAGAACTAGTGGATTACCTGCTAAAACCACCCATATTGGGATATCCTGATTTCAACTTACCATTTGTTCTTTATTGTGATGCTTCTCAAGTTGGACTGGGAGCTGCCCTGTATCAGCATCAAGATTGGAAATTGAGAGTCATTAGTTATAGTTCCAAAACATTGACAAATGGCGAGAGAAATTACTATCTACATTCTGGAAAATTGGAGTTCCTGGCATTGAAATGGTCTATCTGTGAACGATTTAGAGATTATCTCTTTTATAGCAAAGAGTTTGAGGTTTACACAGACAAAAACCCCTTGACCTAGGTTATCACTACAGCCAAACTGAATGCAATGGGTCAGAGATGGGTAGCTGAACTAGCTGACTTTAATTTCAATATTAAGTACAGGCCAGGGAAATGCAATGTGGATGCTGATGGATTGTCGGATTGTCAAGAATGCCTCTAGAGCCTGAGGAGTTCATGCAAGAATGCTCAGAGGAAGTCAGCTTGAAAGCTAGTGAGTGCACTACCCACACAGTACAAGCTCATCAAGAGGAAGATACACCATTGTGGTGTCCATTGACGGTGGAAACCACCGTAAAAGCGAAAGAATGAGATCATCCCCTGTCCATTCAACAACTACCAAAAAGAACAATCCGTAGAGCACAACACGAAGACCAGATAATTGGCAGAGTACTTCCTTATGTGGACCAAAACCATTTTCCAAGTAAACAGGAGAGAGAAAATGAGTCGCCAGCAGTATTGGTTTTAGTTAAAGAATGGACGAAGCTCTACCTCAGTGAAGACGGTATCCTGTATTGTAAAGGAGGGCAAAAACAGCAGTTGGTGCTACCCAGAGTGTACCGTAGGTTGGTCTTCAAAGAACTTGAAAACATGGGACACCTGGGAGTGGAAAAAACAACAAACTTGATCTGTGAATGTTTCTTCTGGCTGTATATGCAGAGAGATATTGAGAGGTACGCGACCAGTGAGTGTGGGTGTCTGAAAGATAAACGTCCCAACACATCAACCCGAGCACTTATGGGCAACATCCAGACTATGCATCCATTTGAGAAGGTCTCAATAGACTTTTTACATCTTGAGACAGGCAAGGAAGGTTACAAATACATCTTGGCGGTGATGGACCATTTTACTTGATTTGCTCAAGCATATGCCACCACTAATAAATCTGGTCGAACAGAGGCAGAGATCTTCAATGATTTTGCTTTGAAGTTTGGGTTCCCTACGAGTTTACAACATGACCAAGGAAGAGAATTTGAGAACCAGCTCTTTGTCAAATTAGGAAAGTACTGTAGAATTCAGAGATCCCATACAACACCCTATCACCCAGAGGGTAATGGACAAGTGGAACGCTTTAAACAGACATAATTGTCAATGCTGCGCACTTTAACAGCTGACGAAAAGAAAGATTGGAAGAGTTCTCTGTCAAAAGTGGTACACGCATATAACTGTACCAAGAGTGAGGCAACGGGTTACTCACCTTTCTTCCTGTTGTACGGACGATAGCCAAGACTGCCAATTGACATCATGTTCGACACTCCGGTGTCAGAGACTTACAAAGCGTATCCGGAGTATGTTCCTAAATGGAAGGAATGGATGACAGAAGCATACAACATAACCTCCGAAGTGGCTACCCAAGGGCAGAGCAAAAGTAAGGAGTACTATTATCGAAAATGTTATGGAGCAGAATTAACACCAGGAAGTTGGGTGCTAGTCAAGAACGTACGTGAAAAAGGTGGTCCAGGGAAACTTAGTTCATACTGGGAAGACAAGGTGTATGTGATCGTAAAGGAGGAAAGCCAATGACTGTCCAATGTATGAAATCTGATTGGAAACGGGGGACAAGAAAACCAGAATACAAATTTCAAAAAACTGACCGTCACATCCAAACATGGACTAAGTGTGAACAGGTGCTGAACCTAGAGTCACCAACTCGTATACAGTCAAATAAATAAGGCAGCACACTGCGGCGCTAAAACATGCAAACATGAAACATGAAAATTGAACTGCATTACTGCACTAGAAATATGGAAAAATGACAGCGTTTAGCGCATAAATTGGCCAATTCATGTGTGCCTGGTAGCCACATTAGTGCATCTCTCGTATACCAGGTCCTAAACTTTCCTTTCCTCGCTGAGAATAAACAGCACTCCGCCTCTTAGCCACAGGTGTTTTAATCGCAGCAGGTCCATTACCCCTCCACAGAGAGAGAGAAATTTAGTCTAAGAAGAGGTTTCACAGGTACCCATTCAGATGAAGACGTTTATTCTCAGCGAGGAAAGTTTAGGTTAATGTGCGGTGACATTAAACTACACTGTTCATCTGTTCATGAGGACTCTATCAATTGTATTTATGTGAGCAAGTGGATCCATCTTCTGCCTGAGGAAGCTGCAGTACATGGTCGCTCTGAGTAATGGTTCCCCCAGAGTTCCAAAGAATTCATGAGACCTGTTCTGCCCCTATCTGAACCTAGCGGCGTGCATGTAACAGGTATATAGATTGCAGTGATAGGTAGGCAGGGAGTGTATGTGGGTATATAGATATCAGTAGCAGGCAAGCATTGTATGTGGCAGACTTCATTGCATACATCAAGAGGGTCCATTCCATTACTGTCTGCTGCTGCTGCCTATTACAAATATAGACTGTATATACATAGCCCCTGGTATCATTGGCCAGGATTATTTTTTTTTTGCATATTAATCCTGTTTATTTAATTCCAATGCAATCCAGAGCATCTCTATTTGGTCATTGGGACTGCAGAATACAGCCAGATCCTTTTCATAGTACAATGTGAAACTCCAGCTATTTTAAATGGGTTTGCCCATTCCAGCGGTCACATCTGAGTGTGCATAAAATTCTGCCATTTTTTTAGTACTGTGAAAAATTTTGTGTCTTATACAATTTCATGACACCGTTTTGCTGCCAAAAAAATATTTAGCTACAGGGCAGATATTTTACACTGGGTTATGTCCGTCACACAGATTTCATATCATTGCGATCAAAATTGTGCCATTTCAGGCCTCCATAGAATTGTTTTTGTTGTGTCTACTACTTATTGACACAAATTTGTTGGCCAAACAAAAATCAAAATACAGGCCAGATATTTGAAAGTGGGCTATCTCCGTCATCTCTCTGTGGGCTACAAACTGTGGCCTGTGAGGCCTCCATTCAACTGCTTTTGCTGTGTGTTACTCCAATTATTAACATTATTTTGCTGTAAAAAAACAGGCCACATATTTTACAGTGTGGTATCTCCAACACACGCCTCATCTATCTGTCAGCTAAAAAATTTTGAATTTCAGGCCTCCATTCAACTGTTTTAGCTGTGTGTTACCCTAGTTATTGACACTATTTTCCTGTAAGAAAATAAAAAAACAGGCCACATATTTTTTACAGTGTAGTATCTCCGTCACACTCCTCTTCTATCTTTTGGCTACAAATTGTGGCATTTGAGGCCTCCATTCAACTGTTTTTCTGGTGTCTTAGTCTAGTCATTGACACCAGTTTTCTGAAAAAAAAAATTGTTAGCTACAAGCCAGATATTTTAAACTGGTTTTCCCACACACAGATCACATATAAGTTTGCACCAAATTCAGCCATTTGTAGTGAACGTGGAAAATATTGTAGTCCATTTAAAATGGGCAAGGCGTGTGGCAAGGAACGGGGAAGTGGACGTGATAGTGATAATGCATGCAGAGGCCGAGGCCGTGGGCAAGCTGAATTTGGGCAAAAAAAAACACCCACATCTTCTCTCCCAATCTCCTTTCCCAATTACTAGGGGACCACAGCATACTACTACTGAACCCAGAGTAGTGTCAAAAGGTTGTTGGTTGGATAGCGAATAGTGCTTCCAGTCACTTTGCCACCACCCTGTCTTCCACATGGTCAAGTCTCAGTAGCCGTGAGTATGGACCGCATATTCCTCACCCTGATTCTCCTTCCTCCCTCCATGCCGAGTGCCCGAAAATAACTTATCCCACAGTTGGGCACTCCACAGAGCTGTTCACTTTTCCATTTATAGATTCGGGACTCTCGGCCGGTCCACTTGAAACGAGCAAGATGAGATTGTATTCAGTGATGCCCATATATTTGAGCAGCCACGGTCACACGAAGGCGATGGTGGGAAAGTGTCACAAGAGATGGACGATGATGAGATGCAATTGCCAGAAAGTCAGGAGGAGGAGCAGGGTGCAGATGTGGAAGATGAGGTGGTGGATGATATAGTAACTGACCCAACCTGGCAGGAGGACATGCAGAGCACGGATAGCAGCACACATGGGGAAAGAGGCATATCACCCTAACAGGCAGGAAGAAGCAGTGTGGGGGCCACAGACAGAAAGTGGGCAACTGTTCCCCGTAACACCAACATGACGGAAGTTGACTGTCCTACTGTTAGGTCTTCTCAAGTCTGGTTGTTTTTTATAGACTCTACCAATAACCCCTAACAGGCCATCTGCACCACCTGCCATGCCCGCATCAGCAGGGGTAGAAAAGTTACCAGCCTGACCACCACCAGCATGATCAGGCACATGACTGCAAAGCACCCGATTTGTGGGCCAAACCCCAGGCTCCAGAAACACTGTCTGCAGGTGATACCGTTGCTTCTTCCACTGTTGTGCATGCAAGCCAATCCCCTGTCCACGGTGCATGTGAAGATGCCTCCTGCCCTGCCCCTGTTGTTGCCCACTAGAACATCAGAGTGAATGTATTCCGTGATGCAACAGTCACTATTTTTTGGCAAGGGTGTTTATGATGCCTGTATAAAAATATAACAAAAAGAGAAAATGATGTGTACCCCCCAGGGGAAAATGTTTGTCAGCCCATACACTTAGTGTATGGGCATTCCAAGTATAGGAGACCTGCTCCTTTAAATTAGGAAAAGATTCATAAGAGGACATCCTCCACGTCTCTTCAGACTACGACACCACCACTAGAACACCAGGGTGAATGTATTCCGTGATGCAACAGCCACTCTATTTTTTGGTAAGGGTGTTTATGATGCCCGGAATTTTTTTTTTTAAAAGATCATGTGTACCCCCTAGGGGGAAATGTTTTTCAGCCCATACACTAAGTGTATGGGCATTCCAAGTATAGGAGACCCGCTCCATTAAATTGGGAATAGATTCATAGGAGGACATCCTGCACGTCTCTTCAGACACCACCACTAGAACACGAGGGTGAACGTATTCCGTGATGCAACAACAACTTTAGTTTTTGTCAAGGGTGTTTATGATGCTCGTAAAAACAATTAAAAAAAACCCTGATGTGTAAAGCTTAATGGGGTGCATGTAACTTTGGTGCAGGACACCAATTCAGGTTATTCAGCTTCAACAATGCAGTTCTCTACTACAGGTTCTTCAGGCTCACAGCTACAATTCACTGCATAGTCAAACTGTATGAAAGACACACTTTCTTCTAATAGGAACATTTGTCATGAGGCCCTTATTAACGTTTGTTGAAAGGATTATTGGGGTGCGTGTGAATTTGGTGCAGGGCAGGCCTTGCATTGAATGCATATGCAAACACTATGGGAGACCCACTTTCTTATAATGGGAACATTTTTTCAGGAGGCCCTCCTGTACGTCTCGTGAAAGGGGTATTGGGATGCATCCTAATTTTTGGCAGCCCAGCCACTCACTGCATACGCAATAACAGTATAGGAGACCCACTGTATAATAACGGCCCTTTAAGTATATTAATGCAGCCTGATGCCCCTATAAAAATAGGCTTTGAGTCGCTCCTTCATAAATGAAACAAGATGGGTCTGCTTATGTGTCACACACCACATGGCCAGCTAGGGTTGTTACATGTTACAATGACATTTCCCAGTGAATGCATTTGTGTTGGTTTAAAGCAATGTTAAAGTTGAAAAACACATCAAAAATGCAACATGTGAACATAGTCCAAGTGGTGGAGGTAAATTTTTTTTGGGGGGTCTTTATTTTGTCTTACATGCAGATTATTATTACCCTGGAAGGATGTTTTGGTTTCATTTTTGTATTTTTTTGGTGCACCTGTAAAAATGGCATCACACTTTCACAACATTGGTCACAGCTGTGACCTAGGAGTCAGAAATCCTTCCAGGAGTCTTCTCCATGCTGTTCCTGTGTCATCTGAGCACTGTTACCATAGATTTCAGATGTTTTTAGTCCCTAAAAGGACCCCAGGGGGGATCACGGCAAAAATGCTCGGGTTTCCCATAGACTTACACTGGGCTTGTTGCTCGGGTCGAGTACCCGAGTTTTCCAATTTGCTCGACCTGAGAAACAAGCACCCGAGCATTTTAGTACTCGCCCATCACTATTTTTAGTTTAGTTATCCATGTTCTGATGTGTATTTGCTTCGTTCTCCAATCGTAGCTGTTTAGGAGTTTAGTTCTCTAACCCGTTGTCTAGTAGTTTAGTTATCCATATTATGGTGCATAGTGATTTAGTTCTCCTTCCCCAAGTGCCCTGCAAGCCTTGGGCATTGCAAGACTTGTGGTGCAGGCCTTCCCTGACTGCCCTCACAGCCACCAGAGTCACCCAGTGCCCAGTCAGTTAGATGTAATTCCCCTGTCCATGCTTGCTTGTCCACGAGTCAGTGTTGAAATGCACCCTGGCAGATGTAGAATTTTTCAGGGTACAAGTGATATTGCCTGTGACATGCTGGTGTAGCGCGGGCACATTTTTCTTAGTGAAGTAATGTTGACTGGGCATCTCGTACTGGGGGACTGTGACGGTTAGCAACTTTCGGAAACCATCTGTATCAAGGCAGAAAGGCTGCATTTCCGTGGCCAACAGATTGGATTGGACATGCAATAATCATAGTAATCACAAGCTGTGAATCACGAGAAGCAAGTGCTGTGATCTAAGCAGCGAATAGCTCTCAGCTGGACCCTATCGTCCAGACCATTACATAATTGGGCAATGATCATCATTAGTTCTCGGAAAATTAATAATGAGAGAACGACATATCCAACTCCGGATTAGAATGCAAGGAATATGTGTTTCTCCCAACTTACGGTCATTGCTTACTTCACAATAACCCCACACTCCTTGCTGTCACTAACAATCCTGTTTTTCAAAGATGTTATAATATAGCACTATGGGACGCCATTTTTCATTGGAGCTTCACACCATCAGGGTCTTCCATCCACTCTTCTTCCGAAGAGCGGTCAGATACCATCCCCAGACTCTCCCACTCACTTCCTTGACCACTTTTATGCATTACTGCCACAATTAATGTCCTCAGAATTGCCAACCCTTATTCCTGGGTGAATTCAACAGCCCCACCTCCCCAACTGCATCTTAGCTTTTTATATATAGCCTAATCTCAACTTCTCTGAATATAATTCGCCATCAAACTCAACTGTACCCAAAAGTCTCATGCAGCCTTTATCTACTCCCCATTTCATCAAGATGGTTGGGCCATCATTGTAAATACACACCTGTACTTTGTGTCACCCCCACCTCATTGTAGATTGTAAGCTCTGAGGAGCAGGGTCATCATTATTTCAGCTTTGTTTGATTATTGTAAACTTTGTAACTTTTGACTGTTTTATATTGACTGCAGACTTGTAAAGATCTGCAGAATATATTACTGCTCTATAAATAAAGGTTGTTATTATTGGTAGCTTGAAAATGGCAAAGGTCAAGCTCTTAACTTTGCCATGTGTAGGAGGAAACAAACTTTTATGTGAGCAAAACTGCATAAATGAGGGCTGGCTGCTGTGCTGACACAGGGTGGAGTAGTGTGAACATGAGAAGCTTCTGTACTTTGAGAGATGTGCCGGTGGGGATATTCTGGTGGATTGAGAAAGTTGGGTTGTGCTTAGTATCTAAGATTAGTGAAAAACAGCATGTTCACTTCCTTATCAGCTGACAGACTCTCACTCACCCTGACTGTAATAATAATTGTATGTATATAGTAGCAGATAAACAAGTGGATGTTCTGCAGCCGGAGATCTGTGTGACAACACTTGATATGGTGAGAGAGGAGGAAGAATCAGAAGATGCGGTTGATGGAGTGGACAGTGGTTGGCAAGGCATGCTCGTCTGCATTTTAGTACAGTGAGATTCACAGATTAATGAATTTTGATCACAAATGTGCCAATAGTCAAATTATTGCATCGTTTTTAAAAAAGTTGGCAGATAATGTGATTTGTGTCATTTTTGGCTGATTGAAAAAGAGACTGCAGACCCATGAATGCTGCTGGCCACTGACAGAGGTGCAGCTGAGGATGCATTGCACGTCTTGATTGCATGACTCTGTGTCACCCTTCTCCTCTTCCTGCCCTGACAGCACAGTACAGTCTGAGAGTGCCTCAAGTATCTGAGTTTCATCAGGATCACCTCCACACCACAGGTCTAATGTCTGTTGATGAGGGTTTTGATTCTGCTCGGACCCTATTTAATTTATGGATCATTGCAGATGATTTCCTTCTCTTGACTCTAAGAATCTTTGGAATACACTTCCAAGGCCCATGGTATAGAATGTGTGAACAGATCTGGAGACTCATCCATCTGTGGCTCCCAACAGTCAGTTGGGCGGTTGGAGAGTTGTGACGTGGGGGAAAACAAGGGTAACAGGGGTACCACCTCTGAGGATTGTAGTGTGTGAGATATTAAGGTGGAGGAAGAGGAACAGAGACCACTTGATGCAGCGCTTTCTATCTACTGGAGCACATGTTCTGGTCATCATTTACATAGTGTACCACTGTACGGCTGCCAAAGAAAGGGAGTGCAGTGGCCCCTCCAGTTACAGAAGTTGTAAAAATGCTGCGCAAGTGCTCATTGTGGAAAAACAAACCGACTTCTCATCCCTCATATCATACCTGTGTCACAACCCTAAACAGCTATTCAGTGATTTAAGTTATCTCCTATTTCCATCAGCTCCCCCTCCCTCTCATCTCATCTCATCTGAAGACTTTGCCTCACCACCTGCGACCTTGACCCAATAACGTCCCACCTAATTCCAAACCTTACCACAGTCTTCATTTCAAGCCTAACCCACCTCTTCAACCTGTCACTGACAACTGGTGTCTTCCCCCCCTTATTCAAACATTTACTTCCTCATGTTTACAGGGCGCCACCTCCTCAGCGTTATTGTATTTTCCCGGTGCCTGCGCTGTGATCTTAAGCCTTGGGCATGCGCAGTTAGCGCTGCCCGTCCACTGATATCACTTGATGTCTTTCTTATTGTGCCTGCATGGATGCACGGCCCAAGATCCCGCCCTGCGGTCTCTTCTGATTTATTCACACTGCGGGGCTGGGATTCTTGGGCATGCCCAGTACTTATCTGTGGCTCTCCCTCATCTCCCTCTGCCTCTTTCCTACTGTGCAGCATCATAAGAATCTGACGATATCTGACGATTCCTCTGATGCTGCACAGTAGGAGGAAGGCGGAGGGAAATGAGGGAGAGCCACAGATAAGTACTGCGCATGCCCAAGAATCCCAGCCCCGCAGTGTGAATAATTCAGAAGAGACTGCGGGGCAGGTGTTATGGTCTGGTGGTTAAGGAGCAACATGGGACGAGCTCTGGAGGAGGTGGTACCTGTATTGACCGCAGTTCCTGAACCTAACACAACACTAGAAGTAGCCGTGGGATGTTCCTGTCACTCCCTAGACACCTCGTCACAGCTGGAGAACTAACTACCCCTAAAGATGGAAACAGGAAAGCTATCTTGCCTCAGAGAAAATCCCCAAAGGATAGACAGCCCCCCACAAATATTGACTGTGAGTGGAGAGGGAAATGGCATACACAGAATGAAACCAGGATTTAGCAAAGGAGGCCACTTCTAACTAGATAGATAGAACAGGACAGAATACTGTGCGGTCAGTATTAAAAACTAGAAAAATCCACCACAGAGTTTACAAAAATCTCCACACCTGACTAAAGGTGTGGAGGGCAAATCTGCTTACCCAGAGCTTCCAGCTAAACTGAATATATACATATTGACAAGCTGGACTAGAAAAAACATACAATGAGCTGAACGATTAAGTCCACAACAAGTGGACAGCAAAAGAACAAGCAAGGACTTATCTTTGCTGAACTGGACAGAATATCAAGGAAATCCGAGGAGAGATGTTAATCCAACCAGGAAACATTGACAACTGGCACTGGCTGAAGATTGGAGCCAGGCTAAAAAGCCGAGCCAGAAGAGACATCAGTGGAAGCAGCTGCTACTGCTAAATCCAAGGAGCAGCCGTTCCACTTAAAACCACCGGGGGGAACCCAAGAGCAGAACTCACAAAGTGCGATTTACAACCACTGGAGGGAGCCCAAGAGCGGAATTCACAACAGTACCCCCCTTGAGGAGGGGTCACCGAACCTTCACCAGAGCCCCCAGGCCGATCAGGACAAGCCAAGTGAAAAGTACGAACCAAATCAGTGGCATGGACATCGGAGGCAACAACCCAAGAATTATCCTCCTGGCCATAACCCTTCCACTTGACAAGATACTGAAGCTTCCGCCTCGAAAAACGAGAATCCAAAATTTTCTCCACCACATATTCCAACTCCCCCTCAACCAACACCGGGGCAGGAGGATCAACAGAAGGAACAACGGGCACCACATATCTCCACAACAAAGATCTATGGAAAACATTATGGATGGCAAAAGAGGCTGGAAGGGCCAAACGAAAAGACACCGGATTGACAATCTCAGAAATCTTATAAGGACCAATAAACCGAGGCTTGAACTTAGGGGAAGAAACCTTCATAGGAACATGACGAGAATATAACCAGACCAAATCCCCAACCCGAAGCTGGGGACCAACACACCGACGGCGGTTAGCAAAACGTTGAGCCTTTTCCTGAGACAACGTCAAATTGTCTACCACATGAGTCCAAATCTGCTGTAACCTGTCCACCACAGAATCCACACCAGGACAATCAGAAGGCTCAACCTGCCCTGAAGAAAAACGAGGATGAAAACCAAAATTACAAAAGAAAGCTGAAACCAAAGTAGCCGAACTAGCCCGATTATTAAGGGCAAACTCGGCCAACGGCAAAAAAGCCACCCAATCATCCTGATCAGCAGACACAAAGCATCTCAAATAGGTTTCCAAGGTCTGATTAGTTTGCTCAGTTTGGCCATTTGTCTGAGGATGAAACGCCGAAGAAAAAGACAAATCAATGCCCATCCTAGCACAAAAGGACCGCCAAAACCTAGAAACAAACTGAGAACCTCTGTCAGACACAATATTCTCTGGAATGCCATGCAAACGAACCACATGCTGAAAAAACAATGGAACCAAATCATAGGAGGAAGGCAATTTAGGCAAAGGTACCAAATGGACCATCTTAGAAAACCGGTCACAAACCACCCAGATAACAGACATCTTCTGGGAAACAGGAAGATCCGAAATAAAATCCATGGAAATATGCGTCCGGGGCCTCTCAGGGACCGGCAAAGGCAAAAGCAACCCACTAGCGTGGGAACAGCAAGGCTTGGCCCGGGCACAAGTCCCACAGGACTGCACAAAAGAACGCACATCCCGCGACAAGGAAGGCCACCAAAAGGACCTAGCAACCAAATCTCTGGTACCAAAAATCCCAGGATGACCAGCCAACACCGAACAATGAACCTCAGAAATTACCTTACTAGTCCATCTATCAGGAACAAACAGTTTCCCCACTGGACAGCGGTCAGATTTATCAGCCTGAAATTCCTGAAGCACCCGCCGTAAATCAGGGGAGATGGCAGAAAGAATCACCCCCTCCTTGAGAATGCCAACCGGCTCAAGGACTCCCGGAGAATAAGGCAAAAAACTCCTAGAGAGGGCATCAGCCTTAACATTCTTAGATCCCGGAAGACATGAGACCACAAAATCAAAACGGGAGAAAAACAGGGACCATCGAGCCTGTCTAGGATTCAACCGCTTGGCAGACTCGAGGTAAATCAGATTCTTATGATCGGTCAAGACCACAACGCGGTGCTTGGCTCCCTCAAGCCAATGTCGCCACTCCTCAAATGCCCACTTCATAGCCAACAACTCCCGATTGCCGACATCAAAATTACGCTCCACAGGCGAAAACTTTCTGGAAAAGAAGGCACACAGTTTCATCAAAGAACCATCAGAACTCCTCTGAGATAAAATGGCCCCTGCCCCAATCTCAGAAGCGTCAACCTCAACCTGAAAAGGAAGAGAAACATCTGGCTGACGCAACATAGGGGCAGAAGTAAATCGGCGTTTAAGCTCCTGAAAGGCCTCAACAGCCGCAGAGGACCAATTCGTCACATCAGCGCCTTTCTTCGTTAAATCGGTCAGGGGCTTAACCACACTGGAAAAGTTGGCAATGAAACGACGATAAAAATTAGCAAAGCCCTAAAATTTCTGAAGGCTCTTCACAGATGTGGGCTGAATCCAATTATGAATGGCTTGGACCTTAACAGGATCTATTTCTATAGACGAGGGAGAAAAAATGAAACCCAAAAAAGAAACCTTCTGAACTCCAAATAGGCACTTAGACCCCTTCACAAATAAAGCATTATCACGAAGGATCTGAAATACCATCCTGACCTGTTTCACATGAGACTCCCAATCATCGGAAAAAATCAAAATATCATCCAAATATACAATCATGAATTTATCAAGATAATTCCGGAAGATATCATGCATGAAGGACTGAAACACAGATGGAGCATTAGAGAACCCGAATGGCATCACAAGGTATTCAAAATGGCCTTCGGGCGTATTAAATGCAGTTTTCCATTCGTCACCCTGTTTAATACGAACAAGATTATACGCCCCTCGAAGATCAATCTTAGTAAACCAACTAGCCCCCTTAATCCGAGCAAACAAATCAGAAAGCAAAGGTAAAGGGTACTGGAATTTGACCGAGATCTTATTAAGAAGGCGATAATCAATACAGGGTCTCAGGGAGCCATCCTTCTTGGCAACAAAAAAGAATCCCGCTCCCAATGGTGACGAAGACGGCCGAATATGCCCCTTCTCCAAAGACTCCTTTACATAACTCCGCATGGCGGCATGCTCTGGCACAGACAGATTGAAAAGTCAGCCCTTAGGGAATTTACAGCCAGGAATCAAGTTAATAGCACAATCACAGTCCCTATGTGGAGGAAGGGAACTGGACTTGGGCTGATCAAATGTGCAGCGCCCCAGAGTCCTGGTCGTTGCAGTATCATGGCTCAGCCACTAAGGGGGGCCATGGTGCGTTCGATGGCACTGAAGGAGTTCTCTGAGCAGGTATCACAGTCACCAATACATTTCACAGCTGGGCCTCCGGGGGGAGCTAAGGGTGCTATTCATTAGGCCACTCCCCACCATAGTGGGTAAACTGGGGGTCAGGCAGGAAGTTAGAGAGAACGCTGACGGGATTGAACGGAGCAACACCCTGTGGCAGGGGGTGTTGTGAAGGGAGAGACTGTAGGGTCTCTGCCATGGGTGGGATCCTGGCAGAGGCTTGGCATTGAAAGAACGTAACGGGTCCGCGCAGGCTCCTGGAAGCGGCGGGACTCAAGAAAGGACTAGAAGCGAGATAGATTGTGCTGAGTGAGAAACGAAATCAAGCGAAAGGAGATACCAGTGAGGGTTGTGCTGAAAGAGGCAGCACCTTACTGAGGCGCACTACCGGTGGCCGGAACGCCGAGGAGGTAAAGAGTTTCAAGCCATACCTCAGACCTACGGCAGGGCAGTTAGCTTTAGGCGGACTGTCTCACGCATCACCCAGGAAGGCAAAGGGGGGTACCAAGAAGGAGAGGGGCGCAGATAGAGTCCCGGAAGATCTCCGAGCCTCCCCGTCATACGGGTGCGTTCCTACCATAGTATCTGGAGGGACGAGGAAGATCATTGCGAATTAAGTTGTTGTGAGGGAACACGAGAAACAGACACAACAGTTGTGGGGTACTTTCCGTAAGCACAGCAGGGAAGGACTGCAACACATAGCGCTAGAAGGAAGGCACCGATTTCCACCTGCAAGGAGAGCTCTGGAAGTGCCATTGGACCGGCCGGACTTGCGCAGCCTGGTGAGCCGTATTCCGGACTGAGGACCCAGAGAGCTTCAGTAAAGAGGTAAAGAGACTGCAACCTGGTGTCCTCGTTATTTACCGCGACCTGCACCCCACAACTGCACCGCTACAACATCACTTATTGCACCGGACGTCCCCCACTGACAGACAGGGCCACGGACCGGGTCTAGCCACCGTGACAACCCCAGGACTGAGACCTAGAGGCCCGGCTCCGGGTACCCCTCGGCCCTGCGGCGGTGTGGGGGCGCTCCAAATACATCCTGGAAATCCGACAAAAACTCAGGAACTTCAGAAGCAGGGGAAGAGGAAATTGACATCAAAGGAACGTCACTATGTACCCCTTGACAACCCCAACTAGTCACAGACATAGATTTCCAATCCAGCACCGGATTATGTACCTGTAACCATGGAAAACCCAGTACAACATCATCATGCAAATTATGAAACACCAGAAAACGACAATCTTCCTGATGTGCTGGAGCCATGCACATGGTCAGCTGAGTCCAGTACTGAGTTTTATTCTTGGCCAATGGTGTAGCATCAATGCCCCTCAAAGGAATAGAGCTCTGCAAAAGCTGCAAGGAAAAACCACAGCGTCTGGCGAATTCCAAGTCCATTAAGTTCAGGGCAGCGCCTGAATCCACAAATACCATGACAGAAAAGGATGATAATGAGCAAATCAGGGTCACAGATAAGAAAAATTTAGGTTGTACAGTACTGATGGTAACAGACCTAGTGACCCTCTTAGTACGCTTAGGGCAATCAGAAATAACATGAGCAGAATCACAACATTAAAAACACAGCCCATTCTGACGTCTGAATCCCTGCCGTTCTGCTCTAGTCAAAATCCTATCACATTGCATATGCTCAGGACTTCGCTCAGAGGACACTGCCATATGGTGCACAACTTTGCGCTCGCGCAGGCGCCGATCAATTTGAATGGCTAGAGACATAGATTCGCTCAAACCAGCAGGCATGGGGAACCCCACCATAACATCTTTAAGGGCTTTAGAAAGACCCTTTCTGAAAATTGCTGCCAGCGCCTCCTCATTCCATTTAGTGAGCACAGACCATTTTCTAAATTTCTGGCAGTATAATTCTGCCGCTTCCTGACCCTGACATAGGGCCAACAAGATTTTTTCTGCATGATCCACAGAATTAGGTTCGTCATACAATAATCCGAGCGCTAGAAAAAATACGTCTACATTAAGCAATGCCGGATCCCCTGATTCAAGGGAGAATGCCCAGTCCTGAGGGTCACCACGCAGCAGAGAGATGACAATTTTAACCTGCTGAATGGGATCACCAGAGGAACAGGGTTTCAAAGCAAAAAACAATTTGCAGTTATTTTTCAAGTTCAAAAACTTGGATCTGTCCCCAAAAAACAAATCAGGAGCAGGAATTTTAGGCTCTAAAGCCGGAGTCTGGACAACATAATCTTGGATACTCTGTACTCTTGCAGCAAGTTGATCCACACGAGAAAACAAACCCTGAACATCCATGCCAGCGCCAATATCCTGAACCACCCAGAGATTAAGAGGAAAAAAAAGACCAAACAAAAAAAATGGCTCAGAATTTTTTTTTCCTTCTTTTGAGATGCATTTAATTCATTTCTGGCCAGTTGTACTGTTATGACCTGGTGGTTTAGCAGCAACATGGGACGTGCTCTGGAGGAGGTGGTACCTGTACTGACCGCAGTTCCTGAACCTAACACAACACTAGAAGTAGCCGTGGGATGTTCCTGTCACTCCCTAGACACCTCATCACAGCCAGAGAACTAACTACCCCTAAAGATGGAAACAGGAAAGCTATCTTGCCTCAGAGAAAATCCCCAAAGGATAGACAGCCCCCCACAAATATTGACTGTGAGTGGAGAGGGAAATGGCATACACAGAATGAAACCAGGATTTAGCAAAGGAGGCCACTTCTAACTAGATAGATAGAACAGGACAGAATACTGTGCGGTCAGTATTAAAAACTAGAAAAATCCACCATAGAGTTTACAAAAATCTCCACATCTGACTAAAGGTGTGGAGGGCAAATCTGCTTTCTCCAGAGCTTCCAGCTAAACTGAATATATGCATATTGACAAGCTGGACTAGAAAAAACATAGAATGAGCTGAAAGATTAAGTCAACAACAAGTGGACAGCAAAAGAACAAGCAAGGACTTATCTTTGCTGAACTGGACAGAATATCAGGGAAATCCAAGGAGAGATGTTAATCCAACCAGGAAACATTGACAACTGGCACTGGCTGAAGATTAGAGCCAGGCTAAAAAGCCGAGCCAGAAGAGACAATCAGTGGAAGCAGCTGCTACTGCTAAATCCAAGGAGCAGCCGTTCCACTTAAAACCACCGGGGGAACCCAAGAGCAGAACTCACAAAAGTGCGATTTACAACCTCCGGAGGGAGCCCAAGGGCGGAATTCACAACAGGCAGGATCTCGGGCTGCGCGTCCACGCAGGCACAATAAGAAAGACATCAAGTGATGTCAGTGGGCGGGCAGCGCTAACTGCGCATGCCCAAGGCCTAAGATCAAAGTGCAGGTGCCGGGAAAATACAATACAATACAAATACAATAACGCTGAGGAGGCGGCTCCCTGTAAACATGAGGAAGTAACTGACGGCTGTGGTGTGTCTGTGTTAGGGGGAAAGACCTGCCCTCCTGACAAATTCAAGGTATGAGGGACAAATTTGATAAAGGATTATTTCAGCAGAGGCAGGAACAAGAACTAAAAGAGCCACCTTGTCAGAATGCAGCATTAGTGCTGCACAAGGTGGCTCTTTAGTTACAAATGCCTGGAGGGGGGGCAGGTTCCCTTTAAGGCTTCTCATCCAGTATGGATCAATGTTTTTAGTTTGCCTTGCATGCTAGCTAGTTGCCATGTTCCCCAGGTCTGCCCATCTATCCTGTACCTGTCTGCTTGTACCTGCTCCTTTGTCCATCAGCCTGTCCAGATCACACCTGCCAATGCCCATCTGTCTAAGGCCGGGGTCACACTAGACCGTAATATGGACGAGTGCTATGCGATAAAAAATCGCATAGCACTCGGCCCAATGTTAATCTATGGTCCAGCTCCCATCATCCGATATTTTCTCCACCGTACTTCGGATCCGAGGGAACTCGCAGCATGCTGTGATTGTCAGCGTATCTCGGCCGAGACTCGCCAATGCAAGTCTATGGGTGCGAGAAAAAATCAGATTACACACGGACCATGCGTGTGCATTGCGAGAAATACGGAAGACTTCTCCAGGTGACAGGAAATTGAATCATCCATCATCAGGAAGCTTTGGCATGCTAATTTATGGCCCACGCTGGATTGCAAAGCAGGTAGCAAGCCTCCACGGAGTGTACTGTGTAGCAGCATGGACAGGCATATAAATGTTGAGATGCTGATTGCTCTGGTCCATGATAGACCAGAGTTATGGGACCAACGCGACGCACATTATGCGGACCGCGCACAAAAAGACGCAGCATGGAGGTCAATCTGTCGCCACATGTTCCCCGATTTTGATGAGCGACCTCAAGAGGTTCAGCAAGAAATTTGTAAGTACCATCCTTTACCAAAAAATGTGCTTTAAGATTTTTGTCTTGAGAAAAATAGGCATGAACACATCATATGTGGTGTGTTTATGAGTGATGTAAATGTTCCAAGCTCTTGGTTGAGGCTACAAAAACATTAACAAGACACACCAATATGGTTACAATATATTAGCTACAGTCCTTTCAGATCTTCCCAAGGGAGTTTTATGTCCCCTTAGGCTCCAGGGCCTGTGTGTGCTTGCAAACCCTGAACCTGTTGTAGTTATGTGCTTGGGCAGCATGGTGGCTCACTGGATATGAGTCCTGGGTTCAAATTCCACCAAGGACAAAATATGCAAAGAGTTTGGATGTTCTCTCCGTGTTTGCGTGGGTTTCCTCTGGCCACTCCGCTTTCCTCACACAATCCAAAGACATACTCATAGTGAATTTATATTGGAAGCCACATTGGTGACAGCAATGATAATGTTTTTTCCAAACTGCCGAATATGTTATCGTTATGTAAAAATAAAGATTCTTTATTATTCTTTGTTATTCCCCAAACAACTCTTGCTTCTTTGCAGTGAATGATGTAACTAAACGCTGGAGGAGTTGCCGGGATCAATACCGGCGGGAACGTCAAGTTTCTGGGCGGAGTGGTGATGCAGCACCCAAAAAAAGGAAATATCTGTATTTTGATCGGCTGAATTTTCTTGCCCCGGTGATGGAGCTCAGACCGTAAGTGGATGGATGTCCCAAAAACTTATACACATCTTCTAACGTGAATATGTTTCTAATTTTTTCCTCTAAAATCATTTGTGAAATACAGAACAGAGTCCAATCTGACAGAAAGAGAGACTGCATCTGACTCGGAGGTGGTGATTGACCCCATTGGTGAAGATTCTGAAATGGCTGGACCATCAGGGCAAGCACCAAGCAGCAACCAACCACAAACAGCAGCAGCGTCTTCTGCCACACAGGAGGCCAATCCAGAGGTTGAGGAAGGAGGCCAGAGCAGCAGTCCAACCTTGGCTCTGGATACATCACCACAGCCTACTACCAGACCAAACCGTGGTCAGCGCAGAAGGGTGGCTTCTAACACTGGCACCAGGAGGCAAGTGGATACAGGGGTGTTGGACTATTTGTCAAGGGCTGCACATGACGATGGTGAGGAAGCGTACTTCCGCAGTCTTGCACGCTATTTACGCCCCATTCCACGTTCGCTCAGGCTGCGGACCAGAGGTTGTATCCAAATTGTTATTGATGCGGCCACACCCCCAAACAACCCCATTCGTTTGTTCAACTACCTAGAACAGTGGCAAATGTCACCTACAAATGTTCTGGCGGTGCAAGACCTTCCAGAGGAACCCAACCAAACAGTTGCAGCACCCCCCTTGCCACGTATAGCTCCACAACAACAGCCTGCCCAAAACACCCAACAACAACCAAACAGGCCAATTAATGAATATCCATCCACTGCCCAATCTGACCACTTGAACAGACACATGTTTGGAGGCTGGTCCCAACATGTGTCTGCTCGACATGGCCATATTGGGGGGTATGACCAAATGGGTCAATACAGTACACAGGACTTTATGCCCTTCTACCCTCAACATCCAGTTTTACCTCACACTCAGGATAGAAACTTGCAACAACACCCTTCATATATATCTGCCATACCACAGGTTGACAGTCTGGTTGGTCCAGCACCTAGGCCAAGTTCAGCACATGCTGGACACCGGCCATCACCATCGCCACCCCCAACCTACCAGAACCTGTAAGTTTTGTTCCAAATGTTTCGGCAGGTCATTTATGTTTTTTTTTTTTTTTTTTGGCGCCATTGGCCTGTTCTTTGTTCTGGTTGACTCTGGTTAATAGGCCTAAAATTACATATGATGTTAATATGTTTTGGGCAAATATACAAATATATATATGCTTTGAGCAGTAAAAATGTTTGTCAAAATATGAGTGTTGTGTATTCTTAGGACTACAAAGATGATGTGGCAACTTACAAACTTTTTGGGAAAGGAAAAGTAGAAACATACTACACAATTCAAACATGAACATTATGCTATTTATTAACTAACAATATAAAGAAACTTTAAAGCACAACAGCATTGTCTTGCCAATCAGTCGCTCCCTCTGGTGACACAAAATAATTTGTTAACACATCACGAACTTTTAGGCCTGAGGGCTGACGACGAGAAGGAAGAACACGTGGAGTAGGCAATACAGTATTAGCAGAATCAATTTCAACAGCAGCAGATGATGGGCAATCATGGTATCTAGTAAAGTTGTGAAGAACAACACATGCTTTGATTACACCATTGACATTGCCTTCACTCAGTTGTATTGCGGACTGAAGTACCCACCATTTAGCAGTGAGAATGCCAAATGAGCACTCTACCAGACGGCGGGCACGTGAAAGGCGCAAATTAAAAATTCGACGCCGGTAGTCCAGGCCTCTCCGTGGATATGGCCTCATGACGTTCCTGGATAATTGAAACGCCTCATCTGCTACTATCATGTAAGGCACCGCATCCAAATTCGCCCCTGGTAGGTTACTTGGGGGTGGGACATCCAAATCATTGGTGCGCAGCCGCCGACCCATAATGGAAGAACTGAAGACTCTAGAGTCTCCAGTTCTCCCATAGGCCCCAATATCTACAATTATAAACCTGTAGTTGCTGTCGACCAGAGCCAACAGCACTACAGAGAAAAACTGTTTATAATTATAGAATTGGGTCCCTGAGCCCGGCGGCTTACGCACACGGATGTGCTTTCCGTCCAGAGCCCCAATACAGTGCGGAAACTGGCAGGTGTCCTGAAATCCTTGGGCAATCCGTAACCAATCGGACATTTTCGGCTCAGGCATCACCTCTTGATGGAGTCTTCGCCATATTTCCGTGCATGTATCCCGCACAATTCCCAAAATTGTAGATTTGCCAAGTAAAAACTCTAAATGCAGTGCCGCATATGATAGTCCAGTGGCAAGGAAGCTAAAAGAAACAAGATAATTTGTTTACCCTACAAAATTGAAACATTACAGTGTTCTCTGTGGCAAAAATACAATTAGATAAATAATATGCCATGATTCCTCAAACATTAAGGACATGCGATGGCTTTGATGTTCGATTTGCAAAAATATTCCAACTTTATCCTAAATTACGGTATTTTCTGGCGTATAAGACTAATTTTTAACCCCTGAAAATCTTCACAAAAGTCGGGGGTCGTCTTATACGCCGGCTGCCGTCTTGTACGCCGAGTGCAGACACCAATGTGTATATGGTGGGTGGGGGGGAGTGGTCCCGATGATGAAGAGGGGGCGTCTCACAGGAAAGTGTGAGTGGAGTATCCCCATTACCTCATTGTAGATGCAGCATGGGGTCTCTGTGCTGGGGAAAGGCGGCAGCTGCTGCTCCTCTTTGTGCCGCATGGGTGCTGTGCTGTGGGGCGGTGGCCGCCGCCGCTCCCCAGCACCCTACATTGCAGCTACAATGAGGTAATAGGGGATACTCCACTCACACTTTCCTGTGAGATGAGCCCTCTTCCTCATCAGGACCACTCCCCCCCAAAAGGCACATTAGGCCCCGGCCCTATAAGACGACATACGGTGTATAAGAAGACCCCCGACTTTTCTTAAGATTTTATATTTGAACGTGAAAAGTTGGGGGGTTGTCTTATACGCCCAGTCGTTTTATATGCCGGAAAATATGGGTATGTTGAAGTTTAGGAACCATTTAAATAGCTACTTTTCACAATGGGTAATACCATTAAACACAAATCTTTGTTTGGAAACAGAGGATTGATACATACCGTAAAGTAAGGATAAGGCGCTCCTCTGCAGAAATTGATTTTCGCATCCTGGTGTCCTTCTTGGTAATCCCTGGTCGCAAAATCTCAAACAAAATATCAAACGTTTGTATCCGCATCCGACAATAGTTGAAGAACTTGTCTGGATTTGTCCTCCGAGCAGCATACAGACGTTTGAAATGTCCTTTCTTGATCCGTTGCTTCATAAGTGGATGTACCCACATCCGTCTCCACCTCCTCAGATCAACAATTACTGGGTATGGCTCTCCAAAACGTTGGGAAAGTACCCAGTTGTAAAGCACACGCTCTGTGGTGTTAAAAGTCAGTAGATCCGACATGTTGATCATCAAGTAGAAGTGCACCAACACAAGCAGGGACTCTGCTGCCTTGATTGGTGGCTGCCACCTGTTTTATGGCCCTTAAATAATGTTCTGGGTGATGATTTAAATTTTTACAGGTGCCAAAACCGTTATATGTCCATTTTGCAAGCTTCCCAGAAAAACTCGGCATACGGATGGCATACGGATGTCACACGGATGTCACACGGATCATTTGATGCGAGGAAATCGCATCCTCGCACTGCACACGGATCACTGTTTTTGAAACATTTGTGCGATTCTCGTCCGTGAAAAACGGACCATTTTTTTATACGTTATGTGTGTCCCTGGCCTAACAATCGGTCCAGCCTGCACCTGCCAGTGCTTTTCAGTTCCTCAGCCGGTCCCATATGCACCCGTGGTTCCAGTGTTACTACAGTGTCTGAATGCATTTTTCATCCCTACTTTGAGCCGTACCAGCCTACCCACTCTAGGGGGTCAGCTGCCACCCTGTGTAGGTCAGCCCTGGAGTAGCACCTGGTGCCACCTCCTTTCCCTCCTTGGGTCATGGTTTTCACCTTCTCCTGCTTACCTATGGTCAGATTTGCTAAGCCACTTAGTTACGCCCCTCCAGGCTTTCCGAGGGTTAAGGAACCTTTCCCGTTACAGTCTCCATCTGCTGGGCAGGCTGCAGTGTAAGAGGTGTCAGTCCCCATTATATTATTTCTACTCTTTTGAAATTGATGCCACTTTGGTGGTGTCTGTCCCTAATAAATTTACATTTGAAGACTCCTTATTGGGTCTCTGTCTGCTGGGATGGCTGTGGAAGAAATGTTGGTCCCCATTATACTAGTTCTAGTCTGGTGAAATTGATGCCGCTTTGTTAGTGTCTGCCACTAATTTTTGGCACTATGTAGAGTCCTGGCTGGGTCTCCTTCATGTGTGTTGCCTGTAGCAGTAGGCCTCCAAGACCGGCAGTGCTCCACTTCCTATGAGTCAACTGCTCGTGTTATTAGCCTTACATTTTTCTGACAATAGTAATCTACAAAACTGATTTTGTGCCATCTGGGAGTGGATGAGCATAAAAGTAGGATGATCTGTTGTATGTGGTATGAGGCTCCCAGCACAGAAGGCCTACACATACCTCACCCACCTCGTAGGCAAATATTGCAAATCCAGCTATCGTAATCCAAACCGAACATTGAAATATTCGCTCATCTCTAGTCTCCATACTATGCAATGTCTGATGTTATTTGTACACGTACCACTTAATTATAAAGAGATGTGAAATGTATTGGTGCCATATAAATAACATCATTATTTTCCTGTTTGCTTATTTCAATCACTTTCTCCTTTACATACTAGTTGAATAAAGAACCAATAGTGATGTTTGGATGTTTCCATATGTAACAAATGACTGTACATGGGAATCTTTCCTTTTTCCAGTGACTCCACAGAACATTAGGTGATGTGTAGGGTTGAGCGAAACGGATCGGTCATTTTCATAAGTCGCCGGCTTTTGGCAAAGTCGGCGTCTCATGAAACCCGACCCGATCCCTGTGTGGGGTCGGCCATGCGGTACGCGACTTTCGCGCCAAAGTCGCGTTTCAATGACGCTAAAAGCGCCATTTCTCAGCCAATGAAGGTGGACGCAGAGTGTGGGCAGCGTGATGACATAGATCTCAGTCCCCACCATCTTAGAGAAGGGCATTGCAGTGATTGGCTTGCTTTCTGCGGCGTCACAGGGGCTATAAAGGGGCGTTCCCGCCGACCGCCATCTTACTGCTGCTGATCTGAGCATAGGGAGAGGTTGCTGCCGCTTCTTCAGAAGCAGGGATAGTGATAGGCAGGGTACATAAAGCTGCAAACCGCTTGTGCTGTAGCGATTTCCACTGTCCAACACCACCTTTTGTTTGCAGGGACAGTGGAAGCTACATTTTTTTTTCCTCAGCGCTGTAGTTCATTGGGCTGCCCTAGAAGGCTGCCTGATAGCTGCGTTGCTGTGTGTGTACGCCGCTGTGCAAACCAACTGCTTTTTTCAAAGCACAAATCCTGTTGTTCCTTCCTTTCTGCACAGCTATCTTGTTTGTTTGTCCACACTTTTGTTTTTTTTTTGTGCAGCTGTCCACTCCTTGTTATTGCTGCATACCATACCTTGCTGAGATTACTGCAGGGAGATAGTAATTGTAGGACAGTCTTTTTTTTTTTTTATTCTCCCTGAAAAAAAAATAGTGGGAGATTAAGATTGGCATTTGTGCTTGAGTGCCGGTCTTGTGTGTGCCATCTGTCTCTAATTATTCGGGCACATAAAAGCTAGTGTGTCATACTGGGAATTTTTTTATTTTTTTAATTCTCCCTGAAAAAGAAAAATAGTGGGAGATTAAGATCGGCATTTGTGCTTGAGTGCCGGTCCTGTGTGTGCCATCTGTCTCTAATTATTGGGGCACATAAAAGCTAGTGTGTCATACTGTGAATTTTTTTTTTTTTAATTCTCCCTGAAAAAAAAAACATAGTGGGAGATTAAGATCGGCATTTGTGCTTGAGTGCCGGTCTTGTGTGTGCCATCTGTCTCTAATTATTGGGGCACATAAAACCTAGTGTGTCATACTGGGAATTTTTTTAATTCTCCCTGAAAAAAAAAACAGTGGGAGATTAAGATTGGCATTTGTGCTTGAGTGCCAGTCTTGTGTGTGCCATCTGTCTCTAATTATTGGGGCACATAAAAGCTAGTGTGTCATACTGGGAATTTTTTTATTTTTTTAATTCTCCCTGAAAAAAAAAATAGTTTGAGATTAAGATCGGCATTTGTGCTTGAGTGCCGGTCTTGTGTGTGCCATCTGTCTCTAATTATTGGGGCACATAAAACCTAGTGTGTCATACTGGGAATTTTTTTAATTCTCCCTGAAAAAAAAACAGTGGGAGATTAAGATTGGCATTTGTGCTTGAGTGCCGGTCTTGTGTGTGCCATCTGTCTCTAATTATTGGGGCACATAAAAGCTAGTGTGTAGTGTTGAGCGATACCGTCCGATACTTGAAAGTATTGGTATCGGAAAGTATCGGCCGATACCGGCAAAGTATCGGATCTAATCCGATACCGATACCCGATACCAATACAAGTCAATGGGACTCAAGTATCGGATGGTATCAATGATGGTTCCCAGGGTCTGAAGGAGAGGAAACTCTCCTTCAGGCCCTGGGAACCATATTAATGTGTAAAATAAAGAATTAAAATAAAAAATATTGCTATACTCACCTCTCCGACGCAGCCTGGACCTCACCGAGGGAACCGGCAGCGTTCTTTGCTTAAAATGCGCGCGTTTCCTTCCTTCCGTGACGTCACGGCTTGTGATTGGTCGCGTGCCGCCCATGTGGCCGCGACGCGACCAATCACAGCAAGCCGTGACGTAATTTTCAGGTCCTTCTAGGCATTCGGTATTTTAAAATTACGTTCCGGCTTTGTGATTGGTCGCGTTGCGGTCACATGGGCGACGCGACCAATCACAAGCCGTGACTGTTGTGGATTCTGTTTTTGGACTCCCTCTGGTGGTTACTGCTGGTACTGGGTGACCTTGGTGGGTTGCGGTCTCTGGTTTCCACCTGTCCATCAGAGGCTGGGTGTTTCCTATTTTACCTGGCTTTCCTGTCTTTCCCTTGCCGGCTATCAATGTACTCAGATGTGCTCAGTTTGGTTCCTGACTACCTGCTCCCAGATCTTTCAGGATAAGCTAAGTTCTGTTTTTCAGTTGTTTTGTTCTTTTTGTCCAGCTTGCTAATTATGACTCTATGCTAGCTGGTAGCTCTAGTGGGCTGAGGTTCTCCCCATGTGCCATGAGTTGGCACATGGGTTCTTGTAATCTCAGGATGGTTTTTGATTAGGGTTTTTTGCTGACCGCTCAGACCCCTTTTGTATCATTCTGCTTTCTAGTTATAGCGGGCCTCATTTTGCTAAATCTATTTTCATCTCTATGTGCGTGCCTTCCTCTCATTTCACCGTCAATACATGTGGGGGGCAACTATACCTTTTGGGGTTCATTTCTCTGGAGGCAAGCTAGGGCTTTATTTCCTCTGTAGTGCTAGTTAGCTCTTAGGCTGGCGCGTGGCGTCAAGAATCAACGTAGGCACGCTCCCTGGCTATTTCTAGTTGTGTTTGTCAGGAGTAGGGCAGCGGTCAGCCCAGGTTCCATAACCCTAGAGCTCGTCCGTTATTTATGTTATTTTGCTTATCCAGTGCTATCCCTAGCCATTGGGATCCATGACAGTATAGCCGGCCCACAAAGTGTTAATTGTTTGGGCTGAAGCAGGAGAAAAAGAAGTGTTTAAGGGAAATTTTTTTTTTTTTTTTTCCCTCAGAGTTTTGCTGCCTAGCCCTTAATTGCTGTCTAGCTGCTTCTTACCTCCTCTTAACCCTTGAATGGCTCTGACCTTAGCTGTTTAACATGGATGTCCAGAGTTTGGCTTCCAGCCTGAGTAATCTTGTTGCAAAAGTTCAAAACATACAGGATTTTGTTGTTCACACTCCCATGTCTGAACCTAGAATTCCTATTCCAGAGTTTTTTTCTGGAGATAGATCTACCTTCCTGAATTTCAGGAACAATTGCAAATTGTTTCTTTCTTTGAAATCTCGCTCCTCTGGAGACCCTGCTCAGCAGGTTAAGATTGTAATATCTTTCCTGCGGGGCGACCCTCAGAATTGGGCATTTGCATTGGCACCAGGGGATCCTGCATTGCTCAGTGTGGATGCGTTTTTTCTGGCACTGGGATTGCTCTATGAGGAACCTAACCTGGAGATTCAGGCTGAAAAGGCTTTATTAGCCCTCTCTCAGGGGCATGATGAAGCGGAAGTATATTGTCAAAAATTTCGGAAATGGTCGGTGCTTACTCAGTGGAATGAGTGCGCCCTGGCTGCAAACTTCAGAGATGGTCTTTCTGAGGCCATTAAGGATATTATGGTGGGGTTCCCTGCGCCTACAGGTCTGAATGAGTCTATGGCTATGGCCATTCAGATTGATCGGCGTTTACGGGAGCGCAAACCTGTGCACCAGTTGGCGGTGTCTTCTGAACAGGCACCTGAGACTATGCAATGTGATAGAATTCAGTCCAGAAGTGAACGGCAAAATTATAGGCGGAAAAATGGATTGTGTTTTTATTGTGGTGATTCAGCTCATGTTATATCAGCATGCTCTAAACGCACAAAAAAGGTTGATAAATCTTTTGCCATTACTACTTTGCAGTCTAAGTTCATTTTGTCTGTAACTCTGATTTGTTCACTGTCTTCCATTTCCGTCGATGCCTATGTGGATTCGGGCGCTGCCCTGAGTCTTATGGATTGGTCATTTGCCAAACGCTGCGGTTTTAGTCTGGAGCCTCTGGAAGTTCCTATTCCTTTGAAGGGAATTGACTCTACACCATTGGCTATGAATAAACCGCAGTACTGGACACAAGTGACCATGCGCATGACTCCCGTTCATCAGGAGGTGATTCGCTTCCTTGTACTGTATAATTTACATGATGTACTAGTGCTTGGTCTGCCATGGTTACAAACTCATAATCCTGTCCTGGATTGGAAAACAATGTCTGTGTTAAGCTGGGGATGTCAGGGGGTTCATGATGATGCACCTCTGATTTCAATCGCTTCATCTACTCCTTCTGAGGTCCCTGTGTTTTTGTCTGACTATCGGGATGTTTTTGAGGAGCCTAAGCTCAATTCGCTCCCTCCTCATAGGGATTGTGACTGTGCTATAGAATTAATTCCTGGCAGCAAGTTCCCTAAGGGTCGTTTATTTAATCTGTCAGTGCCAGAGCATACTGCTATGCGGAATTATATTAAGGAGTCCTTGGAAAAGGGACATATTCGTCCACCTTCGTCCCCTCTGGGAGCAGGTTTTTTTTTTGTGGCAAAAAAAGATGGTTCCCTGAGGCCTTGTATAGATTATCGCCTTCTGAATAAGATTACAGTCAAATATCAGTATCCATTGCCATTATTGACTGATTTGTTTGCTCGCATTAAGGGGGCTAGGTGGTTCACTAAAATAGATCTTCGCGGTGCGTATAATCTTGTGCGGATAAAACAGGGTGATGAGTGGAAAACCGCATTTAATACGCCTGAGGGCCATTTTGAGTATTTGGTAATGCCTTTTGGACTTTCTAATGCTCCTTCAGTCTTTCAGTCCTTTATGCACAATATCTTCCGTGAATATCTGGATAAGTTTATGATTGTGTATTTGGATGATATTTTGGTGTTTTCTGATGACTGGGAGTCTCATGTTCTACAGGTCAGGAAGGTGTTTCAAGTCCTGCGGGCCAATTCTCTGTTTGTGAAGGGCTCAAAATGTCTCTTCGGAGTCCAGAAGATTTCTTTTTTGGGGTACATTTTTTCTCCTTCTACTATTGAGATGGATCCCGTCAAGGTTCAGGCGATTTGTGACTGGACACAACCTACATCTGTTAAGAGTCTTCAGAAGTTCTTGGGTTTTGCTAATTTTTATCGTTGGTTCATTACTAATTTTTCCAGTGTTGTTAAACCTTTGACTGATTTGACTAAAAAGGTGCTGATGTTGCTAATTGGTCTCCTACAGCTGTGGAGGCCTTTCAGGAACTTAAGCGCTGGTTTTCTTCTGCTCCTGTGTTATGTCAACCAGATGTTTCACTTCCTTTTCAGGTTGAGGTTGATGCTTCCGAGATTGGAGCGGGGGCGGTTTTGTCACAGAGAAGTTCCAATGGCTCGGTGATGAAGCCATGTGCGTTCTTTTCTAGAAAGTTCTCGCCCGCCGAGCGCAATTATGATGTGGGTAATCGGGAGCTTTTGGCCATGAAGTGGGCATTTGAGGAGTGGCGTCATTGGCTTGAGGGTGCTAGACATCGTGTGGTGGTCTTGACTGATCACAAAAATCTGATTTACCTTGAGTCTGCCAGGCGTCTGAATCCTAGACAGGCTCGTGGGTTGTTGTTATCCTTGCCTATCCCGAAGAGGCCTTGGACGCACATTTCCATGGATTTTATTTCAGATCTCCCTGTCTCACAGAAAATGTCCGTTATCTGGGTTGTGTGTGACCGCTTTTCTAAGATGGTTCATTTGGTACCCTTGCCTAAGTTGCCTTCCTCCTCTGAGTTGGTTCCTTTGTTTTTTCAGAACGTGGTTCGTTTGCATGGGATTCCGGAGAATATCGTTTCTGACAGGGGATCCCAGTTTGTGTCTAGATTTTGGCGGACGTTTTGTGCTAAGATGGGCATTGATTTGTCTTTCTCGTCTGCATTCCATCCTCAGACGAATGGCCAGACGGAGCGAACTAATCAGACCTTGGAAACTTATTTAAGGTGTTTTGTTTCTGCTGATCAAGATGACTGGGTTGCCTTTTTGCCACTGGCCGAATTTGCCCTTAATAATCGGGCTAGTTCTGCTACTTTGGTCTCTCCTTTCTTCTGTAATTCGGGGTTTCATCCTCGTTTTTCCTCTGGTCAGGTGGAGCCTTCGGATTGTCCTGGAGTGGACGTGGTGGTGGACAGGCTACATCAGATTTGGAATCAGGTGGTGGACAATTTGAAGTTGTCTCAGGAGAAGACTCAGCAGTTTGCTAATCGCCGTCGCCGCGTGGGTCCCCGACTTCTTGTTGGGGACTTGGTGTGGTTGTCTTCTCGTTTTGTCCCTATGAAGGTCTCTTCTCCTAAGTTCAAGCCTCGGTTCATCGGTCCTTATAGGATCTTGGAGATTCTTAACCCTGTGTCTTTTCGTTTGGATCTCCCAGCATCGTTTGCTATTCATAATGTGTTCCATCGGTCGTTATTGCGGAGGTATGAGGTGCCCGTTGTTCCTTCGGTTGAGCCTCCTGCTCCGGTGCTGGTGGAGGGAGAATTGGAGTATGTTGTTGAGAAGATCTTGGATTCTCGTGTTTCCAGACGTATACTCCAGTATTTGGTTAAGTGGAAGGGTTATGGTCAGGAGGATAATTCCTGGGTGGTCGCCTCTGATGTTCATGCGACTGATTTGGTCCGCGCCTTCCATAGAGCTCATCCTGATCGCCCTGGGGGTTCTCGTGAGGGTTCGGTGACCCCTCCTCAAGGGGGGGGTACTGTTGTGGATTCTGTTTTTGGGCTCCCTCTGGTGGTTACTGCTGGTACTGGGTGACTTTGGTGGGTTGCGGTCTCTGGTTTCCACCTGTCCATCAGAGGCTGGGTGTTTCCTATTTTACCTGGCTTTCCTGTCTTTCCCTTGCCGGCTATCAATGTACTCAGATGTGCTCAGTTTGGTTCCTGACTACCTGCTCCCAGATCTTTCAGGATAAGCTAAGTTCTGTTTTTCAGTTGTTTTGTTCTTTTTGTCCAGCTTGCTAATTATGACTCTATGCTAGCTGGTAGCTCTAGTGGGTTGAGGTTCTCCCCATGTGCCATGAGTTGGCACATGGGTTCTTGTAATCTCAGGATGGTTTTTGATTAGGGTTTTTTGCTGACCGCTCAGACCCCTTTTGTATCATTCTGCTTTCTAGTTATAGCGGGCCTCATTTTGCTAAATCTATTTTCATCTCTATGTGCGTGCCTTCCTCTCATTTCACCGTCAATACATGTGGGGGGCAACTATACCTTTTGGGGTTCATTTCTCTGGAGGCAAGCTAGGGCTTTATTTCCTCTGTAGTGCTAGTTAGCTCTTAGGCTGGCGCGTGGCGTCTAGAATCAACGTAGGCACGCTCCCTGGCTATTTCTAGTTGTGTTTGTCAGGAGTAGGGCAGCGGTCAGCCCAGGTTCCATCACCCTAGAGCTCGTCCGTTATTTATGTTATTTTGCTTATCCAGTGCTATCCCTAGCCATTGGGATCCATGACACGTGACGTCACGGGAGGCAAGAAACGCGCGCATTTTTAAAATTATGTCGCGGCTTGTGATTGGTTGCGTGCCGCCCATGTGACCGCGACGCGACCAATCACAGCAAGCCGTGACGTAATTTCAGGTCCTGAATGCAGATATAGGCATTCAGGACCTGAAATTACGTCACGGCTTGCTGTGATTGGTCGCGTCGCGGTCACATGGGCGGCACGCAACCAATCACAAGCCGCAACGTAATTTTAAAAATGCGCGCGTTTCCTGCCTCCCGTGACGTCACGGCTTGTGATTGGTCGCGTCGCGACGCGACAAATCACAAAGCCGGAACGTAATTTTAAAATACCGAATGCCTAGAAGGACCTGAAAATTACGTCACGGCTTGCTGTGATTGGTCGCGTCGCGGCCACATGGGCGGCACGCGACCAATCACAAGCCGTGACGTCACGGAAGGAAGGAAACGCGCGCATTTTAAGCAAAGAACGCTGCCGGTTCCCTCGGTGAGGTCCAGGCTGCGTCGGAGAGGTGAGTATAGCAATATTTTTTATTTTAATTCTTTATTTTACACATTAATGTTGTTTCGATACCGATACCCGATACCACAAAAGTATCGGATCTCGGTATCGGAATTCCGATACCCACAAGTATCGGCCGATACCCGATACTTGCGGTATCGGAATGCTCAACACTACTAGTGTGTCATACTGGGATATTTTTTTTTTTTTTAATTCTCCCTGAAAAAAAAAACATAGTGGGAGATTAAGATTGGCATTTGTGCTTGAGTGCAGGTCTTGTGTGTGCCATCTGTTTCTAATTATTGGGGCACATAAAACCTAGTGTGTTATGGACCTGGTGGTTAGGTGCACCCGGAATGACCTGATAGTTATACACGGAATCGGGACTAGCTCTGGGGAACTGGGAACTCTGCTCCCATCACACACACTAGAAATAGCAGTGGAGCGTACCTAACTCTGCCTAGACGCCTCTTCACAGCCAAAGAACTAACTACCCCTAAAGATAGGAAACAAAGCCTCACCTTGCCTCAGAGAAATTTCCCAAAGGTAAAGGCAGACCCCCACAAGTATTGACTGTGAGTTAAGAGGAATATACAAACACAGGAATGAAATAGGTTTCAGCAAAGGAGGCCAGTCTAACTAAACAGATTGAGGATAGGAAAGAGATCTTTGCGGTCAACACAAAAAACTACAAATAACCACACAGAGTGTGCAAAAAGACCCCCGCACCGACTCACGGTGCGGTGGAGCCACTCTGCACCCCCAGAGCTTCCAACTAGCAAGGAAATATCATGGTTGCAAGCTGGACTAGAATTTAGCAAGAAAACAATGAGCAAAAAATAAACAAGCAGGAACTTAGCTTCTGCTGGAATAGACAGGTCCTCAGAAAGGTCCCAGAGAGATCTGAACCAATGCTAAGACATCGACAGCTGGCATACACTAACGATCTGAGTGGAGTTAAATAGAGAAGCCAGTCTAGCAACAAATGAGGAGCAGGTGAGGAAGGCACCTCAATGGCTAGTAGCTCCACTCACACCCACCAGAGGGAGTTCACAGACAGAACTCCCCGAAGTACCATTCATGACCACAGGAGGGAGTTCGAGAACGGAACTCACAACAGTACCCCCCCTTGAGGAGGGGTCACCGAACCCTCACCAGAGCCCCCAGGCCGATCAGAACGAGCCAAATGAAAGGCACGAACTAAATCGGCTGCATGGACATCAGAGGCAACAACCCAGGAATTATCCTCCTGACCATAGCCCTTCCATTTGACCAAGTACTGAAGTTTCCGTCTCGAAATACGAGAATCCAAGATCTTCTCCACCACATACTCCAACTCCCCCTCGACCAGCACCGGAGCAGGAGGATCAACGGAGGGAACCATAGGCGCCACATATCTCTGCAGCAACGACCTATGGAACACATTATGGATGGCAAAGGAAGCAGGAAGGGCCAAACGAAATGACACAGGATTCAGAATTTCAGAAATCTTATACAGACCAATGAAACGAGGCTTAAACTTAGGAGAAGAAACCTTCATAGGAACATGACGAGACGACAACCAAACCAAGTCCCCAACAAGAAGTCGGGGACCAACCCGGCGACGGCGGTTAGCGAAACGTTGAGCCTTCTCCTGGGACAAAGTCAAATTGTCCACCACATGAGTCCAAATCTGTTGCAACCTGTCCACAACAGAATCCACACCAGGACAGTCTGAAGGCTCAACCTGCCCTGAAGAAAAACGAGGATGAAAACCAGAATTACAAAAAAAAGGCGAAACCAAAGTAGCCAAACTGGCCCGATTATTAAGGGCGAACTCAGCCAATGGCAAGAAGGTCACCCAATCATCCTGATCCACAGAAACAAAGCATCTCAGATATGTTTCCAAAGTCTGATTGGTTCGTTCGGTTTGGCCATTTGTCTGAGGATGAAAGGCCGAAGAAAAAGACAAATCAATGCCCATCTTAGCACAAAAGGGCCGCCAAAACCTTGAAACAAACTGGGAACCTCTGTCAGACACGATGTTCTCCGGAATGCCATGCAAATGAACCACATGCTGGAAAAACAATGGAACCAAATCAGAGGAGGAAGGCAACTTAGGCAAGGGTACCAAATGGACCATTTTAGAGAAACGATCACAAACCACCCAGATGACCGACATCCTTTGAGAAACAGGGAGATCTGAAATAAAATCCATGGAAACATGCGTCCAGGGCCTTTTCGGGACCGGCAAGGGCAAAAGTAACCCACTGGCACGAGAACAGCAGGGCTTAGCCCGAGCACAATTCCCACAAGACTGCACATCCCGCGACAAGGAAGGCCACCAAAAGGACCTAGCCACCAAATCTCTGGTACCAAAAATCCCAGGATGACCAGCCAACACCGAACAATGAACCTCAGAGATAACTCTACTAGTCCATTTATCAGGGACAAACAGTTTCTCCGCTGGACAACGGTCAGGTCTATCAGCCTGGAACTCCTGCAGCACTCGCCGCAAATCAGGGGAGATGGCAGACAGAACTACCCCTTCTCTAAGAATTCCAGCCAGTTCAGGAACTCCAGGAGAATCAGGCACAAAACTCCTTGAAAGGGCATCAGCCTTCACATTCTTAGAACCCGGAAGTTATGAAACCACAAAATCGAAACGGGAGAAAAACAGCGACCAACGAGCCTGTCTAGGATTCAACCGCTTGGCAGACTCAAGATAAGTCAGATTCTTGGCTCCCTCCAGCCAATGTCGCCACTCCTCGAATGCCCACTTCATAGCCAACAACTCCCGATTGCCAACATCATAATTACGCTCAGCAGGCGAAAACTTTCTAGAAACGAAAGCACATTGCTTCATTACAGAGCCATCAGAACTTCTCTGAGACAGAACAGCCCCTGCTCCAATCTCAGAAGCATCAACCTCGACCTGAAAAGGGAGCGAAACATCTGGCTGACACAACACAGGAGCCGAAGAGAAATGATGTTTCAACTCCTGAAAAGCTTCATAGGCCGCAGAGGACCAATTCACCACATCAGCACCCTTCTTAGTCAAATCGGTCAACGGTTTAACAACACTAGAAATATTAGCGATGAAGTGACGGTAAAAATTAGCAAAGCCCAGGAATTTCTGAAGGCTCTTCACAGATGTAGGCTGAGTCCAATCAAAAATGGCCTGAACTTTAACAGGGTCCATCTCGATAGTAGAAGGGGAAAAAATGAAGCCCAAAAAGGAAACTTTCTGAACTCCAAAGAGACATTTAGATCCCTTCATGAACAAGGTATTAGCACGAAGGACCTGGAACACCATTCTGACCTGCATCACATGAGACTCCCAATCATCCGAAAAGACCAAAATATCATCCAAATATACAATCATGAATCTATCCAGATACTTTTGGAAGATGTCATGCATAAAGGACTGAAACACAGAGGGGGCATTAGAAAGCCCGAATGGCATTACCAAGTACTCAAAATGGCCCTCGGGCGTATTAAATGCTGTTTTCCATTCATCGCCCTGTTTAATACGCACCAGATTATACGCCCCTCGAAGATCTATCTTGGTGAACCAACTAGCCCCCTTAATCCGAGCAAACAAATCAGACAGTAGAGGCAAAGGGTACTGAAATTTGACCGTGATTTTTTTGAGAAGGCGGTAATCTATACAAAATCTCAGAGAACCATCCTTCTTGGCCACAAAAAAGAACCCTGCTCCCAATGGTGACGACGACGGGCGAATATGCCCTTTTTCCAAGGACTCCTTTATATAACTCCGCATAGCTGCGTGTTCTGGCACATACAAATTGAAAAGTCGTCCCTTAGGGAATTTGCTACCAGGAATCAAATTAATAGCACAATCACAATCCCTATGAGGAGGTAGAGCACTGGACTTGGGCTCATCAAATACATTCCGGTAATCCGACAAAAACTCACGGACTTCAGAAGGAGTGGAGGAAGAAATTGACAATGATGGAACATCCCCATGTACGCCTTGACAACCCCAACTGGACACAGACATTGATTTCCAATCCAATACTGGATTATGGACCTGTAGCCATGGCAAACCCAACACGACCAAATCATGCAGATTATGCAACACCAAAAAGCGAATATCCTCCTGATGTGCAGGAGCCATGCACATGGTCAACTGGGTCCAGTACTGAGGCTTATTCCTGGCCAAAGGCGTAGCATCAATTCCCCTCAAAGGAATAGGATGCTGCAATGGCTCCAAGAAAAAACCACAGCGCCTGGCAAACTCCAAGTCCATCAAATTCAGGGCAGTGCCTGAATCCACAAATGCCATAACAGAGTAGGACGACAAAGAGCAAATCAGAGTAACGGACAAAAGAAATTTAGGCTGTACAGTACCAATGGTGACCGACCTAGCGAACCGCTTAGTGCGCTTAGGACAATCAGAGATAGCATGAGTGGGGTCACCACAGTAAAAACACAGCCCATTCTGACATCTGCATTCTTGCCGTTCAGCTCTGGTCAAAGTCCTATCACATTGCATAGGCTAAGGCCTCTGCTCAGAGGATACCGCCAAATGGTGCACAGTTTTGCGCTCACGTAAACGCCAATCAATCTGTATGGCCAAGGACATTGATTCATTCAGACCAGCAGGCGTGGGGAATCCCACCATAACATCCTTAAGGGCTTCAGAAAGACCCTTTCTGAAAATTGCTGCCAGGGCACACTCATTCCATTGAGTAAGCACAGACCACTTTCTGAACTTCTGGCAATAAACCTCCGCTTCATCCTGACCCTGACACAAAGCCAGCAAAATTTTCTCTGCCTGGTCCACAGAATTCGGTTCATCATAAAGTAATCCCAACGCCAGAAAAAACGCATCTACATTACACAACGCAGGATCTCCTGGCGCCAGGGAGAATGCCCCGTCTTGAGTGTCGCCACGCAACAAAGAAATAATGATTTTTACTTGCTGAATGGGGTCACCAGAAGAGCGGGGTTTCAGAGCAAGAAATAGTTTACAATTATTTTTGAAACTCAGAAACTTAGATCTATTCCCAGCAAACAAATCAGGAATTGGTATTCTAGACTCTAATATCGGATTCTGAACCACATAATCTTGAATGCTCTGTACCCTTGCAGTGAGTTGATCCACACTAGAGAACAGACCCTGAATGTCCATATCTGCACCTGAGTTCTGAACCACCCAGAGGTTAAGGGGAAAAGAGAGACAAAACACACTGCAGAGGAAAAAAAAATGGTCTCAGAACTTCTTTTTTCCCTCTATTGAGATGCATTAACACTTTGTGGGCCAGCTGTACTGTTATGGACCTGGTGGTTAGGTGCACCCGGAATGACCTGATAGTTATACACGGAATCGGGACTAGCTCTGGGGAAGTGGGAACTCTGCTGACCGCAAACCCTACTCCTATCACACACACTAGAAATAGCCGTGGAGCGTGCCTGACTCTGCCTAGATGCCTCTTCACAGCCTAAGAGCTAACTACCCCTAAAGATAGGAAACAAAGCCTCACCTTGCCTCAGAGAAATTCCCCAAATGTAAAGGCAGCCCCCCACAAGTATTGACTGTGAGTTATGAGGAATATACAAACACAGGAATGAAATAGGTGTCAGCAAAGGAGGCCAGTCTAACTAAACAGATTGAGGATAGGAAAGAGATCTTTGTGGTCAACACAAAAAACTACAAATAACCACACAGAGTGTGCAAAAAGACCCCCGCACCGACTCACGGTGCGGTGGTGCCACTCTGCACCCCCAGAGCTTCCAACTAGCAAGGAAATATCATGGTTGCAAGCTGGACTAGAATTTAGCAAGAAAACAATGAGCAAAAAATAAACAAGCAGGAACTTAGCTTCTGCTGGAATAGACAGGTCCTCAGAAAGGTCCCAGAGAGATCTGAACCAATGCTAAGACATCGACAGCTGGCATACACTAATGATCTGAGTGGAGTTAAATAGAGAAGCCAGTCTAGCAACAAATGAGGAGCAGGTGAGGAAGGCACCTCAATGGCTAGTAGCTCCACTCACAGCCACCAGAGGGAGTTCACAGACAGAACTCGCCGAAGTACCATTCATGACCACAGGAGGGAGTTCGAGAACAAAACTCACAACAACTAACTACCAAACGTCCCTAAAGGTTGCAGCACCCTCGGCCAATGAAGCTAGTCAGCAACGCTACATCCCTTCCCTCCCTGTAAGCCCACCATTTCCCGCACCACCTGCAATATCTGTGCAGCTTTCGTCGCCAGGCCAAAGCAGTCAGGGAATCACCAGGTTAGTAGTAGGAAACACTGCATGTAGGGCACCGGCAAGAATACCATCTCCAACCCTCTCTCAGTCACCCATGTCCACCGGCACCCCCGCTAGTTCCACCGTATTCAGCTCTCCAGTCCAGCTCACCCTTCATGAGACTCTCGTTAGGAAAAGGAAGTACTCATCTTCGCATCCGCGTACACAGGGTTTGAACGCCCACATTGCTAGACTAATCTCATTAGAGATGATGCCCTACCGGTTAGTTGAAAGCAAAGCTTTCAAAGCGCTGATGGACTACGCTGTCCCACGCTACGAGCTACCCTTTTCTAGAAAAGCCATCCCAGCCCTCTACCACCATGTTAAAGAGCGCATCATCCATGCACTCAGGCAATCTGTGACTACAAAGGTGCACCTGACGACAGATGCATGGACCAGTAGGCATGGCCAGGGACGTTACGTGTCCATCACAGCACAATGGGTGAATGTGGTGGATGCAGGGTCCACAGGGGACAGTAATATTGGGACAGTTCTGCCTAGCCCACGGTCTAGGAAACAGTTGGCTGTAGGTGTTGGCCCCCCCCTCCTCCTCGTCCTCCTGCAGAAGCGAGAGCTCGTCCACAGACCGCAGTCGCACATCCACTCCATCCGCAACTGCCACTGTTGCACACCAGGTGTGCCATTATGGGACAGCTAGTGGCAAGCATCAGCAGGCTGTATTGGCAATGAAGTGTTTGGGCGACAACAGACCCACCGCGGAAGTTCTGTCTGAGTTCTTGCAGAAAGAAACCCAGCCATGGCTGGGCACTGTACATCTTGAGGCAGGCAAGGTTGTGAGTGATAACGGAAGGAATTTCATGGCTGCCATAGCCCTTTCCCAACTGAAACACATTCCTTGCCTGGCTCACACCTTAAACCTGGTGGTGCAGTGCTTATTGAAAACTTATCCTGGGTTCTTCGACCTGCTCCTCAAAGTGCGCAGACTTTGCTCTCATATCCGCCGTTTGCCCATACACTCCAGCTGTATACAGAAATATCAGCGGTCTTTGAACCTTCCCCAGCATCGCTTAATCATCGATGTTGCAACAAGGTGGAACTCAACACTGCACATGCTTCAGAGACTGTGCGAACAGAGGCGTGCTGTTATGTATTTGTGGGAGGATACACATACACGGGCAGGCAGTTGGATGGCAGACATGGAGTTGTCTGCTGTGCAGTGGTCGAAGCTCCAAGACCTCTGTCAAGTCCTTCAGTGTTTTGAGGAATGCACACGGCTGGTTAGTGCAGACAACGCCATAATAAGCATGAGCATCCCCCTAATGCGTCTGCTGATGCAAAGTTTGATGCACATAAAGGAACAGGCGTCTGCAGCCGAGGAAGAGGAAAGCCTTGATGACAGTCAGCCATTGTCTGGTCAGGGCAGTCTACAGGATGAGGTAGCGGGCGAAGAGGAGGAGGACGAGGAGGATGATGGGGATGAGTATTTTTTAAATGAGGAAGCTTCTCCGGGTCCAATGGAAATTGCAGGTGTGGCAAGGCCGGGTTCAGGTTTTTTGAGGGAGACAAGTGACGTAGATTTGCCTGTAACTGCCCCTCAAACCAGCACAACCGCAGATTTGACTACTGGAACTTTGGCCCACATGGCGGATTATGCCTTACGTATCCTCAAAAGGGACCCATGCATTCTTAAAATGATGAGCGATGACGATTACTGGTTGGCCTGCCTCCTTGATCCTCGCTATAAAGGCAAATTGCAAAATATTATGCCACATGAGAACCTCGAACAAATATTAGCAACCAAACAAGCAACTCTTGTAGACCGTTTGATTCAGGCATTCCCAGCACACAGCGCCGGTGATGGTTCTCACACAAGCTGCAGGGGGCTACATGGCAGAGGTGTTAGAGGTGCACAGATCAGAAGTGGCGTTGGACAGAGGGGTTTTCTGACCAGGTTGTGGAGTGATTTCGCAATGACCACAGACAGGACAGGTACTGCAGCATCTATTCAAAGTGACAGGAGACAACATTTGTCCAGTATGGTTACTAACTATTTTTCAGCCCTTATCAATGTTCTCCCTCAACCGTCATTCCCATTTGATTACTGGGCATCCAAATTAGACACCTGGCCTGAATTGGCAGAATATGCATTGCAGGAGCTTGCTTGCCCAGCAGCTAGTGTGCTATCAGAAAGAGTATTCAGTGCTGGTGGTTCAATATTAACCGAAAAAAGGACTCGTCTGGCTACCCAAAATGTTGATGATCTAACCTTCATTAAAATGAACCACTCCAGGATTTCAAATTATTTTGCCCCACCTTTCCCGGCTGACACCTAGCTTTCCTATAAAAAGGTCTTGCTTGTGGACTGGTCTTACTGAGTGTTCCAATCTCTTAATTTGCAGCAGCTGTTTGTCCAGCATACGACATGTTTACACCTCCCTAAATGGGAAAACTCCCCCCACGGGGCCGTGGTCTCGCCACTTGGCGCAAGCACCCGTTAGAGTGCCGTTTGTCTGAAGAGGTGGGTGTGCCCGCTTTTGGTCGACGGCACTGCCACTGGGTCCCTCATAGTACAATAAGGTGTCTCTGGCGGTGGTGGCACGCACCCAACGTCAGACACACCGTTGTAACATGAAGGGCCCTGGGCCTGTACCACCGGCCACAAGAGAGTTCCCCCCCCCCAGCTCAAACTGTGCTCTACCACGTGCAAAATTATCTCTCACAGCTCCACCAATGTTTAGTCTATGCGCTGACATCCTTCAATGCCTGGCACTGACAATACCAATTTGTTGACATGTATGATGCTAGTTTAAATAGTCAGTGTCCTATATTGATACCAGTAAATACGTAGTGCCAAATTACTATGTCTGAAACTCAGCAGAGGAGCCCACCCCTGTACCTAAGTATGCCACACTTTTTTTGTTTGTTTTGTTGTTTTGCGAGACATTAACATCTATTTATTTTTTGGGAGTACTAACTGTGTCAGACACTCCTTGAAATCGTTTTCCTCTGACCACACCAATGCTGCCTGTGTACCCCTGCGAGATAACTCTAAGTGCCTTGAGCCTATTTTTATTTATTTTAGGCGTACTAAGCCTGTTTGCGGTCCCTCCTTGCCATCTTCCTCCGCTGACCACACCAATGCTGCCCGTGTACCCCTGGAACCTATTTTAAAGTGCATATAGCCACTTTTTTAATTGTAGGCGTACTAAGCCTGTCTGCGGTCCCTCCTTGCAATCCTCCTCCGCTGACCACACCAATGCTGCCCGTGTACCCCTGGAACCTATTTTAAAGTGCATATAGCCACTTTTTTTAATTGTAGGCGTACTAAGCCTGTCTGCGGTCCCTCCTTGCAATCCTCCTCCGCTGACCACACCAATGCTGCCCGTGTACCCCTGGAACCTATTTTAAAGTGCATATAGCCACTTTTTTAAATTGTAGGCGTACTAAGCCTGTCTGCGGTACCTCCTTGCAATCCTCCTTCGCTGACCACACCAATGCTGCCCGTGTACCCCTAGAACCTATTTTAAAGTGCATATAGACACTTTTTTTAATTGTAGGCGTACTAAGCCTGTCTGCGGTCCCTCCTTGCAATCGTCCTCCGCTGACCACACCAATGCTGCCCGTGTACCCCTGGAACCTATTTTAAAGTTCATAGAGCCTATTTCTTTATTTTATGTAATATTAATAAAGCCATGATTGACTACGCTGTCCCACGCTACGAGCTACCCAGTCGACACTTCTTTTGCGAGAAAAGCCATCCCAGCCCTCCACCAGCATGTAAAAGACCGCATTGTCCATGCACTCTGGCAATCTGTGAGTACAAAGGTGCACCTGACAACAGACGCATGGACCTGTAGGCATGGCCACGGAAGGTTACGTGTCCATTACGGTCCAATGGGTTAATGTGGTGGATGCATGGTCCACAGGGGACAGCCTACTAAGTCTGTCTGCAGTCCCTAATTCAAATTGTCCTCCACTGTATAAATCTGAGCTTCAACCTTCTGGCTCTCATTAAGTGCTTTTTTAAAAAAATTGGTGGTTGGGGCCTACTAACGGTGTCTGCCGCTCCCTGGTGTTGTCCTCCACTGTATAAAGCTGAGCTTCAACCTTCTGGCTCTCATTAAGTAGTTGTTTTAAAAAAATTGGTTGTTGGGGCCTACTAACGGTGTCTGCCGCTCCCTGGTGTTGTCCTCCACTGTATAAAGCTGAGCTTCAACCTTCTGGCTCTCATTAAGTGTTTTTTTTTTTTAAATTGGTGGTTGGGGCCTACTAACGGTGTCTGCCGCTCCCTGGTTTGTCCTCCACTGTATAAATCTGAGCTTCAACCTTCTGGCTCTCATTAAGTGCTTTTTTTAAAAAAATTGGTGGCTGGGGCCTACTTACGGTGTCTGCCGCTCCCTGGTGTTGTCCTCCACTGTATAAATCTGAGCTTCAACCTTCTGGCTCTCATTAAGTAGTTGTTTTTAAAAAATTGGTGGTTGGGGCCTACTAACGGTGTCTGCCACTCCCTGGTGTTGTCCTCCACTGTATAAATCTTAGCTTCAACCTTCTGGCTCTCATTATGTGCTTTTTTAAAAAAAATTGGTGGTTGGGGCCTAATAATGGTGTCTGCCGCTCCCTGGTGTTGTCCTCCACTGTATAAATCTGAGCTTCAAACTTCTGGCTCTCATGAAGTAGTTGTTTTTAAAAATTGGTGGTTGGGGCCTACTAACAGTGTGTGCCGCACCTTGGTGTTGTCCTTTGTTATTTTCCTGACCTTTAATCTTCAGGCTTTCGGCCTTCATTTGTAATATTAAACTGCATAGGGCCTACTAGTTGGGTTGGGCCTACTAACGGTGTCTGCCGCTCAAAGGTGTTCTCCTCCACTGAACAAAGCAGTGCCGCCTGTTTACTCCTGTTACCAATTTTGAACTTTATTTTGCCCACTTTATTATTTGGGCCTACTAACTGTGTCTGCCTCTCATTACAGTTGTCCTCCACTGAACTAAGCAATGCTGCCTGGTTAGTCCTGTTACCAATTTTGAATTGCATTTAGCCCACTTTATTATTTGGGCCTATATCAGTGTTTCCTCCTCATCCTGCCCATTGCCCAGCCGGTGCTACATGAGTCTTGTGGTACTTTGACCCAGACCACTACTTTCCCCTTGCACGCTACACAGCCACAATCTGACCCTGCTGAAAGCCAGGTTCCCCTTCCCGCATACTATACCACCTTACACAGGGACAAAGAGGAAGGTGCAGATGATAGTGCAGGTTTCTTTAACAGGTAGGGGGCATACTCGTTGGCGACGTCACAGGCACAGGGCCCCTCAGAGTACGCAAAAGTGTCGCTGCCGGTGGGAGGCGCCCCCGCTGTGCAAACACACCGCCGTACTTTGAGGGGCCCTGTGCCAGTGCCAATGCGAACGAGTGGGCCTCCCTGCTTGCTCAGGATCACAGCACTTGAAAAGTTGAAATACTTACCTCTCACTGCTCCACCGCCGTGACGTAGTCCACGTTTCCTGGGCCCACTAAAACCTAGAACCAGCCCTACCCCCCCACAACTTTTGCCAAATGACCCCCAATTTCCAATGCCCAACTATTATTAAAAATTTAATTAAGATTGACAAGCTTCAGAAACAAGAATGGATGTTTTTGGCATTAAAATGGGCACTGTAGGTGTTTTCCTGGCCTCCACTCACTGCCGACTATGCTTCCCCATTGACTTGCATTGGGTTTCATGTTTCGGTCGATCCCCGACTTTTCGCGATAATCGGCCGACTTCACTCGACTCGACTTTGGACAAAGTCGGGTTTCGCAAAACCCGACTCGATTTTAAAAAAATGAAAGTCGCTCACCCTAGTGATGTGTGTAGAAGGTGTGCTGTGCTTTACTAACATTACTTATTGATCACACATATTGCAGACATTATTAGAAAATAATTATTCAATCATATTACATCACTTGTGCTAAAGAAATGCAGGGAATATCCAGTACCTGAGGGTATCCGTATAATCCAAGGATTTGTGCTGCTGCAATAGTGGGCGGTGAGTACTGATCCCCAACGATACCAACCAGCTGACCACGGCCCGTACAAGAGTAATTCGGTATTATCCCACCCGGGCCAGACAGAAAATGTAACACATGTCGTGCTGCCAGTGGTCCAGCTGAGCACGAGTCATAAAGATGATATCCCAGTGTAATATTGGGCAAAATGTCCGGATTCTTGTTGATATGTTCAATGGCAAAAAGAAAAATCAGGTAAGATAATTTTCCCGGAATGCTTTGCCTATAAAACGATTTAAAAAAATCTTTAAATACAGATATACACAGAGCTTTGTAAAAGTCTTCCTTTTCAGAGAACTTTCTACACTTTTCCACGTCACACTCGTAAACTTAAAGCGTACCCTTCGTTGTAATTTTTATTTCATAAATCAATGGTAGATGTGAAATAAGCAGCTTTTAAGATCTAAGCCAAGGAGTCCACTTCTTCCTCTTCCGGAACAGATCGGTGTTTATTAACGTTCTCCCCTCTAAGGTAACACTGGGGTTCAGTGAGGAAAGACATTCCCATGACTGAGATAGGAGATGGCAGTAACTGACGGACGGTCTAATTCGGAGCGTGTGCTCAGCGCAGACAATTATTTTTATTACATTTTACCTCCATAATCACCGCACCAACACACGGTCTTTTACCAGGTCCTGGTTTATGGTTTATTCCTAGAATTTCTCATTTTGTCATTTTTTGGAAGATGGTTGAATTTTGTTGAAAGATATAAAAAAAGTTATAAAAAATGCAAACATCTACCTGTATATGTCTGTTTTACCAACTTATAGCGCCCCTCCAGCTTTCTTTCTTGCAGCCCTGCAGTGATGCTACTAATGTCAGTCCCCTGCACTTCTACAGCCTCATACTCACCAGGTGCCATCTCCATCTGCTCTCAGCGCTGCACCCGTCGCTCTTCAGCAGTTTGTGACCGGTCTGATTGCTCTAGTGCGGGACTGATGAGCTGGAAGTCGCTCCTCAATGCAGGAGACTCCCATAGACTCACACTGAGAGCTTGTGATTCCCGGTCAGTTAGAAGCTGCCGTCACAAGATAGTGCACTGCAGCTGAAGATGGAGGGCGGTACGTATAATACTAGGGGCAGGGAACCTAAATTATTAGCTGCACTCCAGCGCTGCCATAACACATGCTGAGTGGTGTGATAATTGGGGAATGATACACACCACACATATATATCATACTGGAGCCATGATTGGTTTTCTATATGTACAGTTGTGTGAAAAAGTATTTGCCCCCTTCCTGATTTCCTATTCTTTTGCATGTTTGTCACACTGAAATGTTTCAGATCACCAAACAAATATAAATATTAGACAACGATAACTCAAGTAATCTGAAAATGCAGTTTTTAAATTAAGGTCTTTATTATTAATGGGATAAAATCCAAACCTACAGGGCCCTGTGTGAAAAGTCATCCCCCCACACATAAATTATCTGTGGTCTATCTCACCTATTACATCTTTGAGAAAAGAAGCTGCTTTCACATTCCTTAGCCACACCCAGGCCTGATTACTGCCACACCTTTTTTTAATCAAGAAATCTCTTAAATAGGACCTGCCTGAGAAACTTAACTAGACCAAATGCTACTCCAAAACCAGACAAATGAGAAAAAAAGTAATTGAGATCTATCCATCTGGAAAAGGTTATTATAAAGCAATTTCTCAAGCTTTGGGACTCTAGCGAACCACAATGAGAGCCATTATTCACAAAATGAAAAAAAAAACAGTGAAGAATCTTCCCAGGAGTGGCTGACCGACCAAAGTTACCCCAAAATCACAGCGACAATTCAACCAAAATATCACAAATCTAAAGAACTGCCGGCATCACTTGATTCAGTTAAGGACAGTGTTCATAACTCCACCATAAGAAAGAGACTGGACAAAAATAATCCGCATGGCAAAGTTTCAAGACAAAAATCACTGCTGAGCAATATGAGCATAAAGACTCATCTCAGTTTTGCCAGTAAACATCTTTATGATTCCCAAGACTTTTGGGAGAATACTCTTTGGACTTACGAGACACAAATTGAACTTTTTGGAAGGTGTATGTCCCATTACATCTGGCATAGAAGTAACACAGCATTTCAGAAAAAGAGCATCATGCCAACAGTAAAATATGGTGGTGGCAGTGTGATGGTCTGGGGCTGTTTTGATGCTTCAGTACCTGGAAGACTTGCTGTGATAAATGGAACCATGAATTCTGCTGTCTACCAAAATATCCTGAAGGAGAATACATGGCCATCTGGTCATTACCCCAAGCTGAATATCACTTCGGATATGCAGCAAGACAATGATCCAAAATATAGCAGCAAGTCCATTTCTGAATGGCTTATGAAAAATAAAATTAAGATGTTGGAGTGACCTAGTCAAAGTCCTGACTTTAATCCAATCGAGATGCTGTAATGACCTTAAAAATGCGGTTCATGCTCGGAAACCCTGTAATGTGGCTGAATTACAACAATTCTGCAAAGATCAGTTGCCAAAATTCCTCCAGAGCGTTGTAAGACTCATTGCAGTTATCACAAACGCTTCATTGCAGTTGTTACTGCTAGGGATGGCCCAACCCGTTATTAGGTTTAGGCGGCAATCACTTTTTCACACAGGGCCCTGTAGGTTTGGATTTCTTTCTCACTTAATAATACAGACCTTCATTTACAAGACTGCATTTTGTGATTCCTTGTGTTATCTTTGCATAATATTTACATTTGTTTGGTGATCTGAAACATGTAATTGTGACAAACATGCAAAAGAATAGGAAATCAGGAAGGGGCAAATAGTTTTTCACATAACTGTGTATCTGTTTAGCAAGGGTTGAAATTATTGTCAAAAGTTAATTGTAAAAAAAGTGTTGTACAAAATGTATGGTAAAAGAAAAAAAATGCCCTGTACAACGACTAAAAATGTGTGAGCCACAGAATCCCACGACCACTGGCACCAGCCGCCCAATTGGCTCATTTGCCTCCGGTACGTGGATTGTGGGGAACTAGCAGAGGCCATTATGGTAAAGACGGCACTTCAGGATTATGTTACATCTAATGATGCAAACGTGATTTTGAGTCAGAGTTCTGCACAGAACTGGATGTCTGATCGCAAATAACTAATTTAAATTAAAACAAGAGAAACCTGTCAGTATCCTGCGTTATTGATTAGGCTGTTGGCCACTATCAGATTCCATCATTTTTTATGGTGCGGTGACTTTATTCTAACTAGGATGGGTTTTTGTTAAAGGGAACCTGACAGCTCATAAACACGGCCATCATGTATCACACATTGTCTGTATGATTTCTGCCATGTCTGCAGTATTTCAGAGAAAAAATAATTTAAGAGCAGCTGGGAGACAAAACCTCATGGAGACCTGTGTAAGAGTTCTCTCCCGTCACCTTCTCCCTGCCCGTTCCCCTTTAGTGACAGGTCTCTCCCAGCATGCATGTAGAGGGAGAGACCTGACAGTCAGGTTTATCGAGGGCAGGGGCTGCCATGGTCAGGCCTTCCCTCTAGTCACCAGTGCGGCTTGAACCCCGGCGGCTTTTATAGGATGTTTTTCTCTGACACAGACCAGGAATCTACAGACATTCGGTGACCCAGGACCCCGTAAGCCTCATTTAGTATTTCTGGAAATGTCATACATAGAAGCCAGGACTGATCGGATGGTGGAGCGAGGTCTGCAGCAGTCACTATTCTCACCACGTACGGACACTACAGACATGAGATGATGACTTACGATGCACATGCTAATCCTACATGGAAGCGATCTGGATATCCTAGATCCGCTGCATTTTGATCAATCGATAACAGCCCACCAATGATGAAATCTCCATCCTGGTAATGATTTTCCAAACTATGTGAAAAACCTTTTATCTTGAGATCACAGACAAATTCTGCTAAGGGAAGCTGTGGAAGCAGCAATATAATAAGGAAACTGAACATCTCCTTATATATAATATAACTGAATGAGAAGTAGATTCTATTCTCAGTGATGAAGACGCACGAACAGCAGTGACACAAAGCACACGGCCCATAGGATCAATGACATGAAGACGGCGATCTTCTCCCCTCTTCTTATACAGAATGATGAGATATATTTGACATTGTCTGATCTCACACATTATTCTGGATCTGCTCCCCGATGATCGTGATCTGAACCGTATTACACTGGATAATTCAAGAATAAGATGAAGGAACAGAAATAAGCCTGTTTATTCGCTCTTGTAATGAAACTTATTTTCTGTTGCTTTAACATAAACCCATTTCTCAATCATCAGAACATACATTAACCCTTCAGAGTTGCACTTATTGTATAACTTGACTGTGGCTACATTTCTGCACTATAATTTTCAGTTATTGTAGCACCCCACTAAGCCGTCTCTGGGGGAAGGATGTCTGATAGTTCTCACCTCAATATAGCAGAGTGTGTCCACCGGAATCTTTAGGAGCTGTGATGGGATGCAGGAAGATCTTCTTCTTCTGCCAGGGGTCGACTCACGAAACCTTTGTCCATGTCCGTACACACACACACACACACACACACACACACACACACACACACACACACACACACTAGGGATGAGTTTATAGCACTTAACAGTAGAGTTGAGCGACTTTTACTTTTTTCGGATGGATTCGGATTTCGCGAAACCCGACTTTGTCAAAAGTCGGGTCAGGTGAAAATCGATCAATTATTGCGAAAAGTCGGGGGGCCGACTGAAACACGAAACCCAATGCAAGTCAATGGAGAATCAAAGTCGGCAGTGAGTGGAGGACAGGAAAACATCTACAGTGCCCATTTTAATGCCAAAAACATCAATTCTTATTACTTAAGCTTGTCAATCTTAATTTACTTTATAATAATAGTCATTTCGCTAAAGTTGTGGGGGGGTAGGGCTGGCTCAAGATTTTCGTGGGCCCAGGAAACGCGGAATACATCACGGCGGTGGAGCAGGGAGAGGTAAGTATTTCAACTTTGCAAGTGCTGTGATCCTGAGCAAGCAGGGGGGGCCCACTCATTCGTAGGAAGGTGCAGATGAAAGTGCAGGTTCCTTCATCAGGTGGGGGGGCATACTCGTTGGCGACGTCACTGGCACAGGGCCCCTCATAGTAATGCGGTGTGTTTGACGGCGGTGGCGCCTCCCACTGGCATAGACACTTTTGCGTACTATGAGGGGCCCTGTGCCAGTGACGTTGTCAACAAGTATGCCCCCCTACCTGATGAAGGAACCTGCACTTTCATCTGCACCTTCCTCTTTGTCCCCATGTAAGGTGGTATAGTATGCGGGAAGGGGAACCAGACTTTCAGCAGGGTCAGATTCTGGCTGTGTAGAGTGCAAGGGGAATGTAGTGGTCTGGGTCAATGTACCAGCAGACTCATCTAGCAGTGGCTGGGCAATGGGCATGATGAGGAGGAAACACAGATATAGGCCCAAATAATAAAGTAGGCTAAATGCAGTTCAAATGTGGTAACAGGACTAAACAGGCGGCATTGCTTTGTTCAGTGGAGGAAAACTGTAATGAGTGGCAGACACAGTTAGTAGGCCCAAATAATAAAGTGGGCTAAATGTCTGCCAAAAAAGTGTTCATAAATAAACAGGTGGCATAGCTAGGTACAGGGGTGGGCTCCTCTGCTGAGTAGCAGACAGTGGTAGTTGGCGCAAAGTATTAACTGGTGTAAATGGAGGCCAGGGCCCCTGTATATTTTTACTATCATCTATCATTTCAACACATTTTTACTGGCAGTGCCATTGAAGGATTTAATAGCACAGACTACACAGTGGTGGAGCAGGGAGAGGTAAGTATTGCAAGTGGTAGGGCACTGTTGTGAATTCTGCTTTTGGGCTCCCTCCGGTGGTTGTAGGTGGTAATGCAGTTGTCCCTGGGTTGCAGTCCTGGTCAGGTGTATCTGCTGATTGCAGTTCTGACTGGGGTATTTAGGCGTGCAGGATCCATTAGTCCTTGCCAGTTGTCCATGGTTTTTGGGAGGTGTTGGTCCTTGTTTGGTTCCTTCTGCCTTGCTGCCAAACCAGCAAAGATAAGTGTCTGGTTTTGTTTTCGTGGCACACATGCTGTGTGCTTAATAATTCAGTGCTATTCATTGTTTTTTGTCCAGCTTAGATTGTGTCAGTATTTTCTCAGTCTTGTTGGATTCTCAGGAGTTGCAGATATACATTCCATGTCTTTAGTTAGATTGTGGAACTTTTAGTATTTTCTGCTGTGGATATTTTTGGAAGGGTTTTAATACTGACCGCTTAGTATTCTGTCCTATCTTTCCCTATTTAGCTAGAGTGGCCTCTTTTGCTGAATTCTGTTTTCTGCCTGTGTGTGTCTTTCCTCTCCTTCTCACAGTCAATATTCGTGGGGGGCTGCCTATCCTTTGGGGTTCTGCTCTGAGGCAAGGTAGTATTCCTATTTCTATCTATAGGGGTATTTTGTCCTCCGGCTGTGTCGAGGTGTCTAGGGATCGTTAGGCAGACCCCACGGCTACTTCTAGTTGCGGTGTTAGTTCAGGGTTTGCGGTCAGTACAGTTTCCACCTACTCCAGAGATAGTTTCATGCGGCTCCAAAGTCACCGGATCATAACAGAGCACTGTTCGAGCTGGGGGGGAACACTCTCTTGTGGGCGGCAGGACTGGCACAGGGCCCCTCATATTACAATGGTGTGTCTGACGTTGGGTGTGCACCACCACCGTCAGACACACTTCATTGTACTATGAGGGACCCTGTGCCAGTGTCGTCGCACAAGAGTGGGCCCACCCACCTGTCCAGGCAAACGGCACTCGCACGGGTGCTTGCGCCAGGTGGTGAGCACAGCCCTGTGGGGGGAGTCAGCCCATTTAGGGAGGTATAAAAATGGCCTAGGGAGGACATTCAGCAGCTGCAAATGGAGGAATTCAGTAAAAGGAGGCCAAAAGCAAGACATTTTTCAGGCAAGCTACGTGTCAGCCGGGAAAGGTGGGGCAAAATTATTTGAAATCCATGATTGGTTCATTTTAATGAAGGTTAGATCATCAACATTTTGGGTAGCCAGATGTTTCCTTTTTTCGGTCAGTATTGAACCTGCAGCACTGAATACTCTTTCTGATAGCACACTAGCAGCAGGGCAAGCGAGCTCCTGTAATGCATATTCTGCCAATTCAGGCCAGGTGTCTATTTTAGATGCCCAGTAATGAAAGGGGAATGACCTGTGAGGGAGAACATCGATAAGGGAGGAAAAGTAGTTAGTAACCATACTGGACAAATGCTGTCTCCTGTCACTTTGAATCGATGCAGCAGTACCTGTCGTGTCAGCGGTCATTACGAAATCACTCCACAGCCTGGTCATAAAACCCCTCTGTCCAACGTCACTTCGGATTTGTGCCCCTCTAACACCTCTGCCATGTCGCCCCCTACGGCTCGTGTGAGAACCATCACCGCCGCTGTGTGTGCTGGGAATGCCCGAACCAAACGGTCTACAAGAGTTGCTTGTTTGGTAGCCAATATTTGCTCAAGGTTCTCATGCGGCATGATATTATTTCATTTGCCTTTGTATCGTGGATCCAGGAGGCAGGCCAACCAGTAATCGTCATCGGTCATCATTTTGATAATGCGGGGGTCCCTTTTTAGAATACGCAAGGCATACTCAGCCATGTGGGCCAATGTTCCAGGTGTCAATTCACTGCTTGTGCTGGGCTGAGGAGCACTTTCTTGCAAATCAACATCACTTGTGTCCCGCAGAAACCCTGTACCTGACCTTGCAACGCCACCAGTTTCTATTGCCCCCTGAGAAGCATCCTCCTTCCATAAATATTCATCCCCATCATCCTCCTCCTCCTCCTCTTCATCCGCCACCTTGTCCAGGAGAGTTCCCTGAGCAGACAATGGCTGACTGTCATCAAGGCTTCCCTCCTCCTCGGCTGCAGACGCCTGCTCCTTAATGTGCGTCAAACTTTGAATCAGCAGACGCATTAGTGGGTTGCTCATGCTTATGATGGTGTCGTATGCACTTACCAGCCATGTGCATTCCTCAAAACACTGAAGGACTTGACAGAGGTCTTGTAGCTTCGACCACTGCACACCAAACAACTCCATGTCTGCCATCCAAGTGCCTGCCCGTGTATGTGTATCCTCCCACAAATTAATTACAGCACGCCTCTTTTCGCACAGTCTCTGAAGCATGTGCAGTGTGGAGTTCCCCCTTGTTGCAACGTCGATTATTAGGCAGTGCTGGGGAAGATTCAGCGATCGCTGATGGTACTGCATTCGGATGGAGTGTACGGGCGACAAGTCTTCGCACCTTCAGGAGCAGGGCTGGTAACTCCGGATAATTTTTGAGGAAGCACTGCACCACCAGGTTCAAGGTGTGAGCCAGGCAAGGTATGTGTTTCAGTTCTGAAAGGACTATGGCAGCCATAAAATTCCTCCCGTTATCACTGACTACCTTGCCTGCCTCAAGATGTACACTGCCCAGCCATGACTGAGTTTGTTGCTGCAAGTACTCGGCCAGTACTTCCGCGGTGTGTCTGTTGTCGCCCAAACACTTCATTTGTAACACAGCCTGCTGACGCTTACCACTAGCTGCTCGATAATGGGACACCTCGTGTGCAACACTGGCAGCTACGGATGGAGTGGTCGTGCGACTGCGTCTGTGGATGAGCTTTCGCTTCTGTAGGAGGAGGAGGAGGAGGGGTGGCGAACGCCTACAGCCAACTGTTTCCTAGACCGTGGGCCAGGCTGACCTGTCCCACTATGGCTGTCCCCTGTGGACCCTGCATCCATCACATTAACCCAGTGCACCGTGATGGACACGTAACGTCCCTGTCCATGCCTACTGGTCCATGCATCTGTTGTGAGGTGCACCTTTCCACTGACTGATTGCCTCAGTGCATGGACAATGCGGTCTTTGACATGCTGGTGGAGGGCTGGGATGGCTTTTCTCACAAAGAAGTGCCGAGTGGGTAGGTCATAGCGCGGTACTGCGTAGGCCATCAGATCTTTAAATGCTTCGCTTTCAACCAACCGGTAGGGCATCATCTCTAACGAGATTAGTATAGCAATGTGGGCGTTCAAACCCTGTGTACGCGGATGAGAGTATGAGTACTTTCTTTTCCAAACGAGAGTCTCTTGTAGGGTGAGCTGGGCTGGAGAGCTGCATATGGTGGAATGTTGTGAACTCTGTTTTCGGGCTCCCTCTTGTGGTCACTGGTGGTATGGTGTGACTTTTGCTTTGAGCTCCCCCTGGTGGCTTTGTTTGTTATCCTGCTGGTCTCTGGTTATCAGCTGGTTCGTTATCCTCTGGGAGGTTCCTATATAGCTCTGGTTCACTTCCACTTGTTGCCGGCTGTCGATGTAATCAGTGCTACTCAGATTCCTTCTGACTACCTTGCTCCCAGTCCATCCAAGACAAGCTAAGTTTTGTTTGCTCATTTTTTGATCAGCAGTGTTTATCATGTTTTCTTGTCCAGCTTGCTAAAATGTGATTCCCTCGCTTGCTGGTTGCTCTAGTGGACTGAGTTTCTCCCCACACACCGTTAGTTGGTGCGTGGGTTCTTGAAATCTCAGGATGGATATTTTGTAAGGGTTTTTTATTGATCGCATAGACCCCTGCTCTATTTTCTGCTTTCTAGTACTAGTGGGTCTCTTTTGCTGAATCTGATTTCATCCCTACGTATGTGCCTTCCTCTTACTTCACCGTTAATATTTGTTGGGGGCTTCTATATCTTTGGGGATTATTTCTCTGGAGGCAAGCGAGGTCTTTCTTTCTCTTTAGGGGTAGCTAGTTCCTCAGGCTGGCTCGAGACGTCTAGGAATTTTTTAGGCACGTTCACCGGCTACCTCTAGTTGTGTTGGATAGGTTCAGATTTGCGATCAGTCCAGTTACCATCTCCCTAGAGCTTGTCCTAAGTTTAATCACTTGCTGGTCTATTTGTGATCCTCAGCCACTAAGGATCATAACAGTACAGCCGGCCCTGAATCTCCAGGAGAGTCAGGCACAAAACTCCTAGAAAGAGCATCAGCCTTCACATTCTTCGAACCAGGCAGGTACGAGACCACGAAATCAAAACGAGAGAAAAACAACGACCAACGAGCCTGTCTGGGATTCAGCCGCTTGGCTGACTCGAGATAAATCAAATTCTTGTGATCAGTCAAGACCACCACACGATGCTTAGCTCCCTCGAGCCAATGTGGCCACTCCTCAAATGCCCACTTCATAGCCAACAGCTCCCGATTACCGACATCATAATTCCACTCGGCAGGCGAAAACTTTCTTGAAAAGAAAGTACATGGCTTCATCACAGAGCCATCGGAGCTTCTCTGCGACAAAACAGCCCCCGCTCCAATCTCAGAAGCATCAACCTCCACCTGGAAGGGAAGTGAGACATCTGGCTGACATAAGACCGGAGCCGAAGAAAACCGACGCTTCAGCTCCCGAAAGGCCTCCACAGCCGCAGAAGACCAATTAGTCACATCAGAACCTTTCTTGGTCAAATCCGTCAAAGGCTTAACAACACCAGAAAAATTAGCTATGAAGCGACGGTAAAAATTAGCAAAACCCAAGAACTTCTGAAGACTCTTAACAGATGTAGGCTGCATCCAGTCATGAATAGCCTGAACCTTGACTGGGTCCATCTCAATAGTAGAAGGAGAAAAAATGAAACCCAAAAAAGAAATCTTCTGGACTCCAAAAAGACATTTTGAGCCCTTCACAAATAAAGCATTGTCACGCAGGACCTGAAAGACCATCCTGACCTGCTTAACATGAGACTCCCAATCATCCAAAAAAAACAGAATATCATCCAGATACACAATCATAAACTTATCCAGATATTCACGGAAGATGTCGTGCATAAAGGACTGAAAGACTGAAGGAGCATTAGAAAGTCCAAAAGGCATCACCAAGTACTCAAAATGGCCTTGAGGCGTATTAAATGCAGTTTTCCATTCATCACCCTGTTTTATACGCACAAGGTTATACGCACCACAAAGATCTATCTTGGTGAACCAACTAGACCCCCTAATGCGAGCAAACAAATCAGTTAACAATGGCAAAGGATACTGAAATTTGACCGTGATTTTATTCAAAAGGCGATAATCAATACAAGGTCTCAGGGAACCATCCTTCTTAGCCACAAAAAAGAATCCTGCACCAAGAGGGGATGAGGACGGGCGAATATGTCCCTTCTTCAAAGACTCCTTTATATAACTCCGCATGGCAGCATGTTCCGGCACAGATAAATTGAAAAGTCGTCCCTTAGGAAACTTACTACCAGGAATCAAATTTATAGCACAATCACAATCCCTATGAGGAGGTAGAGAATTGAGTTTGGGCTCCTCAAATACATCCTGGTAGTCTGACAAAAACGTAGGGACTTCAGAAGGAGTGGACGAAGCAATTGACACCACAGGAGCGTCACCATGAATTCCCTGACAACCCCAACTTGACACAGACATTGCTTTCCAATCCAGGACTGGATTATGAGTCTGCAACCATGGTAGACCCAACACGACAACATCATGCAAATTATACAGTACAAGAAAGCGAATCACCTCCTGATGAACAGGAGTCATGCACATGGTCACTTGTGTCCAGTTCTGAGGTTTATTCGTAGCCAATGGTGTAGAGTCAATTCCCCTTAGTGGAATAGGGAATTTTAAAGGCTCCAAATCAAAACCACAGCGCCTGGCAAATGACCAATCCATCAGATTGAGGGCAGCACCTGAATCTACAAAAGCATTAACCGGGTAAGATGACAGGGAACAAATCAGGGTAACAGACAAAATGAACTTAGGCTGTAAAGTACCAATGGTGACAGATTTATCAACCTTTTTTTTGCACTTAGAGCATGCTGAGATAACATGAGCTGAGTCACCACAGTAAAAGCACAACCCATTTTGCCGTCTATAATTTTGCCGTTCACTTCTGGTCAGAATTCTGTCACATTGCATAGATTCAGGTGTCTGTTCAGAAGACACTGCCAAATGGTGCACAGGTTTGCGCTCCCGCAAACGCCGATCAATCTGAATGGCCAAAGTCATTGACTCATTCAGACCTGCAGGCGTAGGGAACCCCACCATGACATTCTTAATGGCTTCATAAAGACCTTCTCTGAAATTTGCAGTCAGGGCACACTCATTCCATTCCATTCCAGAGTGAGCACCGACCATTTCCGAAATTTCTGGCAGTACACCTCTGCTTCATCTTGCCCCTGCGAGAGGGCCAATAACGCTTATTCAGCCTGGTTCTCAAGATTAGGTTCCTCATAGAGCAATCCAAGGGCCAGAAAAAATGCATCTACACTAAGCAATGCAGGATCCCCTGGCGCCAATGCGAAGGCCCAATCTTGAGGGTCACCATGCAAAAAAGAAATGATAATCTTAACTTGCTGAACGGCATCACCAGAGGAACGAGGTTTCAAAGAAAGAAACAACTTAAATTGCCCTTAATAATTGGGCTAGTTCTGCTACTTTGGTTTCTCCTTTTTTTGTAATTCGGGGTTTCATCCTCGTTTTTCCTCGGGTCAGGTGGAGCCTTCTGACTGTCCTGGAGTGGATGTTGTGGTGGATAGGTTGCTGTTATGATCCTAGTGGTAGAGGATCTCAGGAGATCCGGCTAAGTCTGTAAACACAAAAACCAGCTCATAGGGAGGTGGTAACTTGGCTGACCGCATACCTGATCCTAGCACAACAACTAGAAGCAGCCGGGGAACGTACCTACATTGATTCTAGACGTCTCGCGCCAGCCGGAGAACTAACTAACCCTTTCAGAGAAAATAAGACCTCACTTGCCTCAAGAGAAAAGTCTCCAAAGTAATTATACAAGCCCCCAACAAATAATAACGGTGAGGTAAGAAGAAAAGACAAATGTTAGAATGAACTAGATTTAGCAAAGAGAGGCCCACTAATTAATAGCAGAAAATAGGAAGCGGACTTATGCGGTCAGCAAAAACCCTCCAAAAATTTCCACGATGAATATCCAAGAACCCCCGCACCGACTAACGGTGTGAGGGGAGAATATAAGCCCCCTAGAGCTTCCAGCTAAAACAGAAATCACATTTTGAACAAGCTGGAACAAAATAAGAGCAAATGCAAATGAACAAAAATAAGAAAGCAGAACTTAGCTTATCTTGCAAAAATCAGGAGACCAGGAGTCAGGAGAACACAGACATAGACTGATTACATCGATTCCAGGCACTAGACTGAGTATCCAGGAAGTTTAAATAGGAACACCCAAGGACAAACGAACCAGGTGAGTACCAACCTGGGGAAAGACAATCCAAGTGTCATGCCGCTAGTGACCACAAGAGGGAGCCAAGAAATATAGTTCACAACAGTACCCACCTTTAAGGAGGGGTCACTGAACCCTCACCAAGACCACCAGGGCGATCAGGATGAGCAGCGTGAAAGGCACGAACCAAATCGGCCGCATGAACATCAGAGGCGACCACCCAGGAATTATCCTCCTGACCATAGCCCTTCCACTTGACCAGATACTGAAGCCTCTGTCTAGAGAGACGAGAATCCAAGATCTTCTCCACCACGTACTCCAACTCGCCCTCAACCAACACCGGAGCAGGAGGCTCAACAGCAGGAACCATAGGCACAACGTACCGCCGTAACAAAGACCTATGGAACACATTGTGAATGGCAAACGACACCGGAAGATCCAAACAAAACTACACCGGGTTAAGGACTTCCAAAATTTTATAAGGACCAATAAAGTGAGGCTTAAACTTAGGAGAGGAAACCTTCAGAGGGACATACCGAGAAGACAACCAAACCAAATCCCCAACACAAAGTCGGGACCCACACCGCGGCGGCGGTTGGCAAAACGCTGAGCCTTCTCCTGTGACAACTTCAAGTTGTCCACCACATGATTCCAAATCCGCTGCAACCTATCCACCACGGAATCCACCCCAGGACAGTCAGAAGGTTCAACATGACCCGAGGAAAAACGCAGATGAAAACCAGAGTTGCAGAAAAATGGCGAAACCAAAGTAGCGGAACTAGCCTGATTGAGGGCAAACTCAGCCAATGGCAAGAAGGTCACCCAATCATCCTGATCCGCAGAAACAAAACATCTCAAATAAGCCTCCAGCGTCTGATTAGTTCGCTCCGTTTGGCCATTAGTCTGAGGATGAAAGGCAGATGAAAATGACAAATCAATGCCCATCTTAGCACAAAAAGATCGCCAGAATCTGGACACAAACTGGGATCCTCTGTCAGACACGATTTTCTCAGGAATGCCGTGCAAATGAACCACATTCTGAAAAAACAAAGGAACCAGATCGGAAGAGGAAGGCAACCTAGGCAAGGGCACAAAATGGACCATCTTGGAAAAATGATCACACACCACCCAGATGACAGACATTCCTTGAGACACCGGAAGATCTGAAATGAAATCCATGGAAATGTGCGTCCAAGGCCTCTTCGGGACGGGCAAGGGCAAAAGCAACCCGCTGGCACGAGAACAGCAAGGCTTAGCTCGAGCACAAATCCCACAGGACTGCACAAAAGAACGCACATCCCGCGACAGGGAAGGCCACCAAAAGGACCTAGCCACCAAATCTCTGGTAACAAAAATCCCAGGATGCCCTGCCAACACCGAGGAATGAACCTCGGAAATAACTCTGCTGGTCCATTTATCAGGAGCAAACAGTCTATCAGGTGGGCAAGGGTCAGGTCTACCAGCCTGAAATTTCTGCAACACACGTCGCAAATCAGGAGAAATGGCCGACAAGATTACACCCTCTTTAAGAATACCCGCTGGCTCTGAGACTCCAGGAGAGTCAGGCACAAAACTCCTAGAAAGAGCATCAGCCTTCACATTCTTTGAACCAGGCAGGTACGAGACCACAAAGTCAAAACGGGAGAAAAACAACGACCAACGAGCCTGTCTAGGATTCAGGTGCTTAGCAGACTCGAGGTACATCAGATTTTTGTGATCAGTCAAGACCACCACACGATGCTTAGCTCCCTCGAGCCAATGACGCCACTCCTCAAATGCCCACTTCATAGCCAACAACTCCCGATTACCAACATCATAGTTCCGCTCAGCAGGTGAAAATTTCCTAGAAAAAAAAGCACATGGTCTCGTCATCACAGAGCAACCAGAGCCTTTCTGCGACAAAACAGCTCCTGCACCGATCTCAGAAGTGTCTACTTCAACCTGAAAGGGAAGTGAGACATCAGGCTGGCACAAAACAGGCGCCGAAGTAAACTGGCGCTTCAGCTCCCGGAAAGCCTCCACGGCTGCAGGAGCCCAATTAGCAACATCAGAACCTTTCTTGGTCATATCCGTCAAAGGTTTAACAACGCTAGAAAAATTAGCAATAAAACGATGGTAGAAATGAGCAAAACCCAAGAATTTCTGAAGACTCTTAACAGACGTGGGTTGAGTCCAATCATGAATAGCTCGGACCTTGACTGGGTCCATCTCCACAGTAGAAGGGGCGAAAATAAAACCCAAAAAGGAAACCTTCTGCACTCCAAAGAGACACTTTGAGCCCTTCACAAACAAAGCATTATCACGCAAAACATGAAAAACCACCCTGACCTGCTTTACATGAGAATCCCAATCATCAGAGAAAACCAGAATATCATCCAGATAAACAATCATAAATTTATCTAGATACTTCCGGAAGATGTCATGCATAAAGGACTGAAACACTGAAGGGGCATTAGAAAGCCCAAAAGGCATCACCAAGTACTCAAAATGACCTTTGGGCATATTGAACGCAGTTTTCCATTCATCTCCCTGCTTAATGCGCACAAGGTTGTACGCACCACGAAGATCTATCTTGGTGAACCACTTGGCACCCTTAATTCGAGCAAACAAGTCCGACAATAGTGGCAAAGGATACTGAAATTTGACCGTGATTTTATTCAGAAGCCGATAGTCTATACAAGGTCTCAAAGACCCGTCTTTCTTGGCCACAAAAAAGAATCCCGCACCAAGAGGGGAAGAGGATGGACGAATATGTCCCTTCTCCAAAGATTCCTTTATATAAGAACGCATCGCGGCATGCTCAGGTACAGATAGATTAAATAATCATCCCTTAGGAAATTTACTACCAGGAATCAAATCTATAGCGCAGTCACAGTCCCTATGAGGAGGAAGGGCACTGGACCTGGACTCACTGAATACATCCTGATAGTCCAACAAATACTCAGGGACTTCAGAAGGAGTAGAAGAAGCAATAGACACCGACGGGGAATCGCAATGAATTCCCTGACAACCCCAACTTGACACGGACATAGCCTTCCAATCCAAAACTGGATTATGGGTCTGTAACCATGGCAGACCTAAAACTACCAAATCATGCATTTTATGCAGAACAAGAAAACGAATCACCTCCCGATGTTCAGGAGACATGCACATGGTCACTTGTGTCCAATACTGCGGTTTATTCTCTGCTAATGGCGTAGCATCAATTCCTCTAAGAGGAATAGGATTTTCTAAAGGCTCCAGGACAAAACCACAGCGCTTGGCAAACGACAAGTCCATAAGACTCAGGGCAGCACCTGAATCCACAAATGCCATAACAGGGTAGGAAGACAATGAGCAAATCAAAGTCACAGACAAAATAAACTTAGGCTGCAAATTACCAATGGCGACAGGACTAACAACCTTTGATAGGCGTTTAGAGCATGCTGAGATAACATGTGTAGAATCACCACAGTAAAAACACAACCCATTCTCACGTCTATGATTTTGCCGTTCGGTTCTAGTCTGGATTCTATCACATTGCATTGAGTCAGGTGTCCGTTCAGACAACACCGCCAGAGGATTAGCAGATTTGCGCTCCCGCAAACGCCGATCAATCTGGATGGCCAGAGCCATAGAATCATTCAGACTTGTAGGAATGGGAAAACCCACCATCACATTCTTAATGGCTTCAGAAAGGCCATTTCTGAAATTTGCGGCCAGAGCACACTCATTCTATTGAGTAAGCACGGACCACTGCCGAAATTTTTGGCAGTACACCTCAGCTTCATCCTGGCCCTGAGAGATAGCTAGCAATGCTTTTTCTGCCTGAATTTCAAGATTGGGCTCTTCATAAAGCAATCCGAGCGCCAGAAAAAACGCATCAATATTTGCCAATGCCGGATCTCCTGGCGCCAATGAGAAAGCCCAATCCTGAGGGTCGCCACGCAAGAAGGAGATAACAATTTTAACCTGCCGAGCTGAATCTCCAGACGAACGAGGTTTCAAAGATAGAAACAATTTACAATTATTCCTAAAATTCCCAAATTTAAATCGATCTCCAGAGAACAGCTCAGGAATAGGTATCTTAGGCTCTGACATAGGACTACTAATAACAAACTCCTGAATGCCCTGCACTCGTGCAGCAAGCTGATCCACACTAGTAATCAGAGTCTGAACATTCATGTCTGCAGCAGAGCTTCAAGCCACTCAGAGAAAAAGGGGAAGAAGAAAAAAAAACAAAAAACTCAGAACTTCTTTTCTTTTAATCCCGCTTCTGCAATTCACTTGTGGCCTGGAATACTGTTATGATCCTAGTGGTAGAGGATCTCAGGAGATCCGGCTAAGTCTGTAAACACAAAAAACAGCTCATAGGGAGGTGGTAACTTGGCTGACCGCATACCTGATCCTAGCACAACAACTAGAAGCAGCCGGGGAACGTACCTACGTTGATTCTAGACGTCTCGCACCAGCCAGAGAACTAACTAACCCTTTCAGAGAAAATAAGACCTCACTTGCCTCAAGAGAAAAGTCCCCAAAGTAATTATACAAGCCCCCAACAAATAATAACGGTGAGGTAAGAAGAAAAGACAAACGTTAGAATAAACTAGATTTAGCAAAGAGAGGCCCACTAATTAATAGCAGAAAATAGGAAGCGGACTTATGCGGTCAGCAAAAACCCTACAAAAATATCCACGCTGAATATCCAAGAACCCCCGCACCGACTAACGGTGTGGGGGGAGAATATAAGCCCCCTAGAGCTTCCAGCTAAAACAGAAATCACATTTTGAACAAGCTGGAACAAAATAAGAGCAAATGCAAATGAACAAAAATAAGAAAGCAGAACTTAGCTTATCTTGCAAAAATCAGGAGACCAGGAGTCAGGAGAACACAGACATAGACTGATTACATCGATTCCAGGCACTAGACTGAGTATCCAGGAAGTTTAAATAGGAACACCCAAGGACAAACGAACCAGGTGAGTACCAACCTGGGGAAAGACAATCCAAGTGTCATGCCGCTAGTGACCACAAGAGGGAGCCAAGAAATATAGTTCACAACAGGTTGCATCAGATTTTGAATCATGTGGTGGACAATTTGAAGCTGTCACAAGAGAAGGCTCAGCTCTTTGCCAACCGCCGTCGCTGTGTGGGTCCCCGACTTCGCGTTGGGGACTTGGTGTGGTTGTCTTCTCGCTTCGTTCCTATGAAGGTCTCCTCTCCTAAGTTCAAGCCTGGGTTTATCGGTCCTTATAAGATTATGGAAGTCCTTGGCCCTGTGTCATTTCTTCTGGACCTCCCGGCATCATTTGCTATTCATAATGTGTTCCATCGCTCGTTGTTGCGGAGGTATGTGGTGCCTGTGGTTCCTCCGGTTGAGCCTCCTGCCCCGATGCTGGTTGAGGGAGAATTGGAATACGTGGTGGAGAAGATCTTGGATTCTCGTATTTCTAGATGGAGGCTCCAGTATTTGGTTAAGTGGAAGGGCTATGGTCAGGAGGATAATTCTTGGGTTGTCGCCTCTGATGTTCATGCGGCCAATTTGGTCCATGCCTTCCATGTGGCTCATCCTGATCGCCCTGGGGGTTTTCATGAGGGTTCGGTGACCCCTCCTTAAGGGGGGGGGGTACTGTTGTGAACTCTGTTTTCGGGCTCCCTCTTGTGGTCACTGGTGGTATGGTGTGACTTTTGCTTTGGGCTCCCCCTGGTGGCTTTGTTTGTTATCCTGCTGGTCTCTGGTTATCAGCTGGTTCGTTATCCTCTGGGAGGTTCCTATATAGCTCTGTTTCACTTCCACTTGTTGCCGGCTGTCGATGTAATCAGTGCTACTCAGATTCCTTCTGACTACCTTGCTCCCAGTCCATCCAAGACAAGCTAAGTTTAGTTTGCTCATTTTTTGATCAGCAGTGTTTATCATGTTTTCTTGTCCAGCTTGCTAAAATGTGATTCCCTCGCTTGCTGGCTGCTCTAGTGGACTGAGTTTCTCCCCACACACCGTTAGTTGGTGCGTGGGTTCTTGAAATCTCAGGATGGATATTTTGTAAGGGTTTTTATTGATCGCATAGACCCCTGCTCTATTTTCTGCTTTCTAGTACTAGTGGGCCTCTTTTGCTGAATCTGATTTCATCCCTACGTATGTGCCTTCCTCTTACTTCACCGTTAATATTTGTTGGGGGCTTCTATATCTTTGGGGATTATTTCTCTGGAGGCAAGCGAGGTCTTTCTTTCTCTTTAGGGGTAGCTAGTTCCTCAGGCTGGCTCGAGACGTCTAGGAATTTTTTAGGCACGTTCACCGGCTACCTTTAGTTGTGTTGGATAGGTTCAGATTTGCGATCAGTCCAGTTACCATCTCCCTAGAGCTTGTGTGCTTGACAAAGGTCCTCGGACCGATACGTTGCCGCAGGAGGCAGATTAAAATGTAAATTGCTTTCTTCACATCTGGAGTGGCGCTGTCCCTTCTTCATCTGTATGCGGTATTCTTTATGTTGGCCTACATACAGTGTTTCTTACCAATAACCTTGTGATTCCCTGACTGCTTTGGCCTTGCGACGATACCTCCACATTTGCTGCTGGTGGTGTCCTAACCGGTGGGCTTACAGTGAGGGAAGCAATGTAGCGTTCCTGACTACCTTCATTCTGAGCAGGTGCACCAACGGTACGGGACGTTTAGTAGTTAATCCAGGCTTGCAAGTGCATGCTGGATAAATGTCTAAGCATGCACGTTGTATTTACATTTTTAAGATTCTTCCCTCTGCTAAAGGTCTTTGAGCATTTCTTACAGATAACTTTTGATAGATCATTCTGATCTTGGTTAAAAAATTGCTACACTACACTCTTCCTACTATCGAAAACCTTTTCAGGCATTGTGCGCTGTGCTACTTTCACCAAATGGCCACGCTCTCCTAAAACTGTTCTTGTTTTTCGCAAACATTTTTGGCCTGATACGGGCCTGCCAGATGACAGCTGTTGCAATGTAGATGGCTGATGCGGATTATCCTCCTCCACTTCAGAGCTAGTGGCAGCGGCACCCTCTTCCCCCAATGGCTGCCAATCTGGGTCAACAACTGGGTCATCTATCACCTCCTCCTCAATGTCACGTGCACCTTCCTCAGTGTCACCGTGTAAGGTGCTATAGCGTTCGGGACAGGGCACCATAGTCTCATCAGGGTCACATTCTGGCTCAGTAAACTGCGAGGGCAATGTAGTGATCAGAGTCAATGGAACAGCATCACAATCTAGCTGTGGCTGTGCATCAGTGCACTCCATGTCCTATTCTTCTTGTAATTGGCAGTGTACAATTTCCCTTTCGAACCCAGGCACGGTATGTGTAAAGAGCTCCATGAAGTAACCTGTAGTGTCGCCTGCTGCATCCTTCACTTTTGGTTTGGGAGAAGGACACAAGGAAACGTCTTTTTCCTGACTGGGAGCATCCACTGACAACTGGCTGCTCTTATATTTAGAACTTTGGGAAGAGGAGGCGAAAGAGCTAGAGGGTGAGTCAGCAAGGAAAGACAACACTTTTTCCTGCTTCTCCGGCTTTAAAAGCTGTTTTCCTACTCCCAGGTAAGGGAGCCTTGGAGGCCTTGTGTAGCCAGACGATGACGCAGGCTGAACACCTCCAGCCTTAGGTGCTACTGTGCTTTTGCCACTACTACGAGATGCAGCACCACCAGCACCATCAGTACCAGCTGGCAACCCACGCCCACGGCCTCTTCCACCAGACTTCCTCATTTTTGGGGGGAGACACTGAACCACAACTCATATTACACCGTCGTTATATGAGGGGCCCTGTGCCAGTACCGTCGCCCACGAGAGAGTGTTCCCCCCACATTGAACTGTGCTCTACCACTTGCAATACTACCTCTCCCAGCTCCACCACTGTGTAGTCTGTGCGGGTAAAACCTGAAATGGCACTGCCAATATGAATTATTTGAAATGATAGATGATAGTTAAAATATACAGGGGCCCTGGACTCCATTTAATACTTTGCGCCTACTACCACTGTCTTTATTATATGGGCCTACTAACGGTGTCTGCCGCTCCTTGCTTTTCTCCTCCACTGAACAAAGCTGAGCCACCAGTTTACTCCTGTTTCGAACATTAAACTGCATTTGGCCTACTTGTTTGGTTGGGCCTACTAACGGTGTCTGCAGCTGCTTGTTGTTCTCCTCCACTGAACAAAGCAGTGCTGCCTGTTTACTCCGGTTACCAATTTTGAACTGCATTTGGCCCACTTTATTACTTGGGCCTACTTACTGTGTCTGCTGTTGTGAATTCTGCTCTTGGGCGCCCTCCGGTGGTTATAAGTGGTACTGCTGCTCCTTTGGATTTCAGTAGTCATCAGGTGCTTCCACTTATTACCAATTCTGACTGGGCTATTTAGTCTTGCTAGATCCTTTACTTAGTGCCAGTTGTCCATTGTTTCTTGGTGGATTCACATCTTTGCCTGGATTCTCCTGCTATTCTGTCCAAATCATCAAAGATAAGTCCTGGCTTTGTTTTTGCTGTCCACATGCTGTGGACTTTATAGCTCACTGCATTTCTATGTTTTTTTTTGTCCAGCTTTGTCGGTGTGGATTTATTCAGTCAAGCTGGAAGCTCTGGGAAGCAGATTTACCCTCCATACCTTTAGTTAGGTGTGGAGATTTTTGTATTATCTGTGGTGGATATTTTCTAGTATTTTAATACTGACCGCACAGTACCCTGTCCTGTTCTTTCTATTTAGCTAGAGTGGCCTCCTTTGCTAAATCCTGGTTTCATGCTACATATGTTATTTCCCTCTCCTCTCACAGTCAATATTTGTGGGGGGCTGTCTATCCTTTGGGGATTTTCTCTGAGGCAAGATAGCTTTCCTGTTTCTATCTTTAGGGGTATCTAGTCCTCCGGCTGTGTCGAGGTGTCTAGGCCATGTTAGGTACATCCCACGGCTACTTCTAGTTGTTGTGTTAAGTTCAGGGTCTGCGGTCAGTACAGGTACCACCTCCTCCAGAGCTCGTCTCATGCTGCTCCTAAGCCACCAGATCATAACAGTCTGCCACTCATTACAGTTTTCCTCCACTGAACAAAGCAATGTTGCCTGTTTAGTCCTGTTACCAATTTTGAACTGCATTTAGTCTACTTTATTCTTTATTATTATTATTATTATTCATTTTTTATAGCGCCATTTATTCCATGGCGCTTTACATGTGAAATACGGGGCAAATATAGACAAATACATTAAACATGAGCAAAAAACAAGGCACACGGGTACATAAGGAGGGAGGACCCTGCCCGCGAGGGCTCACAATCTGCAGGGGATGGGTGATGATACACTAGGAGAGGGCAGGGCTGGTTGTGCGGTGGTTCAGTAGGTTCAGGATCACTGCAGGCTGTAGGCTTGTCGGAAGAGGTGAGTCTTCAGGTTCTTTTTGAAAGTTTCTATGGTAGGCGAGAGTCTGATGTGCTGGGGTAGAGAGTTCCAGAGTATGGGTGAAGCACGGGAGAAGTCTTGGATGCGGTTGTGGGAAGAAGAGATGAGAGGGGAGTAGAGAAGGAGGTCTTGAGAGGATCGGAGGTTGCGTGTTGGTAGGTACCGGTTGATCATGTCACAGATGTATGGAGGAGATAGGTTGTGGATGGCTTTGTAGGTCATTGTGAGGGTTTTGAACTGGAGTCTCTGGGCAATAGGAAGCCAGTGAAGGGCTTGGCATAGGGGAGAGGCTGGGGAATAGCTGGGAGACAGGTAGATTAGTCGAGCAGCAGAGTGTAGGATGGATTGGAGTGGTGCCAGAGTGCTAGAGGGGAGTCCAGAGAGTAGGAGGTTGCAGTAGTCGAGGCGGGAGATGATAAGGGCGTGCACTAGTGTTTTTGTGGTGTCACGGTCAAGGAATGCGCGGATCCGGGAAATGTTTTTGAGTTTGAGGCGGCAGGAGGAGGCAAGGGCTTGGATATGTGGTTTGAAAGAGAGGGCAGAGTCGAGGATCACCCCGAGGCACCGGGCGTGTGGGACTGGGGAAAGTGAGCAGCTGTTGACATTGATGGATAGGTCTGGTGGAGGGGTAGAGTGAGATGGGGGAAAGATGATGAATTCTGTTTTGTCCATGTTCAGTTGTAGAAAGCGAGCAGAAAAGAAGGCTGAAATAGCAGACAGACAGTGCGGGATTTTGGTAAGTAAGGAGGTGAGGTCAGGTCCGGATAGGTAGATCTGCGTGTCATCAGCATAGAGGTGGAACTGCATACCGTGGGATTCTATGAGCTGTCCCAGACCGAAGGTGTAGATGGAGAAGAGTAGGGGTCCTAGAACAGAGCCTTGAGGAACACCGACTGACAAGGGGCGAGGTGAGGAGGTGGTGTGGCGGAGGGAGACACTGAATGTCCGATCTGTCAGATATGATGAGATCCAGGAAAGGGCCAAGTCTGTGATGCCAAGAGATGAGAGGATGTGTAGCAGAAGGGAGTGGTCCACAGTGTCAAAGGCAGAAGACAGGTCCAGGAGAAGGAGGACAGAGTAGTGTCGCTTGTTCCTGGCAGTTAGTAGGTCATTCGTGACTTTAGTTAGGGCAGTTTCAGTTGAGTGATGGGAACGGAAGCCAGATTGTAATCGATCAAAGAGGGAGCAGGAGGAGAGGTGAGAGGACAGTTCAAGATGGATGTGTTGCTCCAGCAATTTGGAGGCATAAGGAAGAAGAGATATCGGGCGATAGCTAGACACAGAGGATGGGTCGAGGGAGGGCTTTTTGAGGATGGGTGTGATCTTGGCATGTTTGAAGGATGAGGGGAAGACACCTGTTGTGAGTGAGAGGTTGAAGAGGTGCGTTAGGGTTGGGATGAAGACCGTGGAAAGGTTAGGGATGAGGTGAGATGGGAGCGGGTCGAGCGTGCAGGTGGTGAGGTGTGATCTCGACAGGAGGGTGGAGAGCTGATCTTCTGTCATGGTGGAGAAGCTGGTTTTGGAGGAGCAGGGGTGAGCAGCTAAGAGGGGCAGTGGGCGTTGTGGGCCAAAGCTTTCTCTGATCGTATCGATCTTCTGTTTAAAGAAAGAGGCAAAGTCTTCAGCAGAAATGAGAGGGGAGGGAGGGGGTGCAGGGGGACGGAGTAGAGAATTGAAAGTTTTGAAAAGCTGTTTAGGGTTGTGAGACAGGGAGGATATGAGAGATGAAAAGTAAGTTTGTTTTGCGGCAGTGAGCGCGGACTTGAAGCTGGCGAGGGACTGCTTGTATGCGGTGAAGTGGTCAGCAGAGCGGGATCGCTTCCATCTTCGCTCAGCGATCCTGGAAGCCCGTCTCAGTTCTTTAGTCAGGCTGGTCAGCCAGGGCTGCCTGTTGACTGTACGAGTTTTGCTATGCATGAGCGGGGCGGCCGAATTGAGTGTTGCTGTTATTGTGGCGTTATAAAAAGCAGCAGCAGCATTTGTGTCATGAAGGGAGGCTATGTCTGTAAGAGGGAGAAGGGACTCAGAGAGTGATTGTAAGTTGAGATGTTTGAGATTTCTGCGAGGGAGTTCGTGGAGTGGGGGTTGCACACTAGGAGAGGAGAGGGAAGAGAATGTCAGTAGGTCGTGGTCAGACAGGGGGAGGGGTGAGTTAGTGAGATTAGTAAGGGAGCAGAGGCGGGTGAAGACGAGGTCCAGCGTGTGGCCATCTTTGTGAGTGGCCTCAGAGGACCATTGAGTGAGGCCAAAGGAGGCAGTCAGTGATAAAAGTTTAGAGGCAGCTGAGGTGGAAGTGTCAATCGGGATGTTGAAATCACCCATGATGATAGTGGGGATGTCAACAGAGAGGAAATGAAATAGCCATGTGGTGAAGTGGTCGAGAAAGGTGGAGATGGCTAGTTCTGGGGGGCGGTAGATGACAGCCAGCTGGAGGTTGGAGGGGGAATAGATGCGGATGGAGTGCACCTCAAATGAGGGAAGAGTAGCGGAGGGTGGTAGCGGGATTGGAGTGAAGGAGCAGGTGTCGGACAGGAGCAAGCCAACTCCTCCACCACGTTTGTTGGTGGAGCGAGAGGTGTGAGAGAGACCGCCGTAGGAAAGCGCAGCTGGAGAGGCTGAGTCAGAGGGGGTGAGCCAGGTTTCCGTGATGCCAAGGAAGGAGAGTTTGTTGGTGATGAAGAGGTCATGGATAAATGGCAGTTTGTTGCAGACGGAGCGTGCGTTCCATAGTGCTCCAGGTAGGGGGACCGGGGGAGTGGGGGCTGGATGAATGGGTATGAGGTTGCCATGGTTGGGAAAACGTGCGGAGGATCGAGGTAGGGGGTTAGAAATGAGCGTGGGGATGTGTTGAGGTGGGCCGGGATTTGGGGATACATCACCGGCAATGAGGAGTAGCAGACAGAGCGTTAGAAGGTGGGAGCTGGATAGGACATGATGTGGCCGTGTGTGTCTGGAGAAAAAGGATTGTATGTGGAGGAACAGTTCTGAGGATAAGGTGAGATGGCTGGGGAGGATGGAGGAAGAAATGACTAGTTCCTTACAAGGTGGAGGGATTGCAGGAGATTGTAAGAAGGAAAGTAGTATGGGGGTGAATGAGAAAAGAAACCGAAACATTGTAGAGGTTGGTGTTCTGTTACCTTCCAGTCAATTCCAGTCCAATTCAGTCTAATTCAAATTCATAATTCAAAAGATGTAATTTAAAAGATGGAAGATAAAAGATGAAATGCAGCAGACTGCGTCTGTAGCAGACGCCTGCATGTGAATATATCCCCAGTTAAGGGCAATCAGGTGTGAATGAGGGGGTGGCTGGGTATGGGAGACCAGATGTAGCGAGTTAAGCAGAGGTCATAAAGAGAGGGAGGGGTTAGACTGACCACTCAGAGAGATGCCAGAATAACACAATGAGATATATGGAACAGGTCATGGAAACAGGCTGATAGGTAAGAAAGCATACTAAAAAGGATTATATGTGCTGCACCAAGACACTCAGATCCAGGGAAGGCATAGGAAATTCAATGCAATATACAGAGACATTCAGGAGCCAGGGAGAGCTGGGGAAAGGTCAGTGCATACCATGAAAATTCAATGCAATATACAGAGACATTCAGGAGCCAGGGAGAGCTGGGGAAAGGTCAGTGCATACCATGAAAATTCAATGCAATATACAGAGACATTCAGGAGCCAGGGAGAGCTGGGGAAAGGTCAGTGCATACCATGAAAATTCAATGCAATATACAGAGACATTCAGGAGCCAGGGAGAGCTGGGGAAAGGTCAGTGCATACCATGAAAATTCAATGCAATATACAGAGACATTCAGGAGCCAGGGAGAGCTGGGGAAAGGTCAGTGCATACCATGAAAATTCAATGCAATATACAGAGACATTCAGGAGCCAGGGAGAGCTGGGGAAAGGTCAGTGCATACCATTCTTTGGGCCTATATCTGTGTTTCCTCCTCATTCCTGCCCATTGCCCAGCCACTGCTAGATGAGTCTGCTGGTACATTGACACAGACCACTACATTCCCCTTGCACTCTACACAGCCTGAATTTGACCCTGCTGAAACTCAGGTTCCCCTTCCCGCATACTATACCACCTTACATGGGGACAAAGAGGAAGGTGCAGATGAAAGTGCAGGTTCCTTCAACAGGTGGGGGGCATACTCATTGGCGACGTCACTGGCACAGGGCCCCTCATAGTACGCAAAAGTGTCTCTGCCTGTGGGAGTCACCCCCGCCGTCAATCACAACGCCGTACTTTGAGGGGCCCTGTGCCAGTGGCAATGCGAGCGAGTGTGCCCCCCCTGCTTGCTCAGGATCACAGCACTTGCAAAGTTGAAATACTTACCTCTCCCTGCTCCACCGCCGTGACGTATTCCACATTTCCTGGGCCCAAGAAAAAATTGAGCCAGCCCTCCACCCCCCCCCCCCCACAACTTTAACCAAATGACCCCCAATTTTCAATACCTAACTATTATTATAAGGTTAATTAAGATTGTCAAGCTTAAGTAACAATAATTGATGCTTTTGACATTAAAATGGGCCCTGTAGGTGTTTTCCTGTCCTCCACTCACTGCCGACTTTTATTCCCCATTGACTTGCATTGGGTTTCGTGTTTCAGTCGGCCCCCGACTTTTCGCAATGATCGGCCGATTTCACCCGACCCGACTTTTGACAAAGTCGGGTTTCACAAAACCTGACTCGATCCTGACAAAGTAAAAGTCGCTCAACCCTAGTAGAGACAGCAGGTAGAACTGACTGGTGGAGAAAATGGCCGTGTCACCATGAGTGATTCAATCCCCATTGCAATACCCCCCAGGAGTGAAATGTTAATATGGTGTCGGGCAGCAATAGGCCTCAGGGACAAAGATTATCAAGCTCTGGTAGAACCTGTGTATTCAGAAAGTAGGCCCACCCTCCTGACAGCCAGAGGGGTGGTTGAAGTCTGCAAGGGGAGGGTGCCCGTACGTGTCCTTAACTGTGGAGAGGAAGAGGTCCACCTAACCAAATATGCCACACTTGCCAAATTGTTTGCTGTTGATAATAATGTGATACAGGCGACAGAATCCTTGGTCCCGTCCAACCAGGCGGAGGACAATGGCTCTGCAGGACAAATGGAAGATTGATGTCAGAAATTGCAAGTAGGCACTGACTCTACCCCATCACACCAAAAACAAGGGGCTTACAGGGTGGTTCATGAGTATGAGCGGGTATTCAGCAAGCATCCCCTAGATTTTGGGCAGGTAAAAGGGATTCAACATCATATCCCCACAGGAGATCATCCACCCATTAAAGAGAAATACCGTCCTGTACCCCCAGCTCATTATCAGTGTGCCAAAGACATGTTGCGAGAGATGAAGGAGGCTGGGGTAGTGAGAGACAGTTGTAGCCCCTGGGCAGCTCCATTAGTCCTTGTCAGAAAGTAGGATGGCACAATGAGGATGTATGTTGATTATAGGCAGATAAACCGCATTACACATAAGGATGCATACCCACTGCCCAGAATAGAAGAGTCCTTAGCTGCTTTAACCCCTTTCTGCCAGCTGACGGAATAGTACGTCAGCTGGCAGATCCCCTACTTTAAGGTGGGCTCCGGCGGTGAGTCCACCTTAAAGCCGCGATATGTCAGCTGTTTTGTACAGCTGACATGTGTGCGCAATGACCGCGAGTGGAATCGCGATCCACCCGCGCCCATTAACTAGTTAAATGCCGCAGTAAATTGCTGACAGTGGCATTTAACTAGCGCTCCCGGCCGCGCGGCCGGATGTGCTCGCACTGCTGGCCCCCGTCACATGATCGGGGGTCATGTTATGATCCGGTGACTTTGGAGCAGCATGAAACTTTCTCAGGAGAAGTGGAATCTGTACTGACCGCAAACCCTGAACTTAACACCGCAACTAGAAGTAGCCGTGGGGTGTGCCTAACATACCCTAGACACCTCGACACAGCCGGAGGACTAAATACCCCTATAGATGGAAATAGGAATACTAACTAGCCTCAGAGCAGAACCCCAAAGGATAGGCAGCCCCCACAAATATTGACTGTGAATAGGAGAGGAAAGACACACACAGGCAGAAAACAGATTTCAGCAAAAGAGGCCACTCTAGCTAAATAGGGAAAGATAGGACAGAATACTAAGCGGTCAGTATTAAAAACTCTTCAAAAATATCCACAGCAGAAAATACAAAAAGTTCCACAATCTAACTAAAGACATGGAATGTATATCTGCAGCTCCTGAGAATCCAACACGACTGAGAAAATACTGACACAATCTAAGCTGGACAAAAAACAATGAATAGCACTAAATTATTAAGCACACAGCATGTGTGCAACAAAAACAAAACCAGACACTTATCTTTGCAGATTTGGCAGCAAGGCAGAAGGAACCAGGCAAGGACAAAACCTCCAAAAACAATGGACAACTGGCAAGGACTAATGAATCCTGCACGCCTAAATACCCCAGTCAGAACTGCAATCAGCAGACACACCTGACCAGGGCTGCAACCCAGAGACAACTGCATTACCACCTACAACCACAGGAGGGAGCCCAAAAGTAGAATTCACAACAGGGTCAGCGGTGCATGGCAATAACAACCAGAGGTCTCCTTGAGACCTCTATTGTTGTTGATGGCCGATTGCTTTGAGCGCCACCCTGTGGTCGGCGCTCAAAGTACACCTGCCTTTCTGCTACATAGAGGTGATCTGTATTTCACCTCTATGTAGCAGAGCCGATCGAGTAGTGCATGCTTCTAGCATCCTATGGAGGCTATTGAAGCATGCCAAAAATAAAAAAAAGTGTTTAAAAATATTAAAAAAATAAAAAATATATAAAAGTTCAAATCACCCCCCTTTCGCCCCAATCAAAATAAAACAATTAAAAAAAATTAAACATACACATATTTGGTATCGCCGCTTTCAGAATTGCCCGATCTATCAATAAAAACAAAGGATTAACCTGACCGCTAAATGGCGTAGCGAGAAAAAAATCAAAACGCCAAAATTACGTTTTTTTGGTCGCCGCGATATTGCATTAAAATGCAATAACGGGCGATCAAAAGAATGTATCTACACGAAAATGGTATCATTAAAAACGCCAGCTCGGCATGCAAAAAATAAGCCCTCAACCGACCCCAGATCATGAAAATTGGAGATGCTACGGGTATTGGAAAATCGCACAATTTTTTTTTTTTTTTTTAGCAAATTTTGGAATTTTTTTTCACCACTTAGATAAAAAATAACCTAGACATGTCAGGTGTCTATGAACTCGTAATGACCTGGAGAATCATAATGACAGGTTAGTTGTAGCATTTGGTGAACCTAGCAAAAAAGCCAAACAAAAAACAAGTGTGAGATTGCACTTTTTTTGCAATTTCATCACACTTGGAATTTTTTTCCCGTTTTCCGTTACACGACATGGTAAAACCAATGATATCGTTCAAAAGTACATCTCGTCCCGCAAAAAATAAGCCCTCACATGGCCATATTGACAGAAAAATAAAAAAGTTATGGCTCTGGGAATGAGGGGAGCGAAAAACGAAAACAAAAAAACGGAAAAAGCTCCGGGGGTGAAGGGGTTAAAATCTGCTAATTACTTCTCTACCCTGGATCTCACCAGTGGGTACTTGCAGGTTCCCGTAGCAGAGGCGGACAAGGAAAAGACGGCCTTCACCACACCGATGGGTCTCTGTGATTCCAACTACATGCCATTCGGACTGTGCAATGCCCCAGGAACGTTCCAGAGGATGATGGAGTGCTGTCTTGGACACAAGAACTTTGAAACCATAATGCTATATCTGGACGATGTCATTGTTTTCTCCAAGACTTATGAGGACCATCTGAAGCACCTGGCCGAGGTGTTCGAAGCCCTGTCCAACTTTGGCCTAAAGGTAAAACCGTCCAAATGCCATCTGTTAAAGCCCAAAGTGCAGTATCTGGGCCATGTAGTGAGTGCCGAAGGGGTGGCCCCAGACCCTGACAAGGTCACTGTGATCAGAGACTGGCCGAAGCCCAGCAACCTCCATGAAGTCCGGCAGTTCCTCGGGTTGGTAGGCTACTACAGGAGGTTTATCAAAGACTTCACCAAAAAGCCACGCCATTGCAAGACCTGTTGGTGGGCCAATCCAAGAAAACCAAGGGTAAGAATACCCCATTTTACTGGAACGATGGACTGGAGGGATCCTTCACTTGTTTAAAGTTGGCGCTGACGGGAGAAGAGGTACTGGCCTACCCTGACTATGACCAACCGTTTGTACTGTATACGGATGCCAGCAACATGGGACTGGGAGCCGTGTTGTCCCAGGTCCAGAAAGGCAAAGAGAGGGTAATTGCTTACGCCAGCATCAAACTTCGTCCCACTGAAAGGAACCCTGACAACTACAGTTCCTTTAAGCTGGAGTTCCTTGCCATCGTTTGGGTAGTGATGGAGAGGTTCAAGCACTACCTGGCCTCAGCAAAATTCACCGTCTTCACGGACAACAATCCACTGACACACTTGGACACAGCAAAACTTGGTGCCTTAGAGCAGCGGTGGATGGCCCGGTTGTCCAATTACGATTTCACCATCAAGTACCGGGCAGGGCACAAAACTGCGAATGCCGATGCATTGTCCAGGATGCCTAACTTGCCAGAAATGGGAGAAGACTCGGAAGTAGTCTTGAGCGATACCTTCCGATATCGGAAAGTATCGGTATCGAAAAGTATCGGCCGATACCGTCAAAGTATCGGATCTAATCTGATACCGATGCCCGATCCCAATGCAAGTCAATGGGACGAAAATATCGGAATTAAAATAAACCCTTTCTTTCCTTGTAGGTTCATTCTACATGAAGGAAAACAACTAAGAATAATGTAGGATGTATTGGGGGAGGTGGCGGAGACATTAAAGGCACAGAGGTTTAGCCCAATCAAATAGAATAGCAGGAATTTTAAAAAATTTTTAAGACGTTCGGAGTTACAAAGATATTGACTATGTTAAGATTTTTTTTATTTTGTCAGATATTGATGTTACACTACTTCCACGCCCTTCACCCTCATTTTTACTTCTCCCACACTTTCTTCTTCATCATCATCAGCATCTTTGACATCAACTTCTTCACCTTATTCATCTTCTTCTTCATCTTCTACCTATTTTATTTTTTGTTACATTGTTCAAATTCGTTATATTTAACTATTATTCTTCTTCATATTCAACTTCTTCATCATATTCTTATTTGTGACAGGCATTCCCGTAGTTGTTATCTATAAAAGTTTGAAGATTACACCTTCCGTTCTGCCTGTCACAAAAGAGTTACATTTGTCCGCGTTCAGTTTGGCCTGCAGCATCAGGCTTTATCCAGGGGCACCACGAGGAGGAACGGACTCACCCCCATACACTGCTTAGTCTTCTTCTGCTTATAATTTAGATAATATCTTTTGCTCTGATATTTAGTGTTATGCTTAATGTTCTTCTGCTCTTTGTTCTGCAGCCTCTTGTTCTTCTGCTTCTCGGTCTTCCAGGTCGTCGTCGTCTCCGGGGTCGTCGTCATCGGGGTGGTCTTCAGGGTCATCGTCTCCAGGGTCGTCGTCATCTCAGTGGTTGTCGTCTCTGGTGTCGTCGTCATCTTAGGGGTGGTCTTCCGGGTCATCATCTTTAGTCTCTTGAACTTGGAAATGTAGCAGAAGGTACAAGAAGGCTGAGAAAATGCCGAGAAACAGCTGATGGAACTGGAACTCGGATGGCTACCCGAAGGTCCAAGAGCCAATGGAACTACCGAGGACCAGCTGACGTTACTGGAACCCGGTTACTAAGCAGGAGGTACCCGTGCCTGAAAGCACTACCAAGGACCACCTGACGTTGGTGGAACTCGGATACCCAGAGGGAGGCACCTAAGCCAAAGGCTCTGCCCAGAACCAGCTGACGGTACTGGAACCAGGATGGGGAGCAGAAGGTACAAGAGCAAAAGACACTGCCGAGAACCAGCTGACGGTACTGGAACCCGGATGGGTAGCCGAAGGTCCAAGAGCCAATGGAACTACCGAGGACCAGCTGACGTTACTGGAACCCGGTTACTAAGCAGGAGGTACCCGTGCCTGAAAGCACTACCAAGGACCACCTGACGTTGGTGGAACTCGGATACCCAGAGGGAGGCACCTAAGCCAAAGGCTCTGCCTGGAACCAGCTGACGGTACTGGAACCAGGATGGGGAGCAGAAGGTACAAGAGCAAAAGACACTGCCGAGAACCAGCTGACGGTACTGGAACCCGGATGTGTAGCCGAAGGTCCAAGAGCCAATGGAACTACCGAGGACCAGCTGACGTTACTGGAACCCGGTTACTAAGCAGGAGGTACCCGTGCCTAAAAGCACTACCAAGGACCACCTGACGTTGGTGGAACTCGGATACCCAAAAGGAGGCACCTAAGCCAAAGGCTCTGCCCGGAACCAGCTGATGATGCTGGAACCAGGATGGGGACCTATTTAAGCTTGTCTTCCTAGAGCCCCAACTAGCAGTGTTGGAGCAAAGGGTCAGCAGGGGGAGCAGAGTGTAGGCCGAAGCCTGCACTGGAGGCATTTGTAGGTCTGTTGTGTCTGCGTGGCGTTTGCAGGACACGATGCCGGCTACACAGCAGGGGAACAGCTGGCAGTGCTGAACCCCACTGATAGAGTGGCGGGTGTTTGGCTCTGTGCAGCCAGCACTTCCGGGCCCCAACTGGCGGTGTTAGAGCCCAGGGTCAGCAGGAGGAGGAGAGGGAGCAGAGTGTAGGCCGAAGCCTGCACTGGCGGCAGCTTTGTGTCTGCGTGGCTGTTGCAGGACACGTTGCCGGCTACACAGCAGGGGAACAGCTGGCGGTGCTGAACCCCACTGACACATTGGTGAGGTGTTTGGCTCTGTGCAGCCAGCACTTCCGGGCCCCAACTGGCGTTGTTAGAGCCCAGGGTCAGCAGGAGGAGGAGAGGGAGCAGAGTGTAGGCCGAAGCCTGCACTGGCGGCAGCTTTGTGTCTGCGTGGCTGTTGCAGGACACGTTGCCGGCTACACAGCAGGGGAACAGCTGGCGCTGCTGAACCCCACTGACACATTGGCGAGGTGTTTGGCTCTGTGCAGCCAGCACTTCCGGGCCCCAACTGGCGGTGTTAGAGCCCAGGGTCAGCAGGAGGAGGAGAGGGAGCAGAGTGTAGGCCGAAGCCTGCACTGGCGGCAGCTTTGTGTCTGCGTGACTGTTGCAGGACACGTTGGCGGCTACACAGCAGGGGAACAGCTGGCAGTGCTGAACCCCACTGACACATTGGCGAGGTGTTTGGCTCTGTGCAGCCAGCACTTCCGGGCCCCAACTGGCAGTGTTAGAGCCCAGGGTCAGCAGGAGGAGGAGAGGGAGCAGAGTGTAGGCCGAAGCCTAATTGAACCAATTTCAAAGGTAACCTTTAACCCCCCCCTCAGGTGTTACAAACTAGAAGAGCCACACCTTATGCAGCAGTAGTGCTGCACAAGTCAAAGGTTGCTCTTTTAATTTTTCTCCTTGCACACGCTGAATGAAACACGTATAACATTTAGCCCTTTATACAGTCAAACTGTGTTGGAGGCGAGAGTTCCCTTTGTAATGAGACGCAGCGCAGCTGGCAAAAATACCAACTTGGTGCTTGGCGCGGCCTCCTGAGCATCGTTATTTGCTGCACAGGAGTCTGCGCTGTCGTGTTATCCCTTGGCCTTGCGCTGTTAGCGCTGCCCGTCCTCTGACATCATTTGATGTTGGCCGGTGCGGTTCGCGATGCCCATGAATCCCAGCCCCGCAGTGTCTTTACATTGTTAACACACTGCGGGGCTGGGATTCATTGCCTTGCGCACTACATATGTTCGCCTCTCACACTCGGGTCCTAACACCTGCTTCAGACTGTGTGGCGTCAGCTGATCCCTTATCGCATGCCACGGCCATGAAGCCGCACAGTCTGAAGAAGACGGAAGGAGATGAGGGGCAGGCGAACATATGCACTGCTCATGCCCATCAATCACACCCTCGCAGTCAAAATAAATAAGACACCAAGGGGCGTTGTGTGGGGCAGGGCGGCCGCAGAGGCGCAGCCAGCCAAACAATGATGCCAGAAGACGGGCAGCGCTACCAAGGGGGTTGCAGCGTGTCATTACAAAGGAAAGTCACACCTCAGGGACGGTGAAATGGTCACAGAGGACACATTTTAGATGTGTTCAGTTCCACATGTGCAAGGAGAATAAGTTTATGAGCCACCTTGCACACATGCAGCATTACTGCTGTACAAGGTGGCTGTAAAACATACAAACGCCTGGGGGAGGGGGGACAGGTTCCCTTCAATTTCAGTTCTTCTGTCTGCGTGGCTGTTGCAGGACACGTTGCCGGCTACACAGCAGGGGAACAGCTGGCGGTGCTGAACCCCACTGACACATTGGCGGGTGTTTGGTTCTGTGCAGCCAGCACTTCCGGGCCCCAACTGGCGGTGTTAGAGCCCAGGGTCAGCAGGAGGAGGAGAGGGAGCAGAGTGTAGGCCGAAGCCTGCACTGGCAGCAGCTTTGTGTCTGCATGGCTGTTGCAGGACACGTTGCCGGCTACACAGCAGGGGAACAGCTGGCGGTGCTGAACCCCACTGACACATTGGCGAGGTGTTTGGCTCTGTGCAGCCAGCACTTCCGGGCCCCAACTGGCGTTGTTAGAGCCCAGTGTCAGCAGGAGGAGGAGAGGGAGCAGAGTGTAGGCCGAAGCCTGCACTGGCGGCAGCTTTGTGTCTGCGTGGCTGTTGCAGGACACGTTGGCGGCTACACAGCAGGGGAACAGCTGGCGGTGCTGAACCCCACTGACACATTGGCGAGGTGTTTGGCTCTGTGCAGCCAGCACTTCCGGGCCCCAACTGGTGGTGTTAGAGCCCAGGGTCAGCAGGAGGAGGAGAGGGAGCAGAGTGTAGGCCGAAGCCTAATTGAACCAATTTCAAAGGTAACCTTTAACCCCATCAGGTGTTACAAACTAGAAGAGCCACACCTTATGCAGCAGTAGTGCTGCACAAGTCAAAGGTTGCTCTTTTAATTTTTCTCCTTGCACACGCTGAATGAAACACGTATAACATTTAGCCCTTTATACAGTCAAACTGTGTTGGAGGCGAGAGTTCCCTTCGTAATGAGACGCAGCACAGCTGGCAAAAATACCAAGTTGGTGCTTGGCGTGGCCTCCTGAGCATCGTTATTTGCTGCACAGGAGTCTGCGCTGTCGTGTTATCCCTTGGCCTTGCGCTGTTAGTGCTGCCCGTCCTCTGACATCATTTGATGTCGGCCGGTGCGGTTCGCGATGCCCATGAATCCCAGCCCCGCAGTGTCTTTACTGTTGTGGATTCTGTTTTTGGGCTCCCTCTGGTGGTTACGGCTGGTACTGGGTGACTTTGGTGGGTTGCGGTCTCTGGTTTCCACCTGTCCATCAGAGGCTGGGTGTTTCCTATTTAACCTGGCTTTTCTGTCATTCCCTTGCCGGCTATCAATGTACTCAGATGTGCTCAGTTTGGTTTCTGACTACCTGCTCCCAGATCTCTCAGGATAAGCTTAGTTTTGTTTTTCAGTTGTTTGGTTTTCTGTCCAGCTTGCTAATTATGACTCTATGCTAGCTGGTAGCTCTAGTGGGCTGAGATTCTCCCCATGTGCCATGAGTTGGCACATGGGTTCTTGTAATCTCAGGATGGTTTTTGATTAGGGTTTTTTGCTGACCGCTCAGACCCCTTTTGTATCATTCTGCTTTCTAGTTATAGCGGGCCTCATTTTGCTAAATCTATTTTCATCTCTATGTGCGTGCCTTCCTCTCATTTCACCGTCAATACATGTGGGGGGCAACTATACCTTTTGGGGTTCATTTCTCTGGAGGCAAGCTAGGGCTTTATTTCCTCTGCAGTGCTAGTTAGCTCTTAGGCTGGCGCGTGGCGTCTAGAATCAACGTAGGCACGCTCCCTGGCTATTTCTAGTTGTGTTTGTCAGGAGTAGGGCAGCGGTCAGCCCAGGTTCCATCACCCTAGAGCTCGTCCGTGATTTATTATTATTTTGCTTGTCCAGTGCTATCCCTAGCCATTGGGATCCATGACAGTATAGCCGGCCCACAAAGTGTTAATTGTTTGGGCTGAAGTAGGAGAAAAAGAAGTGTTTAAGGGAAATTTTTTTTTTTTTTTTTTTTCCCTCAGAGTTTTGCTGCCTAGCCCTTAATTGCTGTCTAGCTGCTTCTTACCTCCTCTTAACCCTTGAATGGCTCTGACTTTAGCTGTTTAACATGGATGTCCAGAGTTTGGCTTCCAGCCTGAGTAATCTTGCTGCAAAAATTCAAAACATACAGGATTTTGTTGTTCACACTCCCATGTCTGAACCTAGAATTCCTATTCCAGAGTTTTTTTCTGGAGATAGATCTACCTTCCTGAATTTCAGGAACAATTGCAAATTGTTTCTTTCTTTGAAATCTCGCTCCTCTGGAGACCCTGCGCAGCAGGTCAAGATTGTAATATCTTTCCTGCGGGGCGACCCTCAGAATTGGGCATTTGCATTGGCACCAGGGGATCCTGCATTGCTCAGTGTGGATGCGTTTTTTCTGGCACTGGGATTGCTCTATGAGGAACCTAACCTGGAGATTCAGGCTGAAAAGGCTTTATTAACCCTCTCTCAGGGGCATGATGAAACGGAAGTATATTGTCAAAAATTTCGGAAATGGTCGGTGCTTACTCAGTGGAATGAGTGCGCCCTGGCTGCAAACTTCAGAGATGGTCTTTCTGAGGCCATTAAGGATATAATGGTGGGGTTCCCTGCGCCTACAGGTCTGAATGAGTCTATGGCTATGGCCATTCAGATTGATCGGCGTTTACGGGAGCGCAAACCTGTGCACCAGTTGGCGGTGTCTTCTGAACAGGCACCTGAGACTATGCAATGTGATAGAATTCAGTCCAGAAGTGAACGGCAAAATTATAGGCGGAAAAATGGATTGTGTTTTTATTGTGGTGATTCAGCTCATGTTATATCAGCATGCTCTAAACGCACAAAAAAGGTTGATAAATCTTTTGCCATTAGTACTCTGCAGTCTAAGTTCATTTTGTTTGTAACTCTGATTTGTTCACTGTCTTCCATTTCCGTCGATGCCTATGTGGATTTGGGCACTGCCCTGAGTCTTATGGATTGGTCATTTGCCAAACGCTGCGGTTTTAGTCTGGAGCCTCTGGAAGTTCCTATTCCTTTGAAGGGAATTGACTCTACACCATTGGCTATGAATAAACTGCAGTACTGGACACAAGTGACCATGCGCATGACTCCCGTTCATCAGAAGGTGATTTGCTTCCTTGTACTGTATAATTTACATGATGTACTAGTGCTTGGTCTGCCATGGTTACAAACTCATAATCCTGTCCTAGATTGGAAAACAATGTCTGTGTTAAGCTGGGGATGTCAGGGGGTTCATGATGATGCACCTCTGATTTCAATCGCTTCATCTACTCCTTCTGAGGTCCCTGCGTTTTTGTCTGACTATCGGGATGTTTTTGAGGAGCCTAAGCTCAATTCGCTCCCTCCTCATAGGGATTGTGACTGTGCTATAGAATTAATTCCTGGCAGTAAGTTCCCTAAGGGTCGTTTATTTAATCTGTCAGTGCCAGAGCATACTGCTATGCGGAATTATATTAAGGAGTCCTTGGAAAAGGGACATATTCGTCCATCTTCGTCCCATCTGGGAGCAGGTTTTTTTTTCGTGGCAAAAAAGATGGTTCCCTGAGGCCTTGTATAGATTATCGCCTTCTGAATAAGATTACAGTCAAATATCAGTATCCATTGCCATTATTGACTGATTTGTTTGCTCGCATTAAGGGGGCTAGGTGGTTCACTAAGATAGATCTTCGCGGTGCGTATAATCTTGTGCGGATAAAACAGGGTGATGAGTGGAAAACCGCATTTAATACGCCTGAGGGCCATTTTGAGTATTTGGTAATGCCTTTTGGACTTTCTAATGCTCCTTCAGTCTTTCAGTCCTTTATGCACAATATTTTCCGTGAATATCTGGATAAGTTTATGATTGTGTATTTGGATGATATTTTGGTGTTTTCTGATGACTGGGAGTCTCATGTTCTACAGGTCAGGAAGGTGTTTCAAGTCCTGCGGGCCAATTCTCTGTTTGTGAAGGGCTCAAAATGTCTCTTCGGAGTCCAGAAGATTTCTTTTTTGGGGTACATTTTTTCTCCTTCTACTATTGAGATGGATCCCGTCAAGGTTCAGGCGATTTGTGACTGGACACAACCTACATCTGTTAAGAGTCTTCAGAAGTTCTTGGGTTTTGCTAATTTTTATCGTCGGTTCATTACTAATTTTTCCAGTGTTGTTAAACCTTTGACTGATTTGACTAAAAAGGGTGCTGATGTTGCTAATTGGTCTCCTACGGCTGTGGAGGCCTTTCAGGAACTTAAACGCCGGTTTTCTTCTGCTCCTGTGTTATGTCAACCAGATGTTTCACTTCCTTTTCAGGTTGAGGTTGATGCTTCCGAGATTGGAGCGGGGGCGGTTTTGTCACAGAGAAGTTCCAATGGCTCGGTGATGAAGCCATGTGCATTCTTTTCTAGAAAATTCTCGCCCGCCGAGCGCAATTATGATGTGGGTAATCGGGAGCTTTTGGCCATGAAGTGGGCATTTGAGGAGTGGCGTCATTGGCTTGAGGGTGCTAGACATCGTGTGGTGGTCTTGACTGATCACAAAAATCTGATTTACCTTGAGTCTGCCAGGCGTCTGAATCCTAGACAGGCTCGTTGGTCGTTGTTTTTTTCTCGTTTCAATTTTGTGGTTTCATACCTGCCAGGTTCAAAGAATGTGAAGGCAGATGCTCTTTCCAGGAATTTTGTGCCTGACTCTCCTGGAGACTCTGGGCCTACTGGTATCCTTAGGGATGGGGTAATATTGTCCGCCGTCTCCCCAGACTTGCGACGTGCATTGCAGGGGTTTCAGGCGGATAAACCTGATCGTTGTCCACCAGAAAGATTGTTTGTTCCGGATGATTGGACCAGTAGAGTCATCTCCGAGGTCCATTCTTCTGTGTTGGCTGGTCATCCTGGAATATTTGGTACTAGAGACTTGGTGGCCAGGTCTTTTTGGTGGCCTTCCTTGTCAAGGGATGTGCGCACCTTTGTGCAGTCTTGTGAAGTGTGTGCTCGGGCTAAGCCTTGCTGTTCTCAGGCCAGTGGGTTGTTGTTATCCTTGTCTATCCCGAAGAGGCCTTGGACGCACATTTCCATGGATTTTATTTCAGATCTCCCTGTCTCACAGAAAATGTCCGTTATCTGGGTTGTGTGTGACCGCTTTTCTAAGATGGTTCATTTGGTGCCCTTGCCTAAGTTGCCTTCCTCCTCTGAGTTGGTTCCTTTATTTTTTCAGAACGTGGTTCGTTTGCATGGGATTCCGGAGAATATCGTTTCTGACAGGGGATCCCAGTTTGTGTCTAGATTTTGGCGGACGTTTTGTGCTAAGATGGGCATTGATTTGTCTTTCTCGTCTGCATTCCATCCTCAGACGAATGGCCAGACGGAGCGAACTAATCAGACCTTGGAAACTTATTTAAGGTGTTTTGTTTCTGCTGATCAAGATGACTGGGTTGCCTTTTTGCCACTGGCCGAATTTGCCCTTAATAATCGGGCTAGTTCTGCTACTTTGGTCTCTCCTTTCTTTTGTAATTCGGGGTTTCATCCTCGTTTTTCCTCTGGTCAGGTGGAGTCTTCGGATTGTCCTGGAGTGGACGTGGTGGTGGACAGGCTACATCAGATTTGGAATCAGGTGGTGGACAATTTGAAGTTGTCTCAGGAGAAGACTCAGCAGTTTGCTAATCGCCGTCGCCGCGTGGGTCCCCGACTTCTTGTTGGGGACTTGGTGTGGTTGTCTTCTCGTTTTGTCCCTATGAAGGTCTCTTCTCCTAAGTTCAAGCCTCGGTTCATCGGTCCTTATAAGATCTTGGAAATTCTTAACCCTGTATCTTTTCGTTTGGATCTCCCAGCATCGTTTGCTATTCATAATGTGTTCCATTGGTCGTTATTGCGGAGGTATGAGGTGCCCGTTGTTCCTTCGGTTGAGCCTCCTGCTCCGGTGCTGGTGGAGGGAGAATTGGAGTATGTTGTTGAGAAGATCTTGGATTCTCGTGTTTCCAGACGTAAACTCCAGTATTTGGTTAAGTGGAAGGGTTATGGTCAGGAAGATAATTCCTGGGTGGTCGCCTCCGATGTTCATGCGACTGATTTGGTCCGCGCCTTCCATAGAGCTCATCCTGATCGCCCTGGGGGTTCTCGTGAGGGTTCGGTGACCCCTCCTCAAGGGGGGGGTACTGTTGTGGATTCTGTTTTTGGGCTCCCTCTGGTGGTTACGGCTGGTACTGGGTGACTTTGGTGGGTTGCGGTCTCTGGTTTCCACCTGTCCATCAGAGGCTGGGTGTTTCCTATTTAACCTGGCTTTTCTGTCATTCCCTTGCCGGCTATCAATGTACTCAGATGTGCTCAGTTTGGTTTCTGACTACCTGCTCCCAGATCTCTCAGGATAAGCTAAGTTTTGTTTTTCAGTTGTTTGGTTTTCTGTCCAGCTTGCTAATTATGACTCTATGCTAGCTGGTAGCTCTAGTGGGCTGAGGTTCTCCCCATGTGCCATGAGTTGGCACATGGGTTCTTGTAATCTCAGGATGGTTTTTGATTAGGGTTTTTTGCTGACCGCTCAGACCCCTTTTGTATCATTCTGCTTTCTAGTTATAGCGGGCCTCATTTTGCTAAATCTATTTTCATCTCTATGTGCGTGCCTTCCTCTCATTTCACCGTCAATACATGTGGGGGGCAACTATACCTTTTGGGGTTCATTTCTCTGGAGGCAAGCTAGGGCTTTATTTCCTCTGCAGTGCTAGTTAGCTCTTAGGCTGGCGCGTGGCGTCTAGAATCAACGTAGGCACGCTCCCTGGCTATTTCTAGTTGTGTTTGTCAGGAGTAGGGCAGCGGTCAGCCCAGGTTCCATCACCCTAGAGCTCGTCCGTGATTTATTATTATTTTGCTTGTCCAGTGCTATCCCTAGCCATTGGGATCCATGACACTTTACATTGTTAAAACACTGCGGGGCTGGGATTCATGGCCTTGTGCACTACATATGTTCGCCTCTCACACTTGGGTCCTTACACCTGCTTCAGACTGTGCGGCGTCAGCTGATCCCTTATCGCATGCCACGGCCATGAAGCCGCACAGTCTGAAGAAGGCGGAAGGAGATGAGGGACAGGCGAACATATGCACTGCTCATGCCCATCAATCACACCCTCGCAGTCAAAATAAATAAGACACCGAGGGGCGTTGTGTGGGCCAGGGCGGCCGCAGAGGTGCAGCCAGCCAAACAATGATGCCAGAAGATGGGCAGCGCTACCAAGGGGGTTGCAGCGTGTCATTACAAAGGAAAGTCACACCTCAGGGACGGTGAAATGGTCACAGAGGACACATTTTAGACATGTTCAGTTCCACATGTGCAAGGAGAATAAGTTTATGAGCCACCTTGCACACATGCAGCATTACTGCTGTACAAGGTGGCTGTAAAACATACAAACGCCTGGGGGAGTGGGGACAGGTTCCCTTCAATTTTAGTTCTTGTGTCTGCGTGGCTGTTGCAGGACACGTTGCCGGCTACACAGCAGGGGAACAGCTGGCGGTGCTGAACCCCACTGACACATTGGCGGGTGTTTGGCTCTGTGCAGCCAGCACTTCCGGGCCCCAACTGGCGTTGTTAGAGCCCAGGGTCAGCAGGAGGAGGAGAGGGAGCAGAGTGTAGGCCGAAGCCTAATTGAACCAATTTCAAAGGTAACCTTTAACCCCCCCTCAGGTGTTACAAACTAGAAGAGCCACACCTTATGCAGCAGTAGTGCTGCACAAGTCAAAGGTTGCTCTTTTAATTTTTCTCCTTGCACACGCTGAATGAAACACGTATAACATTTAGTCTTTTATACAGTCAAACTGTGTTGGAAGCGAGAGTTCCCTTCGTAATGAGACGCAGCACAGCTGGCAAAAATACCAACTTGGTGCTTGGCGCGGCCTCCTGAGCATCGTTATTTGCTGCACAGGAGTCTGCGCTGTCGTGTTATCCCTTGGCCTTGCGCTGTTAGCGCTGCCTGTCCTCTGACATCATTTGATGTCGGCCGGTGCAGTTCGCGATGCCCATGAATCCCAGCCCAGCAGTGTCTTTACATTGTTAAAACACTGCGGGGCTGGGATTCATGGCCTTGCGCAGTACATATGTTCACCTCTCACACTCGGGTCCTTACACCTGCTTCAGACAGTGCGGCGTCAGCTGATCCCTTTTCGCATGCCACGGCCATGAAGCCGCACAGTCTGAAGAAGGCGGAAGGAGATGAGGGACAGGCGAACATATGCACTGCTCATGCCCATCAATCACACCCTCGCAGTCAAAATAAATAAGACACCGAGGGGCGTTGTGTGGGGCAGGGCGGCCGCAGAGGCGCAGCCAGCCAAACAATGATGCCAGAAGACGGGCAGCGCTACCAAGGGGGTTGCAGCGTGCCATTACAAAGGAAAGTCACACCTCAGGGACAGTGAAATGGTCACAGAGGACACATTTTAGACGTGTTCAGTTCCACATGTGCAAGGAGAATAAGTTTATGAGCCACCTTGCACACATGCAGCATTACTGCTGTACAAGGTGGCTGTAAAACATACAAACGCCTGGGGGAGGGGGGACAGGTTCCCTTCAATTTCAGTTCTTGTGTCTGCGTGGCTGTTGCAGGACACGTTGCCGGCTACACAGCAGGGGAACAGCTGGCGGTGCTGAACCCCACTGACACATTGGCGGGTGTTTGGCTCTGTGCAGCCAGCACTTCCGGGCCCCAACTGGCGTTGTTAGAGCCCAGGGTCAGCAGGAGGAGGAGAGGGAGCAGAGTGTAGGCCAAAGCCTGCACTGGCGGCAGCTTTGTGTCTGCGTGGCTGTTGCAGGACACGTTGCCGGCTACATAGCAGGGGAACAGCTGGCGGTGCTGAACCCCACTGACACATTGGCGAGGTGTTTGGCTCTGTGCAGCCAGCACTTCTGGGCCCCAACTGGCATTGTTAGAGCCCAGGGTCAGCAGGAGGAGTAGAGGGAGCGGAATGTAGGCCAAAGCCTGCACTGGTGGCAGCTTTGTGTCTGAGTGGCTGTTGCAGGACACATTGCCGGCTACACAGCAGGGGAACAGCTGGCGGTGCTGAACCCCACTGACACATTGGCGAGGTGTTTGGCTCTGTGCAGCCAGCACTTCTGGGCCCCAACTGGCGTTGTTAGAGCCCAGGATCAGCAGGAGGAGTAGAGGGAGCGGAGTGTAGGCCGAAGCCTGCACTGGTGGCAGCTTTGTGTCTGCGTGACTGTTGCAGGACACGTTGCCGGCTACACAGCAGGGGAACAGCTGGCGCTGCTGAACCCCACTGACACATTGGCGAGGTGTTTGGCTCTGTGCAGCCAGCACTTCCGGGCCCCAACTGGCGGTGTTAGAGCCCAGGGTCAGCAGGAGGAGGAGAGGGAGCAGAGTGTAGGCCAAAGCCTGCACTGGCGGCAGCTTTGTGTCTGCGTGGCTGTTGCAGGACACGTTGGCGGCTACACAGCAGGGGAACAGCTGGCGGTGCTGAACCCCACTGACACATTGGCGAGGTGTTTGGCTCTGTGCAGCCAGCACTTCTGGGCCCCAACTGGCATTGTTAGAGCCCAGGGTCAGCAGGAGGAGTAGAGGGAGCGGAGTGTAGGCCAAAGCCTGCACTGGTGGCAGCTTTGTGTCTGAGTGGCTGTTGCAGGACACATTGCCGGCTACACAGCAGGGGAACAGCTGGCGGTGCTGAACCCCACTGACACATTGGCGAGGTGTTTGGCTCTGTGCAGCCAGCACTTCTGGGCCCCAACTGGCGTTGTTAGAGCCCAGGATCAGCAGGAGGAGTAGAGGGAGCGGAGTGTAGGCCGAAGCCTGCACTGGTGGCAGCTTTGTGTCTGCGTGACTGTTGCAGGACACGTTGCCGGCTACACAGCAGGGGAACAGCTGGCGCTGCTGAACCCCACTGACACATTGGCGAGGTGTTTGGCTCTGTGCAGCCAGCACTTCCGGACAGCAACTAGCGGTGTTGGAGCCCGGGCTCTGCAGGTGGAGCAGAGTGTAGGCCGAAGCCTGCACTGGAGCAAGTTGAAAGGGAACCTTTAACCCCCCCCCCCCAGGCGTTTCTAGCTGAAAGAGCCATCTTGTACAGCACTAATGCTGGAAAAGGTAAACGTAGCTCTTTAATTATGGTCCTTCCAAACGCTGAACTTGACACTTTTGAAATGTGTCCCCTCACACCGTTAAACTGTCCGGTCGGTGGAACTTTCCTTTGTCATGTGACGCAGCACAGCCATCATTCTTACCCCCTTGGCGCCGTGCGCCGCCTCCTGAGCGTTGTTTGAATCTGTCCCGGATCCTGCGCTGTTGGGTTAGCTTTTGGCCATGCACACATTTTGCGCTGCCCATCTTCTGACATCATTTGGTGTCGGGCTGGCTGCGCCTGTGCGGCCGCGCTGGCCAAGATCCCGCCTCGCTGTGTCATCTAATGTAATCACTCTGCGGACCTGTGATCCATGGGCATGAGCAGTGCATATCCTCGCCTCTCACTCCCCTCCCTATGGCTTCTTCAGACTGTGGGGCGTCACGGCCGTGGCATGCTATTATGGATCAGCTGACGTTGCACAGTCTGAAGAAGGCATAGGGAGATGAGTGAGAGGCGGAGGTTCAGATATGCACTGCACATGTCCATGGATCACAGGCCCGCAGTGGGATTAAATCAGAAGACACTGCGAGGCGGGATCTCGGCCAGCGCGGCCGCACAGGCGCAGCCAGCCTAACATCAAATGATGTCAGAAGACTGGCAGCGCAAAATGTGTGCATGGCCAAGGGCTAACATAACAGCGCAGGCTCCGGGACAGATTCAAACAACGCTCAGGAGGCGGCGCACGGCGCCAAGGTGGTAAGAATGATGGCTGTGCTGCGTCACATGACAAAGGAAAGTTCCGGACGGTTTAACGCTGTGAGGGGACACATTTCAAAAGTGTTAGGTTCAGCATGTGCAAGGAGCACCACGAAAAGAGGCACTTTTTCCTTTTGCATCATTACTGCTGCAGATGGTGGCTCTTTCAGTAACAAACGCCTGGGGGGGGACAGGTTCCCTTCAATTTAAGTTGTTGTGCCTGCGTGGCGGTCGCATGACACATTGCCGTATACACAGCAGGGGAGCAGCAGGTATTACTGAACCCCACTAACACATTGGCGAGGTGTTTGGCTCTGTGCGGACAGCACTTCCGGACAGCAACTAGCGGTGTTGGAGCCCAGGGACAGCAGGAGGAGGAGGTGGAGGAGATAGGAGGGATTGCCACACACACAGCTGGGGAACAGCTGACGTTACTGAACCCCAATAACAGAGGAGCGACTGTTGACTGTGCGGACAGCACTTCCAGACAACAACTAGCGGTGTTGGAGCCCAGGGACAGCAGGAGGAGGAGGTGGAGGAGATAGGAGGGATTGCCACACACACAGCTGGGGAACAGCTGACGTTACTGAACCCCAATAACAGAGGAGCGACTGTTGACTGTGCGGACAGCACTTCCAGACAACAACTAGCGGTGTTGGAGCCCAGGGACAGCAGGAGGAGCAGATAGGAGGTTTTGCAGCACACACAGCAGGGGAGCAGCTGACATTACTGAACCCCAATAACACGGCAGCAAGTGTTGACTGTGCGGACAGCACTTCCAGGCACCAACTAGCGGTGTTGGAGCCCAGGGACAGCAGGAGGAGCAGAGGAACACAGTGTAGGCCGAAACCTGATTGGAGAAAGTCGAAAGGGAACCTTTAAACCCCCCCCCCATGGCGTTTGTAGCTGAAAGAGCCAGCTTGTGCAGCACAAAGGATGCAAAAGGAAAAGGTGGCTCTTTTCATTATGCTCCTTGCAAACACAGAACTAAACACTTATAAAATGTGTCCCCTGATACCGTGAGACCGTCCCGGAGGTGGGACTTTCCTTCGTAATATGACGCAGCACAGCTGTCATTCCTACCCCCTTGGCGCCGTGCCCCGGCTCCTCAGCGTTGTTTGATTCCGTCCCGGAGCCTGCGCTGTTATGTTATCCCTTGGCCAGGCACACTTAGCGCTGCCCATCTTCTGACATCATTTGGTGTCAGGCTGGCTGCGCCTGTGCGGCCGCGCTGGCCAAGAGCCCGCCTCGCAGTGTCATCTAATGTAATCCCACCGCGGGCCTGGGATCCGTGGCCATGCGCAGTGCATATCCTCGCCTCTCACTCCCCTCCCTACGGCTTCTTTAGACTGTGCGGCATCACGGCCGTGGCATGCTATTAGGGATCAGCTGATGGCGCACAGTCTGAAGAAGGCGTAGGGAGATGAGTGAGAGGCGGAGGTTCAGATATGCACTGCGCATGTCCATGGATCTCAGGCCCCCAGTGGGATTAAATCAGAAGACACTGCGAGGCGGGATCTTGGCCAGCGCGGCCGCACAGGCGCAGTCAGCCTGACAACAAATGATGTCAGAAGAGGGGCAGCGCTAAGTGTGACTGGCCAAGGGATAACATAACAGCGCAGGCTTCGAGACAGAATCAAACAACGCTGAGGAGCCGGCGCACCGCGCCGGGGGGGGGGTAAGAATGACGGCTGTGCTACGTCACATTACAAAGGAAAGTCCCACCTCCGGGACAGTTTTACGGTATCAGTGGACACATTTTATAAGTGTTAAGTTCTGCGTGTGCAAGGAGCTAAACAAAAATAGCTACCTTTTCCTTGTGCAGCATTAGTGCTGCACAAGGTGGCTCTTTCAGTAACAAACGCCTTGGGGGGGGGGGACAGGTTCCCTTACATTTCAGTTGTTTTGTCAGCGTGGCGGTCGCAGGACACATTGCCGGCTACACAGCTGGGGATCAGCTGACGTTACTGAAACCCAATAACACTGGGTCGTATGTTTTGACTGTGCAGACGGCACTTCTGAGCCTCAACTGGCGGTGTTGGAGCCCAGGAATTTAAGTTCAGGTGGTAGAAAGATGAACACAACAGGAGACCTGGATACTGTAGACAGTCACCTAATTATTTAATCAGGAAGAGGAGTGGCAAATTCCTGCGAGATCCAGGCCTTGTTCATTTTCAGGAAAGTAAGCCGGTCAACGTTATCGGAGGATAGTCGCATGCGACGGTCAGTTAGTACACCACCTGCAGCACTAAAGACGCATTCCGATAATACACTAGCCGCAGGGCAAGCCAGCACCTCCAATGCATACTGGCTTAGCTCTGGCCATGTATCCAGCTTTGAGACCCAAAACTTGAAAGGGGAAGAGCCGTCTGGGAGTACAGCAAGAGGGCAAGACATGTAGTCTGTCACCATCTGACGGAACCGTTGCCTCCTGCTGACTGGAGCCGTCTGTGATGGTGTAGACTTTTGTGGCGGGCACACAAAACTGTGCCACAGTTGGGCCATACTGGTCTTGCCTTGGGCAGAGGCACTGCTTCTGCTCCCTCTTTGTGCAGAGCCTCCTCCACTGCCTGGACGCACTGAGCTGCTTTGTAATGCACTAGCAGCACTTCTCTCAGTTGGACTGGAGAAGATGATGGAATTCACCAGTGTGTCTTGGTACTCCCGCATTTTTCGCTCCCGGTTCAACGGTGTGATGAGGCTTTCTACGTTGTCCCGGTAGCGAGGATTGAGGAGGGTGAACACCCAATAATCAGACATGTTGAGAATGTGGGCGATGCGGCGGTCGTTTCTCAGGCACTGCAGCATGTAATCCACCATGTGCTGCAGACTGCCAACTGGCCAAGAAACGCTGTCCCCTGCTGGAGGCGTGATCTCTGCCCGCTCGTCATCACCCCACCCTCGCTGTACACACTGACTACTGGACAATTGTGTAACTCCCTCCTCTGGATGGATGTCTTCCTCCTCCATTGACTCCTCCTCATCCTCCTCACAAAGTGTCCCCTGCCTACGCGTTTGTGAGAAACCACGTGGCGCTGACTGTCCAGAAGATGATGGAAATGGTGAATCCTCATCCTCCACCTCTTCCACAACATCATCCCTTAGCGCTTGCAGTGATTTTTCAAGCAGGCAGATAAGGGGGACAGTCATGCTGACTAGTGCATCATCTGCACTCGCCATCCGCGTGGAATAATCGAAGGGACGCAAAACCTGGCAGACGTCCTTCATAGTGGCCCACTCTGTGGTTGTGAAGTCTGAACGGCACGGAGTGCGACTTCTTTGCGCCTGATGCAGCTGGTACTCCATCACAGCTTGCTGCTGCTCAGACAACCGCTCCAACATATGTAACGTGGAATTCCACCTGGTAGGTAGGTCACATATGATGCGATGTTCCGGCAGGCGGTGTCGGCGCTGCAGAGCCGCAATGCGCGATTTTGCCGTGCTGGAACGCCGCAAGTGAGCACACTCTAGGCGGACCTTGTGCAGCAGTGCATCAAGATCCGGATAGTCCCTCAAAAAACTCTGCACAACCAAATTGAGCACATGTGCCAGATATGGGATGTGAGTGAGGTTGCCGAGGCCCAGAGCTGCCACCAGATTTCGGCCATTATCACACACTACCATGCCTGGCTGGAGATTCGCTGGCACAAACCACACATCGCTCTCCTGCTTGATGGCATTCCAGAGCTCCTGCGCTGTGTGGCTTCGATTCCCCAAAGAAATTAATTTCAAGACGGCCTGTTGACGTTTGGCCACGGCTGTGCTCATGTCGGTCGTAACAGGTAAACATTCATCACGGGTCCATGTGGAGGTGGACTATGACGGCTCCTGCAGTGATGATTCTGAGGAACTGGTGTAAGAGGAGGAGTCAATGTGTACAGAATGGATTCCTGCAATCCTTGGAGTGGGCAGGACACGTCCTGCGCCACTCGCACGATCTGTACCCGGCTCAACAACATTAACCCAATGGGCAGTGAGGGAAAGGTATCGCCCCTGTCCATGTTGACTGGTCCACACATCGGTGGTGAGGTGGACCTTGCTACTGACGGCATTCAGTAGCGCGTGTTTTATGTGTCCCTCCACATGCTTGTGCAGGGCAGGGACAGCTTGCCTGCTGAAGTAAAAGCGGCTGGGCACATTGTACTGTGGGACTGCCAATGACATCAAGTCACGGAAGCTGTCAGTCTCCACCAGCCTGAATGACAGCATTTCCAGTGACAGAAGTTTGGCAATGCCTGCAGTCAGAGCCTGTGCTCGTGGGTGGTTTGACGAGAAAGGCCGCCTTTTCTCCCATGCCTGTACTACCGATGGCTGTACACTGGGCTGGGAGTGTGTGGATGACTGGGAAAGTGGTGCTGCGGGTGGAATTACAGCGGGTCTCTGGACAACAAGGCCAGAGGTTCTTCCACGGCGATCCTGGGAGGAAGCCGAACCAGCTGCGTGTGAGCTGGAGGAAGAGGCAACACGAGCTGAAGAGGTGGTAGCTGCCGCTGTTGGTTGGCCTAGCTCTTCAGTGTGTTTTTCTAATTCCGCCGCGTGCCTGGTGCGCACATGTTTCCACATGTTGGAGGTATTGAGGTTGCTGACATTTCGACCTCTTTTGACTTTGTGATGACACACCTTGCATTTGACATAGCAAATGTCATCTGCAACTGTGTCAAAAAAGGACCAGGCACTGCAAGTCTTGGGAGCGCCCTTTTTGGCTTTTGGAAGAGACATGCTCCGAACGGGTGCCAAAGCGGAGGCTGCAGGATCCGCAGTCTTCCCCCTCCCTCTGCCTCTTTGGCCCGTTCGGGGAATCTCTTCCTCAGAGCTGCTCCCACCACCTTCCTGTCCCTCACGCCAAGATGGGTCAAGGACCTCATCATCTACACTACCCTCTGCCACCAACTGCTCCTCCTGGGTAGTCTCAGCAGCAGAGCACGCACCAGAAAGTGGCACCTGAGTGTCATCAGCGGATGCATCCTGCGATGTGGTGAACGGAGGCACTGGCCCACCCGCCTCTTCAGAGGAAGAGAGAAAAAGCGGTTGGGCATCACTGCACCCTGCCTCTTCTTCCATTTCTCCAATGCTGCTTGGCTGGCCCCCTGTTTCCAAGCCAAGAGATTCAGAGAACAGAAGTAGAGACGGCTCCTGTCCTGGGCTCTCTGTCTGCCTGGCCAATTTGGCAGGTGGTGAAGAGACAGATGGCTGCTCTCCAGTGCTCTGTGTCTGAGAGGATGTGGCACTAATTGAAGTCGATGCGTTAGCTGCCATCCATCCGACAATGGCTTCAATTTGTTCTTCACGCAGCAGCGACATGAAGGACTGTTCCCTGGTGAACCTGGGTGCTGAGGAGTCACCGGTGCCCGCAGCAGGCACAGAATCCCCACGCCCTCTCCCTGCTCCGCGCCCACGCCCACGTGCCTTACTCCCTGCCTTCTTCATCTTGGTTTACTGATAAAGATAAGCAGAAAAGTACTAACGGCTTTGTGTGCTTATTCCTGAACAGCTCCTAACAGTAACAGGTATAAGAAACACTAATTTTCTAAAGTGTGGACTAGACTTTAATATGAGCTAATGTGGCCTACACAAATGTAAAGTGGTGTGTTTGGTGAACTTTATTATTTATTTATTTTGGGGGGCTGAACTGACAACAGAGAGAGCTGCAGTCACACGGAGCCCAAAAAACCTCCTCTACGTTATCCTATGTAGTGTTTTTCCACAAGTTAGCTGGATACAGGTGGAAAGACACTAATAGGAATTTTTTGAAAAAATGTGCAGCAGCCTGCACTACTTAAAACAAAAGGAAAATTGATTTTACGGTATGACGCAGTGAAGAACCCTGAGGTGGATACAACCAGGCTATGGCTGCTCACAGACTACAGGGCGAGCTGCAGTCACACGGAGACCGTGCAGACAGCCGTAAACGGCGCTGCAAGGCCCAAAAAACCTCCTCTACTTTATCCTATGTAGTGTTTTTCCACAAGTTAGCTGGATACGGGTGGAAAGTCACTAATAGGAATTATTAGAAAAAATGAGCAGCAGACTACACTACTTGGAAAAAAAAAAAAATAGAACAGTATGAGGCAATGAACCACCCTCCCTGAACTGAATACAACCAGCTATGGCCTATGGCTGCACACAGACTAGAGAGTGGGCTGCACTCACACACACACACAGACCTTGCAGATCGCTGTGAGAACAGCGCTGCAAGGCAAAAGCAAGGTGATTAGTAGGTGAACACAGCGGTTGCTAAATTAGCCTTGGAAAAGAACAATGAAGCAAATCGCTATCTCTAAACTGGCCCTCAGTCAGCAAACAGTGTCCTGTCACTAACTGAATTCACAGCAGAGTGAGCGCAAAATGGCGCCAGCGACTTTTAAACTGCAGCATGACATCATTTCAGCTGCCAATCACAGCCTTGCCAGTAGTTTCATGCCCTCCATGCTGAACAGGATGTGCCCACTGTTGTGAATCCGCTTTTTGGGCTCCCCTGGTGGTTGCTGGTGGTACTGGTGACTTGTGTGTGCTTTGCTGTCTCAGTTCACCTGCTCCCATCAGTGTTTGGGAGTTTCCTATTTAGCCTTGCTCTCCAGTCATTTCCTTGCCGGTCATCATTGTAACCAGAGCCTTTGGGTTGCATGTTCCTGCTTCTAGTCTGCTGATCAGCTAAGTGGACTCTTAGTCCTTTTTGTTTTGTATTTTTGTCCAGTTTACAGTTTTGTCATTTTCTGTTGCTGGAAGCTCTTGCGGGCTGAAATTGCCACTCCTGTGTCATGAGTTGACACAGGAGTCTTAAAGTAATTTCAGGATGGTTTGTTGAAAGGGTTTTCAGTTGACCGTGAAGTCCTCTTTTGTATCCTTCTGCTATCTAGTAAGTGGACCTCTCTTTGCTAAATCTACTTTCATCCTGTGTATGTCTTTTTCCTCTGAACTCACCGTTAATATATGTGGGGGGCTGCTATCATCTTTGGGGAATTTCACTAGAGGTAAGCCAGGTCTGTTCCTTCCTCTACCAGGCGTAGTTAGTTCTCCGGCTGGCGCGTGGCATCTAGGAATTGATAGGTATGCTCGCTGGCTACTATTAGTTGTGTGGTAGATCTAGCTCATGGTCAGCTCTAGTTTCCATCACCCGAGAGCTCGTCTGTTATTTTTATGTTTCTGACGTTCCCTTGCCATTGGGAACCATTACAGTATGACCGGCCAATGTTAAAGTTATTGGCAGAAGAAAGGAGAGAAAAAGGAAGCCTGTAGATTTTTTTTTTCTTCTCTATGTTTGCTCCATAGTTGGATCAGTTGTATTCCGCTCTAATCACAGCCTTGCCTTTCTCTCCTTCTAATCCTTGAATGGCTCTGATCTCACCTGTTTAAAGATGGACCCTCAGAGTTTGGCTGCAGGTTTAAATAATCTTGCTACGAAGGTTCAAAATTTACAAGATTTTGTTATACATACTCCTATTTCTGAACCTAAAATTCCTACACCAGAGGTGTTTTCCGGAGATAGATCTCGGTTTCTGAATTTCAAATATAATTGTAAATTATTCCTTTCTCTCAGACCTCACTCCTCTGGAGATCCTGTCCAGCAGGTTAGGATTGTGATTTCTTTGCTGCGAGGTGTGTTATGACCCCAATGGCGAGGGTCTCAGAGGAACGTGGAAGTCTGCAGAGTACAAAAATCCAGCTCATAGGGCAGTGGTAACTGGGTTGACCATATATCTACTCCTAACGCCAACACTAGAAGTAGCCGGGGATCATTCCTACGTTGATTCTAGATGACACGCGCCAGCCGGAGAATCTAGCTACCCCTAGTAGAGGAAAACAAAGACCTTTCTTGCCTCCAGAGAAGGGGACCCCAAAGCTGGATAGAAGCCCCCCACAAATAATGACGGTTAGGTAAGAGGAAATGACAAACACAGAAATGAACCAGGTTTAGCACAGAGAGGCCCGCTTACTGATAGCAGAATAAAGAAAGGTAACTTATATGGTCAACAAAAACCCTATCAAAATCCACACTGGAAATTCAAGAACCCCCGAACCGTCTAACGGTCCGGGGGGAGAACACCAGCCCCCTAGAGCTTCCAGCAAAGGTCAGGATATAGATTTGGAACAAGCTGGACAAAAATACAAAACCAAAGCAAATAGCAAAAAAGCAAAAGGCAGACTTAACTGATATAACTGGAACCAGGATCAGTAGACAAGAGCACAGCAGACTAGCTCTGATAACTACGTTGCCAGGCATTGAACTGAAGGTCCAGGGAGCTTATATAGCAACACCCCTAACTAACGACCCAGGTGCGGATAAAAGGAATGACAGAAAAACCAGAATCAAAAAACTAGTAACCACTAGAGGGAGCAAAAAGCAAATTCACAACAATACCCCCCCCTTAGTGAGGGGTCACCGAACCCTCACCACGACCACCAGGGCGATCAGGATGAGCGGCATGAAAGGCACGAACTAAATCGGCCGCATGAACATCAGAGGCGACCACCCAGGAATTATCCTCCTGACCATAGCCCTTCCACTTGACCAGGTACTGAAGCCTCCGCCTGGAGAGGCGAGAATCCAAGATCTTCTCCACCACGTACTCCAACTCGCCCTCAACCAACACCGGAGCAGGAGGCTCAGCAGAAGGAACTACAGGCACAATGTACCGCCGCAACAAGGACCTATGAAATACATTGTGAATAGCAAACGACACAGGAAGATCCAGACGAAAAGATACAGGATTAAGGATTTCCAATATCTTGTAAGGCCCAATAAAACGAGGTTTAAATTTGGGAGAGGAGACCTTCATAGGAACAAAGCGGGAAGAAAGCCATACCAAATCCCCAACGCGTAGTCGGGGACCCACACCGCGGCGGCGGTTGGCAAAGCGCTGAGCCTTCTCCTGTGACAACTTCAAGTTGTCCACCACATGATTCCAGATCTGCTGCAACCTATCCACCACAGAATCCACCCCAGGACAGTCAGAAGGCTCCACATGACCCGAAGAAAAGCGAGGATGGAAACCAGAGTTGCAGAAAAAAGGCGAAACCAAGGTGGCGGAACTAGCCCGATTATTAAGGGCAAACTCAGCCAACGGCAAGAATGTCACCCAATCGTCCTGATCAGCAGAGACAAAACACCTCAAATAAGCCTCCAAAGTCTGATTGGTTCGCTCCGTCTGTCCATTAGTCTGAGGATGGAAAGCAGACGAAAACGACAAATCAATGCCCATCCTACTACAAAAGGATCGCCAGAACCTGGAAACGAACTGGGATCCTCTGTCTGACACAATATTCTCAGGGATGCCGTGCAAACGAACCACGTTCTGGAAAAACACAGGAACCAGATCGGAAGAGGAAGGCAGCTTAGGCAAAGGAACCAAATGGACCATCTTGGAGAAGCGATCACATATCACCCAGATAACGGACATGCCCTGAGATAGCGGAAGATCAGAAATGAAATCCATGGAGATATGTGTCCAAGGTCTCTTCGGGACAGGCAAGGGCAAGAGCAAACCGCTGGCACGAGAACAGCAAGGCTTAGCTCGAGCACAAGTCCCACAGGACTGCACAAATGACCGCACATCCCTTGACAAGGAAGGCCACCAAAAGGACCTGGCCACCAGATCTCTGGTGCCAAAAATTCCCGGGTGACCTGCCAACACCGAGGAATGAACCTCGGAAATGGCTCTGCTGGTCCACTTATCCGGGACAAACAGTCTGTCAGGTGGACAAGACTCAGGCCTATCAGCCTGAAATCTCTGCAACACACGTCGCAGATCCGGAGAAATAGCTGACAAGATAACTCCATCTTTAAGAATACCAACAGGATCAGCGACTCCAGGAGCATCAGGCACAAAGCTCCTAGAAAGAGCATCGGCCTTCACATTCCTTGAACCTGGTAAATACGAGACAACAAAATCAAAGCGGGAGAAAAACAATGACCAGCGGGCCTGTCTCGGATTAAGGCGTTTAGCAGACTCGAGATACATCAGATTTTTGTGATCAGTCAAGACCACCACACGATGCTTAGCACCCTCGAGCCAATGACGCCACTCCTCAAATGCCCATTTCATGGCCAACAACTCCCGATTGCCCACATCATAATTTCGCTCGGCAGGCGAAAACTTCCTAGAGAAAAAGGCACAAGGTTTCATAACAGAGCAACCAGGGCCTCTCTGCGACAAAACGGCCCCTGCCCCAATCTCCGAAGCATCCACCTCAACCTGAAAGGGAAGTGAGACGTCAGGCTGGCACAAAACAGGCGCCGAAGTAAACCGGCGTTTCAACTCCTGGAAAGCCTCCACGGCAGCAGGAGCCCAGTTAGCTACATCGGAGCCCTTCTTGGTCATATCCGTCAAAGGTTTCACAATGCTAGAAAAATTAGCGATAAAACGACGGTAGAAGTTAGCGAAGCCCAAGAACTTCTGAAGACTCTTAACTGACGAGGGCTGAGTCCAATCAAGAATAGCTCGGACCTTGACTGGGTCCATCTCCACAGCAGAAGGGGAAAAAATGAACCCCAAAAAGGGAACCTTCTGTACACCAAAGAGACACTTTGAGCCCTTGACAAACAAAGAATTTTCACGCAAAATTTTAAAGACCAACCTGACCTGCTCCACATGCGAATCCCAATTATCAGAAAAAACCAAAATATCATCCAGATAAACAATCAAACATTTATCCAGATACTTCCGGAAAATGTCATGCATAAAGGACTGAAAAACTGAAGGCGCATTGGAGAGCCCAAAAGGCATCACCAAGTACTCAAAATGACCTTCGGGCGTATTGAATGCGGTTTTCCATTCATCACCTTGCTTAATGCGCACAAGGTTGTACGCACCACGAAGGTCTATCTTGGTGAACCACTTGGCACCCTTAATCCGGGCAAACAAGTCAGACAACAGCGGTAAAGGATACTGAAATTTGACAGTGATCTTATTTAAAAGCCGATAATCAATACAAGGTCTCAAAGATCCGTCCTTTTTTGCCACAAAAAAGAATCCCGCACCAAGAGGGGAAGAAGACGGACGAATATGTCCTTTCTCCAAAGACTCCTTGATATATGAACGCATAGCGGTATGTTCAGGTACCGACAGATTAAACAGTCTTCCCTTAGGAAATTTACTGCCTGGGATCAAATCTATAGCACAGTCACAGTCCCTATGAGGAGGCAGTGCACTGGACTCAGACTCACTGAAGACATCCTGATAATCAGACAAATGCTCCGGAACTTCCGAAGGCGTAGAAGAAGCAATAGACACAGGCAGGGAATCCCCATGAATACCACGACAGCCCCAACTTGAGACTGACATAGCCTTCCAGTCCAGGACTGGATTATGGGTCTGTAACCATGGCAGCCCCAAAACAACCAAATCATGCATTTTATGTAAAACCAGGAAACGTATCACCTCGCGGTGTTCAGGAGTCATGCACATGGTAACCTGTGTCCAATACTGCGGTTTATTTGCTGCCAATGGTGTAGCATCAATACCCCTAAGAGGAATAGGATTTTCTAATGGATCAAGAGTAAAACCACAGCGCTTAGCAAATGAGAGATCCATGAGACTCAGGGCAGCACCTGAATCTACAAACGCCATGACAGGATAAGATGACAGTGAGCAAATCAAAGTTACAGACAGAATAAATTTAGGTTGCAAATTACCAACGGTGACAGGACTAACAACCTTAGCTATACGTTTAGAGCATGCTGAGATAACATGTGTAGAATCACCACAGTAGTAGCACAAGCCATTCCGGCGTCTATGAATTTTCCGCTCATTTCTAGTCAGGATTCTATCACATTGCATTAAATCAGGTGTCTGTTCAGACAACACCATGAGGGAATTTGCGGTTTTTCTATCACATTGCACCGAATTAGGTGTCTGTTCAGACAACACCATGAGGGAATTTGCGGTTTTGCGCTCCCGCAACCGCCGGTCAATTTGAATAGCCAGTGCCATAGTATCATTCAGACCTGTGGGAATGGGAAAACCCACCATAACATTCTTAATGGCTTCAGAAAGGCCATTTCTAAAATTAGCGGCCAGTGCACACTCGTTCCAATGTGTCAGCACGGACCATTTCCGAAATTTTTGGCAATACACTTCAGCCTCGTCCTGCCCCTGAGACATAGCCAGCAAGGCCTTTTCTGCCTGAATCTCAAGATTGGGTTCCTCATAAAGTAAACCGAGCGCCAGAAAAAACGCATCAAGATCAGCCAATGCCGGATCTCCTGGCGCCAGCGAAAAAGCCCAATCCTGAGGGTCGCCCCGTAAGAACGAAATAACAATTTTTACTTGCTGAGCAGAATCTCCAGATGAACAGGGTCTCAGGGACAAAAACAATTTACAATTATTCACGAAATTCCTAAACTTAAACCTGTCTCCGGAAAACAGTTCAGGAATCGGTATTTTAGGTTCTGACCTAGGATTTCTGATAACATAGTCTTGTATGCCCTGCACACGAGTAGCCAGCTGGTCCACACTTGTAATCAAGGTCTGGACATTCATGTCTGCAGCAAGCATAGCCACTCTGAGGTAAAGGGGAAGAAGAAAAAAAAAAAAACTCAGAATCTTCTTTCTTATAATCCCTCTTCTGCAATGCATTAAACATTTAATACTGGCCTGGCAAACTGTTATGACCCCAATGGCGAGGGTCTCAGAGGAACGTGGAAGTCTGCAGAGTACAAAAATCCAGCTCATAGGGCAGTGGTAACTGGGTTGACCATATATCTACTCCTAACGCCAACACTAGAAGTAGCCGGGGATCATTCCTACGTTGATTCTAGATGACACGCGCCAGCCGGAGAATCTAGCTACCCCTAGTAGAGGAAAACAAAGACCTTTCTTGCCTCCAGAGAAGGGGACCCCAAAGCTGGATAGAAGCCCCCCACAAATAATGACGGTTAGGTAAGAGGAAATGACAAACACAGAAATGAACCAGGTTTAGCACAGAGAGGCCCGCTTACTGATAGCAGAATAAAGAAAGGTAACTTATATGGTCAAAAAAAACCCTATCAAAATCCACACTGGAAATTCAAGAACCCCCGAACCGTCTAACGGTCCGGGGGGAGAACACCAGCCCCCTAGAGCTTCCAGCAAAGGTCAGGATATAGATTTGGAACAAGCTGGACAAAAATACAAAACCAAAGCAAATAGCAAAAAAGCAAAAGGCAGACTTAACTGATATAACTGGAACCAGGATCAGTAGACAAGAGCACAGCAGACTAGCTCTGATAACTACGTTGCCAGGCATTGAACTGAAGGTCCAGGGAGCTTATATAGCAACACCCCTAACTAACGACCCAGGTGCGGATAAAAGGAATGACAGAAAAACCAGAATCAAAAAACTAGTAACCACTAGAGGGAGCAAAAAGCAAATTCACAACAGAGGTGACCCTCAAAATTGGGCATTTTCATTGACATTGACATTTTTTCTGGCTTTAGGGTTGCTTTATGAGGAACCTAATTTGGAGATTCAAGCTGAAAAAGCGTTGATAGCCCTATCTCAAGGGCAAGATGAAGCTGAGATATACTGCCAAAAATTTCGTAAATGGTCTGTGCTTACTCAGTGGAATGAGTGCGCCCTAGCGGCAAATTTCAGAGAGGGCCTTTCTGATGCCGTTAAGGATGTTATGGTCGGGTTCCCTGCGCCTACAGGTCTGAATGAGTCCATGACAATGGCTATTCAAATTGATCGGCGTTTGCGGGAGCGCAAACCCGTGCACCATTTGGCGGTATCTTCTGAAGAGACGCCAGAGAAAATCCAATGTGACAGAATTCTGTCCAGAAGCGAGCGGCAGAATTATAGGCGTAAAAATGGGTTATGCTTCTATTGTGGTGATTCTGCTCATGTTATATCAGCATGCTCTAAACATACTAGGAAGGTTGACAAGTCTATTTCAATTGGCACTTTACAGTCCAAATTTATTCTGTCTGTAACCTTGATTTGTTCATTATCAGTTATTACTGTGGATGCCTATGTGGACTCTGGCGCCGCTCTGAGTCTTATGGATTGGTCCTTTGCCAGGCGCTGTGGGTTTGATTTAGAGCCTCTGGAAGTCCCTATACCTCTGAAGGGTATTGATTCTACACCTTTGGCTTGTAACAAACCACAATTCTGGACGCAAGTGACTATGCGTATGACTCCTGACCATCAGGAGGTGATTCGCTTCCTTGTGTTGTACAATTTACATGATGTTTTGGTGCTTGGATTACCATGGTTACAATCTCATAACCCAGTCCTTGACTGGAAAACAATGTCTGTGTTAAGCTGGGGATGTCGGGGGGCTCATGGGGACATACCTTTGGTTTCTATTTCGTCATCTATTCCCTCTGAGATTCCGGCATTTTTGTCTGATTATCGTGATATTTTCGAAGAGCCTAAAATTGGTGCACTCCCTCCCCACAGAGATTGTGATTGCGCCATAGATCTGATTCCTGGCAGTAAATTTCCAAAGGGTCGTTTGTTTAACCTATCTGTACCTGAACATGCTGCAATGCGAGAGTATATTAAGGAGTCCCTGGAAAAGGGACATATTCGTCCTTCGTCATCACCTTTAGGAGCCGGTTTTTTCTTTGTCTCTAAAAAGGATGGCTCTCTGAGGCCTTGTATTGATTATCGACTCCTGAATAAAATTACAGTCAAATATCAGTATCCGTTGCCTTTGCTGACTGATTTGTTTGCTCGCATAAGGGGGGCTAAGTGGTTCTCTAAGATTGATCTTCGTGGGGCGTATAATTTGGTGCGAATTAAGCAGGGGGATGAGTGGAAGACCGCATTTAATACGCCTGAGGGCCAATTTGAGTATTTAGTGATGCCTTTCGGCCTTTCTAATGCACCTTCAGTCTTTCAGTCCTTAATGCATGATATTTTCCGTGAATATTTGGATAAATTTATGATTGTGTATTTGGACGATATTTTGATTTTTTCTGATGACTGGGAGTCTCATGTTCAACAGGTCAGGAGGGTTTTTCAGGTTTTGCGGGAGAATTCTTTGTGTGTAAAGGGTTCAAAGTGTGTTTTTGGGGTTCAAAAGATTTCCTTTTTGGGGTACATTTTTTCCCCTTCTTCTATTGAGATGGACCCTGTCAAGGTCCGGGCCATTTGTGATTGGACGCAGCCTACTTCTCTGAAGAGTCTTCAGAAATTCTTGGGCTTTGCTAATTTTTATCGTCGATTTATAACTGGTTTTCTGGCGTTGCTAAACCTCTGACGGATTTGACTAAAAAGGGTGCTGATGTTGCCAATTGGTCCCCTGCTGCTGTGGAGGCCTTTCGGGAGCTTAAGCGCCGCTTTTTGTCTGCCCCTGTGTTGCGCCAGCCTGATGTTTCTCTTCCCTTTCAGGTTGAGGTCGATGCTTCCGAGATCGGAGCGGGGGCGGTTTTGTCGCAGAAAAGTCCCGACTGCTCAGTGATGAGACCTTGTGCGTTCTTTTCTCGAAAATTTTCGGCCGCCGAGCGAAACTATGATGTTGGTAATCGGGAGCTTTTGGCCATGAAGTGGGCATTTGAGGAGTGGCGTCATTGGCTTGAGGGTGCCAGACATCAGGTGGTAGTTTTGACTGATCACAAGAATCTGATCTATTTAGAGTCTGCCAGGCGCCTGAGTCCTAGACAGGCAAGATGGTCGTTGTTTTTTTTCTCGGTTTAATTTTGTGGTCTCGTACTTACCGGGTTCTAGGAATGTGAAGGCAGATGCTCTTTCTAGGAGTTTTGAGCCTGATTCTCCTGGGGATTCTGAACCTGCTGGTGTCCTTTAGGATGGGGTTGTTTTGTCTGCTGTCTCCCCAGATCTGCGACGTGCTTTGCAAGAATTTCAGGAGGATAGACCTGATCGTTGTCCGCCTGGTAGACTGTTTGTTCCTGATGATTGGACCAGCAGGGTCATCTCGGAAGTTCATTCTTCTTCGCTGGCAGGTCATCCGGGAATTTTTGGTACCAGAGATTTGGTGGCTAGATCCTTCTGGTGGCCTTCCCTGTCTCGAGATGTGCGTGTTTTTGTGCAGTCTTGTGATGTGTGTGCTCGGGCCAAGCCTTGTTGTTCTAGGGCTAGTGGGTTATTGTTGCCCTTGCCTATTCCGAAGAGGCCTTGGACACACATCTCTATGGACTTTATTTCTGATCTCCCTGTTTCTCAGAAAATGTCTGTCATCTGGGTGGTGTGTGACCGTTTTTCTAAAATAGTTCATTTGGTACCATTGCCTAAGTTGCCTTCCTCATCTGAGTTGGTCCCTCTATTTTTTCAAAATGTGGTTCGCTTGCATGGTATTCCGGAAAACATCGTTTCTGACAGGGGAACCCAGTTCGTGTCTAGATTTTGGCGGACATTCTGTGCCAGGTTGGGCATTGATTTGTCTTTTTCGTCTGCATTCCATCCTCAGACTAATGGCCAGACGGAGCGAACTAATCAAACTTTGGAGACTTATTTGAGGTGTTTTGTGTCTGCGGATCAGGATGACTGGGTTGCCTTTTTGCCGTTGGCAGAGTTTGCTCTTAATAATCGGGCTAGTTCTGCCACTTTGGTTTCCCCTTTCTTTTGCAATTCAGGGTTTCATCCGTGTTTTTCATCTGGTCAGGTGGAATCTTCGGATTGTCCTGGAGTGGATGCGGTGGTGGATCGGTTGCATCGGATTTGGGGACAAGTGGTGGACAATTTGAAGTTGTCCCAGGAGAGGACTCAGCAATTTGCTAACCGCCGTCGTCGTGTTGGGCCTTGCCTTCGTGTTGGGGACTTGGTGTGGTTGTCTTCCCGTTTTGTCCCTATGAGGGTTTCTTCTCCTAAATTTAAGCCTCGGTTCATCGGTCCTTATAGGATTTTGAAGATTCTTAACCCTGTGTCCTTTCGTTTGGACCTCCCGGCATCTTTCGCTATCCATAATGTATTCCATCGGTCGTTGTTGCGGAGATATGAGGTACCGGTGGTTCCATCTACTGAACCTCCTGCTCCTGTGCTGGTGGAGGGTGAATTGGAGTACGTTGTAGAGAAGATCTTGGAATCCCGTATTTCCAGATGGAGACTTCAATATCTGGTTAAATGGAAGGGCTATGGTCAGGAAGATAATTCTTGGGTAACTGCCTCTGATGTTCATGCCTCGGATTTGGTTCGTGCCTTTCATAGGGCTCATCCAGATCGCCCTGGCGGTTCTTGTGAGGGTTCGGTGCCCCCTCCTTAAGGGGGGGTACTGTTGTGAATCCGCTTTTTGGGCTCCCCTGGTGGTTGCTGGTGGTATTGGTGACTTGTGTGTGCTTTGCTGTCTCAGTTCACCTGCTCCCATCAGTGTTTGGGAGTTTCCTATTTAGCCTTGCTCTCCAGTCATTTCCTTGCCGGTCATCATTGTAACCAGAGCCTTTGGGTTGCATGTTCCTGCTTCTAGTCTGCTGATCAGCTAAGTGGACTCTTAATCCTTTTTGTTTTGTATTTTTGTCCAGTTTACAGTTTTGTCATTTTCTGTTGCTGGAAGCTCTTGCGGGCTGAAATTGCCACTCCTGTGTCATGAGTTGACACAGGAGTCTTAAAGTAATTTCAGGATGGTTTGTTGAAAGGGTTTTCAGTTGACCGTGAAGTCCTCTTTTGTATCCTTCTGCTATCTAGTAAGTGGACCTCTCTTTGCTAAATCTACTTTCATCCTGTGTATGTCTTTTTCCTCTGAACTCACCGTTAATATATGTGGGGGGCTGCTATCATCTTTGGGGAATTTCACTAGAGGTAAGCCAGGTCTGTTCCTTCCTCTACCAGGCGTAGTTAGTTCTCCGGCTGGCGCGTGGCATCTAGGAATTGATAGGTATGCTCCCTGGCTACTATTAGTTGTGTGGTAGATCTAGCTCATGGTCAGCTCTAGTTTCCATCACCCGAGAGCTCGTCTGTTATTTTTATGTTTCTGACGTTCCCTTGCCATTGGGAACCATTACAGCCCACACTTGGAATCATTCTCATTGGCTGAATTCGTGCAAATTTGTGCTGTTTGAATCCTGGGAACTTCCGATTCCGGTATCCGATACGCGGCAAGTATCGGATCTCGGTATCGGAATTCCGATACCGCTAAGTATCGGCCGATACCCGATACTTGCGGTATCGGAATGCTCAACACTACTCGGAAGCACTCGAAGAAATAGAGTTGCCAGCTTTCCATCACCCCAAGGCCACTCAGTATTCCCGTCATGTGGGGAACAGGCACAAGAACAAGCAGGACGCCACTCTGAATCCCCTGCCCCACCACGGATAGGCAGAGACCCAGGACAGTGACCCCGCAGTCCGTCGGGTGAAAGAGCTCCTGACGCAGGTGGGTTCACACCCTGGCCCGGATGATCCACAAGAGACACAACAACTGTGGAAGGTGTTATGATCTGGTGACCTTGGAGCTGCATGAAACCTTCTCAGGAGAAGTGGAATCTACTGACCGCAAACCCTGAACTTAACACCGCAACTAGAAGTAGCCGTGGAGTGTGCCTAACAAACCTAGACACCTCAACACAGCCGGAGAACTACATACCCCTATAGATAGAAATGGGAATACTAGCTTGCCTCAGAGCAGAACCCCAAAGGATAGGCAGCCCCCCACAAATATTGACTGTGAGTAGGAGAGGAAAGACACACACAGGCAGAAAACAGATTTCAGCAAAAGAGGCCACTCTAACTAAACAGGGAAAGATAGGACAGAATACTTAGCGGTCAGTATTAAAACACTTCAAAAATACCCACAGCAGAAAATACAAAAAGTTCCACAAACTAACTAAAGTCATGGAATGTACATCTGCCACTCCTGAGAATCCAACAATACTATGAAAACACTGACACAATCAAAGCTGGACAAAACAACAATGAATAGTACTGAATCATTAAGCACACAGCATGTGTGCACAAAAGAAACCAGACACTTATCTTGCAGATTTGACAGTAAGGCAGAAGGAACCAGGCAAGGACTAAACCTCCAAAAACAATGGACAACTGGCAAGGATTAATGAATCCTGCAAGCCTAAATACCCCAGTCAGAACTGCAATCAGAAGATTCACCTGACCAGGGCTGCAAACCAGGGACCACTGCACTACCATCTACAACCACCGGAGGGAGCCAAAAAGCAGAATTCACAACAGTACCCCCCTTCCTTGAGGAGGGGTCACCGAACCCTCACCAGAGCCCCCAGGCCGATCAGGATGAGCCAAATGAAAAGCATGAACCAAATCAGCAGCATGGACATCGGAGGCAAAAACCCAAGAATTATCCTCCTGGCCATAACCCTTCCATTTGACAAGATACTGAAGCCTCCGCCTCGAAAAATGAGAATCCAAAATCTTCTCAACCACATACTCCAACTCCCCATCAACGAACACAGGGGCCGGAGGATCAACAGAGTGAACAACGGGTACCACATATTTCCGCAATAAAGATCTATGGAAGACATTATGGATAGAAAAAGAGGCAGGAGGCGCCAAACGAAAAGACACCGGATTAATAATCTCAGAAATCCTATAAGGACCAATAAACCGAGGCTTAAACTTAGGAGAAGAAACCTTCACAGGAACATGACGGGAAGACAGCCAGACCAGATCCCCAACCCGAAGCCGGGAACCAACACCCCGACGACGGTTAGCAATACGTTGAGCCTTCTCCTGAGACAACACCAAATTGTCTACCACATGAGTCCAAATCTGCTGCAACCTGTCAACCACAGAATCTACACCAGGACAGTCAGAAGGCTCAACCTGCCCAGAAGAAAAACGAGGATGAAAACCAAAATTACAAAAAAAAGGCGAAACCAAAGTAGCCCAACTAGCCCGATCATTAAGGGCAAACTCGAACCACATGCTGAAAAAACAATGAGACCAAATCTGAGGAGGAAGGCAATTTAGGCAAAGACACCAAATGAACCATCTTAGAGAACCGGTCACAAACAACCCAGATAACCGACATCTTCTGGGAGACAGGAAGATCAGAAATAAAATCCATAGAAATATGCGTCCAAGGCCTCTCAGGGACCGGCAAAGGCAAAAGCAACCCACTAGCACGGGAACAACAAGGCTTGGCCCGCGCACAAGTCCCACAGGACTGCACAAAAGAACGCACATCATGTGATAAAGAAGGCCACCAAAAGGACCTACCAACCAAGTCTCTGGTACCAAAAATACCAGGGTGACCAGCCAACACAGAACAATGAACCTCAGAAATCACTCTACTAGTCCATCTGTCAGGAACAAACAATTTCCCCCCTGGACAACGGTCAGGTTTGTCAGCCTGAAATTCCTGAAGAACTCGTCGTAAATCAGGGGAAATGGCAGAAAGAACAACCCCCTCTTTCAGAATGCCGACCGGTTCAAGGACCTCAGGAGAATCAGGCAAAAAACTGCTAAAAAGGGCATCAGCCTTAATATTCTTAGAACCCGGAAGATACGAGACCACAAAATCAAAATGGGAAAAAAACAAAGACCACCGAGCCTGTCTAGGATTCAGCTGCTTGGCAGACTCGAGGTAAATCAGATTCTTATGATCAGTCAGGACCACAAAACTGTGCTTAGCCCCCTCAAGCCAATGTCACCACTCCTCAAACGCCCACTTCATAGCCAACAACTCACGATTGCCGACATCATAATTGCGTTCAGCAGGCGAAAATTTACGGGAAAAGAAGGCACATGGTTTCATCAAGGAACCACTAGGATCCCTCTGAGACAAAACGGCCCCTGCGCCAATCTCAGAAGCGTCAACCTCAACCTGAAACGGAAGAGAAACATCTGGTTGATGCAACACAGGAGCAGAAGTAAATCGACGCTTAAGCTCTTGAAAGGCAAATACCGCAGGGGACCAATTCGCCACATCAGCGCCTTTCTTTGTCAAATCGGTCAAGGGTTTAACCACGCTGGAAAAGCCAGCAATAAAACGGCGATAAAAATTTGCAAAACCCAAAAATTTCTGAAGGCTCTTTACGGACGTAGGTTGAATCCAATCATGAATGGCCTGAACCTTAACTGGATCCATCTCGATTAGTGTTGAGCATTCCGATACCGCAAGTATCGGGTATCGGCCGATACTTGCGGGTATCGGAATTCTGATACCGAGATCCGGTACTTTTGTGGTATCGGGTATCGGTATCGAAACAACATTAATGTGTAAAAGAAAGAATTAAAATAAAAAATATTTCTATACTCACCTCTCCGACGCAGCCTGGACCTCACCGAGGGAACCGGCAGCGTTGTTGGCATTGTTGGCAGAAATAGGCATTCAGGACCTGAAATTATGTCACGGCTTGCTGTGATTGGTCGCGTCGCGGTCACATGGGTGGCACGCAACCAATCACAAGCCGTGACGTAAGTTTAAAATGCGCGCGTTTCCTGCCTCCCGTGACGTCACGGCTTGTGATTGGTCGCGTCGCCCATGTGACCGCGACGCGACGAATCACAAGCCGGAACGTAATTTTAAAATCCTGAATGCCTAGAATTAGGCATTCAGGACCTGAAAATTATGTCACGGCTTGCTGTGATTGGTCGCGTCGCGGCCACATGGGCGGCACGCGACCAATCACAAGCCGTGACGTCACGGGAGGAAGGAAACGCGCGCATTTTAAGCAAACAACGCTGCCGGTATAGCAATATTTTTTATTTTAATTCTTTCTTTTACACATTAATATGGTTCCCAGGGCCTGAAGAAGAGTTTCCTCTCCTTCAGACCCTGGGAACCATCAGGGATACCGTCCGATACTTGAGTCCCATTGACTTGTATTGGTATCGGGTATCGGTATCGGATTAGATCCGATACTTTGCCGGTATCGGCCGATACTTTCCGATACCGATACTTTCAAGTATCGGACGGTATCGCTCAACACTACTCAACACTAATCTCGATAGATGAAGGAGAAAAAATAAAACCCATTAAAGAAACCTTCTGCACCCCAAAGAGACACTTAGACCCCTTCACAAACAAAGCATTGTCACGAAGGATCTGAAACACCATCCTGACCTGCTGCACATGAGACTCCCAATCATCAGAAAAAATCAAAATATCGTCCAGATATACAATCAAGAATTTATCAATATAATTCCGGAAGATATCATGCATGAAAGATTGAAAAACAGATGGAGCATTAGAGAGCCCGAACGGCATCACAAGGTATTCAAAATGGCCTTCAGGCGTATTGAACGCAGTTTTCCATTCATCACCCTGCTTAATACAAACAAGATTATACGCCCCCCGAAGGTCAATCTTTGTAAACCAACTAGCCCCCTTAATCCTAGCAAACAAATTGGAAAGCAAAGGTAAAGGGTATTGAAACTTGACCGTGATCTTATTCAAGAGGCGATAATCAATACAGGGTCTCAAGGAGCCATCCTTCTTAGCAACAAAAAAAATCCCGCTCCCATCGGTGAAGAAGATGGCCAAATATGCCCTTTCTCCAAAGACTCCTTAACATAACTCCGCATAGCGGTATGTTCAGTGTTGTGAATTTGCTTTTTGCTCCCTCTAGTGGTTACTAGTTTTTTGACTCTGGTTTTTCTGTCATTCCTTTTATCCGCACCTGGGTCGTTAGTTAGGGGTGTTGCTATATAAGCTCCCTGGACCTTCAGTTCAATGCCTGGCAACGTAGTTATCAGAGCTAGTCTGCTGTGCTCTTGTCTACTGATCCTGGTTCCAGTTATATCAGCTAAGTCTGCCTTTTGCTTTTTGCTATTTGTTTTGGTTTTGTATTTTTGTCCAGCTTGTTCCAAATCTATATCCTGACCTTTGCTGGAAGCTCTAGGGGGCTGGTGTTCTCCCCCCGGACCGTTGTCGTTTTCGTCTGCTTTCCATCCTCAGACTAATGGACAGACGGAGCGAACCAATCAGACTTTGGAGGCTTATTTGAGGTGTTTTGTCTCTGCTGATCAGGACGATTGGGTGACATTCTTGCCGTTGGCTGAGTTTGCCCTTAATAATCGGGCTAGTTCCGCCACCTTGGTTTCGCCTTTTTTCTGCAACTCTGGTTTCCATCCTCGCTTTTCTTCGGGTCATGTGGAGCCTTCTGACTGTCCTGGGGTGGATTCTGTGGTGGATAGGTTGCAGCAGATCTGGAATCATGTGGTGGACAACTTGAAGTTGTCACAGGAGAAGGCTCAGCGCTTTGCCAACCGCCGCCGCGGTGTGGGTCCCCGACTACGCGTTGGGGATTTGGTGTGGCTTTCTTCCCGCTTTGTTCCTATGAAGGTCTCCTCTCCCAAATTTAAACCTCGTTTTATTGGGCCTTACAAGATATTGGAAATCCTTAATCCTGTATCCTTTCGTCTGGATCTTCCTGTGTCGTTTGCTATTCACAATGTATTTCATAGGTCCTTGTTGCGGCGGTACATTGTGCCTGTAGTTCCTTCTGCTGAGCCTCCTGCTCCGGTGTTGGTTGAGGGCGAGTTGGAGTACGTGGTGGAGAAGATCTTGGATTCTCGCCTCTCCAGGCGGAGGCTTCAGTACCTGGTCAAGTGGAAGGGCTATGGTCAGGAGGATAATTCCTGGGTGGTCGCCTCTGATGTTCATGCGGCCGATTTAGTTCGTGCCTTTCATGCCGCTCATCCTGATCGCCCTGGTGGTCGTGGTGAGGGTTCGGTGACCCCTCACTAAGGGGGGGGTACTGTTGTGAATTTGCTTTTTGCTCCCTCTAGTGGTTACTAGTTTTTTGACTCTGGTTTTTCTGTCATTCCTTTTATCCGCACCTGGGTCGTTAGTTAGGGGTGTTGCTATATAAGCTCCCTGGACCTTCAGTTCAATGCCTGGCAACGTAGTTATCAGAGCTAGTCTGCTGTGCTCTTGTCTACTGATCCTGGTTCCAGTTATATCAGCTAAGTCTGCCTTTTGCTTTTTGCTATTTGTTTTGGTTTTGTATTTTTGTCCAGCTTGTTCCAAATCTATATCCTGACCTTTGCTGGAAGCTCTAGGGGGCTGGTGTTCTCCCCCCGGACCGTTAGACGGTTCGGGGGTTCTTGAATTTCCAGTGTGGATTTTGATAGGGTTTTTGTTGACCATATAAGTTACCTTTCTTTATTCTGCTATCAGTAAGCGGGCCTCTCTGTGCTAAACCTGGTTCATTTCTGTGTTTGTCATTTCCTCTTACCTCACCGTCATTATTTGTGGGGGGCTTCTATCCAGCTTTGGGGTCCCCTTCTCTGGAGGCAAGAAAGGTCTTTGTTTTCCTCTACTAGGGGTAGCTAGATTCTCCGGCTGGCGCGTGTCATCTAGAATCAACGTAGCAATGATCCCCGGCTACTTCTAGTGTTGGCGTTAGGAGTAGATATATGGTCAACCCAGTTACCACTGCCCTATGAGCTGGATTTTTGTATTCTGCAGACTTCCACGTTCCTCTGAGACCCTCGCCATTGGGGTCATAACAGTTTGCCAGGCCAGTATTAAATGTTTAATGCATTGCAGAAGAGGGATTATAAGAAAGAAGATTCTGAGTTTTTTTTTTTTTTTCTCCTTCCCCTTTACCTCAGAGTGGCTATGCTTGCTGCAGACATGAATGTCCAGACCTTGATTACAAGTGTGGACCAGCTGGCTACTCGTGTGCAGGGCATACAAGACTATGTTATCAGAAATCCTAGGTCAGAACCTAAAATACCGATTCCTGAACTGTTTTCTGGAGACAGGTTTAAGTTTAGAAATTTCGTGAATAATTGTAAATTGTTTTTGTCCCTGAGACCCTGTTCATCAGGAGATTCTGCTCAGCAAGTAAAAATTGTTATTTCGTTCTTACGGGGCGACCCTCAGGATTGGGCTTTTTCGCTGGCGCCAGGAGATCCGGCATTGGCTGATCTTGATGCGTTTTTTCTGGCGCTCGGTTTACTTTATGAGGAACCCAATCTTGAGATTCAGGCAGAAAAGGCCTTGCTGGCTATGTCTCAGGGGCAGGACGAGGCTGAAGTGTATTGCCAAAAATTTCGGAAATGGTCCGTGCTGACACATTGGAACGAGTGTGCACTGGCCGCTAATTTTAGAAATGGCCTTTCTGAAGCCATTAAGAATGTTATGGTGGGTTTTCCCATTCCCACAGGTCTGAATGATACTATGGCACTGGCTATTCAAATTGACCGGCGGTTGCGGGAGCGCAAAACCGCAAATTCCCTCATGGTGTTGTCTGAACAGACACCTGATTTAATGCAATGTGATAGAATCCTGACTAGAAATGAGCGGAAAATTCATAGACGCCGGAATGGCTTGTGCTACTACTGTGGTGATTCTACACATGTTATCTCAGCATGCTCTAAACGTATAGCTAAGGTTGTTAGTCCTGTCACCGTTGGTAATTTGCAACCTAAATTTATTCTGTCTGTAACTTTGATTTGCTCACTGTCATCTTATCCTGTCATGGCGTTTGTAGATTCAGGTGCTGCCCTGAGTCTCATGGATCTCTCATTTGCTAAGCGCTGTGGATTTACTCTTGAACCATTAGAAAATCCTATTCCTCTTAGGGGTATTGATGCTACACCATTGGCAGCAAATAAACCGCAGTATTGGACTCAGGTTACCATGTGCATGACTCCTGAACACCGCGAGGTGATACGTTTCCTGGTTTTACATAAAATGCATGTCAACCCAGTTACCACTGCCCTATGAGCTGGATTTTTGTATTCTGCAGACTTCCACGTTCCTCTGAGACCCTCGCCATTGGGGTCATAACAGTTCAGGCACAGACAGGTTGAAGAGTCGGCCCTTAGGAAACTTACAGCCTGGAATCAAATCAATCGCACAATCACAGTCCCTGTGCGGTGGAAGAGAACTGGACTTGGGCTCATCGAATACATCCTGAAAATCAGACAAAAACTCTGGGATTTCGGAAGAGGAAGAAGAAGAGATGGACATTAAAGGAACATCATTATGAACCCCCTCACAACCCCAACCAGTCACAGACATAGACTTCCAATCCAACACAGGATTGTGTACCTGCAACCACGGAAAACCCAGTACGACACCAGAAATTGACAATCTTCCTGATGGGCTGGTGCCATACGCATGGTCACCTGTGTCCAAAACTGGGGCTTATTTTTAGCCAAAGGTGTAGCATCAATGCCCCTTAAAGGAATAAGGTTCTGCAAAGGCTGCAAGGGAAAACCACAATGCCTGGCAAACTCAAAGTCCATTAAATTCAAAGCGGCTCCTGAATCCACAAACGCCATGACAGAAAATGATGACAATAAGCAGATCAAGGACACAGATAACAGAAATTTAGGTTGTACAGTACTGATGGTAAATGAACTAGCGATCCTCTTTGTCCGCTTAGGGCAGACTGAAATAACATGAGAAGCATCGCCACAATAGTAACACAACCTATTCTGACGTCTGAATCCCTGTCGTTCTGTTGTAGACAGAATCCTATCACACTGCATTGGCTCAAGACTCTGCTCAGAGGACAACGCTGTTGTGAATTTGCTTTTTGGCTCCCTCTAGTGGTTACTAGTGATTTGACTCTGGGTATGTCAGTCATCCCTTGTATGCTCACCTGGGCCGTTAGTTCAGGGGTGTTGCTATATAAGCTCCCTGGACCTTCAGTTCAATGCCTGGCAACGTTGTAATCAGAGCTAATCTGTTGTGCTCTTGTCTACTGATCCTGGTTCCTGCTAGATTAAGCTAAGTCTGCTTTCTTGCTTTTTGCTATTTGTTTTTGTTTGCATTTTTGTCCAGCTTGTACTTTATCTGTATCCTGTCCTTGCTGGAAGCTCTAGGGAGCTGGTGTTCTCCCCCCGGGCCGTTAGACGGTTCGGGGGTTCTTGAATTTCCAGCGTGGATGTTTGATAGGGTTTTTGTTGACCATATAAGTTATCTTACTACATTCTGCTATTAGTAAGTGGGCCTCTCTTTGCTAAACCTAGTTCATTTCTATGTTTGTCATTTCCTCTTACCTCACCGTTATTATTTGTGGGGGGCTTGTATCCTACTTTTGGGGTCCTTTCTCTGGAGGCAAGAGAGGTCTTTGTTTTCCTCTTCTAGGGGTAGTTAGTTCTCCGGCTGGCGCGAGACATCTAGCGACCAACGTAGGCATGTTCCCCGGCTACTTCTAGTGTTGGCGTTAGGAGTAGATATATGGTCAACCCAGTTACCACTGCCCTATGAGCTGGATTTTTGTACTTCACAGACTTACTTATTCCTCTGAGACCCTCGCCATTGGGGTCATAACAGTTTGCCAGGCCAGTATTAAATGTTAAATGCATTGCAGAAGCGGGATTATAAGAAAGAAAATTCTGAGTTTTTTTTTTTTTTCTCTTTCTCATTTTTTTTTCTTTTCCCCTTTACCTCTGAGTGGCTTAAGCTTGCTGCAGACATGAATGTCCAGACCTTGATTACAAGTGTGGACCAGCTTGCTGCTCGTGTGCAGGGCACACAAGATTATGTTACCAGAAATCCTATGTCAGAACCTAAGATACCGATTCCTGAATTGTTTTCCGGAGACCGATTTAAGTTTAGAAATTTCAGGAATAATTGTAAATTGTTTTTGTCCCTGAGACCCTGTTCATCTGGAGACTCCGCTCAGCAAGTGAAAATTGTTATTTCTTTTTTACGGGGCGACCCTCAGGATTGGGCCTTCTCGCTGGCGCCAGGAGATCCGGCATTGGCTGATATTGATGCGTTTTTTCTGGCGCTCGGTTTACTTTATGAGGAACCCAATCTTGAGATTCAGGCAGAAAAAGCCTTGCTGGCTATGTCTCAGGGCCAGGACGAGGCTGAAGTGTATTGCCAAAAATTTCGGAAATGGTCCGTGCTGACTCAGTGGAACGAGTGTGCACTGGCCGCAAATTTTAGAAATGGCCTTTCTGAAGCCATTAAGAATGTTATGGTGGGTTTCTCTATTCCCACAGGTCTAAATGATTCCATGGCCCTGGCTATTCAAATTGACCGGCGGTTGCGGGAGCGCAAAACCGCAAATTCCCTTATGGTGTTGTCTGAACAGGCACCTGATTTAAGGCAATGTGATAGAAAAACCGCAAATTCACCTATGGTGCTGTCTGAACAAACACCTGATTTAATGCAATGTGATAGAATCCTGACTAGAAATGAGCGGAAAATTCATAGACGCCAGAATAGCTTGTGTTACTACTGTGGTGATTCTACACGTTATCTCAGCATGCTCTAAACGTCTAACTAAGGTTGTTAGTCCTGTCACCGTTGGTAATTTGCAATCTAAATTTATTCTATCTGTAACTTTGATTTGTTCACTGTCGTCTTATCCTGTCATGGCGTTTGTAGATTCAGGTGCTGCCCTGAGTCTTATGGATCTGTCATTTGCCAAGCGCTGTGGTTTTGTTCTTGAGCCATTAGAAAATCCTATCCCTCTTAGGGGTATTGATGCTACGCCGTTGGCAGAAAATAAACCGTTTTGTCACAGAGAGGTCCTGGTTGCTCTACTATGAGACCTTGTGCCTTTTTCTCTAGGAAGTTTTCGCCTGCAGAGCGAAATTATGATGTGGGCAATCGGGAGTTGTTGGCCATGAAGTGGGCATTTGAGGAGTGGCGTCATTGGCTCGAGGGTGCTAAGCATCGTGTGGTGGTTTTGACTGATCACAAAAATCTGATGTATCTCGAGTCTGCTAAACGCCTGAATCCTAGACAGGCCCGCTGGTCATTGTTTTTCTCCCGTTTTGACTTTGTGGTCTCGTATTTACCAGGTTCAAAGAATGTGAAGGCCGATGCTCTGTCTAGGAGCTTTGTGCCTGATGCTCCTGGAGTCGCTGAACCTGTGGGTATTCTTAAGGAAGGAGTTATCTTGTCAGCTATTTCTCCGGATCTGCGACGTGTGTTGCAGAGATTTCAGGCTGGTAGGCCTGACTCTTGTCCACCTGACAGATTGTTTGTACCTGCTAGGTGGACCAGCAGAGTCATTTCCGAGGTTCATTCCTCGGTGTTGGCAGGACACCCGGGAATTTTTGGCACCAGGGATCTGGTGGCCAGGTCCTTTTGGTGGCCTTCCTTGTCAAGGGATGTGCGGTCATTTGTGCAGTCCTGTGGGACTTGTGCTCGAGCTAAGCCTTGCTGTTCTCGTGCCAGCGGGTTGCTCTTGCCCTTGCCTGTCCTGAAGAGACCTTGGACACACATCTCTATGGATTTCATTTCTGATCTTCCGGTGTCTCAGGGCATGTCTGTCATCTGGGTGATATGTGATCGTTTCTCCAAGATGGTCCATTTGGTTCCTTTGCCTAAGCTGCCTTCCTCTTCCGATCTGGTTCCTGTGTTCTTCCAGAACGTGGTCCGTTTACACGGCATTCCTGAGAATATTGTGTCGGACAGAGGATCCCAGTTTGTTTCCAGGTTCTGGCGATCCTTTTGTGCTAAGATGGGCATTGATTTGTCGTTTTCGTCCACTTTTCATCCACAGACTAATGGACAAACGGAGCGAACTAATCACACTCTGGAGGCTTATTTGAGGTGTTTTGTCTCTTCTGATCAGGATGATTGGGTGACCTTCTTGCCGTTGGCTGAATTTGCCCTTAATAATCGGGCTAGTTCCGCCACCTTGGTTTCGCCATTTTTCTGCAACTCTGGTTTCCATCCTCGTTTTTCCTCGGGACATGTGGAGCCTTCTGACTGTCCTGGGGTGGATTCTGTGGTGGATAGGTTGCAGCAGATCTGGAATCATGTGGTGGACAACTTGAACTTGTCACAGGAGAAGGCTCAGCGTTTTGCCAACCGCCGCCGCGGTGTGGGTCCCCGACTTCGTGTTGGGGATTTGGTATGGCTGTCTTCTCGATTTGTTCCTATGAAGGTCTCCTCTCCCAAATTTAAGCCTCGCTTCATTGGTCCTTATAAGATATTGGAAATCCTTAATCCTGTATCCTTTCGCCTGGATCTTCCGGTGTCGTTTGCCATTCACAACGTATTTCATAGGTCCTTCTTGCGGCGGTATGTTGTGCCTGTGGTTCCTTCTGCTGAGCCTCCTGCTCCGGTGTTGGTTGAGGGCGAGTTGGAGTACGTGGTGGAGAAGGTCTTAGATTCTCGTCTCTCCAGGCGGAGGCTTCAGTACCTGGTCAAGTGGAAGGGCTATGGTCAGGAGGATAATTCCTGGGTGGTCGCCTCTGATGTGCATGCGGCCGATTTAGTTCGTGCCTTTCACGCCGCTCATCCTGATCGCCCTGGTGGTCTTGGTGAGGGTTCGGTGACCCCTCACTAAGGGGGGGTACTGTTGTGAATTTGCTTTTTGGCTCCCTCTAGTGGTTACTAGTGATTTGACTCTGGGTATGTCAGTCATCCCTTGTATGCTCACCTGGGCCGTTAGTTCAGGGGTGTTGCTATATAAGCTCCCTGGACCTTCAGTTCAATGCCTGGCAACGTTGTAATCAGAGCTAATCTGTTGTGCTCTTGTCTACTGATCCTGGTTCCTGCTAGATTAAGCTAAGTCTGCTTTCTTGCTTTTTGCTATTTGTTTTTGTTTGCATTTTTGTCCAGCTTTATACTTTATCTGTATCCTGTCCTTGCTGGAAGCTCTAGGGAGCTGGTGTTCTCCCCCCGGGCCGTTAGACAGTTCGGGGGTTCTTGAATTTCCAGCGTGGATGTTTGATAGGGTTTTTGTTGACCATATAAGTTATCTTACTACATTCTGCTATTAGTAAGTGGGCCTCTCTTTGCTAAACCTAGTTCATTTCTATGTTTGTCATTTCCTCTTACCTCACCGTTATTATTTGTGGGGGCTTGTATCCTACTTTTGGGGTCCTTTCTCTGGAGGCAAGAGAGGTCTTTGTTTTCCTCTTCTAGGGGTAGTTAGTTCTCCGGCTGGCGCGAGACATCTAGCGACCAACGTAGGCATGTTCCCCGGCTACTTCTAGTGTTGGCGTTAGGAGTAGATATATGGTCAACCCAGTTACCACTGCCCTATGAGCTGGATTTTTGTACTTCGCAGACTTACTTATTCCTCTGAGACCCTCGCCATTGGGGTCATAACACAACGCCACAGCGCGCACAGTTCTGCGCTCCCGCAAGCGCCGATCAATCTGAATAGCCAGAGACATAGAATCGCTCAGATCGACAGGCGTGGGAAACCCCACCATAACATCTTTAACGGATTCAGAAAGACCCTTTCTGAAAATTGACGCCAAAGCATCATCAGTCCATTTAGTTAGCAAAGACCATTTTCTAAATTTCTGACAATACAATTCTGCTGCCTCTTGACCCTGAGACAGGCCCAACAAGGTCTTTTCTGCTTGATCCACAGAATTAGGTTCATCATATAATAGTCCTAAAGCCTGAAAAAAGGAATCTATATTAAGCAAAGCAGGATTCCCAGATTCCAGGGAAAATGCCCAATCCTGTGGATCGCCACGCAGCAGGGAAATAACGATTCTAACCTGCTGAATGGAATCACCAGAGGATCGAGGTCTCAAAGCGAAAAACAGTTTACAGTTGTTTTTAAAACTCAAAAATTTAGACCTGTCACCAAAAAAAAAAATCAGGAGTAGGAATTTTCGGTTCTAAAGCAGGAGTCTGAACCATATAATCAGAAATTCCCTGCACCCTAGCAGCAAGCTGGTCTACACGATAAGCTAATTCATGAACATCCATGCTAATGCAAAACTCCTCAGCCATCCAGGGAGAAAGAGGGAGGAACAGGCAAAACAAACTACAGAAAAAAAAAATTACTCAACACCTTTCTTCCCTTCTTCTGAGATGCATTTAACTCATTGCTGGCCAGTTGTACTGTTATGATCTGGTGACCTTGGAGCTGCATGAAACCTTCTCAGGAGAAGTGGAATCTGTACTGACCGCAAACCCTGAACTTAACACCGCAACTAGAAGTAGCCGTGGGGTGTGCCTAACAAACCTAGACACCTCGACACAGCCGGAAGTTGTGAATTCTGCTTTTTGGCTCCTTACGGTGGTTGTAGATGGTAATGCAGTGGTCCCTGGTTTGCAATCCTGGTCAGGTGAATCTACTGATTGCAGCTCTGAATGGGGTATTTAGGCTTGCAGGATTCATTAGTCCTTGCCAGTTGTCCATTGTTTTTGGAGGTTTAGTCCTAGCCTGGTTCCTTCTGCCTTGCTGCGAGATCTGCAAGATAAGTGTCTGGTTTCTTTTGTGCACACATGCTATGTGCTTTATTATTCAGTACTATTCATTGTTTTTTGTCCAGCTTTGATTGTGTCAGTGTTTTTCACAGTCTTGTTGGATTCTCAGGAGTAGCAGATGTACATTCCATGACTTTAGTTAGTTTGTGGAACTTTTTGTATTCTCTGCTGTGGGTATTTTTGAAGTATATTAATACTGACCGCTTAACATTTTGTCCTATCTTTCCCTGTTTAGTTACAGTGGCCTCTTTTGCTGAAATCTGTATTCTGCCTGTGTGTGTCTTTCCTCTCCTACTCACAGTCAATATTTGTGGGGGTCTGCCTATCCTTTGGGGTTCTGCTCTGAGGCAAGTTAATTTTCCCATTTCCATCTATAGGGGTATGTAGTTCTCCGGCTGTGTCGAGGTGTCTAGGTTGGTTAGGCACACCCCACGGCTACTTCTAGTTGCAGTGTTAGTTCAGGGTTTGTGGTCAGTACAGATTCCACGTCTCCTGAGAAAGTTCCATGCAGCTCCAAGGTCACCGGATCATAACAGCCGGAGAACTACATACCCCTATAGATGTAAATGGGAATACTAGCTTGCCTCAGAGCAGAACCCCAAAGGATAGGCAGCCCCCCACAAATATTGACTGTGAGTAGGAGAGGAAAGACACACACGGGCAGAAAACAGATTTCAGCAAAAGAGGCCACTCTAACTAAACAGGGAAAGATAGGACAGAATACTAAGCGGTCAGTATTAAAATACTTCAAAAATAGACACAGCAGAAAATACAAAAAGTTCCACAAACTAACTAAAGTCATGGAATGTACATCTGCCACTCCTGAGAATCCAAAAAGACTGTGAAAACACTGACACAATCAAAGCTGGACAAAACAACAATGAATACTACTGAATCATTAAGCACACAGCATGTGTGCACAAAAGAAACCAGACACTTATCTTGCAGATTTGGCAGTAAGGCAGAAGGAACCAGGCAAGGACTAAACCTCCAAAAACAATGGACAACTGGCATAGACTAATGAATCCTGCAAGCCTAAATACCCCAGTCAGAACTGCAATCAGTAGATTCACCTGACCAGGGCTGCAAACCAGGGACCACTGCACTACCATCTACAACCACCAGAGGGAGCCAAAAAGCAGAATTCACAACAGGAAGGGGAGAGGCAAACTGTTTATTTACGATGGTAAGCTGTGCCGAAGAAGCATCGACCCACGCACTCATGAGTTGGTATGGCAGATAGTAGTCCCAAGACAAGATCCATTGGTTCTGGAAGTGTACCACGATGGAGCAGGACACTTCGGATGGAGGAAGTTGGAGAGTCTACTCCGTGGAAGGTTCTACTGGATTGGCATGAAGAAAGCCATCGAAAAGTGATGTCGAGAGTGTGGCCCATGTAGCCTACGCAGGACGGACCGTGATAGCCAAAGGGCTCCCCTGCAGCCTATCATCACCAAACGGCCGCTTGAACTGGTTGCGCTAGATCATGTAAAGCTAACACCCAGCCGGTCAGGCTATGTCTACGCTCTAACCATCGTGGACCACTACTCTAGATTTCTGGTAGTTGTGCCTGTCAAAGATCTGATGGCCAGGACAGCAGCCAAAGCCTTCCAGCAGTACTTCTGTAGACCACACGGGTACCCAGAGAAGGTACTGACTGATCAAGGACCAGCATTTGAAGCAAAAGTGTTCCAGGAATTCTGCAATTTATACGGGTGTAAGAAGATCAGAATGACACCGTATCACCCACAAACCAACGTGATGTGCGAAAAGATGAACCAAGTGGTAATCGACTTACTGAAGACCTTGTCTGTGGAGGAACGGAACTTATGGCCAGCAAAGTTGCCTGACTTGGTAGACATGTACAACCACATCCCAGTGAATTCCACCAACTGCACTCCAGCATACCTGATGTGAGGAAGATCCAGTAAGTTACCTGTTGATCTAGACATGGGAGTCCTAACCCCAGAAGATACCTCACCAGATGCAGATTGGGATACAGAAAGACAGCAAAGGTACCGCAAAGTACGGGAATGCGTGGAAAGAAGTCTAGCCCAAGCCAGACAAAAACAAGTAAGGGACTACAACCAGCACGCTCCTGCAATTCACTTGTCACCAGGTGAACAAGTACTCAAACGGAAGAGGAGACTACACAAACTTGCGACCAATGGGAAGCAGAACCATATACCATCCTGCCATCCGACTTTGACAATACAAAGGTCTGTTTCATTAGCAAAGATGGAGGAGAAACCTCAACAGCAATATCCAGAGACCACTTCAAAATATGCCCTGATAAGTTGAGAGATAGGGAAAGAGATCCAGGAACATCTCCACTCGTAGAAGAGGAGAAGATGATACACACTGTTCTTGGAGACTTTCCCCAGTCTTGGACTCAAATAAATCAGGCCATCGTGGTACCTGTTTTGACGTTTCGTCAGCCGAACCCGCCAGAACCAAATGTGATGCCAGATCATCTGGAGCCAAAAGAGACTCTGCACCAACAGATTCCAATAGCCGACGTGATCCCAGCCATAATTCAGCCACAGCAGACTCCAACAGAGAATGCCATGCCAACAGTTAAATTGGCAAGTCCACCCTTGGCTATCAGTGAATCTGCCATGCCCACAATTAGTAGCAGCAGTCCTGAGAGCTCCAGCATACCAGTGCTACCTAGACTCATTAGAAGTGTAGCCAGAAGACAGTGCACTACACCAGCGATAGCAAGTACAGCAGACCCTGTTAGGTCACTAGCAACCCCTGCAATGCGGAAGTCTACAAGTAGCACTAAAAATCAGACCCCAATTCGCTACAAAAATTGGAAATATTAATGGTTGCTGCTGTTTGTTTGAAAAATGTCTGTATATATATATCTTTGTCACAGGTTTAAAATGGACAATGGAGTAATGGACAGTGAATTACTCAAAAACTTTCATTATACTTTTAAAAGGATCCCTTTGTTTACCCGGGATCCTTGCTGTTTCAAGTTTGCACTCACTGAACTGGGAGTCATGAACTGTGCATGACCAAGACTTTCGCAACGTTCAAGTGTCCTCACCTCCCATAAAGAGAAGCATTGTTATCTAAACCTGTTTTAAAGCATTCCAAAAATTTGTATGTCTTTTTGCTAATGTATTGTTGTTCTTCTTTTCCCAGTCCCGGAGTACTGGATTTAACAGGGGAAAAGTGCGGCACCCCAGTGTCCTGGTCGTCACAGTGATGTCATTATCCTTTCAGGGGAGAACTGATGTCATGTCTGAAGGCAATGAAAGACAACCACATTCAGGTATTACACGCATGCAACATGTTCACACTCCAGACCAGAAGGGGAGCTCTAAGCCTGTTTAGGGTGAGCTTCCCTATTTTTACATACTGATCTGGAGGAAAAGAGGTCAGTTCCTGTCAGGCAGACAGAAGACGTGGAGCTCTGCTGGCCTGAAGTGCTGCAATTCCTGGAAAAAGACACAAAAAGGTGAACATACTGCAGAGAGTGTGCAGGAAAGCAGAGCACAGGAGAGGAATATCAGAGGGAGATCAGCCAGGAACAAGCTGCTCCTTTCTGAGGCGCAGAAGCCGGTAGCCAGAAACACAGAGGGAGTAATAGACTCTACGCTTTACTTCAGAGACCGGCAGGAGAGTCAATTCCAAGTTGGCTGCCCGACCTTAATACCTAAGAAGACACGGTGGCAAATTGTGGAGGTCGGGGCGTCTCTAGGGTCCCTACAAACAAGCCCCAGGCTATCCAAGTCATACAGGTTGTCCTATCCATACCATCTGGGGGACAGAGAGGAAGAAATAACAACATCTAGAACATCTACAAGAGCTGTGAGGACCTTACCGAGAAGCTCAGCAGGGAGGTACTACAACACACACAGGCGCTAGTAGGAAGGCTACTGATTTCCACCTGGACAAGGGGACTCTGGAATTGCCTTCAGACCGACCAGACTCTGCCTGCCCTGTTATCTGGCGCTCCAGGCTTAGGATACCATCTGAAGTCTTCAGTAAACAAGGTAAAAGACTGCAAACCTGTCTCCTAGTTCTTTATTGCACCTTGCCCATATATAAACTCTTTTACTGGACACCCCTGAGGGCCATGGACCGGGTCAGCCACTGTGACATCCCCCGAATCGCAGGACCTGGTACCGAGTACCCCATTGCCCTACACTGGGGGCGATCCATGCAGTGCATATCTTTGCCTCTCAGTCATCTCCTTCTGCCTAGGGTTGAGCGAAACGGGTCGTTCATTTTCAAAAGTCGCCGACTTTTGGCTAAGTCGGCGTCTCATGAAACCCGATCCGACCCCTGTGCTTGTCGGCCATGCGGTACGCGACTTTCGCGCCAAAGTCGCGTTTCAATGACGCGAAAAGCGCCATTTCTCAGCCAATGAAGGTGAACGCAGAGTGTGGGCAGCGTGATGACATAGGTCCTGGTCCCCACCATCTTAGAGAATGGCATTGCAGTGATTGGCTTGCTGTCTGCGGCGTCACAGGGGCTATAAAGGGGCGTTCCCGCCGACCGCCATCTCACTGCTGCTGATCTGAGCTTAGGGAGAGGTTGCTGCCGCATCGTCAGAAGCAGGGATAGCGTTAGGCAGGGTCCACTAACCACCAAACCGCTTGTGCTGTAGCGATTTCCACTGTCCAACACCACCTTCGGTGTGCAGGGACAGTGGAAGCTACATTTTTTTTTTTTCTCTCAGCGCTGTAGCTCATTGGGCTGCCCTAGAAGGCTCCGTGATAGCTGTATTGCTGTGTGTACGCCACTGTGGAAACCAACTGCTTTTTTCAAAGCACATATCCTCTTGTTCCTTCCTTTCTGCACAGCTATCTTTTTTGTTTGTCCACACTTTTTATTTAATTTGTGCATCAGTCCACTCCTATTGCTGCCTGCCATACCTGGCTGAGATTACTGCAGGGAGATAGTAATTGTAGGACAGTCCCTGTTTTTTTTGTTTTGTTTTTTTTTGTGGGAGATTAAGATTTGCATTTCTGCTAGAGTGCCATCCCTGTGTGTGCCATCTCTCACTGAGTGGGCCATAGAAAGCCTATTTATTTTTTTCCTTGATTTGGGTTCTAAAATCTACCTCAACAAAAAAACACTACATCAATCAGTGGGAGAAAAATATTGGCCTCAGTCAGGGCTTGTGTGCCACTCCTGTGTGTGCCATCTCTCATTCAGTGGGCCATAGAAAGCCTTTTTTTTTTTTTTTTTTTATTATTTGGTTTCTAAAGTCTCCCTGAAAAAAAAATAAATAAATAAAAAAACAGTGGGAGAGTAATATTGCCCTTTCAGCTTGTGTGCCAGTCTTGACTCCTGGGTGTGCCACCTCTCTCTCTCAAATTGTGGGCCATAGAAAGCCTATTTATTTTTTTCCTTGATTTGGGTTCTAAAATCTACCTCAACAAAAAAGCACTACATCAATCAGTGGGAGAAAAATATTGGCCTCAGTCAGGGCTTGTGTGCCACTCCTGTGTGTGCCATCTCTCACTCAGTGGGCCATAGAAAGCCTATTTATTTTTTTCCTTGATTTGGGTTCGAAAATCTACCTTAAAAAAAAACACTACATCAATCAGTGGGAGAAAAATATTGGCCTCAGTCAGGGCTTGTGTGCCACTCCTGTGTGTGCCATCTCTCATTCAGTGGGCCATAGAAAGCCTTTTTTTTTTTTTTTTTTTTTATTTGGTTTCTAAAGTCTCCCTGAAAAAAAAAAACTAAATAAAAAAACAGTGGGAGATTAATATTGCCCTTTCAGCTTGTGTGCCAGTCTTGACTCCTGGGTGTACCACCTCTCTCTCTCAAATTGTGGGCCATAGAAAGCCTATTTATTTTTTTCCTTGATTTGGGTTCTAAAATCTACCTCAACAAAAAAACACTACATCAATCAGTGGGAGAAAAATATTGGCCTCAGTCAGGGCTTGTGTGCCACTCCTGTGTGTGCCATCTCTCACTCAGTGGGCCATAGAAAGCCTATTTATTTTTTTCCTTGATTTGGGTTCGAAAATCTACCTTAAAAAAAAACACTACATCAATCAGTGGGAGAAAAATATTGGCCTCAGTCAGGGCTTGTGTGCCACTCCTGTGTGTGCCATCTCTCACTCAGTGGGCCATAGAAAGCCTATTTATTTTTTTCCTTGATTTGGGTTCGAAAATCTACCTTAAAAAAAAACACTACATCAATCAGTGGGAGAAAAATATTGGCCTCAGTCAGGGCTTGTGTGCCACTCCTGTGTGTGCCATCTCTCATTCAGTGGGCCATAGAAAGCCTTTTTTTGTATTATTATTATTATTTGGTTTCTAAAGTCTCCCTGAAAAAAAATAAATAAATAAAAAAACAGTGGGAGATTAATATTGCCCTTTCAGCTTGTGTGCCAGTCTTGACTCCTGGGTGTGCCACCTCTCTCTCTCAAATTGTGGGCCATAGAAAGCCTATTTATTTTTTTCCTTGATTTGGGTTCTAAAATCTACCTCAACAAAAAAACACTACATCAATCAGTGGGAGAAAAATATTGGCCTCAGTCAGGGCTTGTGTGCCACTCCTGTGTGTGCCATCTCTCACTCAGTGGGCCATAGAAAGCCTATTTATTTTTTTCCTTGATTTGGGTTCGAAAATCTACCTTAAAAAAAAACACTACATCAATCAGTGGGAGAAAAATATTGGCCTTAGTCAGGGCTTGTGTGCCACTCCTGTGTGTGCCATCTCTCATTCAGTGGGCCATAGAAAGCCTTTTTTTTTTTTTTTTTAATTATTTGGTTTCTAAAGTCTCCCTGAAAAAAAATAAATAAATAAAAAAACAGTGGGAGATTAATATTGCCCTTTCAGCTTGTGTGCCAGTCTTGACTCCTGGGTGTGCCACCTCTCTCTCTCAAATTGTGGGCCATAGAAAGCCTATTTATTTTTTTCCTTGATTTGGGTTCTAAAATCTACCTCAACAAAAAAACACTACATCAATCAGTGGGAGAAAAATATTGGCCTCAGTCAGGGCTTGTGTGCCACTCCTGTGTGTGCCATCTCTCACTCAGTGGGCCATAGAAAGCCTATTTATTTTTTTCCTTGATTTGGGTTCGAAAATCTACCTTAAAAAAAAACACTACATCAATCAGTGGGAGAAAAATATTGGCCTCAGTCAGGGCTTGTGTGCCACTCCTGTGTGTGCCATCTCTCACTCAGTGGGCCATAGAAAGCCTATTTATTTTTTTCCTTGATTTGGGTTCGAAAATCTACCTTAAAAAAAAACACTACATCAATCAGTGGGAGAAAAATATTGGCCTCAGTCAGGGCTTGTGTGCCACTCCTGTGTGTGCCATCTCTCACTCAGTGGGCCATAGAAAGCCTATTTATTTTTTTCCTTGATTTGGGTTCGAAAATCTACCTCAACAAAAAAACACTACATCAATCAGTGGGAGAAAAATATTGGCCTCAGTCAGGGCTTGTGTGCCACTCCTGACTCCTGTGTGTGCCATCTCTCACTCAGTGGGCCATAGAAAGCCTATTTTTTTTTTATTTTTTTTTATTATTATTTGGTTTCTAAATTGTCCCTGAAAAAAACATTTTATCTTATTTGGTTTCTAAAGTCTCCCTGAGAAAAAAAAATAGGTGGGAGATTAATATTGACATTTGTGCTTGAGTGACAGTCCTGCGTGTTTGTCATCTCTGTGATTTGGTGCCACAGAAAACAGAGTGTGTAACATTGTGCCTGATTTTCCTTGTGGTCTCACCAACCTGTTAAGGGATATAGAAATCATACTGAAGTTATAGCTCACCGTGTAAGTTGTTTGACAGCAACAAATAAAGTTACTTTGGTTAAGTTTTTAAAACAATGAGGAAGTCTGGTGCAAGAGGTCGTGGCCGTGGGCGTTCATTGTCAGCTGGTAATGATGGTAGTGGTAGTGGAGCATCAGGTGGTCGTGGGGATAAAAATATTCCACCTAAGTCTGGAGCTGTGGAGCCAGTTTCGTCGTCTGGCTACACAAGGCCTCGAAAGCTTTCTTTTCTGGGAGTAGGAAAACTGCTTTTAAAGCCGGAGCAGCAACAGCAAGTTTTGGCTTACATTGCAGACTCAGCCTCTAGCTCTTTTGCCTCCTCTTCTGAAACTGGTAAATGTAAAAGCAGCGCGTCGCTTGTGGATGTTCACGGTCAGGGACAAGTCGCTTCCTTGTCCTCCTCAGCAAAAACTACAACAAGAGAGAAGGATGCAGCAGGCGACACAACGGGTTACTCCATGGAGCTCTTTACACATACCGTCCCTGGCTTAGAAAGTGAAACACTTAACAGGCCATGCCCATTACAAGTAGATTCTGACATGGAGTGCACTGATGCACAGCCACAGCCAGAGTACTATGCTGCTCCTTTGACTCAGACCACAACATTGCCCTCTCAGGGTACTGATCCACAATCAGACCCTGATGAGACTATGTTGCCCCGCCACGAGCGCTATACCACCGACCGACACAGTTACACAGACGAAGTTGCACACGAGCTCGAAGAGGAGGTAATAGATGACCCGGTTGTTGACCCCGATTGGAAGCCATTGGGGGAACAGGGTGCAGGCGGCAGTAGTTCAGAAGCGGAGGTGGAGGAGGGGCCGCAGCAGGCATCAACATCGCAACAGGTTCCATCTGCCGGGCCCCTATCTGGCCCAAAACGCGTGTCAAAGCCAAAACCTGTTGGAGGACAGCGTGGCCATCCGGTTAAAGCTCAGTCTGCAATCCCTGAAAAGGGATCCGATGCTAGGAAGAGTGCAGTCTGGCATTTTTTTAAACAACATCCAATTGATCAGCGCAAAGTCATCTGTCAAAAATGTTCAACTAGCTTAAGCAGAGGTCAGAATCTGAAAAGTCTCAATACTAGTTGCATGCATAGACACTTAACCACCATGCATTTTCAAGCCTGGACTAACTACCAAACGTCCCTTAAGGTTGTAGCACCCTCGGCCAATGAAGCTAGTCAGCAACGCAACATCCCTTCCGTCACTGTAAGGCCACCATTTTCCGCACCACCGGCAGTATCTGTGCAGGTTTCTTTGACAGCCAAAAGCAGTCAGGGTCAGGGAATCACCAGTTTTGTAGGAGGAAATATTGCATCTAGGGCACCGGCGGAAACAATTCCGTCTCCAACCGTCTCTCAGTCTGCTATGTCCACCGGCACACCCGCAAGTTCCACGATCTCCATCTCTCCAGTTCAGCTCACACTACATGAGACTCTGGTTAGAAAAAGGAAGTACTTATCCTCGCATCCGCGTACACAGGGTTTTAACGCCCACATAGCTAGACTAATCTCGTTAGAGATGATGCCCTACCGGTTCGTTGAAAGCGAAGCTTTCAAAGCCCTGATGGAGTACGCTGAACCACGATACGAGCTACCCAGTCGACACTTTTTTTCAAGAAAAGCCATCCCAGCCCTGCACCAGCATGTTAAACAGCGCATCGTCCATGCACTCAGGCAATCTGTGAGTACAAAGGTGCACCTGACTACAGATGCATGGACCAGTAGGCATGGCCAGGGACGTTATGTGTCCATCACGGCACACTGGGTGAATGTGGTGGATGCAGGGTCCACAGGGGACATCAATTTCGGGACAGTTGTGCCTAGCCCACGGTCTAGGAAACAGTTGGCTGTAGGCGTTTGCACCCCCTCCTCCTCCTCCTCCTCGTCCTCCTGCAGAAGCTACAGCTCTTCCACAGACCGCAGTCGGCCAACCACTCCATCGGCAGATGACACTGTTGCACACCAGTTGTCCCATTATGGGCCAGCTACTGGCAAGCGTCAGCAGGCTGTATTGGCTATGAAGTGTTTGGGCGACAACAGACACACCGCGGAAGTTCTGTCCGAGTTCTTGCAACAAGAAACGCAGTCGTGGCTGGGCACAGTAGATCTTGAGGCAGGCAAGGTAGTGAGTGATAACGGAAGGAATTTCATGGCTGCCATCTCCCTTTCCCAACTGAAACACATTCCTTGCCTGGCTCACACCTTAAACCTGGTGGTGCAGTGCTTATTGAAAACTTATCCTGGGTTCTCCGACCTGCTCCTCAAAGTGCGTGGACTTTGCTCACATATCCGACGTTCGCCTGTACACGCCAGCCGTATGCAGACCTATCAGCGGTCTTTGAACCTTCCCCAGCATCGCCTAATCATAGACGTTGCAACAAGGTGGAACTCAACACTGCACATGCTTCAGAGACTGTGCCAACAGAGGCGGGCTGTTATGTTTTTGTGGGAGGATACACATACACGGGCAGGCAGTAGGATGGCAGACATGGAGTTGTCAGGTGTGCAGTGGTCCAAGATACAAGACATGTGTCAAGTCCTTCAGTGTTTTGAGGAATGCACACGGCTGGTTAGTGCAGACAACGACGTAATAAGCATGAGCATCCCCCTAATGCGTCTGCTGATGCAAAGTTTGACGCACATAAAGGAGCAGGCGTCTGCACCAGAGGAAGAGGAAAGCCTTGATGACAGTCAGCCATTGTCTGGTCAGGGCAGTGTACAGGACGAGGTAGCGGGCGAAGAGGAGGTGGAGGATGAGGAGGATGATGGGGATGAGTATATTTTTAATGCGGAAGCTTTCCCGGGGGCACTGGAAATTGGTTGCGTGGCAAGGCCGGGTTCTGGTTTTTTGAGGGACACAAGTGACGTAGATTTACCTGAAACTGCCCCTCAACCAATCACAACCGGAGATTTGACAACTGGAACTTTGGCCCACATGGCGGATTATGCCTTACGTATCCTAAAAAGGGACACACGCATTACGAAAATGATGAACGATGACGATTACTGGTTGGCCTGCCTCCTTGATCCACGCTATAAAGGCAAATTGCAAAATATTATGCCACATGAGAACTTGGAACTAATATTAGCAACCAAACAATCAACTCTTGTTGACCGTTTGCTTCAGGCATTCCCAGCAGACAGCGCACGTGATCGTTCTCACACGAGCTCCAGGGGGCAGCAGACTAGGAGTGTTAGGGGTGCACACATCAGAAGTGGCGTTGGACAGAGGGGTTTTCTGACCAGGTTGTGGAGTGATTTTGCTATGACCGCAGACAGGACAGGTACTGCTGCATCAATTGAAAGTGACAGGAGACAACATTTGTCCAGTATGGTTACTAACTATTTTTCATCCCTTATCGATGTTCTCCCTCAACCGTCATTCCCATTTGATTACTGGGCATCAAAATTAGACACCTGGCCAGAATTGGCAGAATATGCATTGCAGGAGCTTGCTTGCCCGGCAGCAAGTGTCCTATCAGAAAGAGTATTCAGGGCTGCAGGTTCAATATTAACCGAAAAAAGGACTCGTCTGGCTACCCAAAATGTTGACGATCTAACATTCATTAAAATGAACCACAACTGGATTTCGAAATCTTTTGCCCCACCTTGCCCGGCCGACACCTAGCTTTCCTATGAAAAGCTCTTGCCTGTGGACTACTGTGAATTACTTTTCTAATGTATAATTTGCTGTAGCTGATTGTCCAGCATACGACATGTTTACACCTCCCTAAATGGCCAAACTCCCCACACGGGGCCGTGGTATCGCGACTTGGCGCAAGCACCCGTGAGACTGCTGTTTGTCTGAAGAGGTGGGTGTGCTCGCTTTTGGTCGACGGCACTGCCACTGGGTCCCTCATATTACAATGTAGTGTCTCTGGCGGTGGTGGTGCGCACCCAACGTCAGACACACCGTTGTAACATGAGGGGCCCTGGGGCGGTCCCGCCGGCCACAAGAGAGTTCCCCCCTCCCCCAGCTCAAACTGTGCTCTACCACGTGCAAAATTATGTCGCACAGCTCCACCAATGTTTAGTCTATTCGCTGACATCATTCAATGTCTGGCACTGACAATACAAATTTGTAGACATCTATGATGCAACTTAAAGTAGTCTGTGTCTGTGTCCTATATTGGCACCATTAAATAGTTACTGCCAAATTACTATGTCAGAAACTCAGCAGATGAGCCCTGTTATGACCCTAATGGCGACGGTCTCAGAGGAATAAGTAAGTCTGCGAAGTACAAAAATCCAGCTCATAGGGCAGTGGTAACTGGGTTGACCATATATCTACTGCTAACGCCAACACTAGAAGTAGCCGGGGAACATGCCTACGTTGGTCGCTAGATGTCTCGCGCCAGCCGGAGAACTAACTACCCCTAGAAGAGGAAAACAAAGACCTCTCTTGCCTCCAGAGAAAGGACCCCAAAAGTAGGATACAAGCCCCCCACAAATAATAACGGTGAGGTAAGAGGAAATGACAAACATAGAAATGAACTAGGTTTAGCAAAGAGAGGCCCGCTTACTAATAGCAGAATGTAGTAAGATAACTTATTTGGTCAACAAAAACCCTATCAAACATCCACGCTGGAAATTCAAGAACCCCCGAACCGTCTAACGGCCCGGGGGGAGAACACCAGCCCCTAGAGCTTCCAGCAAGGACAGGATACAGATTCAGTACAAGCTGGACAAAAATGCACACAAAAAACAAATAGCAAAAAGCAAGAAAGCAGACTTAGCTTAATCTAGCAGGAACCAGGATCAGTAGACAAGAGCACAACAGACTAGCTCTGATTACAACGTTGCCAGGCATTGAACTGAAGGTCCAGGGAGCTTATATAGCAACACCCCTGGACTAACGGCCCAGGTGAGCATACAAGGGATGACTGACATACCCAGAGTCAAATCACTAGTAACCACTAGAGGGAGCCAAAAAGCAAATTCACAACAGTACCCCCCCCTTAGTGAGGGGTCACCGAACCCTCACCAAGACCACCAGGGCGATCAGGATGAGCGGCGTGAAAGGCACGAACTAAATCGGCCGCATGCACATCAGAGGCGACCACCCAGGAATTATTCTCCTGACCATAGCCCTTCCACTTGACCAGGTACTGAAGCCTCCGCCTGGAGAGACGAGAATCTAAGATCTTCTCCACCACGTACTCCAACTCGCCCTCAACCAACACCGGAGCAGGAGGCTCAGCAGAAGGAACCACAGGCACAACGTACCGCCGCAACAAGGACCTATGAAATACGTTGTGAATGGCAAATGACACCGGAAGATCCAGGCGAAAGGATACAGGATTAAGGATTTCCAATATCTTGTAAGGACCAATGAAGCGAGGCTTAAATTTGGGAGAGGAGACCTTCATAGGAACAAATCGAGAAGACAGCCATAGCCAAATCCCCAACACGAAGTCGGGGACCCACACCGCGGCGGCGGTTGGCAAAACGCTGAGCCTTCTCCTGTGACAACTTCAAGTTGTCCACAACAAGATTCCAGATCTGCTGCAACCTATCCACCACAGAATCCACCCCAGGACAGTCAGAAGGCTCCACATGTCCCGAGGAAAAACGAGGATGGAAACCAGAGTTGCAGAAAAATGGCGAAACCAAGGTGGCGGAACTAGCCCGATTATTAAGGGCAAATTCAGCCAACGGCAAGAAGGTCACCCAATCATCCTGATCAGAAGAGACAAAACACCTCAAATAAGCCTCCAGAGTCTGATTAGTTCGCTCCGTTTGTCCATTAGTCTGTGGATGAAAAGCGGACGAAAACGACAAATCAATGCCCATCCTACCACAAAAGGATCGCCAGAACCTGGAAACAAACTGGGATCCTCTGTCCGACACAATATTCTCAGGAATGCCGTGTAAACGGACCACGTTCTGGAAGAACACAGGAACCAGATCGGAAGAGGAAGGCAGCTTAGGCAAAGGAACCAAATGGACCATCTTGGAGAAACGATCACATATCACCCAGATGACAGACATGCCCTGAGACACCGGAAGATCAGAAATGAAATCCATAGAGATGTGTGTCCAAGGTCTCTTCGGGACAGGCAAGGGCAAGAGCAACCCGCTGGCCCGAGAATAGCAAGGCTTAGCTCGAGCACAAGTCCCACAGGACTGCACAAATGACTGCACATCCCTTGACAAGGAAGGCCACCAAAAGGACCTGGCCACCAGATCCCTGGTGCCAAAAATTCCCGGGTGTCCTGCCAACACTGAGGAATGAACCTCGGAAATGACTCTGCTGGTCCACCTAGCAGGTACAAACAATCTGTCAGGTGGACAAGAGTCAGGCCTACCAGCCTGAAATCTCTGCAACACACGTCGCAGATCCGGAGAAATGGCTGACAAGATAACTCCTTCCTTAAGAATACCCACAGGTTCAGCGACTCCAGGAGCATCAGGCACAAAGCTCCTAGACAGAGCATCGGCCTTCACATTCTTTGAACCTGGTAAATACGAGACCACAAAGTCAAAACGGGAGAAAAACAATGACCAGCGGGCCTGTCTAGGATTCAGGCGTTTAGCAGACTCGAGATACATCAGATTTTTGTGATCACTCAAAACCACCACACGATGCTTAGCACCCTCGAGCCAATGACGCCACTCCTCAAATGCCCACTTCATGGCCAACAACTCCCGATTGCCCACATCATAATTTCGCTCTGCAGGCGAAAACTTCCTAGAGAAAAAGGCACAAGGTCTCATAGTAGAGCAACCAGGACCTCTCTGTGACAAAACGGCCCCTGCCCCAATCTCCGAAGCATCCACCTCAACCTGAAAGGGAAGTGAGACATCAGGCTGGCACAAAACAGGCGCCGAAGTAAACCGGCGTTTCAACTCCTGGAAAGCCTCCACGGCAGCAGGAGCCCAGTTAGCTACATCAGAGCCTTTCTTGGTCATATCCGTCAAAGGTTTAACAACGCTAGAAAAATTAGCGATAAAACGACGGTAAAAGTTAGCAAAACCCAAGAACTTCTGAAGACTCTTAACTGACGAGGGTTGAGTCCAATCATGAATAGCTCGGACCTTGACTGGGTCCATCTCCACAGCAGAAGGGGAAAAAATGAACCCTAAAAAGGGAACCTTCTGTACACCAAAGAGACACTTTGAGCCTTTAACAAACAAAGAATTTTCACGCAAAATCTTGAAAACCATCCTGACCTGCTCTACATGCGAGTCCCAATCATCAGAAAAAAACAGAATATCGTCCAGATAAACGATCAAAAATTTATCCAGATACTTCCGGAAAATGTCATGCATAAAGGACTGAAAAACTGAAGGCGCATTAGAGAGCCCAAAAGGCATCACCAAGTACTCAAAATGACCTTCGGGCGTATTGAATGCGGTTTTCCATTCATCTCCTTGCTTAATGCGCACAAGGTTGTACGCACCATGAAGATCTATCTTGGTGAACCACTTGGCACCTTTTATCCGGGCAAACAAGTCTGACAACAGCGGCAAAGGATACTGAAATTTGACAGTGATCTTATTTAAGAGCCGATAGTCAATACAAGGCCTCAAAGATCCGTCCTTTTTGACCACAAAAAAGAATCCCGCACCAAGAGGGGAAGAAGAAGGACGGATATGCCCCTTCTCCAGAGACTCTTTAATATATGAACGCATAGCGGTATGTTCAGGTACCGACAGGTTAAATAATCTTCCCTTAGGAAACTTACTGCCTGGAATCAACTCTATTGCGCAGTCACACTCCCTATGAGGAGGCAGTGCACTGGACCTGGACTCGCTGAAGACATCCTGATAATCAGACAAATACTCCGGAACTTCCGAAGGCGTAGAAGAAGCAATAGACACGGGCAGGGAATCCCCATGATTTCCACGGCATCCCCAACTTGACACAGACATGGCCTTCCAATCCAAGACTGGATTATGGGTCTGTAACCATGGCAACCCCAAAACAACCAAATCATGCATTTTATGCAAAACAAGAAAACGTATAACCTCCCGATGTTCAGGAGTCATACACATGGTAACCTGTGTCCAAAACTGCGGTTTATTTTCTGCCAACGGCGTAGCATCAATACCCCTAAGAGGGATAGGATTTTCTAATGGCTCAAGAACAAAACCACAGCGCTTGGCAAATGACAGATCCATAAGACTCAGGGCAGCACCTGAATCTACAAACGCCATGACAGGATAAGACGACAGTGAACAAATCAAAGTTACAGATAGAATAAATTTAGTTTGCAAATTACCAACGGTGACAGGACTAACAACCTTAGTTAGACGTTTAGAGCATGCTGAGATAACATGTGTAGAATCACCACAGTAGTAACACAAGCCATTCTGGCATCTATGAATTTTCCGCTCATTTCTAGTCAGGATTCTATCACATTGCATTAAATCAGGTGTTTGTTCAGACAGCACCATAGATGAATTAGCGGTTTTTCTATCACATTGCCTTAAATCAGGTGCCTGTTCAGACAACACCATAAGGGAATTTGCGGTTTTGCGCTCCCGCAACCGCCGGTCAATTTGAATAGCCAGGGCCATGGAATCATTTAGACCTGTGGGAATAGGGAAACCCACCATCACATTCTTAATGGCTTCAGAAAGGCCATTGTCATGATTCTCAATGGCGAGAGAACATAGCCCAGCATATATGAGAACTAGCTCTTGGAAGATGGAAACTATACTGACCATGAACTAAACCTGCCGCACAACTAGAAGTGGCCGGGTAGCATGCCTACGTTTTTTTATCCCTAGATGCCCAGCGCCAGCCGGAGAACTACCTAATCCTAGCAGAGGAAAAGACAGTCCTGGCTCACCTCTAGAGAAATTTCCCCAAAAGGCAGACAGAGGCCCCCACATATATTGGCGGTGATTTTAGATGAAATGACAAACGTAGTATGAAAATAGGTTTAGCAAAATCGAGGTCCGCTTACTAGATAGCATGAAGACAGAAAGGGCACTTTCATGGTCAGCAGAAAACCCTATCAAAACACCATCCAGAAATTACTTTAAGACTCTAGCATTAACTCATAACACCAGAGTGGCAATTTCCGCTCACAAGAGCTTTCCAGACACAGTAACGAAACAGCAGCTGTGAACAGGAACAAAATGCAAAAACACACAAGGACAAAAGTCCAACTTAGCTGGGAGTTGTCTAGTAGCAGGAACATGCACAGAAAGGCTACTGATTACATTGTTGACCGGCATGAAACTGACAGAGGAGCAAGGTTATATAGCGACTCCCACATCCTGATAGGAGCAGGTGAACAGAGGGGATGATGCACACAAGTTAAATTCCACAAGTGGCCACCGGGGGAGCCCAGAATCCAATTTCACAACAGTACCCCCCCCTCAAGGAGGGGGCACCGAACCCTCACCAGAACCACCAGGGCGATCAGGATGAGCCCTATGAAAGGCACGGACAAGATCGGAGGCATGAACATCAGAGGCAGTGACCCAAGAATTATCCTCCTGACCGTATCCCTTCCATTTGGCCAGATACTGGAGTTTCCGTCTGGAAACACGAGAGTCCAAGATCTTTTCCACAACGTACTCCAACTCACCCTCAACCAACACCGGAGCAGGAGGCTCAATGGAAGGCACAGCTGGTACCTCATACCTGCGCAACAATGACCGATAAAAAACATTATGAATCGAAAAGGATGCAGGGAGGTCCAAACGGAAGGACACAGGGTTAAGAATCTCCAATATCTTGTACGGGCCGATGAACCGAGGCTTAAACTTAGGAGAAGAAACCCTCATAGGGACAAAACGAGAAGACAACCACACCAAGTCCCCAACACAAAGCCGAGGACCAACACGACGACGGCGGTTGGCAAAAAGCTGAGTCTTCTCCTGGGACAACTTCAAATTGTCCACCACCTGCCCCCAAATCTGATGCAACCTCTCCACCACAGCATCCACTCCAGGACAATCCGAAGATTCCACTTGACCGGAGGAAAATCGAGGATGAAACCCCGAAATACAGAAAAACGGGGACACCAAGGTGGCAGAGCTGGCCCGATTATTGAGGGCGAACTCTGCCAAAGGCAAAAAAGCAACCCAATCATCCTGATCCGCAGACACAAAACACCTCAAATATGTCTCCAAGGTCTGATTAGTCCGCTCGGTCTGGCCATTAGTCTGAGGATGAAAAGCAGACGAAAAAGACAAATCTATGCCCATCCTAGCACAGAATGCCCGCCAAAATCTAGACACGAATTGGGTCCCTCTGTCAGAAACGATATTCTCCGGAATACCATGCAAACGAACAACATTTTGAAAAAACAGAGGAACCAACTCGGAAGAAGAAGGCAACTTAGGCAAGGGAACCAGATGGACCATCTTAGAGAAACGGTCACACACCACCCAGATGACAGACATCTTCTGAGAAACAGGCAGATCCGAAATAAAATCCATCAAGATGTGCGTCCAAGGCCTCTTCGGGATAGGCAAGGGTAACAACAATCCACTAGCCCGAGAACAACAAGGCTTGGCCCGAGCACAAACGTCACAAGACTGCACAAAGCCTCGCACATCTCGTGACAGGGAAGGCCACCAGAAGGACCTTGCCACCAAATCCCTGGTACCAAAGATTCCAGGATGACCTGCCAACGCAGAAGAATGAACCTCAGAGATGACTCTACTGGTCCAATCATCAGGAACAAACAGTCTACCAGGTGGGCAACGATCAGGTCTATCCGCCTGAAACTCCTGCAAGGCCCGCCGCAGGTCTGGAGAAACGGCAGACAATATCACTCCATCTTTAAGGATACCTGTGGGCTCAGAATTACCAGGGGAGTCAGGCTCAAAACTCCTAGAAAGGGCATCCGCCTTAACATTCTTAGAACCCGGTAGGTAAGACACCACAAAATTAAACTGAGAGAAAAACAACGACCAGCGCGCTTGTCTAGGATTCAGGCGCCTGGCAGACTCAAGGTAAATTAAATTTTTGTGGTCAGTCAATACCACCACCTGATGTCTGGCCCCCTCAAGCCAGTGACGCCACTCCTCAAAAGCCCACTTCATGGCCAAAAGCTCCCGATTCCCAATATCATAATTCCGCTCGGCGGGCGAAAATTTACGGGAAAAAAAAGCACAAGGTCTCATCACGGAGCAGTCGGAACTTCTCTGCGACAACACCGCCCCAGCTCCGATTTCAGAAGCGTCGACCTCAACCTGAAAAGGAAGAGCAACATCAGGCTGACGCAACACTGGGGCGGAAGAAAAGCGGCGCTTGAGCTCCCGAAAGGCCTCCACAGCATCAGGGGACCAATCAGCAACATCAGCACCCTTCTTAGTCAAATCAGTCAATGGTTTTACAACATCAGAAAAACCAGCAATAAATCGACGATAAAAGTTAGCAAAGCCCAAAAATTTCTGAAGACTCTTAAGAGAAGAGGGTTGCGTCCAATCACCAATAGCCTGAACCTTGACAGGATCCATCTCGATGGAAGAGGGGGAAAAAATGTATCCCAAGAAGGAAATCTTCTGAACCCCAAAAACACACTTAGAACCCTTCACACACAAGGAATTAGACCGCAAAACCTGAAAAACCCTCCTGACCTGCTGGACATGAGAGTCCCAGTCATCCGAAAAAATCAGAATATCATCCAGATACACAATCATAAATTTATCCAAATAATCGCGGAAAATGTCATGCATAAAGGACTGGAAGACTGAAGGGGCATTTGAAAGACCAAAAGGCATCACCAAATACTCAAAATGGCCCTCGGGCGTATTAAATGCGGTTTTCCACTCATCCCCCTGCTTGATTCGCACCAAATTATACACCCCACGGAGATCAATCTTAGAGAACCACTTGGCCCCCTTTATACGAGCAAACAAATCAGTAAGCAGTGGTAACGGATATTGATATTTAACCGTGATTTTATTCAAAAGTCGATAATCAATACACGGCCTCAAAGAGCCGTCTTTCTTAGACACAAAGAAAAAACCGGCTCCTAAGGGAGATGACGAAGGACGAATATGTCCCTTTTCCAAGGACTCCTTTATATATTCTCGCATAGCAGCGTGTTCAGGCACAGACAGATTAAATAAACGACCCTTAGGGTATTTACTACCCGGGATCAAGTCTATGGCACAATCGCACTCCCGGTGCGGAGGTAGTGAACCAACCTTGGGTTCTTCAAAAACGTCACGAAAGTCAGACAAGAATTCAGGAATCTCAGAGGGAATAGATGATGAAATGGAAACCAAAGGTACGTCCCCATGAGTTCCTTTACATCCCCAGCTTAACACAGACATAGCTCTCCAGTCGAGGACTGGGTTATGAGATTGCAGCCATGGCAATCCCAGCACCAAAACATCATGTAGATTATACAGCACCAGAAAGCGAATAACCTCCTGGTGATCCGGATTAACACGCATAGTCACTTGTGTCCAGTATTGTGGTTTATTACTAGCCAATGGGGTGGAGTCAATCCCTTTCAGAGGTATCGGAGCCTCCAATGGCTCCAAATCATACCCACAGCGTTTGGCAAAGGACCAATCCATAAGACTCAAAGCAGCGCCAGAGTCGACATAGGCGTCCGCGGTAATAGATGACAAAGAACAAATCAGGGTCACAGATAGAATAAACTTAGACTGTAAAGTGCTAATTGAAACAGACTTGTCAGGCTTCTTAGTACGCTTAAAGCATGCTGATATAACATGAGTTGAATCACCACAATAGAAGCACAACCCATTTTTTCGTCTAAAATTCTGCCGCTCGCTTCTGGACAGAATTCTATCACATTGCATATTTTCTGGCGTTTTCTCAGTAGACACCGCCAAATGGTGCACAGGTTTGCGCTCCCGCAGATGCCTATCGATCTGAATAGCCATCGTCATGGACTCATTCAGACTCGCAGGCACAGGGAACCCCACCATAACATCCTTAATGGCATCAGAGAGACCTTCTCTGAAAATCGCCGCCAGGGCGCACTCATTCCACTGAGTAAGCACAGACCATTTGCGGAATTTTTGGCAGTATATTTCAGCTTCATCTTGCCCCTGAGACAAGGACATCAAGGCCTTTTCCGCCTGAAGCTCTAAATGAGGTTCCTCATAAAGCAACCCCAAGGCCAGAAAAAACGCATCCACATTGAGCAACGCAGGATCCCCTGGTGCCAATGCAAAAGCCCAGTCTTGAGGGTCACCCCGGAGCAAGGAAATTACAATCCTGACCTGCTGTGCAGGGTCTCCGGCAGAGCGAGACTTCAGGGACAAAAACAATTTGCAATTATTTTTAAAATTTTGAAAGTGAGATCTATTCCCCGAGAAGAATTCAGGCAAAGGAATTCTAGGCTCAGACATAGGTGCATGAACAACAAAATCTTGCAAATTTTGTACCTTTGTGGCGAGATTATTCAAACCTGTAGCTACACTCTGAAGATCCATTTGAAACAGGTGAACACAGAGCCATTCAAGGATTAGAAGGAGAGGAAGAGAGGAAGGCTGCAGTATAGGCAGACTAGCAAGTGATTCAATTAAGAGCACACTCAGAACTAGAGGGAAAAAAAAAAAAAAAAAAATTGTAGCAGACTTCTTTTTTCTCTCCTTTCTCAGCCAGTAATTTAACCCTTTTTTCTGGCCGGTCAAACTGTCATGATTCTCAATGGTGAGAGAACATAGCCCAGCATATATGAGAACTAGCTCTTGGAAGATGGAAACTATACTGACCATGAACTAAACCTGCCGCACAACTAGAAGTGGCCGGGTAGCATGCCTACGTTTTTTTATCCCTAGATGCCCAGCGCCAGCCGGAGAACTACCTAATCCTAGCAGAGGAAAAGACAGTCCTGGCTCACCTCTAGAGAAATTTCCCCAAAAGGCAGACAGAGGCCCCCACATATATTGGCGGTGATTTTAGATGAAATGACAAACGTAGTATGAAAATAGGTTTAGCAAAATCGAGGTCCGCTTACTAGATAGCATGAAGACAGAAAGGGCACTTTCATGGTCAGCAGAAAACCCTATCAAAACACCATCCAGAAATTACTTTAAGACTCTAGCATTAACTCATAACACCAGAGTGGCAATTTCCGCTCACAAGAGCTTTCCAGACACAGTAACGAAACAGCAGCTGTGAACAGGAACAAAATGCAAAAACACACAAGGACAAAAGTCCAACTTAGCTGGGAGTTGTCTAGTAGCAGGAACATGCACAGAAAGGCTACTGATTACATTGTTGACCGGCATGAAACTGACAGAGGAGCAAGGTTATATAGCGACTCCCACATCCTGATAGGAGCAGGTGAACAGAGGGGATGATGCACACAAGTTAAATTCCACAAGTGGCCACCGGGGGAGCCCAGAATCCAATTTCACAACAGGCCATTTCTAAAATTTGCGGCCAGTGCACACTCGTTCCACTGAGTTAGCACAGACCATTTCCGAAATTTTTGGCAATACACTTCAGCCTCGTCCTGGCCCTGAGACATAGCCAGCAAGGCTTTTTCTGCCTGAATCTCAAGATTGGGTTCCTCATAAAGTAAACCGAGCGCCAGAAAAAACGCATCAATATCAGCCAATGCCGGATCTCCTGGCGCCAGCGCGAAGCCCCAATCCTGAGGGTCGCCCCGTAAAAAAGAAATAACAATTTTCACTTGCTGAGCGGAGTCTCCAGATGAACAGGGTCTCAGGGACAAAAACAATTTACAATTATTCCTGAAATTTCTAAACTTAAATCGGTCTCCGGAAAACAATTCAGGAATCGGTATCTTAGGTTCTGACATAGGATTTCTGGTAACATAATCTTGTATGCCCTGCACACGAGCAGCAAGCTGGTCCACACTTGTAATCAAGGTCTGGACATTCATGTCTGCAGCAAGCTTAAGCCACTCAGAGGTAAAGGGGAAAAGAAAAAAAAAAATGAGAGAGAGAAAAAAAAACTCAGAATTTTCTTTCTTATAATCCCGCTTCTGCAATGCATTTAACATTTAATACTGGCCTGGCAAAATGTTATGACCCCAATGGCGAGGGTCTCAGAGGAATAAGTAAGTCTGCGAAGTACAAAAATCCAGCTCATAGGGCAGTGGTAACTGGGTTGACCATATATCTACTCCTAACGCCAACACTAGAAGTAGCCGGGGAACATGCCTACGTTGGTCGCTAGATGTCTCGCGCCAGCCGGAGAACTAACTACCCCTAGAAGAGGAAAACAAAGACCTCTCTTGCCTCCAGAGAAAGGACCCCAAAAGTAGGATACAAGCCCCCCACAAATAATAACGGTGAGGTAAGAGGAAATGACAAACATAGAAATGAACTAGGTTTAGCAAAGAGAGGCCCGCTTACTAATAGCAGAATGTAGTAAGATAACTTATATGGTCAACAAAAACCCTATCAAACATCCACGCTGGAAACTCAAGAACCCCCGAACCATCTCACGGCCCGGGGGGAGAACACCAGCTCCCTAGAGCTTCCAGCAAGGACAGGATACAGATTCAGTACAAGCTGGACAAAAATGCAAACAAAAAACAAATAGCAAAAAGCCAAAAAGCAAGAAAGCAGACTTAGCTTAATCTAGCAGGAACCAGGATCAGTAGACAAGAGCACAACAGACTAGCTCTGATTACAACGTTGCCAGGCATTGAACTGAAGGTCCAGTGAGCTTATATAGCAACACCCCTGGACTAACGGCCCAGGTGAGCATACAAGGGATGACTGACATACCCAGAGTCAAATCACTAGTAACCACTAGAGGGAGCCAAAAAGCAAATTCACAACAGAGCCCACCCCTGTACCTAAGTATGCCACCTTTTTTTTTTTTTGGTTGTTTTGCGAGACATTAACATCTATTTATATTTTGGGAGTACTGGGACAGACACTCCTTGCAACACTCCTCCACTGACAACAATGCTGCCTGGGTATCCATGTAACCGATGTAAAACTGCCATGAGCCTATTGTTTGTTATTTTAGGCCTTTGATAGCCTGTCTGTGGTCCCTAATTTAAATACTCCTCCACTGACAACAATGCTGCCTGTGTATCCATGTAACCGATGTAAAACTGCCATGAGCCTATTGTTTGTTATTTTAGGCCTTTGATAGCCAGTCTGCGGTCCCTACTTTAAATACTCCTCCACTGACCACCAATGCTGCCTGTGTATCCATGTAACCGATGTAAAACTGCCATGAGCCTATTGTTTGTTATTTTAGGCCTTTGATAGCCTGTCTGCGGTCCCTACTTTAAATACTCCTCCACTGACAACAATGCTGCCTGTGTATCCATGTAACCGATGTAAAACTGCCATGAGCCTATTGTTTGTTATTTTAGGCCTTTGATAGCCTGTCTGCGGTCCCTACTTTAAATACTCCTCCACTGACCACCAATGCTGCCTGTGTATCCATGTAACCGATGTAAAACTGCCATGAGCCTATTGTTTGTTATTTTAGGCCTTTGATAGACTGTCTGCGGTCCCTACTTTAAATACTCCTCCACTGACCACCAATGCTGCCTGTGTATCCATGTAACCGATGTAAAACTGCCATGAGCCTATTGTTTGTTATTTTAGGCCTTTGATAGCCTGTCTGCGGTCCCTACTTTAAATACTCCTCCACTGACCACCAATGCTGCCTGTGTATCCATGTAACCGATGTAAAACTGCCATGAGCCTATTGTTTGTTATTTTAGGCCTTTGATAGCCTGTCTGCGGTCCCTACTTTAAATACTCCTCCACTGACAACAATGCTGCCTGTGTATCCATGTAACCGATGTAAAACTGCCATGAGCCTATTGTTTGTTATTTTAGGCCTTTGATAGCCTGTCTGCGGTCCCTACTTTAAATACTCCTCCACTGACCACCAATGCTGCCTGTGTATCCATGTAACCGATGTAAAACTGCCATGAGCCTATTGTTTGTTATTTTAGGCCTTTGATAGCCTGTCTGCGGTCCCTACTTTAAATACTCCTCCACTGACAACAATGCTGCCTGTGTATCCATGTAACCGATGTAAAACTGTCATGAGCAGACATTTTAACATTAAAAACAAAAACACATACAACAAAAAACTGGTACATTACAAAAAATTGGCCACCAGCTACAAAAACTTTCTCCTGCAAGTAGTTAACTGAAAGGTTTTTTTCCATTGAAAACACAGATATGGCATCCACCGAGTGTTGTCCTGTCGCGTCTTCTTTATATTATTGCCAAGAAGCTGCAACTGAATAAAGCTGTGCTTCAACCTTCTGTTCCAAATTACGATTTTTAAAAATGAAATTGGCTGTTCCGGCCTACTAAAGGTGTCTGCCCCTGCCTGGTGTTGTCCTCAACTGAATAAAGCTGAGCTTCAACCTTCTGCCTCTTATTAACTGCTGTTTTTTTAAAAAATTGGCTGTTCCAGCCTACTAAAGTGGTCTACCCCTGCCTGGTGTTGTCCTCAACTGAATAAAGCTGAGCTTCTACCCTCTGCCTCTTATTAACTGCTGTTTTTTTAAAAAATTGGCTGTTCCGGCCTACTAAAGGGGTCTGCCCCTGCCTGGTTTTGTCCTCAACTGAATAAAGCTGAGCTTCTACCTTCTGCCTCTTATTAACTGCTGTTTTTTTAAAAAATTGGCTGTTCCGGCCTACTAACGGTGTCTGCCCCTCCCTGGTGTTGTCCTCAACTGAATAAAGCTGTGCTTCAACCTTCTGTTCCAAACATACAACAAAAAACTGGTACAGTACAAAAATTGGCCACCAGCTACAAAAACTTTCTCCTGCAAGTAGTTAACTGAAAGGTTTTTTTCCATTGAAAACACAGATATGGCATCCACCGAGTGTTGTCCTGTCGCGTCTTCTTTATATTATTGCCAAGAAGCTGCAACTGAATAAAGCTGTGCTTCAACCTTCTGTTCCAAATTACGATTTTTAAAAATGAAATTGGCTGTTCCGGCCTACTAAAGGTGTCTACCCCTGCCTGGTGTTGTCCTCAACTGAATAAAGCTGTGCTTCAACCTTCTGTTCCAAATTACGATTTTTAAAAATGAAATTGGCTGTTCCGGCCTACTAAAGGTGTCTGCCCCTGCCTGGTGTTGTCCTCAACTGAATAAAGCTGAGCTTCTACCTTCTGCATCTTATTAACTGCTGTTTTTTTAAAAAATTGGCTGTTCCGGCCTACTAACGGTGTCTGCCCCTCCCTGGTGTTGTCCTCAACTGAACAAAGCTGAGCTTCCACATTCTGGCTTTCGGCCTATACTATCAGATATTAAACTGCATTTGGCCTACTAGTGTGGTTAGGCCCTTGAAACAGTGTCTGCTGCTCTTGGGTTTGCTACTCCACTGAACAAAGCAATGCCGCCTGTTTAGTCCTGTTACCAATTTTGAACTGCATTTAGCCTACTTTATTCTTTGGCCCTATATCTGTTTCCTCCTCATCCTGCCCATTGCCCAGCCACTGCTAGATGAGTCTGCTGGTACATTGACCTAGACCACTACATTCCCCTTGTACTCTACACAGCCAGAATCTGACCCTGCTGAAAGTAAGCTTCCCCTTCCCGCATGTTATACCACCTTACACAGAGACAAAGAGGAAGGTGCAGATGAAAGTGCAGGTTCCTTCATCAGGTGGGGGGGGGGGGCATACTCGTTGGCGACGTCACTGGCACAGGGCCCCTCAGAGTACGCAAAAGTGTCGCTGCTGGTGGGAGGCGCCCCCGCCATGCAAACACACCGCCGTACTTTGAGGGGCCCTGTGCCAGTGCCAATGCGAACGAGTGGGCCCCCCCTGCTTGCTCAGGATCACAGCACTTGCAACGTTGAAATACTTACCTCTCCCTGCAACACCGCCGTGACGTAGTCCGCATTTCCTGGGCCCACGAAAAACTTGAGCCAGCCCTACTCCCCCCACAACTTTTGCCAAATGACCCCCAATTTCCTATGCCCAACTATTAGTATAAAGTTAATTAAGATTGACAAGCTTCAGAAACAAGAATGGATGTTTTTGGCATTAAAATGGGCACTGTAGGTGTTTTCCTGGCCTCCACTCACTGCCGACTATGCTTCCCCATTGACTTGCATTGGGTTTCGTGTTTCGGTCGATCCCCGACTTTTAGCGATAATCGGCCGACTGCACTCGACTCGACTCTGGACAAAGTCGGGTTTCACAAAACCCGACTCGATCTTAAAAAAATGAAAGTCGCTCAACCCTACTTCCGCCTTCTTCAGACTGTGCGGCTTCACGGCCATGGCATGCGATAAGGGATCAGCTGATGCCGCACAGTCTGAAGCAGGCATAAGGACATGAGTGAGAGGCGAAGATATTTACAGCGCAAGGCCATGAATCCCAGCCCCGCAGTGTGAATAAATCAGTAGACACTGGGATTCATGGGCATGCGCAGTAACAGCACATGGCCAAGGGATAACACAACAGCGCAGACTCCGGAACACAAAAAAGCAACACTCAGGAGGCTGCGCCCAGCACCAAGGGGGTATTTTTGACAGCTGTGCTTCGTCTCATTAAGAAGGAAAGTCCCGCCTCCGAGACGGTTTCACGGTATGAGGGGCAAAATTTTAGAAGTGTCTCATTCAGCATGTGCAAGGAACATAATTGAAAGAGCCACCTTTTCCTTGTGCAGCATTACTGCTGCACAAGGTGGCTCTTCTAGTTACTAATGCCTGGGGGGGTTAAAGGTTCCCTTTCAATTTGCTCCAATTAGGCTTCGGCCTACACTCTGCTCCCCCTGCTGACCCTGGGCTCTAACACCACCAGTTGGTGCTCAGAAGTGCAGGCTGCACAGAGAAAAACACTCGCCACTGTGTCAGTGGGGTTCAGTAACGCCAGCTGTTCACCTGCTGTGTAGCCGGCAACGTGTCCTGCAAACGCCACGCAGACACAACAGACAATAAGCTGCCTCCAGTGAAGGCTTCGGCCTACACTCTGCTCCTCTGCTCCTCCTTGATTCCCTGGGCTCTAACACCGCCAGTTGGTGCTCGGAAGTGCTGGCTGCACAGAGAAAAACACTCGCCACTGTGTCAGTGGGGTTCAGTAACGCCAGCTGTTCCCCTGCTGTGTAGCCGGCAATGTGTCCTGTAAACGCCACGCAGACACAACAAATATTAAACTGCCTCCAGTGCAGGCTTTAGCCTACACTCTGCTCCCCCTGCTGACCCTTGGCTCCAACACCGCTAGTTGGGGCTCTAAGAAGACAATCTTGAATAGGTCCCCCTGGTTCCAGTACCGTCAACTGGTTCCGGGCAGAGCCTTTGGCTTAGATGCCTCCTTCTAGGTATCCGAGTTCCACCAACGTCAGGTGGTCCTTGGTAGTGCTTTCTGGCACAGGTACCTCCTGCTTAGTAACCGGGTTCCAGTAACGTCAGCTGGTCCTCGGTAGTTACATTGGCTCTTGTACCTTCGGCTACCCATCCGGGTTCCAGTACCATCAGCTGGTTCTCGGCAGTGTCTTTTGCTCTTGTACCTTCTGCTCCCCATCCTGGTTCCAGTACCGTCAGCTGGTTTGGGCAGAGCCTTTGGCTTAGGTGCCTCCTTCTGGGTATCCGAGTTCCACCAACGTCAGGTGGTCCTTGGTAGTGCTTTCTGGCACGGGTACCTTCTGCTTAGTAACCGGGTTCCAGTAAAGTCAACTGGTCCTCGGTAGTTCCATTGGCTCTTGGACCTTCGGCTACCCATCCGGGTTCCAGTACCGTCAGCTGGTTCTCAGCAGTGTCTTTTGCTCTTGTACCCTTCTGCTCCCAATCCTGGTTCCAGTACCGTCAGTTGGTTTGGGCAGAGCCTTTGGCTTAGGTGCCTCCTTCTGGGTATCCGAGTTCCACCAACGTCAGGTGGTCCTTGGTAGTGCTTTCTGGCACGGGTACCTTCTGCTTAGTAACCGGGTTCCAGTAAAGTCAACTGGTCCTCGGTAGTTCCATTGGCTCTTGGACCTTCGGCTACCCATCCGGGTTCCAGTACCGTCAGCTGGTTCTCAGCAGTGTCTTTTGCTCTTGTACCCTTCTGCTCCCAATCCTGGTTCCAGTACCGTCAGCTGGTTCTGGGCAGAGCCTTTGGCTTAGGTGCCTCCTTCTGGGTATCCGAATTCCACCAACGTCAGGTGGTCCTTGGTAGTGCTTTCTGGCACGGGTACCTCCTGCTTATTAACCGGGTTCCAGTAACGTCAGCTGGTCCTCGGTAGTTCCATTGGCTCTTCGACCTTGGGGTAGCCATCCGAGTTCCAGTTCCATCAGCTGGTTCTCGGCATTTTCTCAGCCTTCTTGTACCTTCTGCTACATTTCCAAGTTCAAGACCCTAAAGTAGACGACCCGGAAGACCACCCCTAAGATGACGACGACACCAGAGATGACAACCACTGAGATGACGACCCTGGAGATGACGACCCTGAAGACCACCCTGATGATGACGAGGACCCCGGAGACGACGACCCTGGAGACGACGACATGGAAGACTGAGAAGCAGAAGAACAAGAGGCTGCAGAACAAAGAGCAGAAGAACATTAAGCATAAGACTAAACATCAGAGCAAAAGATATTATCTAAATTCTAAGCAGAAGAAGACTAAGCAGTGTATGGGGGTGAGTCCGTTCCTCCTCGTGGTGCCCCTGGAAAAAGCCTGCTGCTGCAGGCCTAACTGAACGCGGACAAATCCTGTTGTACCTCTTTTGTGATAGGCAGAACAGAAGGTGTAATCTTCAAACTTTTATAGATAACAACTACAGGAATGCCTGTCACAAATAAGAATATGATGAAGAAGTAGAATATGAAGAAGAATAATAGTTTAATAAAAAGAATATGAAGAATGTAACAAAAAAAAATAATAGGTAGAAGATGAAGAAGAAGATGAAAAAGGTGAAGAAGAAGTTGATGTCAAATATGCTGCTGCTGAGGATGATAAAGAAGAAAGTGTGGGAGAAGTAAAAAAGAAGTTGAAGGGCATGGAAGTAGTGAAACATCAATATCTGACAAAATAAAAAAAATCTTAACATAGTCAATATCTTTGTAACTCCGAACGTCTTAAAACATTTTTTAAAAATTCCTGCTATTCTATTTTGATTGGGCTAAACCTATATGCCTTTAATGTCTCCGCCACCTCCCCCAATACATCCTACATTATTCTTAGTTGTTTTCCTTCATGTAGAATGAACCTACAAGGAAAGAAAGGGTTTATTTTAATTCCGATATTTTGGTCTCATTGACTTGCATTGGTATCGGGTATCGGTATCGGCGATATCCGATATTTTTTGAATATCAGGCGATCCAATCCGATACCGATACTTTCCGATATCGGAAGGTATCGCTCAACACTAGTCATCAAACATTAATGCCATAGTGGCCAAGAAATCATCCAAGTTATTTAACCGTGGGTCACAAGACTCAATCATCGGATTCGCCCAGGCGAGCGCTCGTGCGGTCAGCAGCATTATTACACACAATACTTTGGATCTATCATTAGGAAAACGGTCAGCATGCACATCAAAATATAGCATACATTGATTCACAAAGCCACGAAATTTGTCGCGATCACCATTAAATCTGAATGGTGGCACCTTAGGTGGGCTAGCTGGTGGCGGTTGCCCAGAGGGTAAAGTCGCTTGTGCAGCTATTTGCATGCTTATGTTCTGAAAAGCCCGTCCATACTGGGACTCTATGCCAGCAAGTTTGTTTTCCTGGGCTGCCATGCAGGTGCTTAAGTCCTGCAAAGTCTGTCCAAACACTTGTTGATTGTGTTCAAAGCTTCCAAACTTCTTTTTCAGATATTCCACATCTTTCTGCAGTGATCTAATTATGGAAAACACCTGCTCTAATCTGCTCTCTGCAGTCATTGTTCCAGCAGTCTCCTATTTTGTGGCTAAAGTATCCTGTAATAATTATAGGGGATAACTCAGGAGACTCTTTACGTGGAACAAGACAACTACAGGACACAATTTTATAAGTGGTAAGGTCTATATTATCACATGGTGATTCAAACAGGTGCAGAGAGAAACTCAAGTCCACAACACTTGGTGTAAATATTAAACGCAGCTTAACAGTCTATAGGAAACTTCAGAGGAAAATGCAATCACGCAGAAAGTCTATGAAGCACAATTATTCTTGAGGATACTTGACACGAATAAGTCCTTGTTTTAGTCCAAACACAGATAGATATGCTTATAAGGCAGTTCAAATAATATCTTAGCTCAACCAGGGAGGCCTGGGTAATAGTCTCAGGTTTTTGCAGAGCAACAACAGCTTACATGTCCAGCAAATACAGATGGAAGTAAACATGAGCAGCAGATGAAGGAGGATTACTGGAAACTGGTCTATGCAGGAACTCAGAGCAGAGTAGCAGGATCACCACACAGGTTCACAGGAGCAGGTATATAGCCAAGGAGTCATCAGGGTCAGGAGCTGGATGCAAGGCAGAATACTCTAGCACAGACTGAAGGCTGGGGTGGAGTTTTATAGCAGGAAGACACAGTCCACATGAGACCAAAGACGCCATCTTGGAAAAGGGCAGTAATGCACAAAAGGTAATAAAAAATGTCCTGACATGTGGCTGTACAGTACTGCTTAGCCACATGGCCAGACTCAGTAGGGAAGGAGTGCTATTTGACTCTTTCGAAATTACACCCCTCTGGGAACTTATCTACAGGTGTAGTGATGATTTTGATTCCATGGGTGTTTTCCAGAAAGATGCAGCAGTGGATGTTGCTGAGTGAAAATTACAAATCTGCCATTGTAGTGCCCGTTCATTGTAGCGCCAAGTATGTTCTAGTGTGCATACATTGTACCCCTTGCTTCTGCAGACATGTGCTCCACAAATTAAGCAGGTTCTCATCACTGCAGAAATGCCAAACATGTGGATGCTAGCTGTGAGGCTCAGAAGGGAGAGGGCCATTTGAATTTGGGAGCTCGGAATTTTCTGGATTTTTGGGGGCATGGGAGTGTGGAGACCCATTGTGCTTTTCCAGAGCATTTATGCTAAGAGTACCATGAAAGCCTCCTATATTTCCATTGACAGGTTGATATAGAAGGGTTAGTAGGTTGCCTTTAAGTGCCTCTTGCCTTTAATTGCTAGAATTACTAGAATCTGTTGTCGCAGTAGTCTGATGGTCTCCTTTAAAGGAGGCTATACTTCTTATCAATGTATGTTCTTAAGGGTATGTGCACACATCAGGAATTCTTGCAGAAATTTCCTGAAGAAAAACGGAAATTTTCTGCAAGAAATCCGCATATTTTTTTGCGTTTTTTTCCCGTTTCTTTTGCTTTTTATTAGCATTTTGCAAGCATAATTAGCTTGCAGAATGCTAAAGTTTTCCAAGTGATACTGTTTGACAAGTGTGACCAACTTTTTACTATAGATGCTGCTTATGCAGCATCAATAGTAAAAGGATATGTTAAAAATAATAAAAAAATAAAAAAATGGTTATACTCACCCTCTGCAGACAGCCGATCTCCTCAGCGGCGTCCGTTCCTATAGATGGTGTGGTTCAGGACCTTCGATCACGTCACGGTCACGTGAGCGGTCACATGAGCGGTCATGCGACCAATCACAAGCCGCGACGTCATCGCAGGTCCTGAACCACACCATCTATAGGAACAGTAGCAGCGCATGCAGCGCTGAGAGGCGGGAACACTCTGGGGGCCATCGAAGGAGAGTATATGACTATTTTTTATTTTAATTATTTTTTTTGACCAATTATATGGTGCCCAGTCCGTGGAGGACTGGGCACCATACCAGTCACCAACCGCACATGAAAGTAAGCAGATCAATGCATTCCTAGGTGTGTGGAATCCCTGCAATTCCGCAAATTTAATGAACATGTTGCTTTTTTTTCTGCGATGCGATTTTTTCGCGGAAAAAAATGCAGCATGTGCACAAAAAATGCCGAATACACTGAAAATAATGGGAGGCATATGTAAGTGTTTTTTCGCGTTTTTTTCGCATTTTTATCACGTTTTTATAGCGAAAAAACACGAAAAAAACGTGAAAAATACTGAACGTCTGCACATGGCCTCATAGTCAGCAACAACATGTTCTGGGTTATGGTAAATAAAGTATGACCCTAGGTGATGGTGGGGGCTACATGATTTACATTGAAATGCATTTGTTGTAAATGGTATAAAATATTGCCTCTTGCTGCATTACATCAGATAAAAGTGACTTGCTCACAGGATATGTGTGAGGTGTCTTTTTGTCTCCAAGCGCACTTGTAAAATGACGGGCATAACCTTCCACAATTTGGCCTCACTGGTGATCTGGCGTACTGACACTGGGTCAGAAGCAAACATCTACGACAGTTTTGGCGCCCGAACGGGGGCCATGGTAACCAGCCTATTCGTAGTCCGCATGTGGGAGCTTCCTGAGAGATTGGACATGCAAAACACCAGCTGCAGCAAGGTGAGAAATGTTATTCTTACAATTTGTTTTGCACTTGCAATCTCTCTTCTGGATCTGTCCATACCTCTGGGTAAAAGGCTGCGAACACGGTTCAAAGAATCCACATCACCAGTGAGATTTGTGTTTTGTCTGTTTATGTCCGTATGAGAGTTGAATAATAGAGTTATAAGATGATAATGTGTGATAATTGTTATCTGTATTATTTGTCAATATCCTAATTGGTTGCATATTTGTTTAGTGTGTGTGTGTGTGTGTGTGTGTGTGTGTGTGATACAGAGCTGGGATAGGCTCTGTGCAGTGTTGTTATTTTGGTCATTTTGGATTGGCAGTACATTATATGAAGCTGTATTTTGGCCGTGGTTTTTGTTGTTTGGCCTTAAAGTGCTTTCAGAGTGTCAGTGGACACTGCTGCAGTTTTTTTTATATAGAGTTGTGTTAATTCCAAAGTGCAAAATAGGCAGGCTGTGTGAACCTTGTATCTATGAGAACCTATGAATGAGATGACAGGTGAGTAAATAAGTATAAGGGATGAATAGATAAATCCCTGATTGATGAGGGGTTCCGTTAGGTGTGGTCCTCTGTATGTGACAGAAGGCATTATTCAACTCAGTTTGAGCGGAATTAGGTGGAGTGATTGAGATAAGGGATTTTCTTCTTGTAAAAATCAACTGAAAAGTGAAAGGAAAAGAAAAAACAATCCCTGAATGAGCATATATGGATGAAAGATCACATACTGTAAGTATCATTACTTATCTAACTGTTGTTGAAGGTCCAGGATGAATGAGTTGTGGATATTTTTAATGTACATTTAATTTACATCTGAGATTTAGTGAAACCCGTGTTATATTTGGTTTGATACCGGATAGGTTTCTATATGTGTTTTGCCCGGACGCAGGTCAGAATCAGCTTATTCAAGTTGTGCAGTGAATTGCCTGTATAGAGAAACTGTTTTTAATTCCGAGAGGATGAATGTTTTGTAGAGATTAAGTCTGAAAACTGCTGCATTCCGTTTCTGTGTAGAAGACACTGAGCTCTTATCTGTGCTGAATACCAGATGGGAGGAGGGAAGCAAACCCCTGCGCGAAGTGCTTGTGATTTCTCCTCTCTGTCCTTATCAGTCCTGAGTGCCCGAGGAAGGGGGACATGGAGCTGGACTGAAAACTTTCTAAATATTCTATCCTTGGTGTAGTACATGCTGAGAGATTTGTGTTCAAAGCAATAGTACTGTATGTATTGAAAGTAAAAGAACTGTGCCTATTTTAGAGGAAATTTGTGTGATTGCAAGATTGGTAAAAGATTCTCCTGCTTAAAATTGAGTGATTGATATATAGCAAATTGAGGATCAGTGGAGGAGGTAGCCAACTGCACTGCTGATGTAGTAGGTGAGAGGCCTAACACATCTGGGCCTTCTTGCTACAGTCAGCTGGTTTTTGTTGCGGGTGAGAGGCAAGAAAAGCCTTCCCGCTCCATGGAGCTGAGCTGAAAGGTTAGAGGCCTAACACAACTGGGCCTTCCTTTTCTAGCCAGTTGATCTAACGGGTGAGAGGCAGTTTTAGCCTTCCCGTTACATCCTTTAGGTCTACCGGGTGAGAGGCAAGAAAAGCCTTCCTGCTAAATCTTGACACTCGCTCTGACTTGCTACGTGTGGCCGCCCGTAGAAGGCAAGGCACACTAAAAAGGGCATTTGCAGAATAAAGGTGAGCTGTTTGAGGAATAAGTTGAAGCCATGGGCAACTTGTTCTGTGTGTGCAGTCAGTACCCCAATGGGATCCACTATACAGATTGAAAAAGGAAGCAGTGAAAGATGTGAAACCAATATTGAAAAAGGCAAAAATGCCAGTGTGTGGATGTTTGGATGTTCAAAAAGGCACAGACAAAGGAGGAAAATAGCAAGTGAATAAATGGTGTCTGTGAGAGTGCAGGAGGACGGAAAAAAGGTGTATTATGAATGTTTTGATGCTTAAAAGTCCGACTATGACCGACACATTACTACTACAGTCATACCTTTGTATAAGCAGAGACCCAGACAAGACAGATGGATTTCTAAACACTGTGGTCAGACAAACCTAGACTGGAGAAATACTTGTATGATCTGTGCTGCAACCCGACCTAAGAGAATTGCACTGAATCCTGTTGTGAACTCTGTTTTCAGGCTCCCTCTTGTGGTCACAGGTAGTATTGTGTGACTTTTGTTTTTGGGCTCCCCCTGGTGGCTTTGTTTGTTATCCTGCGGGTCTGTGGCTGGATCAGCTGCCTCGTTATTCACTAGGGAGGTTCCTATTTAGCTCTGCTTCACTTCCACTTGTTGCCGGCTGTCGATGTATTCAGTGCTATTCTGATTACTCCTGATTATCTTCGTTTTCAGTCTCTTCAGGAGAAGCTAAGTTCTGTTTGATTATTTTTTGCTCATCAGTCTGCAATATGATTTCTGTGTATGATGAGTTTAGTCCAGCTTGCTAATATGTGATTTCTTGCTGCTGGTAAGCTCTGGGGTACGGAGTTGCTTCCCCCACACCGTTAGTTGGTGCGGGGGCTCGAGCAATCTCTGTGTGGATATTTTGAATAGGGTTTTTAATTGACCGCACAGTTCCCTTCCTATTTTCTGCTATCTAGTGTTAGTGGGCCTCATTTGCTAAATCTATTTCATCTCTGCGTTTGTGCTTTCCCCTTAACTCACCTTTAATATTTGTGGGGGGCTATTCTATATCTTTGGGGTCATTTCACTGAGGCAAGTGAGGACTTTCTTTCCCTCTAGGAATAGTCAGTTTCTCAGGCCGTGAAGAGACGTCTAGGATTTTCAGGTAACGTTCCACGGCTACCTATAGTTGTGTGCGGATAGGATCAGGTTGCGGTCAATTCAGTTACCACTTCCCCAGAGCTAGTTGTCTGTTTAGTTACTTAGCTAGTCAGACTTGCGATCCTTGCCACTAGGATCATAACAGAATCCTGTCCAGACAAGATCACATGTAGTGACATAAGAAGCTGACACAGGATTGTGGTTAGTGGGTAGTGGGGACATTAACTTTTGGAAGTAAGCTGACAGTAATCCTTTTGGGAAGGAGCTGTAGACCAGCATGTCATGTCACCCCCAACCGGTCATCTAGTCACCCCCACCACCAGAGAACCAACCACATCAGGTAGGGTAAGTCAGATACAGGAGTATTATCTCTGGAGGCCCTCTGACTAGCTAGCTACGCTAAAACAATTGGCTGACCCTGAGAACCAACCTTTCCCATTTTACAGACAAATAACGACAATATGATGGACGTATAAGTACACCTGGGCAAACCTAGAGAGTTGGTGAGCACAAAAGCAGGTGACGTACTAGGATGCAAATTAAGACTTTTACAGATGTGCCAAAAGGAGAGAGTGTAGAGATGTACTTTGGACGGTTACGGCTGAAATGGGCTGACATGGGGTACAGTCCCATAAACCCACTTGATGTTAAAATATTGGTAAATACATTAATTGACGGTATGACCAAAGGCTTACGAGACGCAGTACAGACAGCCGGACCTGAATGGAGAAATGTAGATCCAAAAGACCAGAAGGTTCCTAAAGGAGTTGAACAAACTAGGACAATTTATTTATTTAATCGTATGAACATATATTTAAACATCATATAAGAATACATAAATGATAAACAGTGATTGAAAAGAACAAAGGAACAGAAATCAGAGTCGGATATCGAGATTTCCTATGTATGCAATAACTGTTGTGAATTCTGCTCTTGGGCTCCCTCTGGTGGTAATAAGTGGTAGTGCTGCTGTCTTTGGATCGCAGCATTCATCAGGTGTGTCCACTTATTGCAATTCTGACTGGGCTATTTAGTCTTGCTGGATCCTTTAGTCAGTGCCAGTTGTCCATTGTTTTTGGAGGATTCACATCTCTGCCTGGTTTCTCCTGCTATGCTGTCCAAATCAACAAAGATAAGTTCTGGCTTTGTTTTTGCAGTCCACATGCTGTGGGCCTTATAGTTCAGTGCATTTCTATGTTTTTTCTTGTCAAGCTTTGTCTGTATAAGGATTTATTCAGCCAAGCTGGAATCTCTGGAGATGCAGAAATACCCTCCATATCTTTAGTTAGATGTGGAGATTTTGTTTTTTCTGTGGTGGATATTTTCTAGTGTTTTAATACTGACCGCATAGTACTCTGTCCTGTCCTTTCTATTTAGCTAGAGTGGCCTCCTTTGCTAAATCCTAGGCTAGGTGTCTAGGCCGTGTTAGTTACATCCCACGGCTACTTCTAGTTGCAGTGTTAAGTTCAGGGTCCGCGGTCAGTACAGGTCCCACCTTCTCCAGAGTACGTCTCATGCTGCTCCTAGGCCACCAGATCATAACAGTACAACTGGCCAACAATGAGTTAAACGCATCTCAGAAGAAGGGAAGAAAAGTGCTGAGCCATTTTTTTTTTCTGTAGTCTGTTTTGTCTTTTCTTCCCTCTTTTCCTCTGCGTGGCTCAGGAGTTTGGCGCTGGCATGGATGTTCAGGGATTGGCTTCTCGTGTGGACCAACTTGCTGCTAGAGTACAGGGTATTTCCGATTATATTGTTCAGACTCTGGCTTTAGAGCCTAGAATTCCAACTCCTGATTTGTTTTTTGGGGACAGGTCCAAATTTTTGAGCTTTAAAAATAACTGTAAACTGTTTTTTGCTCTGAAACCCTGTTCCTCTGGTGATCCCATTCAGCAGGTTAAAATTGTCATCTCCCTGCTGCGTCGTGATCCTCAGGAGTGGGCATTTTCCCTGGAATCAGGGAATCCAGCCTTGCTTAATGTAGACACCTTTTTTCAGGCGCTAGGGTTATTGTATGATGAACCTAATTCATTGGATCATGCAGAGAAGACTTTGTTGGCCCTGTCTCAGGGTCAGGATGCGGCAGAATTGTACTGCCAGAAATTTAGAAAATGGTCTGTGCTGACTAAATGGAATGAGGATGCTTTGGCGGCAATTTTCAGAAAGGGTCTTTCTGAAGCCGATAAAGATGTTATGGTGGGGTTCCCCACGCCTGCTGGTCTGAGTGATTCTATGTCCCTGGCCATTCAAATTGATCGGCGCTTGTGCGAGCGCAGAGTTGTGCACACTATGGCATTGTCTTCCGAGCGGAGTCCTGAGCCTATGCAGTGTGATAGGATTGTGTCTAGAGCTGAACGCCAAGGATTCAGACGTCAGAATAGGTTGTGCTTTTACTGCGGTGATTCTGCTCATGTTATTTCTGATTGCCCTAAGCGTACAAAGAGAATCGCTAGTTCAGTTACCATCAGTACTGTACAACCTAAATTTCTGTTATATGTGACCTTGATCTGCTCATTATCGTCATTTTCTGTCATGGCATTTGTGGATTCAGGTGCCGCTTTGAACTTAATGGACTTAGAATTTGCCAGGCGTTGTGGTTTCCCCTTGCAGCCTTTGCAGAACACTATTCCTTTAAGGGGCATTGATGCTACACCTTTGGCTAAAAATAAACCTCAGTTTTGGACACAGCTGACCATGTGCATGGCACCAGCCCATCAGGAAGATTGTCGTTTTCTGGTGTTGCATATCTTGCATGATGCTATTGTGCTGGGTTTTCCATGGTTTCAGGTACATAATCCGGTGTTGGATTGGAAATCTGTCTGTGACTCGTTGGGGTTGTCAGGGGGTTCATAATGACGTTCCTTCGATGTCAATTTCCTCTTCCCCCTCCTCTGAAATTCCTGAGTTTTTGTCAGATTTCCAGGATGTATTCGATGAGCCCAAATCCAGTTCCCTTCCACCACATAGGGACTGTGATTGTGCTATTGACTTGATTCCAGGCTGTAAGTTCCCTAAGGGCCGACTTTTCAACCTGTCGGTGCCAGAACATACCGCCATGCGGAGTTATGTTAAGGAGTCTTTGGAGAAAGGGCATATTCGGCCATCTTCTTCACCATTGGGAGCGGGTTTTTTTTTTGTTGCCAAGAAGGATGGCTCCTTGAGACCCTGTATTGATTATCGCCTCTTGAATAAGATCACGGTCAAATTTCAATACCTTTTGCCTTTGCTTTCTGATTTGTTTGCTAGGATTAAGGAGGCTAGTTGGTTTACTAAGATTGACCTTCGAGGGGCATATAATCTTGTTCGTATTAAGCAGGGTGACGAATGGAAAACTGCATTTAATACGCCCGAAGGCCATTTTGAATACCTTGTGATGCCATTCGGGCTCTCTAATGCTCCATCTGTATTTCAGTCCTTCATGCATGATATCTTCCGGAATTAGCTTGATAAATTCATGATTGTATATTTGGATGATATTTTGATTTTTTCCGATGATTGGGAGTCTCATGTGAAACAGGTCAGGATGGTATTTCAGATCCTTCGTGATAATGCTTTATTTGTTAAGGGGTCTAAGCGTCTCTTTGGAGTGCAGAAGGTTTCTTTTTTGGGCTTCATTTTTTCTCCCTCATCTATAGAAATTGATCCGGTTAAGGTTCAGGCCATTCATGATTGGATTCAGCCCACATCTGTGAAGAGCCTTCAGAAATTTTTGGGCTTTGCTAATTTTTATCGCCGTTTCATTGCTAACTTTTCCAGTGTGGTTAAACCCCTGACCGATCTGACGAAGAAGGGCGCTGATGTGACGAATTGGTCCTCTGCGGCTGTTTCTGCCTTTCAGGAGCTTAAACGCCGATTTACTTCTGCCCCTGTGTTGTGTCAGCCGGATGTTTCTCTTCCATTTCAGGTTGAGGTTGACGCTTCTGAGATTGGGGCAGGGGCCGTTTTGTCTCAGAGGAATTCTGATGGTTCCTTGATGAAACCGTGTGCCTTCTTTTCTCAAAAGTTTTCGCCTGCAGAACGCAATTATGATGTCGGCAATCGGGAGTTGTTGGCTATGAAGTGGGCATTTGAGGAGTGGCGACATTGGCTTGAGGGGGCCAAGCACCGTATTGTGGTCTTGACCGATCATAAGAATCTGATTTACCTTGAGTCTGCCAAACGGCTGAATCCTAGACAGGCTCGATGGTCCCTGTTTTTCTCCCGTTTTGATTTTGTGGTCTCGTATCTTCCGGGTTCTAAGAATGTTAAGGCTGATGCCCTTTCTAGGAGCTTTTTGCCTGATTCTCCTGGGGTCCTTGAGCCGATCGGCATTCTGAAGGAAGGGGTGATTCTTTCTGCCATCTCCCCTGATTTACGACGGGTTCTTCAGGAATTTCAGGTTGATAAACCTGACCGCTGTCCAGTGGGGAAACTGTTTGTTCCTGATAGATGGACTAGTAAAGTGATTTCTGAGGTTCACTGTTCTGTGTTGGCTGGCCATCCTGGGATTTTTGGTACCAGAGATTTGGTTGGTAGGTCCTTTTGGTGGCCTTCTTTGTCACGGGATGTGCGTTCTTTTGTGCAGTCCTGTGGGACTTGTGCGCGGGCCAAGCCTTGCTGTTCCCGCGCTAGTGGGTTGCTTTTGCCTTTGCCGGTCCCTGAGAGGCCTTGGACGCATATTTCTATGGATTTTATTTCAGATCTTCCGGTTTCCCAGAGGATGTCGGTTATCTGGGTTGTTTGTGACCGGTTTTCTAAGATGGTTCATTTGGTACCTTTGCCTAAATTGCCTTCCTCTTCTGATTTGGTTCCGTTGTTTTTTCAGCATGTGGTTCGTTTGCATGGCATTCCGGAAAATATTGTGTCCGACAGAGGTTCCCAGTTTGTTTCTAGGTTTTGGCGGGCCTTTTGTGCTAGGCTGGGCATTGATTTGTCTTTTTCTTCCACATTTCATCCTCAGACAAATGGCCAAACCGAGCGAACTAATCTGACTTTGGAAACTTATTTGAGATGCTTTGTGTCTGCTGATCAGGATGATTGGGTGGCTTTCTTGCCATTGGCCGAGTTTGCCCTTAATAATCAGGCTAGTTCTGCTACCTTGGTTTCCCCCTTCTTTTGTAATTTTGGTTTTCATCCTCGTTTTTCTTCAGGGCAGGTTGAGCCTTCTGATTGTCCTGGTGTGGATTCTGTGGTTGACAGGTTGCAGCAAATTTGGGCTCATGTGGTGACAATTTGGTGTTGTCTCAGGAGGAGGCTCAGCGTTTTGCTAACTGTCGTCGGTGTGTTGGTTCCCGGCTTCAGGTTGGGGATTTGGTCTGGTTGTCTTCCCGTCATGTTCCTATGAAGGTTTCTTCTCCTAAGTTCAAGCCTCGGTTTATTGGTCCTTATAGGATTTCTGAGATTATTAATCCAGTGTCTTTTCGTTTGGCCCTTCCAGCCTCTTTTTCCATCCATAATGTTTTCCATAGATCTTTGTTGCGGAAATATGTGGTGCCCGTTGTTCCCTCTGTTGATCCTCCTGCCCCAGTGTTGGTTGATGGGGAGTTGCAGTATGTGGTTGAGAAGATTTTGGATTCTCGTTTTTCGAGGCGGAAGCTTCAGTATCTTGTCAAATGGAAGGGTTATGGCCAGGAGGATAATTCTTGGGTTGTTGCCTCCGATGTTCATGCTGACGATTTGGTTTGTGCTTTTCATTTGGCTCGTCCTGATCGGCCTGGGGGCTCTGGTGAGGGTTCGGTGACCCCTCCTCAAGGGGGGGGTACTGTTGTGAATTCTGCTCTTGGGCTCCCTCCGGTGGTTATAAGTGGTAGTGCTGCTGTCTTTGGATCGCAGCATTCATCAGGTGTGTCCACTTATTGCAATTCTGACTGGGCTATTTAGTCTTGCTGGATCCTTTATTCAGTGCCAGTTGTCCATTGTTTTTGGAGGATTCACATCTCTGCCTGGTTTCTCCTGCTATGCTGTCCAAATCAACAAAGATAAGTTCTGGCTTTGTTTTTGCAGTCCACATGCTGTGGGCCTTATAGTTCAGTGCATTGCTATGTTTTTTCTTGTCCAGCTTTGTCTGTGTAAGGATTTATTCAGCCAAGCTGGAATCTCTGGAGATGCAGAAATACCCTCCATATCTTTAGTTAGATGTGGAGATTTTGTTTTTTCTGTGGTGGATATTTTCTAGTGTTTTAATACTGACCGCATAGTACTCTGTCCTGTCCTTTCTATTTAGCTAGAGTGGCCTCATTTGCTAAATCCTGTTTTCAGTCTGCGTATGTTATTTCCCTCTCCTCTCACAGTCAATATTCGTGGGGGGCTGTCTATCCTTTGGGGATTTTCTCTGAGGCAAGATAGTTTTCCAGTTTCTATCGTTAGGGGTATTTAGTTATCCGCCTATGTCGAGGTGCCTAGGCCGTGTTAGGTACATCCCACGGCTACTTGTAGTTGCGGTGTTAAGTTCAGGGTCCGCGGTCAGTACAGGTCCCACCTTCTCCAGAGTACGTCTCATGCTGCTCCTAGGCCACCAGATCATAACAAATAACATTGTCATTTCCAGTATAAAAATCATTCTTGTCACCAGTATAAGATCTGAGGGGACATTCCTCGACAATGTGCTGAATTGTTTGATGGTCAGCTCCACAGTCACAGGCAGGAGAGTCAGATTTTCCCCACTTATGCATAAGATCTGCACAGACAATGACCCAGGTTTTCCTTGGCAGATTGAATCCTGGTGGTGGATTTTGAAAGTGAAGAAACGTTTGAGGCTCACCGTCTACTGCACTGACCCAAAGTTCACGCCATTTCTCTTCTAAATTGAAATCATGCAGGGTAATTGCGGTTCGGATGGGTGGATGTCTTGATTTCAGTCACTGTATTTGAACATCTTGGATATTTTGATGTATTGGGAGATTTTCATTATTCACTACTTTGGTGTATTTTTTAAGTAGGAGCTTTTGTCTTCTCAAATTTGCAGGTGTGATATGGGTCAAGACAGGCAACCAATGGACGGGCGTAGTGTTGTGAATTCCGATCTTGGGCTCCCTCCGGTGGCTGTAAGTGGCACTATTGTGAGTTCTGTTCTTGGGATCCCTCCGGTGGTTATAAGTGGTACGGCCGCTCCTTGGATTTAGCAGTCAGCAGCTGCTTCCACTGATTGTCTATTCTGCTCGGCTATTTAGCCTGGCTATATCCTTCAGTTAGTGCCAGTTGTCAATGTTCCTGGTTGGATTCACATCTCTGCTTGGATTTCTCTGCTATTCTGACCAGATCATGAAAGATAAGTCCTGGCTTGGTTCTTTGCAGTCCATATGTTGTGGACTTAATAGTTCAGTGCATTCTATGTTTTTTCTAGTCCAGCTTGTCAGTATGGATTTATTAAGTTAAGCTGGAAGCTCTGGAGAAGCAGATTTATCCTCCACACCTTTAGTCAGGTGGTGGAGATTTTTGTAGACTCTGTGGTGGATTTTTCTAGTATTTTAATACTGACTGCACAGTATTCTGTCCTGTCCTATCTATCTAGCTAGAGTGGCCTCCTTTGCTACATCCTGGTTTCATTCTGCGTATGTCATTTCCCTCTCCACTCACATTCAATATTTGTGGGGGGCTGTCTATCCTTTGGGGATTTTCTCTGAGGCAAGATAGCTTTCCTGTTTCTATCTTTAGGGGTATTTAGTCCTCCGGCTGTGACGAGGTGTCTAGGGAGTGACAGGAACATCCCACGGCTACTTCTAGTTGTTGTGTTAAGTTCAGGGTCTGCGGTCAGTAAAGGTACCACCTCCTCCAGAGCACGTCCCATGTTGCTCCTAAACCACCAGTTCATAAGTGTAGGTCTGATAGCACCAGAAATTATGCGCATAGAGTTGTTCAACTGATTGTCAATTGCATTCACATGACAACTATTCAGCCATACTGGAGCACAATATTCTGCGGTAGGGTACACCAAGGCAAGGGTAGACGTTCTCAAGACAGGTGTGGAGGAACCCCAGGAGGATCTGCAGAGTTTCTGAATAATATTATTGCGTGCTTTCAGTTTCTGTGCTGTTTTTTCCAAGTGAGATTTGAAGCTTAGGCTTCTATCAAGTATTATGCCTAAATACTTGGGATTGAAGTTGTGTTTGACAAGTTGACCTTCAAAACGTACTTTGAGTTCAGTCTTAGCACTTGCGTTGTGTAAATGAAAGCAGCATACTTCCGTTTTTGATGGATTGGGCATTAGCCTCCATTGTCGAAAATACTTTCCCATTACACTAAGATCTTCTGTTAGAACCTCCTCTGCTTCCTCCATTGTTTTGCTCACTGTAGGAAGTGCCCAGTCATCAGCGTATCCAAATTTCCGTGATATTGTGTCAGGAATGTCAGCTAGGTACAAAGCAAACAGGAGAGGTGCCAGCACTGATCCCTGGGCCAAACCGTTGTTTAAGGTTTTCTTACAACTGGTTGAATCACCCATGATAAGTTGAAAGGTTCGATTTGCAATCATATTATTCAAGAGGTACATAATTTTCTTACATGGAATCACCTTCAGAAACTTATATAGAAGTCCTTCCCTCCACACAGTGTCATATGCGGCAGAAAGATCGATGAACGCCACTGAAACCTTCTTGTTCTTTTGAAATTCAGCTTCAAGTAAAGTTGTCAAGGCTAAAACTTGGTCACTGCAGTTTCGAGCAGGTCTAAAGCCGGCTTGCTCTATAGGTATTGAGTCAAAAATCTTTAAATTGATCTTGTTATAGATTAAGCGTTCTAACAGCTTAATCTAGGACAAAACTAGGACTAGTTTAAGACTAGGTCTTAAACTAGGACAATAAGACCATGTGTCATGTATGCTGGAGTACAAGGAAAACAGTAGAGACGTAGTAAGGGACCTAAAGACTTAGAAACAGTGAAGTGCTGGAATTGTGGAGAAAATGGACACTCAGACCAATCTTCCACCTTCTTCACCTCCAGATTAGGAAACTGACAACCCAGTGACAAATGTGTGCCCTGTTCTTATCCCCTCCGGACCTGGTCCTGCCTTGATGACAACCATACCAATGCCGGGAGGGAAAGAGCCAGAATTCTTGATTGACACTGGGGCAGCCGGAACTGTGGTACACAAAGACTTGATAACGCCAGACATGATTACTGACGAGACTGTGGAATGCGTGAGTGTAGAGGGACAAGTGACTGAAGCCCCTATGACTAAACAAATAAGACTAGAATCACGAGACAGCCAAGAGGTGCTTACAAACTTATTGTTAGTGACAATTCCCCTATGAATTTGCTGGGAGCAGAGTTGAGTGCTGGCTAGGCCATCATACAGTACTCTCCTGAGGGTATTACAGTCACAAGTCCCCTTTGATATAAACACTTGGGGCAGAGGGACGCCAGGGTCTTCCATGTGCACATTATACCACAGGTAAATCATGTCCTATTATAGTTACACTTAATTCCATTCATTTGCCAGTTTAGTAGTTTCCTTACACAAGATGGTATAGTTACCGTGCTACAAATGCCACACGGTGCTATGACAGCCCATGTCCAGGCCTTGCAGGAAAGACTTAATGTGGTGCATAAACATGTGTTTTCATCCATTCCAGATCCTAATGCCAGTGCAGACATACATCTGCTGAATCCAGGTGATTGGTGGTCATACACAGACAAGTGAGAAGGAGCCTAGACCCACAGTTTGACGGCCCATTTTAAAGTCCAGCTGACCACATTCACCTCAGTGAAACTTGAGGGAAAGCCCACCTGGATCCATGCCAGTCACTGCAAAAAGATCTTTTCACCAGCAGAATAACTGTTCTCCTAATCACCTTGCTGGCAGTGGTAGGATGTTTGCACCTTACAGAGACACTGGATAAACTTTTAAGTGTTGACAAGGACAACAAACTTATTCAACATCTTGCTTTTCTCATAAAAGATGCAGAAGGACAAAAACTGCTGGACTGTTGGATCTGTACACACAGCCCAGTATCTGCAAGGACTATGCTGTACTTAGCCTTACCTCTGGAGCCAAGGAAGGTATTAACACCACACTGCATACACAATGAGACTTGGACTCAGATTTTCTAGGTTCCTTAAGGCTCTTAATGAGACTAATACAATATAGAGACTCCTTTTTAAATCCAGCCGATTGGCTTAGCGGCCTAGAGGGATGGATTATTTTTGGTATTTTACAGACTTGTATGCAAATTTTGTTGCTTTGCTTATTGTTTTATGTAGCCGTAAAAGCGCTAATATATGTATTACCTAAGGCTGAACCTTCTGTAGTGTATCATAGGCCCCATATAGCCACTGCTGACGGGGGAGGTGAGTGTCCACACTGAGGGTGGATGGGCGAAGCAGGTAAAAAGCCCCCTTGTGGGTACTAGACCCATGAGACAGTAGATCCTTTGTGGACATCAGCTGACCCCATAGCAAAGGTTATACCATTTACAAAAGGGGGAAATTGATATAGAAGGGTTAGTAGGTTGCCTTTAACCCCTTCCCGACCTGTGACACAGCGTATGCGTCATGAAAGTCGGTGCCAATCCGACCTGTGACGCATATGCTGTGTCACAGAATGATCGCGTCCCTGCAGGCCGGGTGAAAGGGTTAACTCCAATTTCACCCGACCTACAGGGACATGGGGAGTGGTACTTCAGCCCAGGGGGGGTGGCTTCACCCCCTCCGTGGCTACGATCGCTCTGATTGGCTGTTGAAAGTGAAACAGCCAATCAGAGCAATCTGTAATATTTCACATATGAAAATTGGTGAAATATTACAATCCAGCCATGGCCGATGCTGCAATAGCATCTGCCATGGCTGGAGACCCCAATCTGCCCCCCCCACCGCCACCGATCTCCTCCTCTCCATCCTGTCATGTCCCATGCTCCCCCCCGTCCTGTCCGCTCCCCCGTCCTCCTGTCTGCTCACCCCATGCTCCGATCCCCCCGTTCTCCGATCGCACCAACCATACTTACCGAGCTCCGATGTCCCTCCCGGTGTCTTCGGTCTTCTCCATGGGCGCAGTGCGCCCGCCGAATCTGCCGGCCGGCAGATTCTTTCCAGGTACATTTTGATCGCTGTGATAGAACCTATCACAGCGATCAAAATAAAAAAAATTGTAAATAAACCCCCCCTTTATCACCCCCATAGGTAGGGACAATAATAAAATACAGAAATTATATTTATTTTTGTTTTTCCATTAGGGTTAGGGGTAGGGTTAGGGGTAGGGTTAGGGTTAGGGGTAGGGTTAGGGTTGTACTTAGGGTTAGGGTTGCACTTAGGGTTAGGGTTGCACTTAGGGTTAGAGTTGTACTTAGGGTTAGGGTTGCACTTAGGGTTGCACTTTGGGTTAGGGTTGCACTCTGGGTTGCACTTAGGGTTAGGGTTGCACTTAGGGCTAGGGTTGCACTTAGGGTTAGGGTTGCACTTAGGGATAGGGTTGCACTTAGGGATGCACTTAGGGTTGCACTTAGGGCTAAGGTTGCACTTAGGGCTAGGGTTGCACTTAGGGCTAGGGTTGCACTTAGGGCTAGGGTTAGAATTAGGGTTAGAATTAGGGTTAGAATTAGGGTTAGGGTTGCAATTAGGGTTAGGGTTACAATTAGGGCTAAGGTTGGAATTAGGGTTAGAATTAGGCTATGTGCACACGGTGAGGATTTGGCTGCAGATCCGCAGCGGATTGGTCACTGCGGATTCATAGCAGTTTTCCATCATGTTTACAGTACCACGTAAACCTATGGAAAACCAAATCCACTGTGCCCATGGTACGGAAAATACAGCGTGGAAACACTGCGTTGTATTTTCCGCAGCATGTCAATTCTTTGTGCGGATTCCGCAGCGTTTTACACCTGCTCCATAATAGGAATCCGCAGGTGAAATCCACACAAAAAACACTGGAAATCCGCGGTAAATCCGCAGGTAAAGCGCAGTGCGTTTTACCTGCAGATTTTTCAAAAATGGTGCGAAAAATCCGCACACAAATTCGCAACGTGGGCACATAGCTTTAGGGTTAGGGTATCATGCTGGACGCTGTTCAGACCAGGTCGTTCGACAGACAGCGGTAATTCCGCTTTTGACCACTATTTGCTCATTGGCGTCGGCTAGATTTTATCTAGCTGTTCCGGGGTTAATTTACCTGATCCTCGGATTGGAAGCTAGGCCATGCCCATTGCCTTTAAATAGCTCTCCTGATCATTGGGCGTCGCCGATTAAAGCTTCTGTCTTGTGCGTTGTTATCTTGGTCTGGAGTGGAGAGCTGGTTGTTGGAGATTCGTTGCTGGTGGTGTATTTTCCTTTGTCTTATTTACTCCTTCCTATATTTGTATTTATTTTGCCCTGCAGATTTAAAGTGTATTCCTGAGTGACTGCGGCGTGGTGTATATTTTCCTTTATCCTTGTCTGTGCTAACTGTGGGTATTGGTGAATTACCTCTTCACTGGGTGGTGGGCGGAGGTTTCAGCTTAGGGTTGAAACAGGAGGCAGGGTGAGGTTCGAGGCCTGGACATGCACACCATCAGTGTTAACTTCAGGTAGAGGGTCAGCCAGGATTTCCCTAGTCTGAGGGAAATTGCAGGGGCCCGGGTTATTAGCTCTCGCTCACCTAGTCTCCCCGTGACATTATAATCGGCACAACAACAAAAAACAACAAAAAAAAGGGTTGGTTTTTTTTGTGTTTGTCATGGATCCCATGACTTCCATAACCCGCCAGTTGGAGGCGCTGTCCCTACAGGTCACTGAGTTGAGGGGGGCAGTACAGCAACAGGGACTAGCAGTATCTAATGTGCAAGCTGAAGCGACAGGAAAAGTTGCTGAGCCTAAATTTCCTTTGCCTGAAAAATTTGCTGGGGAACGCAGTAAATTTGTTTCTTTTCGTGAAGCTTGCAAACTATATTTCCATATGCGCCAGATCTCCTCGGGTAATGAGGCTCAGCGTGTGGGCCTGGTGTTGTCATTGTTAAGCGGGGATCCCCAAGCATGGGCGTTTTCTTTGCCATCTGATTCTGCTGCATTTGACTCTGTGGAGAGTTTTTTTTCCTTTCTTGGAAAAATCTACGATGAACCTGACAGAATGGCTGTAGCAGAATCTAAGATACGCACTATTCGCCAGTGGGAGCGAGTTGCAGAGGATTACTGTTCTGAATTTCGTCGCTGGGCGATCGATACACAATGGAATGATCCAGCATTGCGGAGTCAGTTTATACATGGGATTTCTGGAAGGGTTAAAAAAGCCCTTCTGATGTACAAGACTCCTACCAGCACAGGATTATGTACCTGTAACCATGGAAAACCCAGTACAACAACATCATGCAAATTATGCAACACCAGAAAACGACAATCTTCCTGATGTGCTGGAGCCATGCACATGGTCAGCTGAGTCCAGTACTGAGGTTTATTCTTGGCCAATGGTGTAGCATCTATGCCCCTCAAAGGAATAGGGCTCTGCAAAGGCTGCAAGGAAAAACCACAGCATCTGGCGAATTCCAAGTCTATTAAGTTCAGGGCAGCGCCTGAATCCACAAATGCCATGACAGAAAAGGACGATAATGAGCAAATCAGGGTCACAGATAAGAGAAATTTAGGCTGTACAGTACTGATGGTAACAGACCTAGCTACTCTCTTAGTACACTTAGGGCAATCAGAGATAACATGAGCAGAATCACCACAGTAAAAATACAGCCTATTCTGACATCTGAATCCCTGCCGTTCTGCTCTAGTCAAAATCCTATCACATTGCATAGGCTCAGGACTCTGCTCAGAGGACACTGCCATATGGTGCACAACTTTGCACTCGCGCAGGCACCGATCAATCTGAATGGCTAGAGACATAGATTCGTTCAAACCAGCAGGCGTGGGGAACCCCACCATAACATCCTTAAGGGCTTCAGAAAGACCCTTTCTGAAAATTGCAGCCAGTGCATACTCATTCCATTTAGTGAGCACAGACCACTTTCTAAATTTCTGGCAGTATACTTCTGCTGCTTCCTGACCCTGACACAGAGCCAGCAAAGTTTTTTCTGCCTGATCCACAGAATTAGGCTCGTCATACAGCAATCTGAGCGCTTGAAAAAATGCGTCAATATTGAGCAATGCAGGATTTCCTGGCTAAAGGGAGAATGCCCAGTCCTGCGGGTCGCCACGCAGAAAATAAATAACAATCTTCACCTGCTGAATGGGGTCACCAGAGGAATGGGGTCTCAGAGCAAAAAACAATCTGCAATTATTTTTAAAGTTCAAAAATTTAGATCTATCCCCAGGAAAAAAAAATGACTCAGAACTTTCTTTTCCCTCTTTTGAGATGCATTTAACACATTGCGGGCCAGCTGTACTGTTATGACCTGGTGGTTAGGGAACAACACTGAAATGACCTGGTGGTTAAAAGGACACATGGACAAGGGTCTTTCTGAAGCCCTTAAAGATGTTATGGTGGGGTTTCCCATGCCTGCTGGTCTGAATGAGTCAATGTCTTTGGCCATTCAGATTGATCGGCGCCTGCGCGAGCGCAAGGTGGTGCACCATATGGCAGTGTCCTCTGAGCAGAGTCCTGAGCCTATGCAATGTGATAGGATTTTGACTAGAGCAGAAAGGCAGAAATTCAGACGTCAGAATGGGCTGTGCTTTTACTGTGGTGACTCTACTCATGCTATTTCTGATTGTCCGAAGCGTACTAAGAGGGTCGCTAGGTCTGTTACCATTAGTACTGTACAGCCTAAATTTCTCTTGTCTGTTACCCTGATTTGCTCATTGTCGTCCTTTTCTGTTATGGCATTTGTGGATTCTGGCGCTGCCCTGAACTTAATGGACTTAGAATTTGCCAAGCGCTGTGGTTTTTCCTTGGAGCCTTTGCAGAGCCCTATTTCCTTAAGGGGGATTGATGCTACGCCATTGGCCAAGAATAAACCTCAGTACTGGACACAGTTAACCATGTACATGGCTCCAGCACATCAGGAAAATATTCGCTTTTTGGTGTTGCATAATTTGCATGATGTTGTTGTGCTGGGTTTTCCATGGTTACAGGTACATAATCCAGTGCTGGATTGGAAATCTATGTCTGTGACTAGTTGGGGTTGTCAAGGGATACATAGTGATATCCCTTTGATGTCAATTTCCTCGTCCCCTTCTTCTGAAGTTCCTGAGTTTTTGTCGGATTTCCAGGATATATTTGATGAGCCCAAGTCCAGTTCCCTGCCTCCTCATAGGGACTGCGATTGTGCTATTAATTTGATTCCTGGCTGTAAGTTCTCTAAGGGCTGACTTTTCAATCTGTCTGTACCAGAGCATGCCGCTATGCGGAGTTATGTAAAGGAGTCCTTGGAGAAGGGGCATATTCGCCCGTCTTCATCACTGTTGGGAGCGGGATTCTTTTTGTTGCCAAGAAGGATGGCTCGTTGAGACCCTGTATAGATTATCACCTTCTCAATAAGATCACGGTCAAATTCCAGTACCCTTTACCTTTACTTTCTGATTTGTTTGCTTGGATTAAGGGTGCTAGTTGGTTTACTAAGATCGACCTTCGAGGGGCGTATAATCTTGTTCGTATTAAACAGGGTGATGAATGGAAAACAGCATTTAATACGCCCGAAGGCCATTTTGAATACCTTGTGATGCCATTCGGGCTCTCTAATGCTCCATCGGTATTTCAGTCCTTCATGCATGATATCTTCCGGAATTATCTGGATAAATTCATGATTGTATATTTGGATGATATTTTGTTTTTTTCTGATGATTGGGAGTCTCATGTGAAGCAGGTTAGGATGGTATTTCAGGTCCTTCGTGCTAATGCGTTGTTTGTGAAGGGGTCTAAGTGCCTCTTTGGAGTTCAGAAGGTTTCTTTTTTGGGTTTCATTTTTTCTCCCTCGGCTATTGAAATGGACCCTGTTAAAGTCCAGGCCATTCATGATTGGAATCAACCCACATCTGTAAAGAGCCTTCAGAAATTTTTGGGCTTTGCTAATTTTTATCACCGCTTTATTGCTAATTTTTCTAGTGTGGTGAAACCTCTGACCGAGTTGACGAAGAAAGGCGCTGATGTGATGAATTGGTCCTCTGCGGCTGTTGAGGCCTTTCAGGAGCTTAAACGTCGTTTTACTTCTGCCCCTGTGTTGCATCAGCCAGATGTTTCTCTCCCTTTTCAGGTTGAGGTTGACGCTTCTGAGATTGGGGCAGGGGCCGTTTTGTCTCAGAGAAGTTCTGATGGCTCTTTGATGAAACCGTGTGCTTTCTTCTCCAGAAAGTTTTCGCCTGCTGAGCGTAATTATGATGTCAGCAATCGGGAGTTGTTGGCTATGAAGTGGGCATTTGGGGAGTGGCGACATTGGCTTGAGGGAGCCAAGCATCGCGTGGTGGTCTTGACTGATCATAAGAATCTGATTTACCTCGAGTCTGCTAAGCGGTTGAATCCTAGACAAGCTCGGTGGTCTCTGTTTTTCTCCCGTTTTGATTTTGTGGTCTCGTATATTCCGGGATCAAAGAATGTGAAGGCTGATGCCCTTTCTAGGAGTTTTTTGCCCGATTCTCCGGGAGTTCTCGAGCCGGCTGGGATTCTCAAGGAGGGGGTGATTCTTTCTGCCATCTCCCCTAATTTGCGGCAGGTACTTCATGAGTTTCAGGCTGATAAACCTGACCGCTGTCCAGTGGGGAAACTGTTTGTTCCTGATAGATGGACTAGCAGGGTAATTTCTGAGGTTCATTGTTCGGTGTTGGCTGGTCATCCTGGGATTTTTGGTACCAGAGATTTGGTGGCTAGGTCCTTTTGGTGGCCTTCCTTGTCGCGGGATGTGCGTTCTTTTGTGCAGTCCTGTGGGACTTGTGCTCGGGCTAAGCCTTGCTGTTCCCGTGCTAGTGGGTTGCTTTTGCCTTTGCCTATTCCTGAGAGGCCCTGGACACATATTTCCATGGATTTTATTTCTAATCTTCCTGTTTCTCAGAAGATGTCTGTCATCTGGGTGATTTGTGACCGGTTTTCTAAGATGGTCCATTTGGTACCTTTGCCTAAGTTGCCTTCCTCCTCTGATTTGGTTCCATTATTTTTTCAGCATGTGGTTCGTTTGCATGGTATTCCGGAGAATATTGTGTCTGACAGAGGTTCCCAGTTTGTTTCTAGGTTTTGGCGGTCCTTTTGTGCTAGAATGGGCATTGATTTGTCTTTTTCTTCGGCGTTCCATCCTCAGACAAATGGCCAAACGGAGCGAACCAATCAGACCTTGGAAACCTATTTGAGATGCTTCGTGTCTGCTGATCAGGATGATTGGGTGACCTTTTTGCCGTTGGCCGAGTTTGCCCTTAATAATCGGGCTAGTTCGGCTACCTTGGTTTCGCCTTTCTTTTGTAACTTTGGTTTTCATCCTCGTTTTTATTCGGGGCAGCTTGAGCCTTCTGACTGTCCTGGTGTGGATTCTGTGGTGGACAGGTTGCAGCAAATTTGGACTCATGTGGTGGACAATTTGACGTTGTCTCAGGAAAAGGCTCAACGTTTTGCTAACCGTCGTCGGTGTGTTGGTCCCCGGCTTCGTGTTGGGGATTTGGTCTGGTTGTCTTCTCGTCATGTTCCTATGAAGGTTTCTTCCCCTAAGTTCAAGCCTCGCTTTATTGGGCCTTATAAGATTTCTGAAATTATCAATCTGGTGTCTTTTCGTTTGGCCCTTCCAGCTTCTTTTTCCATTCATACTGTGTTCCATAGATCTTTGTTGCGGAGATATGTGGTACCTATGGTTCCCTCCGTTGATCCTCCTGCTCCGGTGTTGGTTGAGGGGGAATTGGAATATGTGGTGGAGAAGATTTTGGATTCTCGTTTTTCGAGGCGGAAGCTTCAGTATCTGGTCAAGTGAAGGGTTATGGCCAGGAGGATAATTCTTGGGTTGTTGCCTCCGATGTTCATGCTGCCGATATGGTTCGTGCTTTCCATTTGGCTCGTCCTGATCGGCCTGGGAGCTCTGGTGAGGGTTCGGTGACCCCTCCTCAAGGGGGGGTACTGTTGTGAATTCCGTTCTGGAGCTCCCTCCTGTGGTTGCTAATGGTATTTTTGTAAGTTCTCCCCTTGGGCTCCCTCTGGTGGTTTCGAGTGGAACTGCTGCTCCTTTAGGTAGCTGTAGCTGCTGCCTTCACTAATCGTCTTGACTGGGTTTGTTATTTAAACCTGCTCTGGGCTTTAGTTCATGCCAGCTGTCAATGTTTCAAGATTGGATTCAGTTTTCTCCTTGGATATTTCTCATGGCCTGTTCATTTCAGCAAAAGATAAGTTCTAGCTAGTTCTTGTTAGTCCATTTGCTTTGGACCTTATTACTCTGCTTTTGTTAGGTCTCTTTTGTCCAGCTCGTCATTTTGATATATTCAGGCTAGCTGGAAGCTCTGGGGAAGCAGATTTGCCCCTCCACACCGTGAGTCGGTGTGGAGATCATTTTTTGTGAACTCTGCGTGGATTTTTAGTATTGTATTCTGACCGCACAGTATCCTTTCCTATTTCTGTCTATTTAGATTAGAATTTGTCCTCCTTTGCTAAAATCTGTTTTCATCTCTGTGTATGTTATTTCCCCCTCCACTCACAGTCAATATATGTGGGGGGCTATCTTTCCTTTTGGGAATTTCTCTGAGGCAGGATAGTTTTCTATTTCCATCTTTAGGGGTAGTTAGTTCTTAGGCCGCGACGAGGCGTCTAGGGAGAGACAGGAACGTCCCACGGCTATTTCTAGTGTTGGCGTTAGGAGTAGGGTTTGCGGTCAGAAAAGTTACAAACTCCTCAGAGCTTGTCCATGTGTCCTTTTAACCACCAGGTCATTTCAGTGTTGTTCCCTAACCACCAGGTCATAACAGGGGAACCCAAGAGCAGAACTCACAAAAGTGCGATTTACAACCACCGGAAGGAGCCCAAGAGCGGAATTCACAACAGATCACTGTATAACCTGTACACTATATACAGAGCTCCTGTGTTTAATGTCACTAGTGATCACTGTATTACCTGTACACTGACACTATATACAGAGCTTCTGTAAATAATGTCACTGGTAATCATTGTATTACCTGTACACTAACACTGTATACAGAGCACCTGTGTAAAATGTCACTAGTGATCAATATATTACCTGACACTGACACTACTTAAAGAGCTGCTGTGTATGTCACTGGTGATCACTGTATTACCTCTACAATATATACAGAGCTCCTGTGCATAATGTCACTTGTGATCCCTGTATTACCTCTACACTATATACAGAGCTCATGTGTATGTCACTGGTTATCACTGTATTACCTGTTAACATGGATAAGTTATATCACTTATCCATGTTATGTAAATAAAAGCTTATAACCTGACGTTAAATTCATCCATTGGTTGTATAAATTATTCTTTTGAAAGCTGAAATACTCCGAAATGTAGTTTAGGTTAAGAAAATAAATTGCCATTAATGCAGAAATATTGATCACTTAATGGATACAGAATGGTCAGATTTTGGCAAGACAAAAGTTTTGTCGCCTGGTCATATGATGCACCCAATCCTAGTTTACATCTTCACCTGTGCTCAGTAAATGATCGGTTAATTAGTGTGTGTGTATAAAAAGAAACCCAGCACCCCAGACCTTCACTTGAACTGCAACTTGAGCTCTGACAACATGCCAAAAATCCACCCTGCGACCAAAGCCTGGATTATAAAGAGGCTGAAGACCAGATCCACTGCAAAAGTGGCTGGCACCTTTAATGTGTCTCAGCGTCAAGTACAAAGAATGTAAAGAAAGATTTGAAGATACTGGAGATGTGTTTTACAAGCCCAGGTCCGGCAGACCCCACAAGACAACTGCTCAGGAGGAACGTTTGTTGGTTAGAAAATCCAAAACAAGCCCCTCTTCCACTGCAGAAGAGCTCCAATGGGACTGGACACCTCAATTCCCAGTGTCAACTAAAACAGTTTGTAGGATTCTGTCTCGAAATGGCCTCCATGGTCGAATCAGTGCCCAGAAGCCAGCACTAAAGAAAAGGCAAATAAAAAACCGTGTGGCATTTGCAAAGTCCCACAGCCTGCTAAACGGATGGACGCTGGAAAAGTGGCAGAAGGTGGATTTCTCTGAAGAATCTTCAGTAGAATTACATCACAGCCGCAAATACTGCAGGAGACCTACTGGAGCCCGTATGGATCCAAAATACACCCAGAAAACAGTTATATTTGGTGGTGGAAAGATCATGGTCTGGGGATACATTCTGTATGGTGGTGTGCGAAACATTTGCAAGGTGGAAGGCAATATCAATAGCCTAAAATATAAAGCAGTATTAGCTACCTCTTATATTCCAAATCATAAAAGGGGCCAAGTTCTGCAGCAGGATGGTGCTCCATCTCATACATCCATCTCTACAGCAAAGTTCCTCCAGGCAAAAAAGATCAAGATGCTCAAGGATTGGCCAGCCAAGTCACCAGACATGGACATCATTGAGCATGTTTGGGGTGGGATGAAAGAGGAAGCTTGGAAGACAAAACCAAAGCATCTAGATGAACTCTGGGAGGCATGTAAGACTGCATTATTTGCTATTCCTGATAACTTCATTAATAAATTGTATGAATCATTGTTGAACTGCATGGATGCAGTCCTTCAAGCTCATAGAAGTCACACAAAATATTAAATATGACTCTAATAGCGCCACAACTTTATTCACCAATGTTATGCAACATATGTTTGTATTGTAAGTTATTTGTTTGAATATCACATTACTTTCTGTGGGCAACAAAACTTTTGTCTTGCCAAAATCTGACCATTCTGTATCCATTAACCGATCAATATTTCTGCATTGATGCCAATTTTTTTTCTTAACCTAAACCACATTTCGGAGGGTTTCAGCTTTTAAAAGAATAATTTATACAACCAATGGATGAATTTAGCGTCAGGTTATAAGCTTTTATTTACATAACATGAATAAGTAACATAACGTTTGTCAGGGAGAGTACAGAGCTCCTGTGTATAATGTCACCGGTGATCACTGTATTACCTGTACACTATACACAGAGCTTCTGAAAATAATGTCACTGGTGATCACTCTATTACCTGCATATATACTATATACAGAGCTCCTGTGTATGTCACCGGTGATCACTGTATTACCTGTACACTAACCCTATATACAGAGCTCCTGTGTATAATGTCACTGATGATCACTGCAATACCTGTACACTATACACAGAGCTTCTGTCATTGGTGATCACAGTATTACCTGTACACTTACACTATAATAAGAGCCCTTATGTATAATGTCACTAATGATCACTGTATTACCTATACACTATATACAGAGCTCCTGTGTATAATGTTACTGGGGATCCCTGTATTACCTGTACACTGACAATACATAGAGAGCTCCTGTGTACAATGTCACTGGGGATCCCTGTATTGCCTGTACACTGACAATACATAGAGAGCTCCTGTGTATAATGTCACTGGTGATTACTGTATTACCTGTACACTGACACTAGATACAGAGCTCCTGTGTATGTCACTTGTGATCCCTGTATTACCTCTACACTATATACAGAGCTCATGTGTATGTCACTGGTTATCACCGTATTACCTGTATACTGACACTACATACAGAGCTCCTGTGTATGTCACTGGGGATCCCTGTATTACCTCTACACTGACACTATATACCGAGCTTCTGTCAATATCACTGATCATTACCTGTACACTGACACTATATATAGAGCTCCTGTATGTCACTTGTGATCCCTGCATTACCTGTACACCGACACTATATGCAGAGCTTTTGTGTGTACTGTCACTGTTGATCAATGTATTACCTGTACACTGACTCTATATGCAGAGCTCCTGTGTATAATGTCACTGCTGATCACTGTATTAACTGTATACTGACACTATATGCAGAGTTCCTGTGTATGTCACTGCTGATCACTGTATTAACTGTACACTATATACAGAGCTCCTGTGCATAACGTCAGCGGTGATCACTGTATTACCTGTTGTCACGGGAAGCCTAGGTAGGCAAGAGCTAATAATAATTTCCCTCAACTCTGGGAAACCCTGACTGACCCTTCTCCCATAGTTTACACTGATGGTGTGCATGTCTGGGCCTCCACCCTCACCCTGTCTCCTGTTTGGACCCTAGGCTGAAACCACCACCCAGTGAAGAGACCACACACCAATACTCACAGTTAGCACAGACAAGGATAACGGAAAATATGCACCACGCCGCAGTCACACAGGAATACACTATAAGTGCACAGGGCAAAACAATACAAATAAAGGAAGGAGAAAATATGACAAAGGGAAATACACCACCGGATATGAAACTCCTTCTCCTAGACCACCACTCCAGACCGAGATAACCAAGCACACGGCAGAAGCTATAATCGGTGACGCCCAAAGCCCAGCAAAACTATTTAAAGGCAGTGGGCGTCACTCAGCCCTCAACCCGAGTACCAGCCAGATTAACCCTGGATAATCTGGATCAAATCTAACCGGCGCCACTGGGCATATAGTGGACGAATGAGGAATTACCGCTGTCTGTCGGACGCCCTAGTGTGAACAGCGTCCGACATGACAGTACCCCGCCTTCTACGAGGGACCCCAGGGCCCTCACGACTTATAGGACCCGGCTTGTCTGGATTGCGGCGGTGAAACATACTGACCAGCCGGTCCGCATGTATGTCCGAAGCTGGTACCCAAGACCTCTCCTCCGGCCCATAACCACGCCAGTGTACCAAGTACTGTAATGTGTGGCGCACCACACGAGAGTCAACCACCTTGGAGACTTCAAACTCTAAATTGCCATCCACCAAGACTGGAGGAGGCATCGGCACCGCGTCCACAGAACCCACCACCTTTTTTAATAACGATCTGTGGAACTCGTTGTGAATCTTATATACCGTAGGGAGCTCCAATCTGTAAGCTACTGGGTTAATGATGGCGGCGACCCTAAACGGACCAATAAACCTAGGATCCAATTTAAGGGATGGTATTTTAAGTCTTATGTTTTTTGTGGACAACCACACCCAGTCACCCACACTCAGGTCCGGACCTGGCACACGTCTACTGTCAGCCACACGTTTGTACCTTGCACCCACTCTCAACAAGCGCTGTTTCACTTTCCTCCAGACAGATGACAGTTGTGCTCCTAACATGTCCTCATCCGGAACGCCGGAAGAGCCCTCCTGACTCAAAGTACAAAATTGAGGATGATGCCCGTAAACACAAAAGAACGGAGACTCCCCAGAAGATTCCTGGCGGTGATTATTTATGGCAAACTCAGCCAAAGGAAGAAACGTTGACCACTCCTCCTGTTTGTCGGAAACAAAACAAGGTAAGTACTGCTCCAAATTTTGGTTCATACGCTCAGTCTGACCATTTGACTGAGGATGAAACGCCGAAGAATGCGACAACTTGATCCTCAGCCATGAGCAAAATGCTTTCCAAAATTTTGCCACAAACTGAGTACCCCTATCAGACACGATGTCAGACGGGACCCCGTGAAGTCTGACCACCTCCTGCACAAATACCTGAGCCAGAGTCTTAGCGTTAGGCAATGAAGGCAAAGACACAAAGTGCGACATTTTTGAGAAACGATCAACAATCACCAAGATGACCGTGTTTCCAGCAGAGGAAGGCAAGTCTGTGATAAAATCCATGGAGATCTCCGTCCAAGGCCTACTGGGTACCTCGAGAGGAACTAGTGTGCCAGCAGGATGGGAGCGGGGCGTCTTAGCCCTAGCGCATGTGGTACATGCTGACACGTATGAGACCACGTCCTGTCGGATTTTGGGCCACCAAAACCGACGCGACACCAACTCCAAGGTACCCCTAACCCCTGGATGGCCAGCCAGGACAACATCATGATGCTCACCCAAAACCTTTAGGCGAAGATGGAGCGGTACAAAGGATTTGTTAACGGGAAGCTCAGGTGGTACCTCCTCCTGAGCCTCGGCAATCTCAGCCTCAACCTCGGTCGTGAGAGCCGAGACCACTACACCCTTTTGGAGGATGGGTATCGGTTGTTCCCGAGGTTCTCCCTGTTGTGAATTCCGTTCTTGGGCTCCCTCTGGTGGTTATAAATGGCACTTTTGTGAATTCTGCCCTTGGGCTCCCTCCGGTGGTTTTAAGTGGAACTGCTGCTCCTTGGATTGAGCATTAGCAGCTGCTTCCACTGATCGTCTCTCTTGGTTCTGCTATTTAACCTGGCTCTGGTCTGCAGCCATTTCCAGCTGTCAATGTTTCTTGGTTGGATTCACATCTCTCTTGGATTTCTCTGATAGTCGGTCCAGTTCAGCACAGATAAGTCCTTGCTTGTTCATTTGTTGTCCACTTGCTGTGGACTTAATCGTTCAGCTCACTTTATGTTTTCTCTAGTCCAGCTTGTCAGTATGATATATTCTGTTTAGCTGGAAGCTCTGGGGATGCAGATTTGCCCTCCACACCATTAGTCAGGTGTGGAGTTTTTTCTGTAAACTCTGCAGTGGATTTTCTAGCTAATTAATACTGACCGCACAGTATACTTTCCTGTTCTGTCTATCTAGGTAGAAGTGGCCTCCTTTGCTAAAATCCTGTTTTCATTCTGTGTATGTCATTTCCCTCTCCACTCACAGTCAATATTTGTGGGGGGCTGTCTTTCCTTTGGGGAATGTTCTCTGAGGCAAGATAGCTTTCTGTTTCCTGTTGTGAACTGTGTTTCTGGGCTCCCTCTGGTGGTCACTAACGGTATTGTGTTAGGCATGTCTTGTTGCAGGCCTGAGCTCCAGCTGTGTCGTTAAGCAGCGGGTGTTCCCTATTTAAGTCTCCTCTGGACTCAGTCTCTTGCCTGGCATCGTTGTATCCAGACCTATATGGTCTCCTCCGGATTCCTTTCAGTCTGTCTTCCTATCCCTACAGGTCTGAATGATTCAATGGCTCTGGCCATTCAAATTGATCGACGTTTGCGGGAGCGCAAATCTGTTAATCCTTTGGCGGTGCTGTCTGAACGGTCACCTGATTCTATGCAATGTGACAGAATTTTGACCAGAGCCGAGCGACAAAATCATAGACGTCAAAATGGGTTGTGTTTCTACTGTGGTGATTCAACACATGTTATCTCAGCATGCTCTAAACGTTTAAAAAAAGAAGTTAATCCTGTCGCCATTGGTACTTTTCAACCTAAGTTTATTTTGTCTGTGACTTTAATTTGTTCATTATCTTCTTACTCAGTTATGGCTTTTGTGGATTCTGGTGCTGCTTTAAGTCTGATGGATTTGTCGTTTGCCAAGCGCTGCGGTTTTGTCCTGGAGCCTTTGGAAAATCCTATTCCTCTTAGAGGAATTGATTCTACGCCATTGGCAGAGAATAAACCTCAGTATTGGACGCAAGTGACCATGTGCATGACTCCTGTACACCAGGAGGTGATTCGTTTTCTGGTACTGCATAAAATGCATGATGTTGTCGTTTTGGGTCTGCCATGGTTACAGGCCCATAATCCAGTTTTAGATTGGAAAGCTATGACTGTGTCTAGTTGGGGGTGTCAGGGGATTCATGGCGATTCTCCATTGGTGTCTATTGCTTCTTCTACTCCTTCTGAGATCCCTGAGTTTTTGTCAGACTTTCAGGATGTATTTAATGAGACCAGGTCCAGTGCCCTTCCTCCTCATAGGGACTGTGATTGTGCTATAGATTTGATTCCTGGTAGTAAGTTTCCTAAGGGACGACTCTTTAATTTATCTGTGCCAGAGCATGCCGCGATGCGGAGTTATATAAAGGAGTCTTTGGAGAAGGGACATATTCGCCCATCCTCGTCCCCTCTTGGTGCAGGATTCTTTTTGATGGGCAAGAAAGACGGGTCTTTGAGACCTTGTATAGATTATCGTCTTCTGAATAAGATCACGGTTAAATTTCAGTATCCTTTGCCATTGTTGTCTGATTTGTTTGCTCGGATTAAGGGATCCAGTTGGTTTACCAAGATAGATCTTCGTGGTGCGTATAACCTTGTGCGCATAAAGCAGGGAGATGAATGGAAAACGGCATTTAATACGCCCGAGGGTCATTTTGAGTACCTGGTGATGCCTTTCGGATTATCTAATGCCCCTTCTGTGTTTCAGTCCTTCATGCATGACATCTTCCGGAAATATCTGGATAAATTCATGATTATTTATCTGGATGATATTTTGTTTTTTTCTGATGATTGGGAGTCCCATGTGAACCAGGTCAGGATGGTGTTTCAGGTTCTGCGGGAGAATGCTCTATTTGTGAAGGGCTCAAAATGTATCTTTGGGGTACAGAAGGTTTCTTTTTTGGGTTTTATTTTTTCCCCTTCTACTGTGGAGATGGACCCAGTCAAGGTCCGTGCCATTCATGACTGGACTCAGCCCACGTCTGTTAAGAGCCTTCAGAAGTTCTTGGGCTTTGCTAATTTTTACCGTCGTTTTATCGCTAATTTTTCCAGCGTGGTTAAACCTTTGACGGATATGACCAAGAAGGGTTCTGATGTTGCTAATTGGTCTCCTGCGGCCGTGGAGGCCTTTCGGGAGCTGAAGCATCGGTTTACTTCAGCGCCAGTCTTGTGCCAGCCAGATGTCTCTCTTCCCTTCCAGGTTGAAGTTGATGCTTCTGAGATTGGTGCAGGGGCTGTTTTGTCGCAAAAAAAGTTCTGATGGCTCCGTGATGAAGCCATGCGCCTTCTTTTCAAGGAAATTTTCGCCTGCTGAGCGGAACTACGATGTTGGTAATCGGGAGTTGTTGGCTATGAAGTGGGCATTTGAGGAGTGGCGACATTGGCTCGAGGGAGCTAGACATCGTGTGGTGGTCTTGACTGATCATAAAAATCTGATCTACCTCGAGTCTGCCAAGCGCCTGAATCCTAGACAGGCTCGTTGGTCGTTGTTTTTCTCCCATTTTGACTTTGTGGTCTCGTACCTGCCTGGCTCGAAGAACGTGAAGGCTGATGCACTTTCTAGGAGTTTTGTGCCTGACTCTCCGGGAGTCTCTGAGCCGGCTGGTATTCTCAGAGAGGGAGTGATTTTGTCTGCCATTTCCCCAGATTTGCGACGAGTGCTGCAGAAATTTCAGGCTGATAGGCCTGATCGTTGCCCACCAGAGAGATTGTTTGTCCCTGATAGATGGACCAGCAGAGTTATTTCTGAGGTTCATTCTTCGGTGTTGGCGGGACATCCTGGGATTTTCGGTACCAGAGATTTGGTGGCTAGGTCCTTTTGGTGGCCTTCCTTGTCGCGGGATGTGCGTTCTTTTGTGCAGTCCTGTGGGATTTGTGCTCGGGCTAAGCCTTGCTGTTCTCGTGCCAGCGGGTTGCTTTTGCCCTTGCCTATTCCAAAGAGGCCTTGGACGCACATTTCCATGGATTTCATTTCGGATCTTCCGGTATCTCGGAAGATGTCTGTCATCTGGGTGGTGTGTGATCGTTTTTCTAAAATGGTCCATTTGGTGCCCTTGCCTAAGTTGCCTTCCTCCTCTGATTTGGTCCCTTTGTTCTTTCAGAATGTGGTTCGTTTGCACGGCATCCCTGAGTATATTGTGTCTGACAGAGGATCCCAGTTTGTGTCCAGATTCTGGCGATCCTTTTGTGCTAAGATGGGTATTGATTTGTCTTTTTCGTCGGCTTTTCATCCTCAGACTAATGGCCAGACCGAGCGAACTAATCAGACGTTGGAGACTTATTTGAGATGTTTTGTTTCTGCTGATCAGGACGACTGGGTTACCTTTTTGCCACTGGCCGAGTTTGCCCTTAATAATCGGGCTAGTTCTGCCACTTTGGTTTCACCCTTTTTCTGCAACTCTGGTTTTCATCCTCGTTTCTCCTCAGGCCAGGTTGAACCTTCTGACTGTCCTGGGGTTGATTCTGTGGTGGATAGGTTGCAGCGGATTTGGAACCATGTGGTGGACAATTTGAGATTGTCACAAGACAAGGCCCAGCGTTTTGCCAACCGCCGCCGCGGTGTGGGTCCCCGACTTCGTGTTGGGGATTTGGTTTGGTTGTCTTCTCGGCATGTTCCTTTGAAAGTCTCCTCTCCTAAGTTCAAGCCTCGCTTTATCGGTCCTTATAAGATTTTGGAAATCCTTAACCCAGTGTCTTTTCGCTTGGACCTCCCAGCGTCATTTGTTATTCATAATGTGTTCCATAGGTCCTTGTTGCGGCGGTACGTGGTGCCTGTGGTTCCTGCTGTTGAGCCTCCTGCCCCGGTTTTGGTTGAGGGCGAGTTGGAGTACGTGGTGGAGAAGATTCTGGATTCTCGTATCTCTAGATGGAAGCTCCAGTATTTAGTTAAGTGGAAAGGCTATGGTCAGGAGGATAATTCCTGGGTTGTCGCTTCTGATGTTCATGCGGCTGATTTGGTTCATGCCTTTCATGCTGCTCATCCTGATCGCCCTGGGGGTCTTGGTGAGGGTTCGGTGACCCCTCCTCAAGGGGGGGGTACTGTTGTGAACTGTGTTTCTGGGCTCCCTCTGGTGGTCACTAACGGTATTGTGTTAGGCATGTCTTGTTGCAGGCCTGAGCTCCAGCTGTGTCGTTAAGCAGCGGGTGTTCCCTATTTAAGTCTCCTCTGGACTCAGTCTCTTGCCTGGCATCGTTGTATCCAGACCTATATGGTCTCCTCCGGATTCCTTTCAGTCTGTCTTATGCAAGAAAAGCTAAGTCTGTTTTGAACAATTTGGATCGTTTGCATTTTTCAGTGTTTTTGTCCAGCTTGCTTTTGTTTGATTTTCTGGCTCGCTGGAAGCTCTAAGGGTGCTGATGTTCTCCCCCCGCACCGTCAGTCGGTGTGGGGGTTCTTGAATGTTCAGCGTGGATGTTTTTGTAGGGTTTTCTGCTGACCGCATAGTCCACTATCTATTTTCTGCCTATCTAGACTAGTGGGCCTCACTTTGCTGAAATCTAGTTCATCTCTACGTTTGTGTTTTCTTCTTGCCTCACCGTTATTATTTGTTGGGGGCTTTCTATATCTTTGGGGTTCAATTTCTCTGGAGGCAAGTGAGGTCTTATTTTCCCTCTAGGGGTAGACAGTTCTTCGGCTGGCTCGAGACGTCTAGAACCAACATAGGCACGTTCACCGGCTGCTTCTAGTAGTTGTTGGTGTTAGGATCAGGTATGCGGTTAGCCCAGTTTCCACCTCCCTAGAGCAGTATTTATGTTTTTGCTATCTTGCCGGAATATCAGAGATCCTCTGCCATTGGGATCATAACAGACTTAGCTTTTCTTGCATAAGACAGACTGAAAGGAATCCGGAGGAGACCATATAGGTCTGGATACAACGATGCCAGGCAAGAGACTGAGTCCAGAGGAGACTTAAATAGGGAACACCCGCTGCTTAACGACACAGCTGGAGCTCAGGCCTGCAACAAGACATGCCTAACACAATACCGTTAGTGACCACCAGAGGGAGCCCAGAAACACAGTTCACAACAGTTTCCATCTTTAGGGGTAGTTAGTTCTCCGGCTGTGATGAGATGTCTAGGGAGTGACAGGAACATTCCACGGCTACTTCTAGTGTTGTGTTAGGATCAGGAACTGCGGTCAGTACAGATACCACCTCCTCCAGAGCTCGTCCATGTTGCTCCTTAACCACCAGGTCATAACAGTACAGCTGGCCTACAATGTGCTGAATGCATCTCAAAAGAGGGAAAAAAAATGCTCTGAGCCATTTTTTTTTTCTTTGCAGCCTGTTTTGTCTTTTTTTTCCCCTTAATCTGTGGGTGGTTCAGGATTTTGGCACTGACATGGATGTTCAGGGTTTGTTCTCTCGTGTAGATTACCTTTCTGCAAGGGTACAGAGTATCCAAGATTATGTTACTCAGACTCCGGCTTTAGAGCCTAGAATTCCTACTCCTGATTTGTTTTTTGGGGACAGATGCAAGTTTTTGAAATTTAAAAGTAACTGCAGATTGTTTTTTGCTTTGAGACCTCGTTCCTCTGGTGACCCCATTCAGCAGGTGAAAATTGTCATCTCTCTACTGCGTGGAGACCATCAGGATTGGGCATTCTCCCTTGAGTCAGGGGATCCGGCATTGCTTAATATAGACGCATTTTTTCAAGCGCTCGGATTGCTGTATGACGAACCTAATTCTGTGGATCAGGCAGAAAAAACCATGCTGGCTCTGTGTCAGGGTCAGGAAGCGGCAGAAGTATACTGCCAGAAATTTAGAAAGTGGTCTGTGCTCACTAAATGGAATGAGTATGCCCTGGCAGCAATTTTCAGAAAGGGTCTTTCTGAAGCCTTTAAAGATGTTATGGTGGGGTTTCTGTTATGATCCTTAGTGGTTGAGGATCACAAATTACTCCAGCAAGGTAACTAAACATAGGACAAGCTCTAGGGAGGTGGTAAACTGGACTGACCGCAAATCTGAACCTATCCAAACACACTAGAGGTAGCTGGTGAACGTGCCTAAAATCCTAGACGTCTCGAGCCAGCCTGAGGAACTAACTACCCCTAGAAAGAAAAAAAAGACCTCTCTTGCCTCCAGAGAAATAATCTCCAAAGATATAGAAGCCCCCAACAGATAATAACGGTGAGGTAAGAGGAAGGCACATACATAGGGGTGAAAGCAGATAAAGCAAAAGAGGCCCACTAATTCTAGATAGCAGAAAATAGAAAAGGGGTCTATGCGGTCAGTAAAAAACCCTTACAAAATATCCACAGTGAGATTTCAAGAACCCCCGCACCAACTAACGGTGTGGGGGGAGAAACTCAGTCCCCTAGAGCAACCAGCAAGCAAGAAATCACATTTTAGCAAGCTGGACAAAAAAACATGATGAACGCTGATAATCAAAAAATGAACAAACAAGAACTTAGCTTGTCTTGGAGAGACTGGGAGCAAGGTAGTCACAAGGAATCTGAAGAGCACTGAATACATTGATAGCAGGCAAGGAACTGAGTATCCAGGTGAGCTAAATAGGAAACCAACCAAGGATAACGAACCAGCTGATGAAGCCAACCTGCAGAAAGACAACACTACACAGTACCGCTTGTGACCACTAGAGGGAGCCCAAAAATAGAGTTCACAACAGTACCACCCCTTGAGGAGGGGTCACCGAACCCTCATCAAGACCCCCAGGGCGATCAGGATGAGCCGCGTGGAAGACGCGAACCAAATCGGCCGCATGAACATCAGAGGTGACAACCCAGGAATTATCCTCCTGACCATAGCCCTTCCACTTAACCAGGTACTGAAGTCTCCGTCTAGAGATACGAGAATCCAAAATCTTCTCCACCACGTACTCCAATTCGCCCTCGACCAGCACCGGAGCAGGAGGCTCAACAGAAGGAACCACAGGTACCACATACCTCCGCAACAAAGACCTATGGAACACATTATGGATGGCAAACGATGCTGGGAGATCCAAACAAAAAGACACCGGGTTAAGGATTTCCAAGATCTTATAAGGACCGATGAAGCGAGGCTTCAATTTAGGAGATGAGACCTTCATAGGAACATACCGAGAAGACAGCCACACCAAATCCCCAACACGAAGTCGGGGACCCACACCGCGGCGGCGGTTGGCAAAGCGCTGAGCCTTCTCCTGTGACAATTTCAGATTGTCCACCACATGGTTCCAAATCTGCTGCAACCTATCCACCACAGAATCCACCCCAGGACAGTCAGAAGACTCAACCTGACCCGTGGAAAAACGAGGATGGAAACCAGAATTGCAGAAAAAAGGCGAAACCAAGGTAGCAGAACTAGCCCGATTATTAAGGGCAAACTCGGCCAATGGCAAAAAAGTCACCCAATCATCCTGATCAGCAGAAACAAAACATCTCAAATAAGTTTCCAACGTCTGATTAGTTCGCTCGGTTTGGCCATTAGTCTGAGGATGGAAGGCCGACGAAAAAGACAAATCAATGCCCATCTTAGCACAAAAAGTTCGCCAAAACCTGGACACAAACTGGGATCCTCTATCAGACACAATATTTTCAGGAATGCCGTGCAAGCGAACCACATTCTGAAAAAATAGAGGAACCAAATCGGAGGAAGGCAGCTTAGGCAAGGGCACATTCATTCCATTGAGTAAGCACTGACCATTTCCGAAATTTTTGACAATACACCTCTGCTTCATCCTGACCTTGAGAGAGGACCAGCAACGCTTTTTCTGCCTGATTCTCAAGATTAGGTTCCTCATAAAGCAGTCCAAGAGCCAGAAAAAATGCATCTACATTAAGCAATGCAGGATCTCCTGGCGCCAAAGAGAAAGCCCAATCCTGAGGGTCGCCACGCAACAAGGAGATGACAATTTTAACTTGCTGAGCGGAATCACCAGAGGAACGAGGTCTCAGAGATAGAAATAACTTACAATTATTCTTAAAATTTAGAAACCTAGATCTATCTCCAGAAAACAACTCAGGAATGGGTATCTTTGGTTCTGACATAGGGCTATGAATAACAAAATCCTGAATACTTTGCACCCGTGCAGCAAGATGATCCACACTAGAAGTCAGAGTCTGAATATTCATGTCTGCAGCTGAGCTCAAAACCACCCAGAGTTCAAGGGGATGAAAGAAGCTGAACAGACTGCAGCAAAGGAAAAGCGGGAGGAGAAAAAAAAATGTACTCATGTCTTCTTTTAATCCCACTTCTGCGATGCATTAAACACTTCTTGGCCTGCTATACTGTTATGATCCTTAGTGGTTGAGGATCACAAATTACTCCAGCAAGGTAACTAAACATAGGACAAGCTCTAGGGAGGTGGTAAACTGGACTGACCGCAAATCTGAACCTATCCAAACACACTAGAGTGTCATGGTTCTCGTAGTAAAGCATACAAAAGGACTAGCTCTTGGAAGATGGGAACTCGAGCTGACCGTGAGCTAAACCTACCGCAACAACTAACAGTGGCCGGGTAGCGTGCCTACGTTTTTATCCCTAGACGCCCAGCGCCAGCCGGAGGACTGACTGACCCTAGCAGAGGAAAATACAGACCTGGCTTACCTCTAGAGAAATTTTCCCCAAAAGGCAGACAGTAGCCCCCACATATATTGTCGGTGATTTCAGAGGAAATTGACATACGAAGTATGAAGATAGGTTTAGCAAATTGAGGTCCGCTTACTAGATAGTAGGAAGACAGAAAAGGGAACTTCACGGTCAGCTGAAAACCCTTTCAAAATACCATCCTGAAATTACTTTAAGACTCTAATATCAACTCATGACACCAGAGTGGCAATTTCAGCTCACAAGAGCTTCCAGCCTCAGAAATATTCAATCACAGAGAACTGGAACAAAAATGCAAAACAAACTTAGGACTACAAGTCCAACTTAGCTGATAGTAGTCTAGGAGCAGGAACATGCAACAGAAAGGCTTCTGGTTACATTGATGGCCGGCATAGAAATGACTGAGGAGCAAGGCTAAATAGAAAACTCCCACATCCTGATGGAAACAGGTGAACAGAGGAGATGAAACACACAAGTTCAGTACCACCAGTGACCACCGGGGGAGCCCAGAAACCAAATTCACAACAGTACCCCCCCCTCAAGGAGGGGGCACCGAACCCTCACCAGAACCACCAGTGCGATCAGGATGAGCCCTATGAAAGGCACGGACCAAATCGGAGGCATGAACATCAGAGGCTGTCACCCAAGAATTATCCTCCTGACCGTAGCCCTTCCACTTGACCAGATACTGAAGTCTCCGTCTGGAAACACGGGAGTCCAAGATCTTCTCGACAACGTACTCCAACTCACCCTCAACCAACACCGGAGCAGGAGGCTCAACGGAAGGCACAACCGGTACCTCATACCTGCGCAACAATGACCGATGGAAGACATTATGAATAGGGTTGAGCGAAACGGGTCGATCATTTTCAAAAGTCGCCGACTTTTGGCTAAGTCGGCGTCTCATGAAACCCGATCCGAACCCTGTGCTTGTCGGCCATGCGGTACGCGACTTTCGCGCCAAAGTCGCGTTTCAATGACGCGAAAAGTGCCATTTCTCAGCCAATGAAGGTGAACGCAGAGTGTGGGCAGCGTGATGACATAGATCCTGGTCCCCACCATCTTAGAGAAGGGCGTTGCAGTGATTGGCTTGCTGTCTGCGGCGTCACAGGGGCTATAAAGGGGCGTTCCCGCCGACCGCCATCTTACTGCTGCTGATCTGAGCTTAGGGAGAGGTTGCTGCCGCTTCGTCAGAAGCAGGGAGAGCGTTAGGCAGGGTCCACTAACCACCAAACCGCTTGTGCTGTAGCGATTTCCACTGTCCAACACCACCTTCGGTGTGCAGGAACAGTGGAAGCTATTTTTTTTTTTTTTCCTCAGCGCTGTAGCTCATTGGGCTGCCCTAGAAGGCTCCGTGATAGCTGTATTGCTGTGTGTACGCCACTGTGGAAACCAACTGCTTTTTTCAAAGCACATATCCTCTTGTTCCTTTCTGCACAGCTATCTTTTTTGTTTGTCCACACTTTTTATTTAATTTGTGCATCAGTCCACTCCTATTGCTGCCTGCCATACCTGGCTTAGATTACTGCAGGGAGATAGTAATTGTAGGACAGTCCCTGTTTTTTTTTTTTTTTTTTTTTTTTTTTTGTGGGAGATTAAGATTGGCATTTCTGCTACAGTGCCATCCCTGTGTGTGCCATCTCTCACTGAGTGGGCCATAGAAAGCCTATTTATTTTTTCCGTGATTTGTGTTCTAAATTCTACCTCAACACAAAAACACTACATCAATCAGTGGTAGAAAAATATTGGCCTCAGTCAGGGCTTGTGTGCCACTGCTGTGTGTGCTATCTCTTATTCAGTGGGCTATAGAAAGCCTATTTATTTATTTATTTTTTTTCTTATTATTTGGTTTCTAAAGTCTCCCTGAAAAAAAAAAAAAACATAAAAAAACAGTGGGAGAGTAATATTGCCCTTTCAGCTTGTGTGCCAGTCTTGACTCCTGGGTGTGCCACCTCTCTCCCTCTCATTCAGTGGGCCATAGAAAGCCTATTTATTTATTTTTTTTAAATATTATTGGGTTTCTAAAGTCTCCCTTGAAAAACAAAAAATACATAAAAAAACAGTGGGAGAGTAATATTGCCCTTTCAGCTTGTGTGCCAGTCTTGACTCCTGGGTGTGCCACCTCTCTCTCTCATTCAGTGGGCCATAGAAAGGCTATTTATTTTTTTGGTTTTTTTAATATTATTTGGTTTCTAAAGTCTCCCTGAAAAAAAATAAATAAATAAAAAAACAGTGGGAGAGTAATATTGCCCTTTCAGCTTGTGTGCCAGTCTTGACTCCTGGGTGTGCCACCTCTCTCTCTCATTCAGTGGGCCATAGAAAGCCTTTTTTTTTTTTTTTTTTAAATATTATTGGGTTTCTAAAGTCTCCCTTAAAAAACAAAAAATACATAAAAAAACAGTGGGAGAGTAATATTGCCCTTTCAGCTTGTGTGCCAGTCTTGACTCCTGGGTGTGCCACCTCTCTCTCTCATTCAGTGGGCCATAGAAAGGCTATTTATTTTTTTGGTTTTTTTAATATTATTTGGTTTCTAAAGTCTCCCTGAAAAAAAAAAAAACATAAAAAACCAGTGGGAGAGTAATATTGCCCTTTCAGCTTGTGTGCCAGTCTTGACTCCTGGGTGTGCCACCTCTCTCTCTCATTCAGTGGGCCATAGAAAGGCTATTTATTTTTTTGGTTTTTTTAATATTATTTGGTTTCTAAAGTCTCCCTGAAAATAAAAATAAAAAAAACTTAAAAAAACAGTGGGAGAGTAATATTGCCCTTTCAGCTTGTGCGCCAGTCTTGACTCCTGGGTGTGCCACCTCTCTCTCTCTAATTGTGGGCCATAGAAAGCCTTTTTTTGTTTGTTTTTTTTTAATATTATTTGGTTTCTAAAGTCTCCCTGAGAAAAAAAAATAAATAAATTAGGTGGGAGATTAATATTGACATTAGTGCTTGAGTGACAGTCCTGCGTGTGTGTCATCTCTGTGATTTTGTGCCACAGAAAACAGAGTGTGTAACATTGTGCCTGATTTTCCTTGTGGTCTCACCAACCTGTTAAGGGATATTGAAATCATACTGAAGTTATAGCTCACCGTGTAAGTTGTTTGACAGCAACAAATAAAGTTACTTTGGTTAAGATTTTAAAACAATGAGGAAGTCTGGTGCAAGAGGTCGTCGTGGGCGTTCATTGTCAGCTGGTAATGATGGTAGTGGTAGTGGAGCATCAGGTGGTCGTGGGGATAAAAATATTCCACCTAAGTCTGGAGCTGTGGAGCCAGTTTCGTCGTCAGGCTACACAAGGCCTCAAACGCTCTCTTTTCTGGGAGTAGGAAAACCGCTTTTAAAGGCGGAGCAGCAACAGCAAGTTTTGGCTTACATTGCAGACTCAGCCTCTAGCTCTTTTGCCTCCTCTTCAGAAACTGGTAAATGTAAAAGCAGCGCGTCGCTTGTGGATGTTCACGGTCAGGGACAAGTCGCTTCCTTGTCCTCCTCAGCAAAAACTACAACAAGAGAGAAGGATGCAGCAGGCGACACAACGGGTCACTCCATGGAGCTCTTTACACATACCGTCCCTGGCTTAGAAAGTGAAACATTTAACAGGCCATGCCCATTACAAGTAGATTCTGACATGGAGTGCACTGATGCACAGCCACAGCCAGAGTACTATGCTGCTCCTTTGACTCAGACCACCACATTGCCCTCTCAGGGTACAGATCCACAATCAGACCCTGATGAGACTATGTTGCCCCGCCACGAACGCTATACCACCGACCGACACAGTGACACAGACGAAGTTGCACACGAGCTCGAAGAGGAGGTAATAGATGACCCAGTTATTGACCCCGATTGGCAGCCATTGGGGGAACAGGGTGCAGGCGGCAGTAGTTCAGAAGCGGAGGTGGAGGAGGGGCCGCAGCAGGCATCAACATCGCAACAGGTTCCATCTGCCGGGCCCGTATCTGGCCCAAAACGCGTGTCAAAGCCAAAACCTGTTGGAGCACAGCGTTGCCATCCGGTTAAAGCTCAGTCTGCAATCCCTGAAAAGGGATCCGAGTCTAGGAAGAGTGCAGTCTGGCATTTTTTTAAACAACATCCAACTGATCAGCGCAAAGTCATCTGTCAAAAATGTTCAACTAGCTTAAGCAGAGGTCAGAATCTGAAAAGTCTAAATACTAGTTGCATGCATAGACACTTAACCACCATGCATTTTCAAGCCTGGACTAACTACCAAACGTCCCTTAAGGTTGTAGCACCCTCGGCCAATGAAGCTAGTCAGCAACGCAACATCCCTTCCGTCACTGTAAGGCCACCATTTTCCGCACCACCGGCAGTATCTGTGCAGGTTTCTTTGCCAGCCAAAAGCAGTCAGGGTCAGGGAATCACCAGTTTTGTAGGAGGAAATATTGCATCTAGGGCACCGGCGGAAACAATACCGTCTCCAACCGTCTCTCAGTCTGCCATGTACACCGGCACACCCGAAAGTTCCACGATCTCCAGCTCTCCAGTCCAGCTCACCCTACATGAGACTCTGGTTAGAAAAAGGAAGTACTTATCCTCGCATCCGCGTACACAGGGTTTTAACGCCCACATAGCTAGACTAATCTCGTTAGAGATGATGCCCTACCGGTTAGTTGAAAGCGAAGCTTTCAAAGCCCTGATGGAGTACGCTGAACCACGATACGAGCTACCCAGTCGACACTTTTTTTCCAGAAAAGCCATCCCAGCCCTGCACCAGCATGTTAAACAGCGCATCGTCCATGCACTCAGGCAATCTGTGAGTACAAAGGTGCACCTGACTACAGATGCATGGACCAGTAGGCATGGCCAGGGACGTTATGTGTCCATCACGGCACACTGGGTGAATGTGGTGGATGCAGGGTCCACAGGCGACATCAATTTAGGGACAGTTGTGCCTAGCCCACGGTCTAGGAAACAGTTGGCTGTAGGCGTTCGCACCCCCTCCTCCTCCTCCTCCTCGTCCTCCTGCAGAAGCTACAGCTCTTCCACAGAACGCAGTCTGCCAACCACTCCATCGGCAGATGACACTGTTGCACACCAGTTGTCCCATTATGGGCCAGCTACTGCCAAGCGTCAGCAGGCTGTATTGGCTATGAAGTGTTTGGGCGACAACAGACACACCGCGGAAGTTCTGTCCGAGTTCTTGCAACAAGAAACGCAGTCGTGGCTGGGCACAGTAGATCTTGAGGCAGGCAAGGTAGTGAGTGATAACGGAAGGAATTTCATGGCTGCCATCTCCCTTTCCCAACTGAAACACATTCCTTGCCTGGCTCACACCTTAAACCTGGTGGTGCAGTGCTTATTGAAAACTTATCCTGGGTTCTCCGACCTGCTCCTCAAAGTGCGTGCACTTTGCTCACATATCCGACGTTCGCCTGTACACGCCAGCCATATGCAGACCTATCAGCGGTCTTTGAACCTTCCCCAGCATCGCCTAATCATAGACGTTGCAACAAGGTGGAACTCAACACTGCACATGCTTCAGAGACTGTGCGAACAGAGGCGTGCTGTTATTTATTTGTGGGAGGATACACGGGCAAGCAGTAGGATGGCAGACATGGAGTTGTCAGGTGTGCAGTGGTCTAAGATACAAGACATGTGTCAAGTCCTTCAGTGTTTTGAGGAATGCACACGGCTGGTTAGTGCAGACAACGCCGTAATAAGCATGAGCATCCCCCTAATGCGTCTGCTGATGCAAAGTTTGACGCACATAAAGGAGCAGGCGTCTGCACCAGAGGAAGAGGAAGCCTTGATGACAGTCAGCCATTGTCTGGTCAGGGCAGTGTACAGGACGAGGTAGCGGGCGAAGAGGAGGTGGAGGACGAGGAGGATGATGGGGATGAGTATATTTTTAATGCCGAACCTTTCCCGGGGGTACAGGAAATTGGTTGCGTGTCACGGCCGGGTTCTGGTTTTTTGAGGGACACAAGTGACGTAGATTTGCCTGCAACTGCCCCTCAACCAATCACAACCGGAGATTTGACAACTGGAACTTTGGCCCACATGGCGGATTATGCCTTACGTATCCTAAAAAGGGACACACGCATTACGAAAATGATGAACGATGACGATTACTGGTTGGCCTGCCTCCTTGATCCACGCTATAAAGGCAAATTGCAAAATATTATGCCACATGAGAACTTGGAACTAATATTAGCAACCAAACAATCAACTCTTGTTGACCGTTTGCTTCAGGCATTCCCAGCACACAGCGCACGTGATCGTTCTCACACGAGCTCCAGGGGGCAGCAGACTAGGAGTGTTAGGGGTGCACACATCAGAAGTGGCGTTGGACAGAGGGGTTTTCTGACCAGGTTGTGGAGTGATTTTGCTATGACCGCAGACAGGACAGGTACTGCTGCATCAATTGAAAGTGACAGGAGACAACATTTGTCCAGTATGGTTACTAACTATTTTTCATCCCTTATCGATGTTCTCCCTCAACCGTCATTCCCATTTGATTACTGGGCCTCCAAATTAGACACCTGGCCAGAATTGGCAGAATATGCATTGCAGGAGCTTGCTTGCCCAGCAGCAAGTGTCCTATCAGAAAGAGTATTCAGTGCTGCAGGTTCAATATTAACCGAAAAAAGGACTCGTCTGGCTACCCAAAATGTTGACGATCTAACATTCATTAAAATGAACCACAACTGGATTTCGAAATCTTTTGCCCCACCTTGCCCGGCCGACACCTAGCTTTCCTATGAAAAGCTCTTGCCTGTGAATTACTTTTCTAATGTCTAATTTGCTGCAGCTGATTGTACAGCATACGACATGTTTACACCTCCCTAAATGGCCAAACTCCCCACACGGGGCCGTGGTATCGCGACTTTGCGCAAGCACCCGTGAGACTGCTGTTTGTCTGAAGAGGTGGGTGTGCTCGCTTTTGGTTGACGGCATTGCTACTGGGTCCCTCATAGTACAATGTAGTGTCTCTGGCGGTGGTGGTGCGCACCCAACGTCAGACACACCGTTGTAACATGAGGGGCCCTGGGGCGGTCCCGCCGGCCTCAAGAGAGTTCCCCCCTACCCCAGCTCAAAATGTGCTCTACCACGTGCAAAATTATGTCGCACAGCTCCACCAATCTTTAGTCTATTCGCTGACATCATTCAATGTCTGGCACTGACAATACAATTTTGTAGACATCTATGATGCAACTTAAAGTAGTCTGTGTCTGTGTCCTATATTGGCACCATTAAATAGTTACTGCCAAATTACTATGTCAGAAACTCAGTAGATGAGCCCACCCCTGTACCTAAGTATGCCACCTTTTTTTTTGTTTTGGTTGTTTTGCGAGACATTAACATCTATTTATATTTTGGGAGTACTGGGACAGACACTCCTTGCACTACTCCTCCACTCACCACCAAGCTGCCTGTGTATCCATGTAACCGCTGTAAAACTGCCATGAGCCTATTGTTTGTTATTTTAGGCCTTTGATAGCCTGTCTGCGGTCCCTACTTTAAATACTCCTCCACTCACCACCAAGCTGCCTGTGTATCCATGTAACCGCTGTAAAACTGCCATGAGCCTATTGTTTGTTATTTTAGGCCTTTGATAGCCTGTCTGCGGTCCCTACTTTAAATACTCCTCCACTCACCACCAAGCTGCCTGCCCGTGTATCCATGTAACCGCTGTAAAACTGCCATGAGCCTATTGTTTGTTATTTTAGGCCTTTGATAGCCTGTCTGCGGTCCCTACTTTAAATACTCCTCCACTCACCACCAAGCTGCCTGTGTATCCATGTAACCGCTGTAAAACTGCCATGAGCCTATTGTTTGTTATTTTAGGCCTTTGGTAGCCTGTCTGCGGTCCCTACTTTAAATACTCCTCCACTCACCACCAAGCTGCCTGCCCGTGTATCCATGTAACCGCTGTAAAACTGCCATGAGCCTATTGTTTGTTATTTTAGGCCTTTGATAGCCTGTCTGCGGTCCCTACTTTAAATACTCCTCCACTCACCACCAAGCTGCCTGTGTATCCATGTAACCGCTGTAAAACTGCCATGAGCCTATTGTTTGTTATTTTAGGCCTTTGGTAGCCTGTCTGCGGTCCCTATTTTAAATACTCCTCCACTCACCACCAAGCTGCCTGCCCGTGTATCCATGTAACCGCTGTAAAACTGCCATGAGCCTATTGTTTGTTATTTTAGGCCTTTGATAGCCTGTCTGCGGTCCCTACTTTAAATACTCCTCCACTCACCACCAAGCTGCCTGTGTATCCATGTAACCGCTGTAAAACTGCCATGAGCCTATTGTTTGTTATTTTAGGCCTTTGATAGCCTGTCTGCGGTCCCTACTTTAAATACTCCTCCACTCACCACCAAGCTGCCTGTGTATCCATGTAACCACTGTAAAACTGCCATGAGCCTATTGTTTGTTATTTTAGGCCTTTGGTAGCCTGTCTGCGGTCCCTACTTTAAATACTCCTCCACTCACCACCAAGCTGCCTGCCCGTGTATCCATGTAACCGCTGTAAAACTGCCATGAGCCTATTGTTTGTTATTTTAGGCCTTTGATAGCCTGTCTGCGGTCCCTACTTTAAATACTCCTACACTCACCACCAAGCTGCCTGTGTATCCATGTAACCGCTGTAAAACTGCCATGAGCCTATTGTTTGTTATTTTAGGCCTTTGGTAGCCTGTCTGCGGTCCCTACTTTAAATACTCCTCCACTCACCACCAAGCTGCCTGCCCGTGTATCCATGTAACCGCTGTAAAACTGCCATGAGCCTATTGTTTGTTATTTTAGGCCTTTGGTAGCCTGTCTGCGGTCCCTACTTTAAATACTCCTCCACTCACCACCAAGCTGCCTGCCCGTGTATCCATGTAACCGCTGTAAAACTGCCATGAGCCTATTGTTTGTTATTTTAGGCCTTCGAAGCCTGTCTGCGGTCCCTCCTTCCACTAGGCCTCCACTGACCAGACCACTGCTGCCCGTGTACCCCTGGAACCAATTTTAAAGTGCCTACAGCCAGCCCATTTTATTGTGTTAGGCCTTCGAAGCCTGTCTGCGGTCCCTCCTTCCAATAGGCCTACACTGACAAAGGTACACCTGACAACAGACACATGGACCTGTAGGCATGGCCACGGAAGATTACGTGTCCTTTGTGGCTCAATGGGTTAATGTATTGGATGCATGGTCCACACAGGGGACAGCCTGCTAAGTCTGTCTGCAGTCCCTAATTCAAGTTGTCCTCAACTGAATAAAGCTGAGCTTCTACCTTCCGGCTCTGATTAACTGCTGTTTTTAAACACATTGGTGGTTCCGGCCTACTAACGGTGTCTGCCCCTGCCTGGTGTTGCCCTCAACTGAATAAAGCTGAGCTTCAACCTTCTGGCTCTCATTAAGTGTTTTTTAAAAAACAAAATGGTGGTTAGGGCCTACTAACGGCTTCTGCCCCTCCCTGGTGTTGCCCTCAACTGAATAAAGCTGAGCTTCTACCTTCCGGCTCTGATTAACTGCTGTTTTTAAACACATTGGTGGTTCCGGCCTACTAACGGTGTCTGCCCCTGCCTGGTGTTGCCCTCAACTGAATAAAGCTGAGCTTCCACATTCTGGCTTTCGGCCTATACTATCAGATATTAAACTGCATTTGGCCTACTAGTGTGGTTAGGCCCTTGAAACAGTGTCTGCTGCTCTTGGGTTTGCTACTCCACTGAACAAAGCAATGCCGCCTGTTTAGTCCTGTTACCAATTTTGATCTGCATTTAGCCTACTTTATTCTTTGGCCCTATATCTGTTTCCTCATCATCCTGCCCATTGCCCAGCCACTGCTAGATTAGTCTGCTGGTACATTGACCTAGACCACTACATTCCCCTTGTACTCTACACAGCCAGAATCTGACCCTGCTGAAAGTAAGGTTCCCCTTCCCGCATATTATACCACCTTACACAGGGACAAAGAGGAAGGTGCAGATGAAAGTGCAGGTTCCTTCATCAGGTGGGGGGGCATACTCGTTGGCGACGTCACTGGCACAGGGCCACTCAGAGTACGCAAAAGTGTCGCTGCTGGTGGGAGGCGCCCCCGCCATGCAAACACACCGCCGTACTTTGAGGGGCCCTGTGCCAGTGCCAATGCGAACGAGTGGGCCCCCCCTGCTTGCTCAGGATCACAGCACTTGCAACGTTGAAATACTTACCTCTCCCTGCTCCACCGCCATGACGTAGTCCATGTTTCCTGGGCCCACTAAAACCTTGAACCAGCCCTACCCCCACAACTGTTGCCAAATGACCCCCAATTTCCAGTGCCCAACTATTATTATAAAGTTAATTAAGATTGACAAGCTTCAGAAAACAAGAATGGATGTTTTTGGCAGTAAAATGTGCACTGTAGGTGTTTTCCTGGCCTCCACTCACTGCCGGCTATGCTTCCCCATTGACTTGCATTGGGTTTCGTGTTTCGGTCGATCCCCGACTTTTAGCGATAATCGGCCGACTTCACTCGACTCGACTCTGGACTAAATCGGGTTTCACAAAACCAGACTCGATCTTAAAAAAATGAAAGTCGCTCAACCCTAATTATGAATAGAAAAAGATGCAGGGAGGTCCAAACGAAAGGACACAGGGTTAAGAATCTCCAATATCTTGTACGGGCCGATGAACCGAGGCTTAAACTTAGGAGAAGAAACCTTCATAGGGACAAAACGAGAAGACAACCACACCAAGTCCCCAACACAAAGACGAGGACCAACACGACGACGGCGGTTGGCAAAATGCTGAGTCTTCTCCTGGGACAACTTCAAATTGTCCACCACATGCCCCCAAATCTGATGCAACTTCTCCACCACAGCATCCACTCCAGGACAATCCGAAGACTCCACCTGACCGGAAGAGAAACGAGGATGAAACCCCGAATTACAGAAGAAAGGAGAAACCAAGGTGGCAGAACTAGCCCGATTATTGAGGGCAAACTCCGCCAAGGGCAAAAAGGCAACCCAATCATCCTGATCCGCAGACACAAAACACCTCAAATAAGTCTCCAAGGTCTGATTAGTTCGCTCGGTCTGGCCATTAGTCTGAGGATGGAAAGCAGACGAAAAAGACAAATCAATGCCCATCCTAGCACAGAACGCTCGCCAAAATCTAGACACGAATTGGGTTCCCCTGTCAGAAACGATATTCTCCGGAATACCATGCAAGCGAACCACATTTTGAAAAAACAGAGGAACCAGCTCGGATGAGGAAGGCAATTTAGGCAAGGGAACCAAATGGACCATCTTAGAGAAACGGTCACACACCACCCAGATGACAGACATCTTCTGAGAAACAGGGAGATCAGAAATAAAATCCATGGAGATGTGAGTCCAAGGCCTCTTCGGAATAGGCAAGGATAACAACAATCCACTAGCCCGAGAACAACAAGGCTTGGCCCGAGCACAAACATCACAAGACTGCACAAAACCTCGCACATCTCGCGACAGGGAAGGCCACCAGAAGGACCTAGCCACCAAATCCCTGGTACCAAAGATTCCAGGATGACCTGCTAACGCAGAAGAATGGACCTCCGAGATGACTCTACTGGTCCAATCATCAGGAACAAACATTCTACCAGGCGGGCAACGATCAGGTCTATCCGCCTGAAACTCCTGCAAAACCCGTCGCAAGTCTGGGGAAACAGCAGATAATATCACTCCATCCTCAAGGATACCTGTAGGTTCAGAATTACCAGGGGAATCAGGCTCAAAACTCCTAGAAAGGGCATCCGCCTTCACATTTTTAGAACCCGGTAGGTATGAAACCACAAAATTAAACCGAGAGAAAAATAACGACCAGCGCGCCTGTCTAGGATTCAGGCGCCTGGCAGACTCAAGATAAATCAAATTCTTGTGGTCGGTCAATACCACCACCTGATGTCTAGCCCCCTCAAGCCAATGACGCCACTCCTCAAAAGCCCACTTCATAGCCAAGAGCTCCCGATTACCAATATCATAATTTCGCTCAGCGGGCGAAAATTTACGAGAAAAGAACGCACAAGGTCTCATCACGGAGCAGTCGGAACTTTTCTGCGACAAAACCGCCCCAGCTCCGATTTCTGAAGCGTCGACCTCAACCTGAAAAGGAAGAGTAACATCAGGCTGACGCAATACAGGGGCGGAAGAAAAGCGGCGCTTAAGCTCCCGAAAGGCCTCCACAGCAGCAGGGGACCAATCAGCAACATCAGCACCCTTCTTAGTCAAATCAGTCAACGGTTTAGCAACATCAGAAAAACCAGTTATAAATCGACGATAAAAATTAGCAAAGCCCAAAAACTTCTGAAGGCTCTTAAGAGAAGAGGGTTGCGTCCAATCACAAATAGCCTGAACCTTGACAGGGTCCATCTCAATGGAAGAGGGGGAAAAAATGTACCCCAAAAACGAAATCTTTTGAACCCCAAAAACGCACTTAGAACCCTTTACACACAAGGAATTAGAGCGCAAAACCTGAAAAACCCTCCTGACCTGTTGGACATGAGAGTCCCAGTCATCCGAAAAAATCAAAATATCATCCAGATACACAATCAAAAATTTATCCAAATATTCACGGAAAATGTCATGCATAAAGGACTGAAAGACTGAAGGGGCATTTGAAAGACCAAAAGGCATTACTAAATACTCAAAATGGCCCTCAGGCGTATTAAATGCGGTTTTCCACTCATCCCCCTGCTTAATTCGCACTAAATTATACGCCCCACGAAGATCAATCTTAGAGAACCACTTGGCCCCCTTTATTCGAGCAAACAAATCAGTAAGCAGTGGCAAAGGATACTGATATTTAACCGTACAAACACAACTAAGATATCGCGCTACAGTACTTAATGGACCTAGTCTAGTTTGTGGGCTTGCATAAATCTATGGCACCAATATACCGTCACCCTGTTTGAACCAGCATAAGTATTATATCATAGATAGGCTTTATTCCTTACCTAGAAAAGCTGGATGTGAGCTGCAGCTGCTGAGGCGGTACATATAGCGGTGCTGTTAGCGTTGTTGTTGGTGCTAGCAGTAGCTGCAGGTACTAAATCCCTGGCAACAGGAGTGGATCGGAGATGGGAACCCAGAGAACGCGCAGAGCCAGGAACGCTCCGGCCGGTAGCGGTCCTGGATGCGCGTGTATAAAAAAGATGGCCGCCGCTGCTGATTGCAGCGTGTGACGTCACAGTAGTACGGCACGTAACACAGGGCAAAAAGCTAACCAACGCGTTTCGAGGGACTCCGTCCCTCTTCGTCAGGGTTACCGCCCACTCACTGTCCCTGCTATATATAGGATACCGCCGTTTAACCCCTACATAGGAGTGAAACTAAACCATAGTGCCTAGCCATACTTGTACTGACATGATGGCATCAGCAAAACCTATCTAGTATTGCCCCAATAACCTAAAACAGGATTATTAACAATATTTACATACATTAAGTTAAAACCAATTTTATTACAATTATGATTAAGAACATCAAAGTATATATACCAATAATTATACAATATAATGTTTTAAAATATAGCATTTTAGAATTATATATATAAAAAATGCCACACATACATAAATAAATAATTAAATGCATATATGTATCAAATCCATAATTAACCACGTTTAAAAACATGTAAAAGAACAACAACTTATTTCTGCTTATAAAATTATATATCTGATTTTAAAATGAATTAGAACGCATACAGTTCAAGTTCATAATTCAGGCCCATAGGGGCTAAGCTATTTAAATTAAAAATCCATAACGATTCAACCCTGGACATTTTCATTAGATAGTCCCCACCCCTTTGGTTGTGGGGAACAATCTGTATGCCGCAAAATGTAACGTTTCGCAACGATTGGTTATGTTTTTCTCTAAAGTGTCGAGATAAAGGGTGTCCCATAAAGCCTTTTAGTATATTCTTGAAGTGTTCCTTAATGCGCTCCATAAGGCGCCGTTTTGTACGGCCAACATATAATTTTCCGCAGGGACACTTGATCAGGTAAATCACCCCTGATGTAAAGCAGGAGATAGTTTCTTTAATTGCAAATTCCTTGGTGCCACTTGTATCATAAAATGTCTCAATCCGGTTCTTTTTAAAAGAAGTGTGTAGGCAACCAAAACACCCACCACATGGTTGGAAGCCAGCGTTGGTTCGGCTCACTGTTTGTACACCTTTTTTATTGGTGGTCAGACTAGGGGCTACAAGATTACCTATTGTTTGTGCCTTCCTGTATATAAATCTGGGGTGGGGGGGAAGAAGTTCACCTACCACTTTGTCATTCCGCAAAACTGACCAATGTTTACGGATAATGCGGGTAAATTTGTGGTGTCCCGCATGAAATTGTGTGACAAAAGGTAGATTATACACTTGTTCCGATAAGTTTCCTTGCATTGGGTCCTCTTTAGATTTTGGAACAAGTAGGGTACGTCTGTCTATTTCGGCCAATTCATTCCTCGTTCTCTCCAATAACGGCCTGGAGTACCCCTTTTCAACAAATTTGCTTATGAGAAAACTTGACTCCTCCTGATAACTCTCAATTGTTGAGCAATTACGTCTGATTCTTGTAAACTGCCCCTTCGGTATGTTTGTAAGCCATACCGGAAGGTGGCAACTAGTTAGATGTATAAAACTGTTAGAGTCTACCTCCTTCCGGTGGCACTTGCTATACAATTGGTTATTGTCAACATAAATGGTAAGGTCCAAAAAATTCACCTCCACAGAACTTGTGTGTGCTGTGAATTCTAGGCCATAGGAGTTGTTGTTAAGTTCAGATAAAAAGGTATTGAGTTCCTCTTGGCACCCCTCCCAAATAAACAGAACGTCGTCTATGAAACGACGCCACATTACCAGACCAGGGTGTAATTTGCCCTCCTTATATATATGGGACTCCTCCCACTTGGCTACATAAATATTAGCATAACTTGGGGCAAACCGCGTGCCCATGGCGGTGCCCCAAGTTTGCAGGTAATACTGCCCCTCGTATGTAAAATAGTTATGTTGCAAGATAAACTTAATGCAATCTACAATAAAGCGGATCTGCTCACTAGTATATGTATCAAGAGCCGTGAGAAAGCATTCCGCTGCTTGACACCCCTTTTCCTGGTTAATGACTGTATATAGGGACCTGATATCCAGTGTGCCTATAATAAAACCACTTTCCCATCTTATAGTGTCCAAAACTCGTAAAGTGTGGCTAGTATCCTTTAAATATGACGGTATTTTGGTCATGCACTTTTGTAAGTGTATATCGACGTACCGCGATAGGTTGGAAGTTAAACTGTTAATGCCTGAAATTATAGGCCTTCCTGGTGGGCTAGTAAGATTCTTATGAAGCTTGGGAATATGATAGAACACGGCCCTACTTGGGTTTTTATTCATTACATATTTGGATTCTTTGGTATTCAAAATACCTGCCGCTCTACCTTTTTGTACCAGGATATTTAATTTACTAATGTAATGTGAGGTAGGGTCCCCAGTGAGTTGTTTGTATGTTACTCGATCTTGTAACAACCTAATTGATTCCTGGTGGTACATGGAACGGTCCAAAATCACTATCCCTCCCCCCTTGTCAGCAGGCCGTACAACAATGTCCTTATTATTTTGGAGTTCTTTTATTGCCCTTTTCTCTTTAGATGTTAAGTTGTGTGGGGCATATCTTGAATTCTTAAAATTCAATCTCCTAATATCCTTAGATACAAGCATTTCAAATGTATGGAAGGCGCTAGAGTATTCCTGGAGTGGATTATAGGTGGAGGGATTGGCCAAATTGATATGAATGGTCGACCCCTGATGGTTATTAACTACAATACATGGTCCCTTTTTTATAAAAAGCTTTTTAAGTGCAAGGTTACGAAGGTATTTTTTCATCGTAATGTATAAATTAAATGGTTGCGCTCCTTTTGTGGGTGCAAATTTTAGGCCTTTTTGTAACAGTGAAGATAACCCAGAAGAGGGGGAGGGGGCCAAGTAGTCGTCCTCAAATTAATCGGGATTTTTTCCGGGCCAGACCCTTAAGACCAAAAGGGGCAAAAGAGGGGGGAAACTCACCAAAAAGAAAATGAATAAACAAGCAGACAGGGAAACAAATGACACAACTGAAGCCCCTCAGAAAATATTCAATCTGAGCTCACACCAATTATCAGAGGGTGAAGTCTCCCTGTTACAAAAAGGCCTAAAATTTGCACCCACAAAAGGAGCGCAACCATTTAATTTATACATTACGATGAAAAAATACCTTCGTAACCTTGCACTTAAAAAGCTTTTTATAAAAAAGGGACCATGTATTGTAGTTAATAACCATCAGGGGTCGACCATTCATACCAATTTGGCCAATCCCTCCACCTATAATCCACTCCAGGAATACTCTAGCGCCTTCCATACATTTGAAATGCTTGTATCTAAGGATATTAGGAGATTGAATTTTAAGAATTCAAGATATGCCCCACACAACTTAACATCTAAAGAGAAAAGGGCAATAAAAGAACTCCAAAATAATAAGGACATTGTTGTACGGCCTGCTGACAAGGGGGGAGGGATAGTGATTTTGGACCGTTCCATGTACCACCAGGAATCAATTAGGTTGTTACAAGATCGAGTAACATACAAACAACTCACTGGGGACCCTACCTCACATTACATTAGTAAATTAAATATCCTGGTACAAAAAGGTAGAGCGGCAGGTATTTTGAATACCAAAGAATCCAAATATGTAATGAATAAAAACCCAAGTAGGGCCGTGTTCTATCATATTCCCAAGCTTCATAAGAATCTTACTAGCCCACCAGGAAGGCCTATAATTTCAGGCATTAACAGTTTAACTTCCAACCTATCGCGGTACGTCGATATACACTTACAAAAGTGCATGACCAAAATACCGTCATATTTAAAGGATACTAGCCACACTTTACGAGTTTTGGACACTATAAGATGGGAAAGTGGTTTTATTATAGGCACACTGGATATCAGGTCCCTATATACAGTCATTAACCAGGAAAAGGGGTGTCAAGCAGCGGAATGCTTTCTCACGGCTCTTGATACATATACTAGTGAGCAGATCCGCTTTATTGTAGATTGCATTAAGTTTATCTTGCAACATAACTATTTTACATACGAGGGGCAGTATTACCTGCAAACTTGGGGCACCGCCATGGGCACGCGGTTTGCCCCAAGTTATGCTAATATTTATGTAGCCAAGTGGGAGGAGTCCCATATATATAAGGAGGGCAAATTACACCCTGGTCTGGTAATGTGGCGTCGTTTCATAGACGACGTTCTGTTTATTTGGGAGGGGTGCCAAGAGGAACTCAATACCTTTTTATCTGAACTTAACAACAACTCCTATGGCCTAGAATTCACAGCACACACAAGTTCTGTGGAGGTGAATTTTTTGGACCTTACCATTTATGTTGACAATAACCAATTGTATAGCAAGTGCCACCGGAAGGAGGTAGACTCTAACAGTTTTATACATCTAACTAGTTGCCACCTTCCGGTATGGCTTACAAACATACCGAAGGGGCAGTTTACAAGAATCAGACGTAATTGCTCAACAATTGAGAGTTATCAGGAGGAGTCAAGTTTTCTCATAAGCAAATTTGTTGAAAAGGGGTACTCCAGGCCGTTATTGGAGAGAACGAGGAATGAATTGGCCGAAATAGACAGACGTACCCTACTTGTTCCAAAATCTAAAGAGGACCCAATGCAAGGAAACTTATCGGAACAAGTGTATAATCTACCTTTTGTCACACAATTTCATGCGGGACACCACAAATTTACCCGCATTATCCGTAAACATTGGTCAGTTTTGCGGAATGACAAAGTGGTAGGTGAACTTCTTCCCCCCCACCCCAGATTTATATACAGGAAGGCACAAACAATAGGTAATCTTGTAGCCCCTAGTCTGACCACCAATAAAAAAGGTGTACAAACAGTGAGCCGAACCAACGCTGGCTTCCAACCATGTGGTGGGTGTTTTGGTTGCCTACACACTTCTTTTAAAAAGAACCGGATTGAGACATTTTATGATACAAGTGGCACCAAGGAATTTGCAATTAAAGAAACTATCTCCTGCTTTACATCAGGGGTGATTTACCTGATCAAGTGTCCCTGCGGAAAATTATATGTTGGCCGTACAAAACGGCGCCTTATGGAGCGCATTAAGGAACACTTCAAGAATATACTAAAAGGCTTTATGGGACACCCTTTATCTCGACACTTTAGAGAAAAACATAACCAATCGTTGCGAAACGTTACATTTTGCGGCATACAGATTGTTCCCCACAACCAAAGGGGTGGGGACTATCTAATGAAAATGTCCAGGGTTGAATCGTTATGGATTTTTAATTTAAATAGCTTAGCCCCTATGGGCCTGAATTATGAACTTGAACTGTATGCGTTCTAATTCATTTTAAAATCAGATATATAATTTTATAAGCAGAAATAAGTTGTTGTTCTTTTACATGTTTTTAAACGTGGTTAATTATGGATTTGATACATATATGCATTTAATTATTTATTTATGTATGTGTGGCATTTTTTATATATATAATTCTAAAATGCTATATTTTAAAACATTATATTGTATAATTATTGGTATATATACTTTGATGTTCTTAATCATAATTGTAATAAAATTGGTTTTAACTTAATGTATGTAAATATTGTTAATAATCCTGTTTTAGGTTATTGGGGCAATACTAGATAGGTTTTGCTGATGCCATCATGTCAGTACAAGTATGGCTAGGCACTATGGTTTAGTTTCACTCCTATGTAGGGGTTAAACGGCGGTATCTGTTATGGTTACCCCAATGACCATGGGAAAAAAAATACAAAACGGACTAGCTCTCGGGTGATGGAAACTAAGGTCGACCGTGACCTGAACCTGACCCAACACTTACAGTAGCCGGGGGATGTACCTACGATGCCCTAGACACCACGCGCCAGCCGGAGATCTAACTACCCCTATAAGAGGAATATACAGGCCTGCCTTACCTCCAGTGAGGAACCCCAAAAGATGATAGTAGGCCCCCACAGATATTGACGGTGAGTTCAGAGGAAATGACATACGTAGGATGAACAGCAGATTTAGCACAGTGAGGTCCGCTTACTAGATAGCAGAAGGACAGGAAAGTGTTACTTCACGGTCGACCTAAAAATCACTATTCAAAAACACCATCCAGAAATTACTTTAAACTCCAGTGACAACTCATGCCACTGGAGTAGTAATTTTCTGTCCACAAGAGCTTCCAGCACTGAAGAGTCACATTGCAGATAGCTGGACAAAAATAGCAAAACAAGAAACAAAATTCAACTTAGCTGAACTGGAACTTGAGGCAGGTGAATGCAACAGAATGCTACTAGCACATTGTTGGCCGGCATGTGACTAACAGCCAAGCAGCCTTAAATAGGAAACTCCCCAAGAGGGTGGCGACAGGTAATCAGAGATGGAGGAAGGCACATAAGAGACACTACCATAACAGACCACCGGGGGAGCCCACAAACCGAATTCACAACAGTACCCCCCCCTTAAGGAGGGGGCACCGAACCCTCACCAGAACCACCAGGGCGACCTGGATGAGCACTATGAAATGCACGAACCAAATCGGGAGCATGAACATCGGATGCTGTCACCCAAGAATTATCCTCCTGGCCATAACCTTTCCACTTAACCAGATACTGAAGTTTCCGTCTGGAAACACGGGAGTCCAAGATCTTTTCCACCACATACTCCAATTCACCCTCAACCAACACAGGAGCAGGTGGATCAGCAGAAGGAACAACCGGTACCTCATACCTCCGCAATAATGACCGATGGAAAACATTATGGATATTAAAAGATGCTGGGAGGTCCAAACGAAAGGACACAGGATTAAGAACCTCCAGAATCCTATAAGGGCCGATAAACCGAGGCTTAAACTTAGGAGACGAGACCTTCATAGGAACAAATCGAGAAGACAGCCACACCAGGTCCCCAACACAAAGACGAGGACCAATACGCCGATGACGATTAGTGAACTGTTGAGTCTTCTCCTGGGACAACTTCAGATTGTCCACAACCTGTCCCCAAATCTGATGCATCCTATCAACCACAGCATCCACTCCAGGACAATCCGAAGACTCCAATTGACCGGACGAAAACCGAGGGTGAAACCCTGAATTACAAAAAAATGGAGAAACCAAAGTGGCAGAACTAGCCCGATTGTTAAGGGCAAACTCTGCCAATGGCAAAAAGTCAAGCCAATCATCCTGATCAGCGGACACAAAACACCTCAAGTAAGTCTCCAAGGTCTGATTAGTACGCTCAGTCTGGCCATTAGTCTGAGGATGGAATGCAGACGAAAAAGACAAATCGATACCCATCCTGGCACAGAACGTCCGCCAAAATCTAGACACAAACTGAGTACCCCTGTCAGACACTATATTCTCAGGAATACCATGCAAACGCACCACATTCTGAAAAAATAGAGGAACCAACTCAGAGGAGGAGGGCAATTTGGGTAAAGGTACCAAATGAACCATCTTGGAAAAACGGTCACAAATCACCCAGATGACAGACATCCTACGAGAAACCGGAAGGTCAGAAATAAAGTCCATAGAGATGTGCGTCCAAGGCCTCTTAGGAATAGGCAAGGGCAACAACAACCCACTGGCCCTAGAACAGCAGGGCTTGGCCCGAGCACAAACATCACAAGACTGCACAAACATGCGCACATCTCGAGACAAAGAAGGCCACCAGAAGGACCTAGACACCAAATCCCTGGTGCCAAAAATTCCAGGATGACCTGTCAACGCGGAAGAATGAACCTCCGAGATAACTCTACTGGTCCAATCATCAGGGACAAACAGTCTACCAGGCGGACAGCGATCAGGCCTATCCACCTGAAACTCCTGCAAAGAATGCCGCAGGTCTGGGGAGACAGCTGACAATATCACCCCATCCTTCAGGATGCCGGTAGGTTCGGAATCACCAGGCGAGTCAGGCTCAAAACTCCTAGAGAGGGCATCCGCCTTCACATTCTTGGACCCAGGCAGATATGACACCACAAAGTTAAATCGGGAGAAAAACAACGACCAGTGCGCCTGTCTAGGATTCAGACGCCTGGCCGACTCAAGATAAATTAGATTCTTGTGGTCAGTGAGGACCACCACCTGGTGTCTAGCACCCTCAAGCCAATGACGCCACTCCTCAAACGCCCACTTCATGGCCAGAAGTTCCCGATTTCCCACATCATAATTTCGTTCAGCGGGCGAAAACTTTCGGGAGAAAAACGCACATGGTCTCATTACTGAGCAGTCAGGATCTTTCTGCGACAAAACTGCACCTGCTCCGATCTCCGAAGCATCCACCTCAACCTGGAACGGAAGTAACACATCAGGTTGGCGCAACACAGGAGCGGAAGAAAAGCGGCGCTTAAGCTCTTGAAAGGCCTCCACAGCCGCAGAGGACCAATTAGCAACATCAGCACCCTTTTTGGTCAAATCAGTCAAAGGTTTAGCAATGGCAGAAAAACCCGCTATAAATCGGCGATAGAAATTAGCAAAACCCAAGAACTTTTGCAGACTCTTCAAAGAAGTAGGTTGCATCCAATCACAAATAGCCTGGACCTTGACAGGGTCCATCTCCATAGATGAAGGGGAAAAAATATATCCCAAAAAGGAAATTCTCTGAACTCCAAAACTACACTTTGAGCCCTTTACAAAAAGAGAATTAGCTCGCAAAACCTGAAAAACTCTCCTGACCTGTTGAACGTGAGATTCCCAGTCCTCCGAAAAAATCAGAATATCATCCAGATACACAATCATAAATTTATCCAGATATTCACGGAAAATATCGTGCATAAAGGACTGAAAAACGGAAGGGGCATTTGCGAGACCGAAAGGCATTACCAAATACTCAAAATGGCCTTCAGGCGTATTAAATGCGGTCTTCCACTCATCCCCCTGCTTAATCCGCACCAAATTATACGCACCACGTAGATCGATCTTAGTGAACCACTTAGCCCCCTTTATACGAGCAAACAGATCAGTCAGTAAAGGTAACGGGTACTGGTATTTAACTGTAATCTTATTCAAAAGTCGATAGTCGATACAAGGTCTCAATGAACCATCCTTTTTACCTACAAAGAAAAATCCTGCCCCTAGTGGAGACAACGAGGGGCGAATATGACCCTTTTCCAAGGATTCTCTGATATACTCCCGCATAGCAGTATGTTCAGGTACAGACAAATTAAACAAGCGACCCTTAGGAAACTTACTACCGGGGATCAATTCAATAGCGCAGTCACACTCTCTGTGGGGAGGGAGAGAATCAACTTTAGGCTCTTGAAAGACATCATAAAAATCTGACAGAAATGCTGGGATCTCAGAGGGAGTAGATGAAGAAATAGGAACCAAAGGTGCATCCCCATGAATACCCCGACATCCCCAGCTCAACACAGACATAGATTTCCAGTCCAAGACGGGATTATGAATCTGTAACCATGGTAATCCAAGCACTAAGACATCATGTAGGTTATATAATACAAGGAAACGAATAATCTCCTGATGGTCTGGGGTAAGACGCATAGTCACTTGTGTCCAATATTGTGGTTTATTGCTAGCCAAAGGTGTAGAATCAATACCCTTCAGGGGAATAGAAACTTCCAACGGCTCCAAATCAAACCCACAACGCTTGGCAAAGGACCAATCCATGAGACTCAGAGCGGCGCCAGAATCCACATAAGCATTCACAGTCACAGATGATAAGGTACAAATCAATGTCACGGACAAAAGAAATTTTGACTGCAAGGTACCTGTAGAAAAAGATTTATCAACCTTTTTATCAACCTTATTTATACGTTTCGAGCATGCTGATATAACATGAGCTGGATCTCCACAGTAGAAGCACAATCCATTTTTGCGCCTGTAATTTTGACGTTCGCCTCTAGATAAAACACGATCGCATTGCATATGCTCTAATGCCTTTTCAGAGGTCACCGCCAAATGGTGCACAGGTCTTTGCTCAGAAGACACCGCCATATGGTGCACAGGTTTTTGCTCAGAAGATACCGCCATATGGTGCACAGGTTTTTGCTCAGAAGACACCGCCAAATGGTGCACAGATTTGCGCTCCCGTAAACGCCGATCAATCTGGATAGCCAATTTCATGGCATCATTCAGACCTGTAGGCACAGGGAACCCCACCATGACATCCTTCACGGCATCAGAGAGACCTTCTCTGAAATTAGCTGCTAAAGCGCACTCATTCCATTTAGTAAGCACCGACCATTTACGGAATTTCTGGCAGTATATCTCAGCTTCATCTTGCCCTTGGGAAAGAGCTATCAAGGCTTTCTCAGCCAAAATCTCCAAATTAGGTTCTTCATAAAGCAACCCCAAAGCCTGAAAAAACGCATCTACATTTAACAACGCAGGATCCCCTGGCGATAATGCAAATGCCCAACTTTGTGGGTCGCCGCGCAGTAGAGAGATAACAATTTTAACTTGTTGAGTCTGATCACCAGCAGAGTGAGATCTCAGAGACAAAAACAATTTGCAATTTTCTCTGAAACTCAAAAACCGGGATCTGTCTCCGGTAAAGTATTCAGGCAGAGGAATCTTAGGTTCAGACATTGGAGCACGTATAACAAAATCTTGTAGGTTCTGTACTTTTGTCGCAAGGTTATTCAAACCTGCAACTAAACTCTGTGGATCCATGTTTCAAATGGGTGTAACCCAAGCATTCAGAGGTTAAGAGGAGAGGAGAAAAAAAAGGCTGAAGACTGCAGTTTAAGCAAGGAATACAAATGATCAAACTAAGGTGCACTTTCAAACACAGAAAAAAAAAAAAAAAAACCTTTTCTTCTCCTTCCTACTTTAGTGCATATTTTAACACATAGATTTTTTACTGTCCGGCCAAACTGTTATGGTTACCCCAATGACCATGGGAAAAAAAATACAAAACGGACTAGCTCTCGGGTGATGGAAACTAAGGTCGACCGTGACCTGAACCTGACACAACACTTACAGTAGCCGGGGGATGTACCTACGATGCCCTAGACACCACGCGCCAGCCGGAGATCTAACTACCCCTATAAGAGGAATATACAGGCCTGCCTTACCTCCAGTGAGGAACCCCAAAAGATGATAGTAGGCCCCCACAGATATTGACGGTGAGTTCAGAGGAAATGACATACGTAGGATGAACAGCAGATTTAGCACAGTGAGGTCCGCTTACTAGATAGCAGAAGGACAGGAAAGTGTTACTTCACGGTCGACCTAAAAATCACTATTCAAAAACACCATCCAGAAATTACTTTAAACTCCAGTGACAACTCATGCCACTGGAGTAGTAATTTTCTGTCCACAAGAGCTTCCAGCACTGAAGAGTCACATTGCAGATAGCTGGACAAAAATAGCAAAACAAGAAACAAAATTCAACTTAGCTGAACTGGAACTTGAGGCAGGTGAATGCAACAGAATGCTACTAGCACATTGTTGGCCGGCATGTGACTAACAGCCAAGCAGCCTTAAATAGGAAACTCCCCAAGAGGGTGGCGACAGGTAATCAGAGATGGAGGAAGGCACATAAGAGGCACTACCATAACAGACCACCGGGGGAGCCCACAAACCGAATTCACAACAGGTATCCTATATATAGCAGGGACAGTGAGTGGGCGGTAACCCTGACGAAGAGGGACGGAGTCCCTCGAAACGCGTTGGTTAGCTTTTTGCCCTGTGTTACGTGCCGTACTACTGTGACGTCACACGCTGCAATCAGCAGCGGCGGCCATCTTTTTTATACACGCGCATCCAGGACCGCTACCGGCCGGAGCGTTCCTGGCTCTGCGCGTTCTCTGGGCTCCCATCTCCGATCCACTCCTGTTGCCAGGGATTTAGTACCTGCAGCTACTGCTAGCACCAACAACAACGCTAACAGCACCGCTATATGTACCGCCTCAGCAGCTGCAGCTCACATCCAGCTTTTCTAGGTAAGGAATAAAGCCTATCTATGATATAATACTTATGCTGGTTCAAACAGGGTGACGGTATATTGGTGCCATAGATTTATGCAAGCCCACAAACTAGACTAGGTCCATTAAGTACTGTAGCGCGATATCTTAGTTGTGTTTGTATATTTATTTTGTTCACCGGCAGGTGTGACGAGTGAGTCACGGCACTCGTTTGGTATCAGCAGCTAGTACGTATATCATTCCACTAGCGCCAGTGTAATTTTGTTTTTTCTTTGTTTGATCCTTATCCGTGTCTCACACATAGGCAGCTTTTGGGTATGGCCCTGAATGCACTTAGATCTGATAGGGAGCAACGTCATGCTTCCATTAGACAGAGATTTAATCTCACCGGTCCTGAATTGGCTAACACCCACAAAGCTAGGGATCTGCTCAAATCCCTTGAAAAACTATTAATGTCTGAACTCAGGGACATGTGGGAAATTGCATCATTGGAGAGATACAAGCAGGCAAATATAGCCCCTAAGGGACTAACAGTTTACAAGCATCTAGCAGCGGATTTTGGGGATCCCGCTATTCGGGAGGAATGGGACGCCATGTTCCATATTTTTTCTATGAAGACTTTGCAATTTATCATAGAAAAACGGTCCGCTAATCTGGACCAGACCAATCACCAAATCAATTGTACTTTTGATGATCTCCAAAGATGTGATCTCTCATTAGATAATCAGAATATGGTGGAAAGCATCCTATATAGATTAAAGGAGAAAGAGAAAGAGATCATGAACAAAAAATTGAGGAAGTTTCAGAGGGATAATATTCCACAGTATGTGCCTTCGACCAGGTCTACATTTGAGGACCATCATATGGTCCCCAATACGAGTACTCAATCCAGGAATACCAATAAGTTTATAACGCTGGATGAAACTACTGGCACGCTAAATCCTATTGAGCAGGATACTTCCGTGGAATTTTCTATTTATGCTAATTCAAATTCCACGCAGTATACGCCAGTATCTACTCATACTAGAGATAGGCTAATGGTAGACAATTTAGGGGCATCTAGTAATATTAATAATGATAGAATTGTAGGGGGGTGCCAACCTACAGAGCCTAATTTTGCCACTAGCAATAGATACACACCCCTGTACCTGGATGGTAATGGAGAGATACCTAAGGAATTATCTTCCAGCATAGTTGATACTGTCACTCCGGAACCTGTCCGGCAGACTACCATACCGGAGTCGTCAACATTAATTTTAGAAGGGGTGGGATCCAACGTTACACCAACTAATAGGAATATCACCAAAAAAGTGCAGATAACCCAGAAGAGGGGGAGGGGGCCAAGTAGTCGTCCTCAAATTAATCGGGATTTTTTCCGGGCCAGACCCTTAAGACCAAAAGGGGCAAAAGAGGGGGGAAACTCACCAAAAAGAAAATGAATAAACAAGCAGACAGGGAAACAAATGACACAACTGAAGCCCCTCAGAAAATATTCAATCTGAGCTCACACCAATTATCAGAGGGTGAAGTCTCCCTGTTACAAAAAGGCCTAAAATTTGCACCCACAAAAGGAGCGCAACCATTTAATTTATACATTACGATGAAAAAATACCTTCGTAACCTTGCACTTAAAAAGCTTTTTATAAAAAAGGGACCATGTATTGTAGTTAATAACCATCAGGGGTCGACCATTCATACCAATTTGGCCAATCCCTCCACCTATAATCCACTCCAGGAATACTCTAGCGCCTTCCATACATTTGAAATGCTTGTATCTAAGGATATTAGGAGATTGAATTTTAAGAATTCAAGATATGCCCCACACAACTTAACATCTAAAGAGAAAAGGGCAATAAAAGAACTCCAAAATAATAAGGACATTGTTGTACGGCCTGCTGACAAGGGGGGAGGGATAGTGATTTTGGACCGTTCCATGTACCACCAGGAATCAATTAGGTTGTTACAAGATCGAGTAACATACAAACAACTCACTGGGGACCCTACCTCACATTACATTAGTAAATTAAATATCCTGGTACAAAAAGGTAGAGCGGCAGGTATTTTGAATACCAAAGAATCCAAATATGTAATGAATAAAAACCCAAGTAGGGCCGTGTTCTATCATATTCCCAAGCTTCATAAGAATCTTACTAGCCCACCAGGAAGGCCTATAATTTCAGGCATTAACAGTTTAACTTCCAACCTATCTCGGTACGTCGATATACACTTACAAAAGTGCATGACCAAAATACCGTCATATTTAAAGGATACTAGCCACACTTTACGAGTTTTGGACACTATAAGATGGGAAAGTGGTTTTATTATAGGCACACTGGATATCAGGTCCCTATATACAGTCATTAACCAGGAAAAGGGGTGTCAAGCAGCGGAATGCTTTCTCACGGCTCTTGATACATATACTAGTGAGCAGATCCGCTTTATTGTAGATTGCATTAAGTTTATCTTGCAACATAACTATTTTACATACGAGGGGCAGTATTACCTGCAAACTTGGGGCACCGCCATGGGCACGCGGTTTGCCCCAAGTTATGCTAATATTTATGTAGCCAAGTGGGAGGAGTCCCATATATATAAGGAGGGCAAATTACACCCTGGTCTGGTAATGTGGCGTCGTTTCATAGACGACGTTCTGTTTATTTGGGAGGGGTGCCAAGAGGAACTCAATACCTTTTTATCTGAACTTAACAACAACTCCTATGGCCTAGAATTCACAGCACACACAAGTTCTGTGGAGGTGAATTTTTTGGACCTTACCATTTATGTTGACAATAACCAATTGTATAGCAAGTGCCACCGGAAGGAGGTAGACTCTAACAGTTTTATACATCTAACTAGTTGCCACCTTCCGGTATGGCTTACAAACATACCGAAGGGGCAGTTTACAAGAATCAGACGTAATTGCTCAACAATTGAGAGTTATCAGGAGGAGTCAAGTTTTCTCATAAGCAAATTTGTTGAAAAGGGGTACTCCAGGCCGTTATTGGAGAGAACGAGGAATGAATTGGCCGAAATAGACAGACGTACCCTACTTGTTCCAAAATCTAAAGAGGACCCAATGCAAGGAAACTTATCGGAACAAGTGTATAATCTACCTTTTGTCACACAATTTCATGCGGGACACCACAAATTTACCCGCATTATCCGTAAACATTGGTCAGTTTTGCGGAATGACAAAGTGGTAGGTGAACTTCTTCCCCCCCACCCCAGATTTATATACAGGAAGGCACAAACAATAGGTAATCTTGTAGCCCCTAGTCTGACCACCAATAAAAAAGGTGTACAAACAGTGAGCCGAACCAACGCTGGCTTCCAACCATGTGGTGGGTGTTTTGGTTGCCTACACACTTCTTTTAAAAAGAACCGGATTGAGACATTTTATGATACAAGTGGCACCAAGGAATTTGCAATTAAAGAAACTATCTCCTGCTTTACATCAGGGGTGATTTACCTGATCAAGTGTCCCTGCGGAAAATTATATGTTGGCCGTACAAAACGGCGCCTTATGGAGCGCATTAAGGAACACTTCAAGAATATACTAAAAGGCTTTATGGGACACCCTTTATCTCGACACTTTAGAGAAAAACATAACCAATCGTTGCGAAACGTTACATTTTGCGGCATACAGATTGTTCCCCACAACCAAAGGGGTGGGGACTATCTAATGAAAATGTCCAGGGTTGAATCGTTATGGATTTTTAATTTAAATAGCTTAGCCCCTATGGGCCTGAATTATGAACTTGAACTGTATGCGTTCTAATTCATTTTAAAATCAGATATATAATTTTATAAGCAGAAATAAGTTGTTGTTCTTTTACATGTTTTTAAACGTGGTTAATTATGGATTTGATACATATATGCATTTAATTATTTATTTATGTATGTGTGGCATTTTTTATATATATAATTCTAAAATGCTATATTTTAAAACATTATATTGTATAATTATTGGTATATATACTTTGATGTTCTTAATCATAATTGTAATAAAATTGGTTTTAACTTAATGTATGTAAATATTGTTAATAATCCTGTTTTAGGTTATTGGGGCAATACTAGATAGGTTTTGCTGATGCCATCATGTCAGTACAAGTATGGCTAGGCACTATGGTTTAGTTTCACTCCTATGTAGGGGTTAAACGGCGGTATCCTATATATAGCAGGGACAGTGAGTGGGCGGTAACCCTGACGAAGAGGGACGGAGTCCCTCGAAACGCGTTGGTTAGCTTTTTGCCCTGTGTTACGTGCCGTACTACTGTGACGTCACACGCTGCAATCAGCAGCGGCGGCCATCTTTTTTATACACGCGCATCCAGGACCGCTACCGGCCGGAGCGTTCCTGGCTCTGCGCGTTCTCTGGGTTCCCATCTCCGATCCACTCCTGTTGCCAGGGATTTAGTACCTGCAGCTACTGCTAGCACCAACAACAACGCTAACAGCACCGCTATATGTACCGCCTCAGCAGCTGCAGCTCACATCCAGCTTTTCTAGGTAAGGAATAAAGCCTATCTATGATATAATACTTATGCTGGTTCAAACAGGGTGACGGTATATTGGTGCCATAGATTTATGCAAGCCCACAAACTAGACTAGGTCCATTAAGTACTGTAGCGCGATATCTTAGTTGTGTTTGTATATTTATTTTGTTCACCGGCAGGTGTGACGAGTGAGTCACGGCACTCGTTTGGTATCAGCAGCTAGTACGTATATCATTCCACTAGCGCCAGTGTAATTTTGTTTTTTCTTTGATATTTAACCGTGATTTTATTCAAAAGCCGATAATCAATACACGGCCTCAAAGAGCCATCTTTTTTAGATACAAAGAAAAAACCGGCTCCTAAGGGAGATGACGAAGGACGAATATGTCCCTTTTCCAAGGACTCCTTAATATATTCCCGCATAGCAGCATGTTCAGGCACAGATAGATTAAATAAACGACCCTTTGGAAACTTACTGCCCGGAATCAGATCTATAGTACAATCGCAATCTCTGTGCGGAGGTAGTGAACCAAGTTTAGCCTCCTCAAAAACGTCACGATAATCAGATAAAAATTCCGGAATCTCAGAGGGAATAGATGACGAAATGGAAACCAAAGGTACGTCCCCATGAATCCCCTGACATCCCCAGCTTAACACAGACATT